>NC_139616.1:38288138-38971152 GCF_964270895.1 Podarcis filfolensis
TCTTCTCCGCTCCAAATGCTCTTTCCAAACATAGGCTCTTTCCAGTTCAGAAAATGGCCTGCACCAATAGCTTTTGCCTTTTGGCAGCTTGGGGCTGATGGGAGTAGGAGTCCATCAGTATTTCCCAAACATGCACCCTGCCCATTTCCACATTGAAATAATATAAATTAGCAGCCGGGTTGTCTCACACAAGTTTCTTCTGCATCAGGGTTGGGGGGAGCCGATGGTCCTCTAGATGTTTCTACACAATAACTCTTGTTGGGTGGCATTCAATGATATAGTTGCAGGCTTGCAAGGACTACGGCTTAGTGCAATGGGTCTCTTTCCTCCTGCTCCATCCTATTATGCTTGCCTCCACACCGCCACCAAATCTGCTTTGGAGGCTTGGCAGAAGTCCCAGATTTGTGGGTGGTGGGGAGGATGTCCCGGTGAAGAAGGAGAAATCCCTGTGCTGATGGAACTTTAGCCTTAGCACTACATTGAATATAATCCACTATCTCTGACCATTAGTCATGCTGGCTGTGGTCGATGGGAGTTGGAGTCCAACAACATCTGGAGGGCCACAATTCCCTCATCCATGCACTACAAACTGTTACCCATCTGGTACTTGGTTTGATTTGAGAGTGATTTGATTGACTTCCCTTGGCTTGAGGGAGGTTCACACAACCCCCTCCATGCATAGAAAGGACACACTGAAGACAGAGAAGAAGAAGAGGAGTTTGGACTTGATACCCCACTTTATCACTACCCTAAGGAGTCTCAAAGCGGCTAACAATCTCCTCTCCCTTCCTCCCCCACAACAAACACTCTGTGAGGTGAGTGAGCCTGAGAGACTTCAGAGAAGTGTGACTAGCCCAAGGTCACCCAGCAGCTGCATGTGGAGGAGCAGGGAAGCGAACCCGGTTCACCAGATTACGAGTCTACCCCTCTTAACCACTACACCACACTGGCTCTCAGAGCAGGCTGGCGGTGCAGGATCCTTTAGAGTGGTGAATGGGTCTACAGGAGACTAGAGTTTCTAAAGCAGATTCCATGATACAATGTGGGTCATGAACTGCCCAGATTGAATCATGTGAATCTACTCTGGAATCTGAGTTCTGGGGATTTCTCCCCCTCCCTAGATGGAGCCCAAAAACATTTGGAGGACCTGAGTGGTGGCTGATGCTCACTGAGACTGGCAGGGAGGAGGCTAATGAGGCAGCCAGAGCCAATGATAGGCAGAAGCAGCTACCTCTAGTTTTGTTCCCATCTTCCTCCCTGCTGAGTTCTACCAAGTTGGAGTTGGAGGAAGCTGGCATCTGGTTGTAAGTAGGAAGCTTGGCAGAAAGAGTAATGCCCCTCTTGCCCAAATGAACCACAATTCACTGGAGGTTCCTCTCCCCCTCCCTTTAAAACTGCGCCTTTTGAACCAGGGAGCAGAAAGGGCCAAACATCATCCATTCTCATTTTACAAATCCAGTACTGCCATCCACATGCAATGGTCGTGCACAGAGTCCTTTTTGTGATGATTTAATTTGGATGATCCAACGTATGCCGTGGTGTCTGTTGAAACTGGTAGGGTGGAAGCCAGGGAGCCCACCAGTAGGTGGAGCCATAGGCAATGCTAGGCAGAGCCAACTATTGTTGGTTTTGTCCTCATCCTCCTGCCTGTGGAGTTCTATAATAAGCAACACTGAGAATAAGGAAGAGGAAGGCAACAGGCATTGTCACCCCTCTGGGCTGCGTACAAGCCAAAAGGCAGGCGGGTGGGGAGTTGCTGAGGGCAGAATGAGGTTGGTGGGGCATTTCCCCATTCACCAGTAGAGATGTGTGTATATAATGAAGTATTTTTAAAGTTTGGGTTTCAGTAGTGTGTGGTTTTATTTGTGTGTGTGTGTTTAAAGGAAGCTTCCTAACGAAAAGAGCATTCTTCTGCCTTTGGCTCGGACTCAGATTTGCATCTGGTTTGATATCCAGCTCCTTCTCTTCTCTGTGCATTCCTTGCATAAGAAAGTGTATCTGAGTACTCCATCATGGGTTCAGAGAAAATTCGATTTCCTCCAGATGCAGTGTACCATAACAGGCTGTGATCAATCACATTAGAAGCTGTAGCCAGGATAATAAAACTGTACCTGCCAGCTGCTTTATGTATAAGATCATGCCAAGCAAATTACAGGATGCTTATCAAGAGGACTATGCGGGATAGGCTGGGAGAAAACCAATCTGTCATTCATAAAGCAGAGTCCTGGAGTTGGCCGTACCATTCTGAATGGAAAGCTTTCCAGTGCCATTAGGTAGAAGGGACACCAATGGTAAAATGCAGTGGGGGTGGGTAATTGGCCCAGGATTGGTGGGGGGAGAGGGCACATCAGAGAGGCATCGTAAGCCAGAAGTCCAGTGCTAAACTGCCATTTTTAGTTACATGTAATTAATGCAATTTGAATATCATTTTCCTGTGGGCATCATAATCCAGATGACTGACACGTGGGCACCCTTTGCACAATGTTCTTGTCTGGAAACTTCTGTCCTCAAATGCCTGAATCTGCCACTGAAAAATATTGATGTATGGGCATTGAAACAATGAAAGGGGAAAAAAATATGCATAAGGAATATGGGCTTGTTTCCTAGTTTCATTTTCCCCCAAGAGCAGCTTCCATTTCCAATCATCTCTTTTAACTTCTGGAAGACCTCTTTTAGCACCAGGGAAGGGGGAGAAGTTCAATTCAGGTTGTGTTTAAAAGCAAATTACCCAATGCACAATTTCCAAAGCAATGACAACTGAAACATAGCCGTCTTCCACCCAGTGTGGCAAAATGGCAGTTCTCCGGCCAAGCAATGGATATTCTAGGGTAAAGTGTGTGAAAAATATGTTTCTGAACATTACATACAAAAATACCAGTAGTAAGCCCTGGATGTGGTGGGGTGGCCTATGGCCAAGGAGGTCATATTGGTAGAGCCAATAAGGTCACATGAGTGGGACCAAGGAGGCAACACCAGTGGGGCCAAGTTGTTCTGCCTCCCTTCCTCCCCCTCCCTTGCAAATATGTGGACACTAAAACATTGGAGCTGTATAAGTACTGAAAAATGCCTAACCTTGGTTTAGAAGGAGTCCTTGCTGCCACAATTTGTAGTGTGGGTTAATGTTCCAATAACCATGCATTAGTCAAAAGTAAACCACACTATATTTCATGGGAATGGCTCCCAGATAGGACTGGAGCCTGAATTGGTTAGTCTCAAAGGTGCAGCCAGGTGTTTCACTTATGCAAAGGATCCCCCAAACAGATGTTCAAAGAAATGAGGAGGCGCTTGTGGAACAAAACTAGACTTTTTATTTATTTACACCCAGTGAGGGTTCTAGACTTGTTTGTTAGTCATGTGAGGCTCGCTGACCATTTCATTTCCCATCAGGTGTAAAAAGCAACAAGGGGATGGATCATCTCTCTTGGACCTGGGAGGAACTGATCAACCAAGTGGAAGTACTGGGAACCGTGGGAGGAAGTGATCATGTCCTTCTGGGTTTCATTATACAGGGGCAAGGGAAAGCTGAGTGCAGTCAGACATGCACTCTGGAGTTCAGGAAGGCTGATTTCAAAAAGCTTAAGAAACTACTGGGTAAGATCTCATGGTTAGTAATAATCAAAGAGATGGGAGTCCAAAATGGATGGGAGTTTCTTCAAGGTGAAATAGTGAAGGCACAAATGCAGACAATTCCAACAGAAAATAAAAGTGGGAGACATCTAAAAAAAAACCCCAGTGTGGCTTCATAAGGAGCTGAGAGGAGGAGATGAGCTGAGATTTAAAAAGGGCATGTTTAAGAAATGAAAGAAAGGAGAAGTCATGAAGGAAGAGTAGACATGAGCAGCTAACATTTGCAGGGAGAATGTCCGATAGGTCTAAGCTCAGAATGAGCTCAGGCTTGCAAGTGAGGTTAAATCTAGTAATAATAAAAAAGAGGAAGAAGAACAAGTAAGTAGTGGGTCCTCTTCATGGAGAAGACAGAGCAATGCGGGTGGGTGACAGAGAGAAGGTTGAACTGCACAGCACCTACTTTGCCTCTGTCCCAAAGGAAAGCAGTGCCCAACCTGGTGATTACAGAATAAATGATGCAAGGAGGGAGCTGCAGCTCAAGAAGGAAAAGAGGAGGTGAAGGAACACATAGCTATGTTAAATGAATTCAAACCTCAGAGCTTCTGTCTATAATCTTTGAGAATTCTTGGAGTCCCTGTGGACCGGAGGTAAGCAAATCTTGTCATCTTCAAAAATGGGGGAAAAAGAAGACCTAGGTGGGTGTTGGCTTGCCATTGATACCAGGAAAGGTCCTAGAAAAGATAATTAAACAGTTGGATGCTGTGATTACTAAGACCCAGCATGTGTGTTTCACAAACAAGTCATGCCAGATGAATCTAATTTTTTGTGTGTGTGGATAGAATTACAAGCTAAGTGGATCAGGGGAATGTTGTGAATGAAGTGTATCTTGATTTCAGTAAGGCTTTTTGACAAAATCCCCCATTATATTCTTGTGGAGAAGCTGGTAAAATGTGGGCTGGATGAGGTTACTGTTAGGTGGATTTGTAGCTGGTTGACTGACCGAACCCAAAGAGTACTCATTAATGGTTCCTTATCATACTGGAAAAAAGTGATAAGTGAGGTGCTGCAGGGTTCTGCCCTGGACTTGTTGTTCATTGTCTTTATAAATGATTTGGATGAAGGAATTGTGGGGATGCTCATCAAATTTGCAGATGCAGGGAGGGGTAGCTAATGCCACAGAGGACAGAATCAGGTTTCAAGATGACCTTAACAGATTGGAGAACTGGGCCCAAACTAACAAAATGAATTTCAATAGGGACAAATGTAACATTCTACACTTAGGCAGGAATAACCAGCTGCACAAATATCAGATGGGGAAAACTTGGCTTGCTTATAGTATATGTGAAAAGGATCTAGGGGTCTTAGTAGGCTACAAGCTTAACATAGGTCAACAGTGTGATGCAGCAGCAAAAAGGCTAATGCTCTTCCAGACGTATACTGTCCAGATCAAGGGAAGTAGTAGTACTGCTTGGTCAGACTACACCTGGAGTCCTCTGTCCAGTTCTGGGTGCCATAATTTAAGAAGGATGTTGACAAGTTGCAGAAGAGGGTGACCAAGATGACCAAGAGTCTGAAAACCAAACCTTACGAGGAATAGTTTAGGGAGCTGGGCATGTTTAGCCTTAAAAGGAGGAGAATGAGAGGAGATATGAAAGCCACCTTCAAATATCTCAAGGGCTGTCACATGGAAGAGGGAACAAGCTTGTTTTCTCCTGCTCCAGAGGGTAGGACCTGAACCAATGGCTTCAAATTACAAGAAAGGAGATTCTGACTAAACATCAGGAAGAACTTTTTGATGGTCAGAGCTGTTTGACCACCAGGAGGTTGTGGACTCTCCTTTCATGGAGGTTTCTGAGCAGAGGTTGGATGGCCATCTGTCATGAATACTTTAGTTGAGATTCCTACGTTGCCAATGACTCTTGTGGTCCTTTCCAACTCCACAATTCTATGATACCATGATTCTAAGTATTGTTTGGAGCAGATGCACTGAAATAAACGAACCTGTTAACAATCTTGATCAATTTCAATGGATCTACTCTGATGTAGGACTGAAGTTGGCTACAAATTGTTGTTTTCCGGTGATTTCTTTCACATTTTAAAGCTCTGGATTTATTTGCAAGTATCTCTCCTATTGTCGAGTGTTCTGATTTATACCTTATGCTTAAAAGTGAGCTGTTTATGTGGTGGGCTTTTTGTGCAACATCATAATCTCCACTTACCGGTACTTTATTGCACCTGGCTAAATGGCCCTCTGTCATCCACCTGTTTTTTGAAATGAAAATTAATAGCTCTCTTATGACCCCTTTAGTAACACAATGATATTTGTGTTTGGCTTCCTTTTAATGTTGTTGGTTCGCTTCTTTTTTCTATGCGGGGAAGAGAAAAACTACTTGATGCGGTTCAAGAGAAATGTGGGCCATGAATTAACCTGAGATTGTTTTGTCTTTACTCCACTGAATGCTAATAGTTTCAGGTTGCAGCTAGTTCAGCCCTGCCCAAGTTGGACATGTCACCAATGCCTTTATGATCTCATGTTTTGATTTGCAAAGGCTGCAGTGCTTCCAATAAACCATTTTTACTGTATGGTTATTACATCCTTCTGGCTTCTCTTTGGGATTGCTTGTCTGTTTTAAAAGCACATTCAATGACTATTGCAGGTGCTTTGCGGGATGCAATTTATAGCATGCGACAATTATGTCGCCACCAGGAGAATTTCAAAAAGGCATCTCCACACAGGAGCAAGTAATAGATGGCAAGAATACTCAGAGTCCCTGGTTAGACGGTCATAGCTAGCACGGCTGCTTTTTTCAGTTCCCTTTCCTTCGTGGCATAACATCTTAGGCCAAACAGCCCTAGCAGATTAGCTTGTGGGATCATCAGGTATCATAAAGAGCAAAAGTCTTCTGCATGGTGCTACCACAAGGTTCCTTTGCAATGACTAGATCTGAATGCTACAAGATGTTATTGCTACCACACAGTCTTGCCATGTGCCAGAGGCAAGTAAGAGGCAGTTTTAATTAAAACTGTTTTGATCACTCTGGCCACATACACACCAAATGTTTGTGTGCTATGACACCACTTTAAACAGTCATGCTCCACCCCTCACCCCCCAAATTCTGAGAGCTGTAGTTTGCTAATGGTGCAGAGAGCTGTCAGGAGACCCTTATTCCCACCACAGAGCTACAATTCCCAGAGTTCTCTGGGAAGAAGGAATTAATGTTTAAAGCATTGTATTGACCCTTTGGATCACTTCCAACTCTACAGTTCTATGATTCTGTGATAAATAAACCATGTGAAAATTGAAGAGATATCAGCACCAACCTTTACAGAACAATATTTTCTTAACTGCCTGCATAAGCTTGGTGGCACAGAAGAGTTTGCAGTAGACATTTAAAGCTTAAAACAAAGGTGTGTGCTGAAGAGCATTCCACGAGACGGGGTTGATGGCACAAAAGGCTTGGTGTCATGCCACTGTCAGGTGAGCCTCGCCAACTTGGGGGATGACCAATGATGCTCTTGCAGATTATCTCAGTAACTGAGCTGGGATATAAGTGTTTTGGGAGTCCATAAGTTGTTCAGAGCTTTGTAAATGAATACAGTGGTATCTCAGGTTAAGAACTTAATTAGTTGTGGAGGTCCGTTCTTAACCTGAAACTGTTCTTAACCCGAGGTACCACTTTAGCTAATGGGGCCTTCTGCCACTGCCACCACGCGATTTCTGTTCTCATCCTGAAGCAAAGTTCTTAACCCGAAGTACTATTTCTGGGTTAGCGGAGTCTGTAACCTGAAGCGTCTGTAACCTGAGGTACCACTGTACAAGGACTTTGAACATGACTTGGTAGTATATAGAAATATTATCCAAATATATTAGACTCCTAATGTTCATGTTTCCACAAAGTTGTGATAGCCTAGCACCATGCAGTCAAATCAGCACCTAAGATGAACTACTACTATGCATTTCAGTCTTTGCATTTGGAATAAGAACATCTCCCAATCTGAGTGCAGAATGTTAGCGATTTCTTTTAATTGGGAAAGATTTTGTTCAGTGACAAAAACAGTCCAACCACTCTCCTTAATTAAGAGTGTGCAGGGTGGAGAGAATCTAATTACCACCCCAAAGTGTAAGTTATAAAGCTCTTAAATACCATCCATCAGTCTACATGATTTGGTACCATTGGCATTTATTTCTGCAGGCCATCTGCACAGTGATGGATTCATTAAGATGACTTATCAGCTTGTGTACTGGTTTGGTAGGGCGGCTGTTTGCCAAAGAGTCGAAGGCAAAAAGCTGAAATCTGGGAGAGTGAATAATACATTTGCTAGGGATTATGTCCACGGATCAATTTATTGCTCCCAAACTTCAACTCTTCAAACTTTGGAGAGAGTTAGTGACGTGATATCTAAATAAAGAAAGTCTGGAGTGTTGAGGTAAAGTTCAGCACAGCATACCTCTCCAAGAAGAAAAGTGAACAGAATGTGGTCCAGGTTCTTCTGGCGAGGAATTAATGAAAGAAATGGAGACCAGTCACCATAGAATTCATCTCCCTTAGTGTTGCCTCTGATTACTCGGCAGTGTTGTGTTATGTTTGTCTACAAGCGCAACCTTCTGAACCTTTTCATACCAGTTTTGCATGGTTAACGAACAATTGCCTCTCCATAAGAATGATATCCATCTGGGCTGCTACCAGGAAATGGATTATTAATGGCTTAAACAAAGGATCTTTAATTGCTCCTTCAAAATAATAACAGCAAGGCCAAGCTTGAATCCTTAACCACTGTCATTTTCAGAATTTTAGAAATCACATAACTGATTACGCCCACCCTGCCGCCAATTTGCATTGTGTTTCCTTTGGTGTGGAATAACATAATGACAATGTAGCATACATATTTTACACAACAGATTACATAAATTATGTAATTTTGCCTTAGTGGACAGCGAGAACTGCAGCAGAACGGAAACCACATATGCAAGGAATACAGGGTGGAACAGAAAATGCTACCCATTTCTAGGGATTAAAACCCCCCACGCATACTATGCAAATGCTTTTTAGGCAGGTACTAGAAGAAGGAAGAGATTTTTCCCACCACTGTAATCTGGTATATTTCCCCTGCTTGTCTCCCCCCTGGTGACCACAAATGCTCACACATTTTCATGAACGTTGCTGTGAAATGGAATGTGTCAGATGCTTCTATTGCTGCTGTCAAGGAAAGGAGTTCCCTAGATATTGTCTACACTGCAGAGAAAAGAGGAGGTCTTGATTGTCTCCCACAAGTCTACCATTATGTAAATCCCTTCAACATCTCAACTCTGAAAAGCAGTAACTTACCCTTTATGAAGGCAGAATTCTTCAGTTGTTGTCATGGAAACTTGTCTTACTTTTTCTTTGCATGCGTGGAATGCTTCACACTTTTGGTTGGGAAAAAAGCCCTGCGTCTTCATCACTGTCAGTTCCTAAACCAGCATTGCCCAAATGTGCAAGTTTTCTCATATGCTCGCATGTATCCAAGGGCTTCCGTGCAAGCGCAAAACCCTTTGCGCTCACATTTTCCTTTTCCTTCTATTATATATTTGGGAAAGTTGTCTGTCCATATGTCCTCTATGCATTCATAAGAATGTAAGAAGAGCCTTGCTGGATCAGGCTGATGGCCTGTCTAGTCCAGCATCCTGTTCTCACAGTGACCACCCAGTTGCTTGTGGGAAACTGCTGAGCACGACCAAGGCACAAGAGCCCTCTACTCACCTGTGGCTTCCAGCAATTGGTATTCAGAAGCAACTGGGAGTGGCCGAGATCACATAACACCGGTCTTGAAAGACCTATATTGGCTCCCAGTATGTTTCTGAGCACAATTCAAAGTGATGGTGCTGAACTTTAAAGCCCTAAACGGCCTCAGTCCAGTATATCTGAAGGAGCGTCTCCACCCCCATCGTTCTACCCAGACACTGAGGTCCAGCGCCGAGGGCAGTGGCGTTTCCCTCACTGCGAGAAGCAAAGCTACAGGGAACCAGGCAGAGGGCCTTCTCGGTAGTGGAACCCGCCCTGTGGAACGCCCTCCCACCAGATGTCAAAGAGAACAACAACTACCAGACTTTTAGAAGACATCTGAAGGCAGCCCTGTTTAGGGAAGCTTTTAATGTTTGATGGATTACTGTATTTTAATATTTTGTTGGAAGCCGCCCAGAGTGGCTGGGGAAGCCCAGCCAGATGGGCGGGGTATAAATAAATTATTATTATTATTATTATTATTATTATTATTATTATTATTATTATTATTACTGCCTCTAACTGTGGATGCAGAGCTTAGCTATCATGACCAACAGTCATTGACAGCCTTTCCCTCCATGTATTTTTCCAATCCTCTTTAAAGATACCCAAGTCGGGTGTCATTATTACCTCCCATGGCAGCGAGGTCCATAATTTATGTGCTGCATGAATGTTCCACATCTTCCAACAGTCAGCTTCATTGGATGTCCGTGAAGTCTGGCATTATGAGAGAGGGAGAGAAATGTTCCACTATCCACCTTTCTCCATATCATGCATGTTATAAATTTGCCATAATGGAGCAGCCTCCATTGCAGGTGGCCCTCAGAAGGCTGCCCAGAAGCTAATGTGGCCCTCAGGCTGATAAATAGCCTCCTACTCACGGCCTAGGACCCTCGTACCTACAGGACCGCCTCTCCCGGTATGCCTCACAGAGAGCCTCAAGGTCCATAAATAGCAACACCCTAGTGATCCCGGGCCCTAAGGAAGTTAGATTAGCTTCAACCAGAGCCAGGGCCTTTTCAACTCTGGCTCCGGCCTGTTGGAACGCTCTGCCTCATGAGACCAGGGCCCTGCAGGATCGGATTTCTTTCTGCAGGGCCTGTAAGACAGAGTTATTCCGCCTAGCCTTTGGCTTGGAGCCAATTTGATTCCCTCCCCCTCTTTCTTTTTTCTTTTGCCTTTCTCCTCCTGTGATGAGGCTGCATTTTAATATTTTAATTTTTCAGTGTTGTTAATTGTTGTATTTAAATCTTGTTTTTAAGTTGTATTCATTCAACTTGTTTTTATTATTGCTTGTTAGCCGCTCTGAGCCCAGCCTTGGCTAGGGAGGGCGGGGTATAAATAAAAATTATTATTATTATTATTATTATTACCCACCCCCATCATAATTGGCAGGAGGGTGGTTTGCTTGCTGTTCATCTAGTTCTGGAGTATTTTTTATTATTTTTTAAAAGCTCATACTCACTCTGCTGAGGCTCACAGGAGACTTGCTTCAGATGCCATTTTCTAACCAGAAGTCTCTGGAGTAGTAAACCTCTCTTTTTGTTGCCTCCCCCATTGCTTTCAGTTGTGTTCCCCACCACCGCCACCTTTGCTCGTGGCGATGGCACGGCACCTGGACATTAGGTTATAATGGAACCATCTCCCTCAGCTTCAGAAATGTGAACAGCTGCACACGAAAGGGTAAAAATGTTTTGCCAAGTTAATCTCCTATGATTTACTGCCTACGCCTAATCTGTTTGGAGGCTGCTATGAATATTCTAATACCTTTTGGAAATTACTGAGGGGTGGGGGGGAGAATGACAGCAGGTAAGGAGAAGCGACGAGAAATTCCCGGAGCTCGCGAATCGTGCACACACCTGCCAGGGACAGTTGAAAGCAGATGCAGAGAGCAATTTTTATTATGATTTTATTTTTTAAAAATCCAGCGTGGTTTTGTTCTCAGAATGAAATACGGCAGCAAACACCCCGAAACGGCCCACAAACGGCACCACATGGTTGTTTTCTGTTACCGGGGGAAACGGCGGATGAGGATTTGCACGTGGCATCTGCAGCCTGTTAGGCAAATTTATCGGCTGAGCGTCTGAGAGAAAGTTAATGCTGCCGAGTGAGGTGGTTAAGTAGCAGGAAGGTGTGCAGAGCTGGAGCTTAATAACAGGGATGGTGGCCCCTATCTGCACTGTGCATCTAAAGCACTATCATACCCAGTAGGGTAGTGGCAAATTCAGAAGTGCAGGGGCCCTCCATGAAAATCACAGCCACAGTCTCCTGACAGCCACACTCCTAAGATTATGCAGTAATCTTGTAATTATACAACAATAGTCATTAGGGATGCATTGCAACAATCAGTGCTGATCTCCACGTGTCGCCTTTCAGCTAGATCTACTGTTTTCTGTGCACATACATGGGCAAATGATTTGGAGTGTCGCAACATCTTCTTTTGTCTTCTGTGATGTTCCATTGTGCATAACAGAACCTTGCACACCATTCTTTTGAAACTGAAGCTCCTCATGTTTTCAGTGTTCCTGAATGCTTAGCTTTGGAACGTACAGAACAACTCTTCCTCGGTGGTCTTCCCACACGCCTTCTCCAGAGTGGCCCTAGGAACTAATCCCAAGGGACTGACTCACTTTCTTTCACTCTGATTGGCTCCAATGAGCACAACGGGTGAGAAGACTTCTTTTCAGTAACTCAAAAGCTCCCCTTTCATGCTGATTGGGCAGCTCTAGGACTCTGGAGGCAGAAATAGTAACTGGCCTTCAACCCATATGATCCTGGACCACTGCACCTCTGCCTGTACCATTTTAAACAGCCATGGCTTCCCCCAAAGAATTCTGGGAGCTGTAGTAGGATGCTGGGAGTTGTTAGGAGACCCCTTCTCTTCTCACAGAGATTCAATTCCCAGAGTTCCCTGGAAAGAGGGATTGATTGTGAAGCCCAATTTGGTTCAAGGCTTTGGTCTTCAGCTGAATCCGGTGAGGCAGACCAACTATTTAGCGCTTAGCAGGGGGTCCATGAATTTTGCCCTTGGGTAGCCAAACGAAAGCATAGCCTGTCAATTGAGAATGGTTCTTAAGAACTGCTTTGGATAAATAGATGGCCTGAACAGTGGGGCTTCTTTGGGAAAGACCTATAGATTTTGAAATCCAAATAATAATTATATGGCTGCAGAGTCACTAGAAGCAGAATGAAACAAGCTTAATCTCCATAGCAACGGAACATTCTGTTCTTTTTACATCCTTTTCAATGACATCATTCAGTTGGGGAATTGTGGGCATTTGAACCACAATTCTGACAGGCAAGTTAGGAAATAAACAAGTTCTCAGGAAGGTGTGTCTGGGGCACCCAGTAGTAGATGCTGCAATGGGGTTATCAGAGTAAGGCGGGGGGGGGGACATTTTTGGCCAGATTCACCCCCCTCCCTTCACACCCTGTGGGCCAACTTTAACAGGTGGGTGGGACCACTCACCTGTCAATCAACTGGTGGCAGGTGATAGACACCTGCCAAAGTTGGCCTGCTGGGGTAAGCAGGAAGGCAGTTCAAAGTGCTTGCTCTGCTCTATGGACAGTGCTTCCTGAGCATCACACAAAGCACAGCATTTCCAAAGTGCCCAACCACCAGCTGGTTTTGAGGTGCTTCAGAAATGCTCCACTGTCAGAGGGAGATTGCTGTGGTGCTCAAGTCTTCTGGGGGCATCTGGCTGGCCCCTGGAGACTAGGGTGATGGACATGATGGACCAGTGGCCTGATGCAGCAGGACGCTTGAAGCATAACCCGCTTCAGTTCCGGGTCAGTCACCCTATTGGCTGTGAGGAAGAACTCAAGCCAGATGGCATAGGAGTCCCATTTCCCTGGAACCGTTGTGTCAAATTCCTCGATGTGGCCTGGGTAGCCATGACGTCTGCTCTGTAGGATCTGCCTTGTGGCTGCAGGCAGTGATTTCAGCTCAGCTGAGGCGACAGTTCCCCAGCAGTGATTTCAGCTTGTGGAAGCTAGCCAGGGCCGCATACCTAGCCTAGCATCCCACCTTCGTCACCAGTGAACCACATAACTGGGAAACAGGGGCAAAGCAACTGCTTATATACATTATTGAAAGCCTGGGCCACTCCCACTCTCAACGTTGTTGGCTTTCTAAACTTCCAAGCTGCAAATCACGTCTCAGAGTTCAAATCCTGAAATCTTCTGTGATTGAACATCATATATCGAATCAGAACACAAGGGCTCAGAATCCTTAGTCCAGACTCAAGCTCAGGTAAACACTGACCACTGAATACATAACAACTCTTATGTTCATTAGCTTAATGAAAGGGTTAAACCACAGAGCCTAGGACTTGCTGATCAGAAGGTCGACAGTTCGAATTCCCGGGGTGAGCTCCTGTTGCTCGGTCCCTGCTCCTGCCAACTAGCAGTTCGAAAGCACATCAAAGTGCAAGTAGATAAATGGGTACCGCTCTGGCAGGAAGGTAAACGGCATTTCCGTGCGCTGCTCTGGTTCACCAGAAGTGGCTTAGTCATGCTGGCCACATGACCCGGAAGCTGTACGCCGGCTCCCTCGGCCAATAAAGCGAGATGAGCGCCGCAACCCCAGAGTTGGTCACAACTGGACCTAATGATCAGGGGTCCCTTTACCTTTAAGACATCCATATATAAAATTTTAAAACATTAGTAGCGGCAGTAACACAACTTTTCCCTTTTTCTCCTGAAGCCACTGTAGCAACTATCATCACTTTCCATCCTCCAAGTTGCCCTTGATATCCTGCTGCATTGTGGGGATTGAGAATGTAAAATCGAAACTCAGGAAAGTATCCTCCTGTTGAAATTTGGCACAGGTGTAGAACCGAGTTATGATTTTCCAATACTTCTACTAATTGGCCTTTCCTAGACTGTGCCATTGTGAGTTTGATTTTCCAAGGATGGTAGCAGCATTTTGAATGTGCTGCATGTACTGTTCTTACACTCAGCTTTAATGACACCTAATTAGGCATATTTGAAGAATCTTTAATTAGAGAACAGGGGTGAAAAAGCAGCAAGAGAGCTTTGCAATTTTTATCCTGCTAACCTCCTTCCACCTTGTCTTGAACCAGGGTTGGGGAACTTGTTCTAATTCAAGGGACTTGTGCCCTTCTGGCCACCCTTCCAAGGGCAGCTGTCGTAGTCCTGTGCTGCCAGCCATGGCAGAGGGAGTAGCCAGCCAGCCAGCCAAGTCTCAGGGGAGTACTGTATTTTTTGCTCTATAGGATGCACCCGACCATAGGACACACCTTGTTTTAGAGGGGGAGAACAAGAAAAAAAATTCTCCCCCTCTCTGCTCAGCGCCCCTTCAGCGAAGCAGCAGGAGAAATGGAGCCCCTTCCATTTCTCCTCCCGCTTCGCTGAAGGGGCGCTGCGCAGCTCTCCCTCTCTGCTGAAGCTGGGAGAGTCTTGCTCTCCCGGCTTCAGCAAAAGGAACCCGAAGCCTTTGGAGCGCAGCATGAGTTCCCCTGCACTCCAAAGGCTTCAGGCGGCTATCCCTGAAGCCTGGAGAGCGCACCGACCCCTCTCACTCTCCAGGCTTCAGCGAAAGCAACGCGAAGCCTCTGGAGCATGGAGGGAGCGCTCCCTCTGCGCTTTGGAGGCTTCGCGTTGCTATCGCTGAAGCCAAGGAGCCTGCATTCGCTCCATAGGATGCACACACATTTCCCCTTAATTTTTGGAGGGGAAAAGGTGTGTCCGATAGAGCGGAAAATACGGTACTTGCTTGGAGGCAAAGTCCATATGCAAGGTTCAGTCCAGTCATAAGTTCAGGAATATCTCAGTTCGTGTAGTCAGACGATCTGGGGGTCAAGAAAGCAGAGGGTCCAGGGTTACGAGAAGCGAGAAGCAGCAAGGTCTGGCCAGGAATGACGAATGTTGTTTCCAGCAACTGACTGAGGCTGGAAACGCTGCTTAAGGAGAGTGGAGCCAGCTGGTTCTCATCAGGAGCAAGAAGGCTGATCACCTGCAGGTGGAGTCACTCTGCCTTCTGCTCCTTCAGGCTGCTGCTCAACAGGTGAAGCCGGCTCCTGGCCCATGACAGAAGCATACCAGTGGCGGGCAGGGCCAGAGGCATTGTTTTTGGCAAGTGCAGATCGTGGCCCCTGTCAGTTCATGTGAGTCCAATTTGGAATCCAAGTAGGGCAGATTCCTCCTCTTTCACTCCTAGCTCTAACTTCAGCCCTGACTGCTGAGTTGTCACACAGCTTCTGGGTCCTTGCTCATCATAGAGTGTTACCTCCGAACCAGCCCTGGCACCAGAAGCTGTTTAACCCTGCTGAGGCCATTTATTTCAGGTTACAGCTTTTGTAGATAGGCAAACAGAACCCATTGCTAAAGTTTTTTTTTTAATAAAACAACCCTGAAACTATAGCTACAGCACCCCCACTCAATAAATCCTCAAAGGCAATAGAGAGTTTTCTTCATTTTTCAAGTGTTTCCAGTAATGTCTGGTAAGTCATTTTTGCCTTAAATAAATCTCTCTTTTGGCAGTCAGAGTTATTTAAGACACCGTCTTTTTAGTGTTGCGAAGCTTGGAATTGCTTAGGGACAATTCTCAGAGTGCGCCAAGCTTCTGTGCACAGTAAGTTTTCGTTTTGCTTGACCTCAGTGAAAAGGTGTAGATTTCAAAATAAAGCAAACTGCCAGGCTGTTACTGTATTGTGCCAATGTTAGTCCTACTCAGAGTAATCCCATTGAAATTTTATTTAATTTCTATACCGCTTTATATTTTTAAGAAAAATCTCAAAGTGGTTTACAGAATATTAAAACATCAATAAAACAATCTGACGCGGGTGGCGCTGTGGGTAAAAGCCTCAGTGCCTAGGACTTGCCGATCGAAAGGTCGGCGGTTCGAATCCCCGCGGCGGGGTGCGCTCCCGTCTTTCGATCCCAGCGCCTGCCAACCTAGCAGTTCGAAAGCACCCCCGGGTGCAAGTAGATAAATAGGGACCGCTTACTAGCGGGAAGGTAAACAGCATTTCTGTGTGCTGCGCTGGCTTACCAGATGCAGCTTGTCACGCTGGCCACGTGACCCGGAAGTGTCTCCGGACAGCGCTGGCCCCCGGCCTCTTAAGTGAGATGGGCGCACAACCCTAGAGTCGGACACGACTGGCCCGTACGGGCAGGGGTACCTTTACCTTTATCTTTAAAACAATCTGAAGAAAGACAAATATAGAGTTTACAGTCAAAGCAACATAATTAACAGAAAACTAAAATATTATCTCAAAGATTTCAAATAATAAGCATGTTGGGTCCATTAAGTTGTATACAACCCATGATTATATATTACCCTTTGTCAAACTTCTACAGGGCAGTTTACTACTACTTATCACTATCATTATTAATTGGTTTCTTCCTCCAAAAAAGCGTCTCAGTGTGACCTGCAATCTATAATATTATGTTACACAGCAACATACAATATACTGCAAATACAAAACATAACAGTTAAAATAGTTACATGCATACAATTCATACTAATAAACAATACATAATATTAGATGACTAGTGGGGAATTGCCCAGAAATCTGTAGAAGCTAAAATATATTGTGCTGCAATTTTAAATGGAGAGTGCAATTTGTGAGTTTGGATCCATCATGCCAAAAATTGGGTGAAGTCATGGCCAAGTCATAGTTCAGTCCACTATCTTGAATCAAAATGTGATCCAAACATTAACGGAGACCACCATCCCAGCTTGGGTGAAAATATCTTGAGTGGCACCCAAGCCTATGGAAAACAGACGGACAGACAGACAGACAGACAGATAGATGGACAACCTGCTTTCCGAAATGTATGCTAGAGACGCAATAGTACATAATGCATAACGAGTGCTACATAATAAGCAGCAGTGTCCAATTAATTGCAATGTCAACCCAGCAATAAACTCCGGGACCCAACCTCTGTGAATTACAAGAGCCTAATGATATAGGTTATTATCTACACATCTCAGGTGCAACGATAAAATGTATGCATATTTAACAACACTGTGACAAATGGGGGGAGGGGGAGTTGAGGTCCAGCAGAATTATAGCCCAAATTATGCCCACAGTAGTAAGTGCTGGTGATATTAATTGATTGAGCTTAGGAGGACAGTTTTTCATTCCCTTGCATTATGGGGAGGAAAATAAAAACCACTGTCAGCATTCCAGTCTGATTCCTAGAGCTCAGTCATCAAAAATGCAACATTGCCATTTAATTATTAATAGCCATTGTTATCCAGTAATTTGTCTTTGGGAGCAATGGGAGAGGGTGGTACCCGATTCATGGCAAGATGCGCACTCGAGAAACACCAGACAAAACGCCCCCGGGCGCCAGCATCTGAACCCTGCCATCGCATCTCATTCTCATTTAGGCCCAACGACGACGAGTTCACTTCGAGAAATGTGGTGATGTGCTGACTGGGGTTGGGGCTCGTTAATTTTTAATCAACCTTTTATTCGCCATGGCTCTGGAAATGAACTGTTACTAATGACTAGTCATATGTCAGTCTAATGAATGGGAGACAGGCGCCCATTAGAATAATGAAATTAGCTGGTTTGGAGTTTTGTTACACACCCGTGACACATGGCCCCGAGTAATTGTGACATGGCTTTGCTTGCCGGTGTTCAAGCTCTGTTTGTTTGTTTGTTTGTTTAAAGGCCTTTTAAGGTTGGAGGGGTGGGATGTAGGAATGTGCACCTGATCTGGCCGACTCCCAAATCAGGAACCAAAATGGGACCGTTTGCATCAGCCCATGATACAGTTGGATAAAGTTGAGGTACTCCTGGATCATCCTGGGTTGAATTGGGTCCACCTGGAATGATCTGGGAGAGCCAGAAAGGGACTGTCTGGCAGTAAGGGGGTGGAAAAGAAGGAGGCACTCAAGTCTCCTTCACCACCACCCTGACCATGTGTGTAATTTTAAACCTTAAGTAAACACAGTGTTGTTGTTTAGTCGTTTAGTCGTGTCCAACTCTTCATGACCCCATGGACCAGAGCACACCAGGTACTCCTGTCTTCCACTGCCTCCCGCAGTTTAGTCAAACTCATGCTGGTAGCTTCGAGAACACTATCCAACCATCTTGTCCTCTGTCGTCCCCTTCTCCTTGTGCCCTCATTCTTTCCCAACATCATGGTCTTTTCCAAGGAGTCTTCTCTTCTCATGAGGTGGCCAAAGTATTGGAGCCTCAGCTTCAGGATCTGTCCTTCCAGTGAGCACTCAGGGCTGATTTCCCTCAGAATGGATAGAATGGATAGGTTTGATCTTCTTGCAGTCCATGGGACTCTCAAGAGTCTCCTCCAGCACCATATAGCACCAAAACAGTGAGAAGCCCCCAAATCAGTTCAGGGCCCAGGTCTGGGATGCCTTGGCCCCAGATCTGAATTGAGTCAGATCAAGGCTGCTCTGAAGTGCCATATCAGGTCTTGAATTGTATCAGAAGGGGACATGTAGAGCCACAGTCTATACTTCAGATCTTGTTGGAGATGAAAATAGCATGCAAAAACAAACAGTGACGCAAACCTAAAAGTAAATCAGTATTTTTTGAAACAGATAGGGAGAGAAATTCAGTGACTACAAGATTCCCTGGGTGGGTCAGGGAAAACCTGAGCAAATAGATATGTAGTTTCAAGACATCTGAAGCAACTGATGGATGGTCTTTCATACATGACATAATTGTATTAAAAATTTATTTTATTAAAAAACTGTTTCCTGATTAATTGGGGGCACCCGTGTTGAATGTGTGCTTAATCTCACCAGTTAATTGACTAAACCCTGCAATCCTGCTTTTAATCCTTACCCCCTTTTTATCTAGCTAACTGAGATTAAGCCATGTTCTGAAACCATTGTGTTTGTTTGTTTAATTAGGGAGCAAAGTTTAGCCGAGTCTTGCAGCAGCTGTTGCCATGTGTAATACAATAAATAAGATCCTTTATGAGACCCAACAGGCGCTCTGAACTTTCATTTAGCAGATGGCAAAATATTAAAGTGACAGTGTGATAATTTAGCTGACGGGAGTCCTCTGGACCTTGACCAGGTAGCAGAGAAACATGAATCATCCTTGCCCAGGAAGTGTCAGGTAGCTCCTGTTTCTTCCTATTCATGCTGCAGTGTGAGGTTCATGCAAAAGGCTGCATCTGCTACCATCCAAAGATCTAGCCAATCTAGCTTTGGTGCAATGCTTTCCAATCAGGGAAGAGCCATAGCTCAGTGGCAGAGCATTGGCTGGGCATGCAGACAGTCCTGGGTTCTGTCAAAGGAACAGTCCTGCCTGAATCCTTGGAGGGCGGGTGCCAGTCAGTGTAGACCAGGGATCAGCAAACGTTTTCAGCAGGGGGCCACTCCACTGTCCCTTGTGGGGGGCCGGACTATATTTTTTTTGGGGGGGGGATGAATGAATTCCTATGCCCCACAAATAACCCAGAGATGCATTTTAAATAAAAGTACACATTCTACTCATGTAAAAACACCAGGCAGGCCCCACAAATAACCCAGAGATACAATTTTTTTTTTTAAAAAAGGACACATTCTACTCATGTAAAAGCACGCTGATTCCAGGACCGTTCGTGGGCCGGATTTAGAAGGCGATTGGGCCTGATCTGGCCCCCGGGCCTTAGTTTGCCTACCCATGGTGTAGACAGTGCTGAACTAGATGGACCAATAATCTGACTCAGTGTAAAACAGCTTCCCATTTTCCTACGCCTGAATACCAAATCTGTCACAACAAAAGGGGTATCTGTAATAACAGGGCAGGGGAAGAGAAATGCTAGCCAGTTTTCTTGGGTGCATTGATCTGGCTGAGACTGTACAGGCTCATTAAGGTTTTTCAGCCTCACCATGTTGGAGGGTATGGCCCATGACTACACAGAAGGCGTGCAAAATGTGATAATTGAACCATGAGTCTCCTTTCACTTGTTTAGAAGAAAAAGGAGGAATCTGTTGGTGAGTGGCAGGCAGACTCCCTAGATAAATGAATCAGTTTCTGTTACTCTGCAGATCCAGTACATGTAATACAACAAAAAATGCAGAGGTCAGCTTTTGATAGAAAGTACACTGATTTTCACAAACACATTTGTGGACTAGCAATCACATTTCTTAGCAGGAGAGGCCGGCGGGCGGGGGACTGTCCACCAAGCCCTAAACAATAGCTCTCTCACATTGCAAAATGAATGGAATGGAACTGGTAGGGGTTGTAGGGAGTAGAGTGGGCGAGAACAAGACTTAAATTCATAAAATTCATAAAACTACTTGAGATTTGGGATGGAGTAGAAATTTGTTAGGGTTGCAGGTATGTCTGTATAATCAGGACCAGTAGGACATAGCTGACTTCCCTTGGTAAGCATAAGGATGTCAGGGGTGGTTGTTTCTCTAATTTTGTGTTATGCCACAATCCCCATGGCAGCCATTTTGTGATAAGCCATGGCAGCCATTTTGTATTATGCCATGCTCCCTCCATGGCAGAAATTTGCAACTGGTGCATCTGTCATTTTCTCCAAATTTGAAATGTGCCCAATAGCTGAAAAAGGTTGTTCAACAGTGGAATGGACAACCTCAGAAGTTTGTGGACTCTCTTTCATTAGAGATTTTTAAAAACAGAGTTTGGAAGGCCAGCTGGCTGGGATAGCTGTGATTTCTGCCTTGCAGGGGGTTGGACCAGGCAACCCTTGATATCCCTTCCAACTTTACTATTCTACTATTCCATGACTCCTGGAGTAAATGCATATCAACAAATCAAATCGTATGTGGGAGGCCACTAACAATAGGACCCCAGCTGCCGAAGGCTACGGGGAAGACATGCTACTTCAGTAGCTATTTAAATCTGAGCAGAGGCCTGTGGCAGCTCTATGATTTGGGAGGCCATTACAGAGAAGGCTCTCCTCATGCAGGTCCTCACCCCTCCAAGGGTGATGGCACCATAAGAAGAGCCTGCCATGCAGATCATAGCATCCCAACCAAAACATAGGGGAGGAGGCGTCTTGCAGATATTTGGGGCCCAAATCCTTTGGAAACATCAACAAAAAGATGAGAATTGCCATGCCTTCTTTGCTCGTCTTCTGCCCACTCATAAGTGCTGCAATCCTGCAGTGGTTGCTACATCAGTTTTATGACACAGCTGCCTTTTCCTTATTGTCCTTGTCTGCTAGATAGCTCAGTTGGTAGAGCACGAGTCTCTAAATCTAAGGGTCATGGGTTCAAGCCCCAGCTTTGGCAAAAGATTCCTGCATCGCAAGGGGTTGGACTAGATGACCCTTGTGGTCCCTTCCAGCTCTATAATTCTAGGATTCTATGAATGGCTTGCGAGATTGCTGGAAGTGTAAAGCAATAAGCAAAGAGATAGGTCCTTGGTGGGGGCTTGCCCTAAAATAAGAACTTTTTGAACAAGGACATTAAACAAAATTGAAATAATAACAGGACGTAAGCTGCCATTAGATCAATCAATTCTATTATTTGGCAGTGTTAAAGACCTAGTCCTATATGAATAGAGAGAAATGAGAATGCACCTCTTGATGGTGACACAGGTGACAATTGATGCAAACTGGGGGTTGGAACAAGAACCCCCAACACTAGAAGAGTGGATTTTAAGGGTGTGGCTTATATGGTTGGAAAGGGCAGGCAATGAAACAACATTTTTATTGAAAAATGGAGCCTGTTTCTCATGTTCTGGTGCAGGCCATTTCAAGAAAACGCAATGCTATCTACATCGCTGGGTCCATTGTACAAGGACGAAGATGTACCACAATACCAGTGTACATATGGTATATAGATAATAACTAGTGCACTGGCATGTATTTAGAGCAAGCAAGTTTTCCGGAACACCATGATGTGCGGCAGGGAGAAGGTTGTCACCATGCAGGTCATGTACACGATGCAGAACTGCTGGTGGGCAGGAATGTGTTTTCATGGTTGCATTAAGAATCGCAACGGAGGCTACCCACACCGGACTCGAACAAAGGGACAGAGGCCGATGCTGACACATGTCAGACACTGCCGAAGATGTGTTTGTGTTTTTAAACTTCGGCTGAGGTTGAAGAGGCGACGAGTGAAGCATAGATTCTCCTCTGCGCAGCCGAGTCTTCACAGTGGGTTGCTCACGTCTGAGTCAAGCAGAGAAGGTCAGTTATAGATCAGCGCCGACTTTGTTCCAGGCTGCTATTATTCCATTCCCTACTTTTCCAACTCCCCTGACGGTCCCTCGCTACTCTGGCATGCTGTGTGAGGTGAATGCAGCTGATGATCCTTACCAATGAAGAAGAATCAAGGGAGGTGGGGGGAACTTTTGGTCAGCTGGTTACCTGTAGGGATGAATGGTTTCCACCTGACATCCCCTTTTAATTGTTTTGCAAGTTCTCTATATTTAGGGATGGGTGAATCTGCCAGTTTTTATTCTTCTCCATTTCTCATTTTTCCTATCTTAAGTTCTCTGTATTTCCACATCAGTTTGCAAACTGTTTTTTTCTAAAGTCTTCATAAAACATTGTCAGCATTTTAGTGGGAATTTTTCCTACTATACACAGTTTTGCCTAATGCAAACATCTTTGCAAGCCATTTCCCTTACTATAATGCAATTTTGACGTTATCTTTCACTAATATATACATTTTCATGTATACTGTATTCTCTGAATATATGCATCTTTGTGCATATTACTTGGCTGGAGAACTGGACTGCAAAATCTGGAGAAGTGTAAAGTCTGGAGGATGCCTGAGTTTCAGTTTGGCTATTGTTTCAGGAAGTGCAAATTAGGTAGGTTCACTTTTAAATGCAAACTGAATTGAATTTCTCCCCCAGGAATGTCTGTATTCCATTTGCCATGACTTCTGATTTAAATAGGAGAATTCCCAGGGGAAAAGGGCAAGGGAGGCACATTAGATACTTAAGCATGCAATTTTTTGTCGTTTTATAGGCTGTAATCCAAAGATTACAGAGCAGTATAACATAAAAACACAAAAATGCATTCCACAATAACAAACAAAAACAAAACCCCCCTGCAGTTTAAAAGGCCATAGAGAGTTTAATTAGCCAAAGGCCTGGGAGACGAGAAATGCGTTTGCCTGGCACCTAAAGATATGTAATGAAGGTGCCAGGTGAGTGTTAAAATTCCTGCTCCATGATTGCAGTCATGGGATTTTTGTCTATCACGTGACGGTGTATGTTTTGACTCCACAGAGTGGGAAGTGACGGAGACAGGATGTTTGTGTTACTGTGTTCCGTGAAGTGGGACTATTGTCCTCTGTTCTTTTTCTCTTTGCTGTCTGATGCTAGAGAGAGAGGGAGCCATGTTGCAGTGCTCCGTGTGTGTTTATATGTAAATAAAGTAGATTAGCCAAAATGCTGAGTTGCTGAGGTCAGTTACGCACGATGTGAAGACACTGCGGATCCCTAAGTGTGCCGGTGTCTGTTGGCATCGGTCGCTGTGATGTTCGGGCTGAAGAAAGCTTTTGAAGCTCCCAAACGATCAGCCAGGAGGGAGAGAACATGCCAGTCGGGCATGTGTCTCTGCCAGGGTCCTACTCAAGTGTAGGAAGAGCTCCTTACAGTTAGTCTCCCTGGGCAGAGCATTCCACAAGTGGGGAACCACTGCAGAAGAGGCCCATTCTTGTGTTGCCACCCTCCAGACGTCTCATGGAGAAAGCACACAAAGAAGGGCCTCAGATGGTGATTGCACCATCCAAGTCGGTTCATATGGAGGTATTGCAATCCTGAGCCACAATGAAAGCAGAGACACACTTGTAGATTTCATTCCGTTTGCTTAGCAGTTCATGGGAAGATCTTCTCACCCTGAACGTACATTTCCACATGTACCTACAAAGCAGTTTGAATGGTGCATTTGCAAGATCTCATTTAATTAACATTCCAAGCTGGGAACTTCACAGGGAAATGAAGCTCCATTCAAAACACATCCAAGCATTATGAACTGGACCAAAGTTGCATTCCAAACCAGGCAGTTACAAACATTGGCAACATCGCTGCCGACAATAGAATGGGGGCATTTCATTTAATCTCATTTCACATTCTGAGCTGAAGAACTTTCCCAGGAAAAGAGGCTCGATTTGGAAGTCCTCCATGCATTATGCACCAGATAAGACCATATTCCAAATAATTTAATTACAAGCTTTTGGTGACGTCGCCACTGACAAGATTGCTGCGAGATCTCACCTAAGTGTAGACAGCGGCTCATCTAATATGTCTCTTGCTATTGACTGTAAACCACGGACAGTCAACACATTACGAAGATAGATGGGCCATTTCAATTGTGAGCATGGCAACTTCTTACATATTTTCCCCATCTTCAAAACTTTTATGAAATTTTGTATCCCAGAGGTAACGGCAGCTACTAGGAAGTGATGGAAAGCAGCAGTACTTTCTAGTCCTGCATCTCGCTCCCCTCCAGGGTCCATACAAGGCAAGTCGGGGTGATGAGTAGATGGGAATTTCATGCATATTTTGGTTCCATCTGCTTCTAGAAATGAGTGAAATTGGATTTTCCACCCCTAAGGGACAACAAGTATCAGTTGCTGGGCTGGTAAATGAATGGCTGCTCAGGAGCCTGTGCTGAAATGTGGGCTGTGCAGTTCTGAATATAGAGCCACTAGCGTGTCAATGCCCTACAGGGATCCTTCCTCTTCAATTGCTATTCCATCAAACTAACAGCTCTCTGAATGGCACGCGGAAGGAACAGGGAGGCGCCTTGCTGTAATTTTCATCTTTCCTCTCCCCCTCCCCACTGCATGCATAAAGAGGAATGCTTTCCTCTCATCACAGGGACCCCTATTGCCACCTTCTCAACATCACACTTGTGCTAAGGACATGCCCCATTGCATGGCCAGTGCTCCGTTGAGTTTGCCTTGCTGCACCTTGGCCTAGGATGGAGTGCACCCAGAATAGAGGAGACAGATCGGCTGCCATGGCTAGAGGATAGAATTACACCCAAGGCAGAAGGTTCCCGCTTCAATTCCCGGCATCTCCATGGGCGAAACGATCTCAGGTAGTAGGTAATAGGAAGGAGCTCTGCTGGAGACCTTGGACAGCTACGACCGCTCAGAAATACAGTGATACCTTGGGTTACAGACACTTCAGGTTACAGACTCTGCTAACCCAGAAATACAGCGGTACCTCTGGTTGTGAACGGGATCCGTTCTGGAGCCCCGTTCAGAACCTGGAAGGAACGCAACTTGCATCTGCACACGCGCAGGTTGCAATTCACCACTTCTGCGCACGCACGTGATGTCATTTTGTGTGTCTGTGCATGCGCGAGTGGCAAAACCCGGAAGTAACCCTTTCCAGTACTTCCGGGTCGCCGCGGGACACAACCTGAAAAGACGTAACCTGAACCAAACGTAACAAGAGGTATGAGTGTAATAGCTTGGGTTAAGAACTTTGCTTCAGGATGAGAACAGAAATCACACAGCAGGAGGCCCCATTAGCTAAAGTGGTACCTCAGGTTAAGAACAGTTTCAGGTTAAGAACAGACCTCCGGAATGAATTAAGTTCTTAACCCGACATACCACTGTAGACCACAAGTAAAGTTAAGGAGACCCCATACAGGATACCAGCTTGCCATGCACAATTAGGAACATTAAAAGCTGCCTTGTACCAAGTCAGACTCTGTCTATTTCAATGGTGTCTACACTGACTGGCAGCAGCTCTCCAGGGCTTCACACAGGAGTCTTTCTCAGTGCAACATGGAGATGCAGAGGACTGGTCCTGCGACCTTCTCTACATGCATAGGATGTGCTCTACCACTGAGCTAGTTTCCCAGGTTTAATCCATGGCATCTTCAGGCAGGAAAGGTCTCCTGAACCTCTGCTATCTGGAGCAGGCAATTATGAGTGCTAGATGGATAAAACATCTTCCTGGGTATAAGGCAGCTTCACACATTCATGCCCCTCTCTCTCCTGAGGTGTTTCTTGGTAGCAGTGGCTTGGAATCCTGGGAGCATGTCGTGTATTCATGTGGGCAAAGCTCCCTGGTCTATGGGGAACAGCTGCAGAAGACACCAGAACTCCTGCTTTTTCAGTACTTGTGAAGAAGAGTGAATTGCTGAATTGAAGAGGAAAGGGTCTGAACTGGGATCTTCTGTGAGGAGTGCACACCCCCTTTGAAAAGCACACGGTGCAAGAATAAGAGAAGCCCAAAGATGAGAATTTGAAACTGAAATTGACAGATTCACACATTCCTAATTGCAATAATGATGTGATGTGCCCAGGAGATTGGCTAGAGTTCTTTCTGAGAGAGCAGAAATAAACTATGCAATTATTTTATTTTTTATTTTATTTTATATTTTTAGAAATGTTGCAAATAGAAAATCAACAAGATCTGGCAATGAACCGGATTGACAAGGGGCTAACAGAGAGAGCAGAGCCAAAGAAAAGCCAAGTCTATGTGTTGTGTTCAAGAGGATAGATGGTGCTGTTGTCAATAGATAAGCAGAGCAAAGCAAATGTGGCTTGGGAGGAAAGCAGAGACATTCTATCTAGACATACCATCATATGTCTGTGCTTCAAAATTTTTTACCAGATTGAAAAATTGCATGAATGTGTTTTGTTTCATCAGATATGCTGTATCCATCTATATGTTGTACCCTTCATTGGACATTTTTAGACAGAGTTTGGATGGCCATCTGTCAGGGATTCCTGCATCACATAGGGTTGGACTAGAGGACCCTTGGGATTCGGTTCTGACTCTACAATTCTACAATTCTATACTGTGTTTTGAGCTTAATTTTCTATGCTGTTGTCACCTTTCTGCAGTAATTTCACCAAGTCAGCCTGAGTCCATCAATGAGAAAAGAGCAAAGAAAGACAGAAGGTGTTTGTAGGGCTAGGATGTTTGCATGTTTGTGAATTCTTTCCTGGCATATGAAGATTGAATAAGTTTTATCCCACTGCAATATCAAAAGTGCCCTTTTAGCATTTTGCTTATGAGAAATAGATCTTTTGTTATTATTTCATGTTCCCTCTAGGAACACTGAGCTGTCTGCATCATATTGCATTGATCTGAAAGATGCATTCACAGAAGCAAAAATGCTATGAAGAACTCCCCTTGTGGGCTCATCAGATAAGCTTATTCGGGTTTGATTTTGGTGGGCTTCTTCACCAGATTAGGTTCCCCCCTCCCCCTTGATATTTTATTTACAGCGCAGTCGGTGACAACATATTCCAACTAGTTGCTTTCATACAAACATGAGAAAATAAGATTTCCTGCCCAGACCTGACCTGGACCAGAAATGGAGTCCCTGGAAGATGAACCAGACTCCCCACAGGCCAAGGACCTTGAGGAGCAGGCAACATGTGGCTTCCCATACATGATTTAAATTTAAATCCAGCCCAATGTGTTTTTCAACATATTTAGATCTGAATGACTTGAGGAGTGAAAAAAGCAGAGAAAAGTAAGCTTGGCTTTCTTCAGTGATGTTACTCAGACACATCTAGGTGGCAGTCTGACAATACTCCTTCATCTCCACAACTCCACGCTGGGGAAAGTTTGCAGTAATAACTCACAGGACCTGGGGAGGGGAGAGAATGAAAGGAGCCCCATCATGTTAAAGTACAAGTGCTTACTTTATGGAGGACAGTCCAAACCTTTGTCAAATAACTTATTTGATAAATTATATAATAATTTGATAATTATATTTCTTTGATAAATTATATGACAAGAGGTGTTGGAGGGCCACAAGCCCCCCAACCCTGATACAAAGCAATACTGTTGTTGCAAGGCTAATTTGCTTTGTCTAAACCAGGGGTCAGCAAACTTTTTCAGCAGGGGGGCAGTCCACTGTCCCTCAGACCTTGTGGGGGGGGGGCTGGACTATATTTGGGGGGGGTTGAACAAATTCCTATGCCCCACAAATTAACCCAGAGATGCATTTTAAATAAAAGCACACATTCTACTCATGTAAAAACATGTTCGATTCCTGGACCGTCCGCAGGCCGGATTTAGAAGGCAATTGGGCCAGATCTGGCCTCCAGGCCTTAGTTTGCCTACCCGTGGTCTAAACTCTTCAATGAGCAGGGCGGACAGGGAGGGTGGGACAGAGTGAAAATGAAACAATTAGTGATGTACAGTGGTACCTCGGGTTAAGTACGTAATTCATCCCGGAGGTCCGTTCTTAACCTGAAATTGTTCTTAACCTGAAGCACCACTTTAGCTAATGGGGCCTCCCGCTGCTGCCGCGCCGCTGGAGCACAATTTCTGTTCTCATTCTGAAGCAAAGTTCTTAACCCGAGGTACTATTTCTGGGTTAGCGGAGTCTGTAACCTGAAGCGTATGTAACCTGAAGCGTATGTAACCCGAGGTACCACTGTGTTGTATTCAGTGTTTTTCTTCTAGGGGAAAAGAAAAGATGCCAGTACTGCGTGCCCTTGAGTACTCTCCCCCCCCAAAAAAGCAGTGATTGTATTGTTGGTAAACAAAATGGAAAATGGTTGAAAAGAGGAGGAGGAGGAGCAAGTAAGAGGACTGCCAGCTGATTCACCAGAATCTAATTAGCCAGCTCAAGAAAGAGAACTTGCAAAAGGGTATTGTGCAGACAAGGCAAACGTGTTTATTTCCCCCAACCTCTTTTTCTCAAAGCATGGGAAAAGAGTGCCCTGGTGGAATAATTCTCCCTAATTAAAAGCTAGACATTCCACTTGCAGTAGGACATCTCTTCTCCTTTTTTGGCAATCAAGTCAACAGAGCGCCATGAGGCATTTGGTTCCCTGCCATATAGTCTAATCAGTAAATTTTCCTCCCCCCACCCCCTTTGGACATATAACTTTCAAATCCTGGTATCTCTGATGCTTTATCACACTTTCAGGTCATCCTTTATGTTTTTCTCAGAAGTAAGTGTGCATAAGTGTGTGCAGGATTGCAGCTCCAGTTCATACTTGAGCTGGAAGGACACAGGTGGATTCAGTTGGACCTTCTTCGCCAACCGAGTTTGCACAGCGGCTGGGGCGATGGAATAAAAACTTGCCCACAACATCTTTGCTTATCTTTATTTTTAAATAATAATCAAACAGCTGCAAAACACCCCTTCTCACCACCAGTCTTCAACAACATTCCTTAACAGTATTCTATAACAGTTCACACTACACCACTTGGTCAACTTAAATACAGTTTTTAAAATAATCAATTACCCCATCACATCGCTGCATTTGGTGCAGCAGGTAAACTCCCCCTGTTAATTAGTTAAATTGTTAAGATACCTCAGGTGTGCTGAATTGTCAAGAGCTCACAGATGTGCTGCCATGCAGGTTATAATTACAAACGCACACCTCTGAGTAGCACCACTGACCACATTAATGTCAAGAAAACCCAACAGATTCCTCCCTTTTTCCAGGATGCAATCAATGAGAACTTTTAATCCAACTGCTAATTATTGGTCACAAATCCCAATGAATCAGTGGTGCTCCTTGACTTGCTCCCATATGGCACAGAAGTGGGCAGCCTACTGAGAAGGGCTGATCAAGGCTGGTCTTGCAACACAGCAGGATGAAGGGACCTGCTTCAGTGGCATCATGAGCGACGAAAATATGAAGCCAGGAACTGGTGTCTGAATTGTACAGACTTCTTAAGGCAGGGTGTTGCCAATGCTGCTCCCATGCCTGCCAGAATGCCCACCAGTTCCCCTCAATGTGCCCACTAAAGGTAAATAAAAGGTAAAGGTACCCCTGCCCGTACGGGCCAGTCTTGACAGACTCTAGGGTTGTGCGCTCATCTCACTCTATAGGCCGGGAGCCAGCGCTGTCCGCAAACACTTCCGGGTCACATGGCCAGTGTGACAAGCTGCATCTGGCGAGCCAGCGCAGCACACGGAATGCCGTTTACCTTCCCGGTGGTAAGCGGTCCCTATTTATCTACTTGCACCTGGGGGTGCTTTCAAACTGCTAGGTTGGCAGGCGCTGGGACCGAACGACGGGGGCGCACCCCACCGCGGGGATTCGAACCGCCGACCATGCGATCGGCAAGTCCTAGGCGCTGAGGTTTAACGCGCCACCCGCGTCCCTGTACTAAAGGTAAATATCCCCTCATAAATCCACAATGTGCAAGAGACGTCATGCTCAGTTTCTACCATCATTGGCTCAGCATCTCCTACATTGAATCTCTACCCCTTTAACCATGTGCACATTGTCAGGACTTCCTTTTTGTGAGCAGGGAAGTGCAAAAACTTCATCTCTGTGAGTGAGCACGGAGGTGGCTAATATCGGGGCCTTTTCCCGTTGACAAGGAAGGCACACCTGCTCCATTTTGCAGCCCTCTCATCTGCTCTTTTAGATGTGGCAGCCATTTTGTGTTACACCACACCTGCCCAACATCCATTTTGTGATGGGTGTCCATGACATTTCATCAAAATTCAAATGTGCCCAATGGTCCAAAAAGGTTGGTATTCCTGTCACAAAGTGTTGGGACAAACACTGGAGGTTGGCAGAGCCTTTTGTCTCTGCTTGAGGCAGGAAAAAAAAAATCTTGGGCCCACGATGATGTATGGAAGGGAAAATCTTCCAATTTTGCCATGGCTGGTCTACATCCTACTTGTCAAGATATTGATGGGAAAGAGGACTGATGGATGACCTGGTAGAAAGGCCTTTGCGAATTTGATACCAATACAAATGGTGGTCTTTAGTAGCCATTTATCTTTCAAGAAAGGAATAATTTCCCCCTTTGGCACATTAAGATCTTTGTCTGGATTTATCACCACTACCACCGATGCATTCAGTACATTTTTGAGCACAGCACAGGGAAATATAGCTCTTCCAACAACAGCAACATTTCATCAGGCTTATACAAACCTTAAAATATTAAAATATCAAATGAAGTTGAATGGCGGGAGTACTCCCTCACACAGCACATAGTTAAATTATTGAATAGTTAGATGGGTTTATGGGCAATAAGTCTATCAATAGGTTCTGGTCATGAAGATGGTGTACTCTCTCCCTCTGAATACCAGTTACTGGAGAACAACGACAGAAAAGGTTGGTTGCTTTTGTATCCTGCTTGCGGGCTTCTCATAATCATCTGGTTGACTAGATTAGATCTTTGGTTTTGTGTTTTTATTCATTCCTGATGGTGGGGAAATGCCTAGTTTTCACCCCATTCAAAAACCTGCTCTTCCATGCTATAGAGTGTGGTTAGATCAGGTTTCTGTGTCTTGCCTTGGGTCTAAAGAGGTTGTGTGGAAACACAGGGTTGTCTTTACTTGGGGTTGTTTGACTTTTACATAGTGGTCTCTGCTTTGGTTGGCCTTGCTTATCTAGACCTACCTTCTGCTTCTTTGAACCTTGCTTTGCTGGAACCTGGGGTGATGTCATGGAATCTAGATGTCTTACACCTGCCCCTGCCTGAGCTAGAGCCCAGCTGGGACTACTGACTGGGACGGAATGCACGGTTGCCTCCCCCTGGCTCACCTCAGACAGCCTTGACAGCACCATACTTAGAGTAAACTTGGAGCTATCCATGGTACTGAAACTCTAGTTTGATATTGCCTGCTATCTACCTGACTAACCTACCCTGGGGCATCTATCAAGTTCTATGGCAGGGGTGAGGGACTTGAAGCCACGCAGTAGGCTGGGTCTCCCCCCACCCCATGGGTCATGATCAGCTGGCCATTGGAGATTGTGGAGTGATGCACCTTTGCTTGCATAAACAGTTGTCCAATGTGAGCAAAAGTGAGTCACCTGAAGCTGTTGATATCCTGGCATCATGGTGATCCATTTTTGCCCACACTGGAAGCAACTGTGGGCAACTCTTCATGCAGAACACTTTTCAGTGTCAGTGTCCAGCTAAGGATTTGCAAAGCACTATGCATGGGCTAACTGGCAGGGCCTGCAAAGCTCCTTTAGGCCAACAGACGATTTACCTGTATTTTTACCTGTAAGACATGTGGATATGACTTGGACAAATGGCATCACAGGCCTGATGGGGAAATGTGCTAAGTCTCATTTGGCTTGCAGGCCATTTGCTTTACCACCCTATTGACTCAGACTAGTGGTCAAGATGCAGCACTGATATATAACATTCCCCAACATTTTGGCTCATCCTTGCCTTGCTTTGCCAAGAACACACTGCAATTCTCCTGACAACACTGGAATTTGCTTCTGGAAATTGCTCCCATTTTACACACAGGAGAACAAAGCAACCTTGTCTCTTGCAGAACAGACTTCAAGTAATTCATCCACCCTGCTGCATATCTATAGGGAAGGGAGAGAAACTTCTGCACAAATGTAAAAGAGCCTTATGCAGAGGTTTGAATTACAGAAGAGATACCTTCTGATGCTGTTTGTTAGTCCTTTTTAAAACGTGTCACAGCAACAAATTGCGTAAGTTGGAATTTCTGTTTGCTGATAATGAAAGTTGGTTATTAGTATTAAAAAATTAGATTGCCACCATGCTCAAGCAGCCATTACACTCTTCATTCACCTGCCTGTTTGATCTGTCAGCATTATTAAACGACCCATCTGCAGGAGAGGATGTATAGCTTAGGGGCCCAGAACGCCCAATATAAGCTCCGCATACAAAAACCTTTAGGTAACTGACAATGCTATACAAATCCGAGATCTGCTGGGATGAGCGAGTTTGCAAGAGATGGATCTTGGGCTGTTCCTCATCCTGGGGCTGCTGGGGATATGCTGGTGTAACTCCTTCAACCTGGCTGTGTTGAGACTATTCAGGGCTCAGCTGGTGGAACTTAGACCAGTTTAAGTCCTTAAAAGGAGACCTCTTTCTGCTCAGTCACAAGGCTTTTAAAAGGAAATGAGGAAGGTGGCTAACAAGGCTGTATGATGACATATCAACACTAAATTGCTTAATTTTGGAGCATGATCCACGAAGAAATAAAGAAAATATTAAGAATATCATATAGTGAAAGGCCAGAGGCATTCCTTTTAGGAATTTTAAATGACGATATTCCAAAAGACAAAACTAAATTTTTCTTATACGCAACATCTGCAGCAAGAATCCTGGTGGCTAAGTACTGAAAAGGGAATCAGTTATCCACTAGGGGAGAGTGGCTATGTAAGCTCTCAGAATACTTAGAATTAGCCAAATTGACAGACATAATAAGACAAAAACTAAAAAGTGAAGTAAAAAAAAGAATGGGAGTGCCTAAATGAATACCTCAAAAGTCAAGGTTCGAGGGCAGAAATCTGGCTGAGTCTGGAATAACCTTGTGAAGTGAAAGGATATGAAAAAAGGATTTACATCTAGATGTTAGGATAGAGATGATAAAGAAAACAGGAAAACAGGAAGACAATTTTAAACCCATAAAACAAACAGGAGTGAATGGCTGGAGCTCAATGTTCTGCATGATATTCACTCAGATGAGCTCCCAATGCGTGTACTGGTGCAAAACATCGCTCATTGTCTCCACCAAGGCAGGGTGAGTTCCATCCCCTCACCACTGTCACCATGGGCCAACAGATGCCAAAGTCATAGATCTATGGGGACACCCATTTCCCCCCATTTCCCCCTTTGTACAATTGCTCTCCTGACTTGAACATCCTGTTTTAATTGCTGTTTTAAATCTTCCGTTGTTGTACTGTTTCAACGGACTCCTTTTAGTATGCCTTTTAATTACGAATGCTTATTTAAATGTTTTCGTGTAATTGTTTTATTGCGTATTTTAATTATGTGCAATTGGTTTTAGAGTCGCAAGCCACTTAGAAGCCATCTTGGCAATTAAAAGGTATATATAATAAATAACAACAACAATAATAATTACATTCACTTGCGGAAATATCTTTAATAGGGGTTTTCTGATCATGCAGAGCTGCTTAAAATGTTTAAAAAGTGAAGTAGCCCTCAGACAGCCTCAAAAGGACAGTATGGATCCATGAAGGGTTTAGCGCATTGATCAATCTGCAGATCAACAGTCCAATTCCTGTGTGAGTCCAGCGGGGAACGGGTGAAATGGGAAAGTTTGCTCAAAAATGCAGAGGGAACCAATATCCTCCCCAACCTTAGGTATCAGACAGCTGCCTAAGTTTTTAACCCTTCTTTATTTTTGTTTGGAAAAGCTCTGTTTTATTATTTGGGGATGGGCCACAGCCCAGTGATACAGCATCTGCTTTGCATGCAGAAGGTCCCAGGGACAACCTCCAGAATCTCCAGGCAAGGCTGCGAATTCATGCTGTCTGAAACCCTGGAGAGTTTTTTTAAAATATATTCTTTATTGAAAAATAAGAATGATTTTTTGTGCACTGTATAAAATTATAAGTGCAAACGTAAAACAAGATGTGAAAAGAGTAACAATTGTTAAAATATACCTGGGTAAAAAGAAGAAAGAAAGAAAGAAAGAAAGAAAGAAAGAAAGAAAGAAAGAAAGATGGGGAATTTTTTTTTATAAGATTGTTATTTTAATAATCCTAAACCTAATATAGTGTTTATAAAAATGATTTTTAAATATTGTTGAATTTATCCATGGCAAGTCGACATTTGTACACAACTTGTTCATATGTTGCGAGTTTACACATCCATTTGTTGAAGTGAGCCAAATTTTTTATTTTTCCAGTTCATCAATACCAGTCCTTTTGCCACAGTAAAGGCATGGAGAGTCCATTCATATTGTCCCTTCGTTGGGTTCCATAGATTGTGTATATAGTTCAAGGGGATGTTTTCCTCTGCGAATTTAAGATTTTTCCGAACAGTTGTGTTTCTTTTTTTTTTTTCATCAATACATTTTTATTCAAATTTTTGTAAATAAACAGATTCTTATAAATGTAAGGTACACAAATAAACATGCTAATAAATCTTACAATATATGTACATATCTTTCATTTACATAGTTTATTATATCCCTTCCCTAAACAAACAAACAAAAAACCTTTAGACTCCCCTCTACCCTTTTGGTAAGTATCAAATAAAAATTCTATAATCATGTACTTTGTTTTTAAACTTATATATTAGCTGCTGTTAGCGTTACTCCATCCCCGCTAATATCATCTACAAATTATTTCCAATATATTTCCAATATTTATTCCAGTTTTTATGAAATTCCTGTTCATCTTGATCTCGTATTCTTGCTGTTATCCTGGCAAGCTCTGCATAATTTACCATTTTAAGCTGCCATTCATTTATATTAGGTATAACTTCCGTTTTCCAGTTTTGAGCCAACATAATTCTTGCGGCTGTAGTGGCATAGAGAAATATTATCTTATCTTCTTTTTTGATTTCTTTACCCAGAATTCCTAACAAGAAGGCTTCGGGTCTTTTGGGAAATGTATATTTAAGGATTTTTTTAAGCTCATTATATATTAGTTCCCAAAAACCTTTCACTTTATTGCATGACCACCATAGATGATAGAGATCGCCCTCCGCCTCACCACATTTCCAACAACTTTTGTTCTTTAATCTATACATTTTGGCCAATTTCACCGGTGTATGGTACCACCTATATATCATTTTCCATACGTTTTCCCTCAGTGCCGTACACGCTGTAAACTTTATATTTTTATTCCATAATTCCAGCCATCTTTCAAATTCAATATTATACCCGAAATCTATCGCCCATTTGGTCATTGCCTCCTTCACCTCCTCGTCTTTTGTATACCACTCGAGTAGTATATCATATATTTTAGACAGTATTTTACTCTTGCCTTCAACAACCTCCACATTAAACTTAGATTTTTTATCCTCAAAACCTGCCTTCTTTTTGTCTTCTCGAACAGTTGTGTTTCTATTACCCTCTGCCAAAAATTTAGCAATGTAGAGCATTATAGGGACATATGTTCTAAGGAAGCGTCTCTATTACACCACCAGCAGCTAGATGTCTTGGATAGCCCTTTTGTAAACCCTGGAGAGTTGCTTTCAGTCCGTGTAGACAATACTAAGCTAGATTGGCCAATGGTTTGACTTGGTTTAAGGCACCTTCCTGTGTGCTACACCAGGCTTTCCCAACCACAGGTCCCCATATATTGTTGGACTGCAACTCCCATCAGCCCCAGCAAGCATAGCCAATAGTCAGGGAAGATGGCAATTGTAGTTCAACAACATATGGGGACCCAAGGTTGGGAAAAGGCTATTCTACATCACACTTCAAATGATGTTTGTCTCTAGGTTGGCCACCTTCCTGCTACTTATAACGCAGGTATTTGACAGTGGTCTGCTGATGCAATTGCTCTGTGGTTAGCATGTTTGGCCACAGGTCCCCCTGTGCTTTTGGAAAGAGTTAAATCAATTTAGTAGCAAACTTAATATAATTAGTAGTTAATAGCTAGAGCCCAGGTTCTCGTGGTGTAAATTGTTTCTGTATTGATCTGAACCTGCATTGTCAGCATTCTGGAGAGGCTGAACTTTAAGTGCTTAATTCAGCCGTATTCAACCAATAATTTTGTGTTTATCCTTCCAAACAAAAGTGCCCCGGCTTGCTCTATTTTTCTGCACGTAATAAAATCAATTAAAACTATTTCTCCCTCCTGCCCACCCCCAAATCTAGCCTTAGCCTCTTCTGTTCAATGCATTTGAAATGTCAGTGTATTCCAAGAAAATGGTTTTGAATGCATTTGCGGAAGACATTGCAGCCCCCTGGAGACAAATGGAAAGCCAGTAGCGAGCTGCCCCCCAGGACTATTGAGATCTCTGCTGGGATATTTTCCCATCAGTTGTGTTCTGGTTACAGAATGGAGGTGACCTCAGAAATAACCTATGCCAACCCTCTGTCAGTGCAGGGAACCTATCTCTACAGCATCCTGATAAGTGGTTCAACACCACCATCTTCCAATGCAGTCTGTTTCACTGTAGAGTAGCTAAGTACAAGGGAAAGATATTGGTGATGGGCATTAGCTCAATGGTAGAGCAACTGCTTTGGATGCAGGAGGCCCCAGTTGCGTGTGTGGAAGGTACCAAAATCGTTCATGGCATTTTGGAGTGAAGGGATGCTTACCATGGTGGTGTAAACAGCTCCCCACAAAATAACTTCATGGCTCTGAAACAATACCCTTAAGGAACCCCTCTAAGAAGGCCCCCTAAATTCACTACCAGTAATAACATTTGAAAAGCTCAGCTGGCTCAGGTCAATGGTCCATCTAGTCCAGTGTTTCCCAAATTTGGGTCTCCAGATGTTCTTAGACTACAACTCCCATGATCCCTAGCTAGCAGGACCAGTGGTCTGGGATTATGTGAACTGTAGTCCAAAACCAGCTGGAGATTTAAGTTTGGGAAACACTGACCTAGTCCAACATCCTGTTCTCACAGTGACCAACCATATGCCCATGGGAAGCCCACAAGCAGAACCCGGGTGCAATAGCATTCTTCCTACTTGTGATTCCCAGCAACATACCATATTGTTTGCTCTATAGGACGCACTTTTTCCCCTCCAAAATTTAAGGGGAAATGTGTGTGCGTCCTATAGAGCGAATGCAGGCTGCGCGGCTAAGCCCAAGCCAGAACAGGGAGACGGAGCAATGCGGAGCTCTCTGTCTCGCTGTTCTAGCTTGAGGATGGCTTCGCAAAGCCTCCGCAGGGCAGCGGGGTGTCTTCACCCCGCTGCCCTGCGGAGGCTACGAAGGCTGTACGAAGGTGGGGGGAAGGCTGCAACGCTTCCCCCCACCGCCAGCCCCACAAGCTCGGGGGGCAGTGGGAAGGCAGCGCGCCGCCTTTGCGCTGCTCCCCGACCTGGTCTTTGGTGCTGGTGGTGGGGGAAAGCAGCGCTTCTCCCCGCCAGCCCCAAAGAGCAGGCCAAAAGGAACCCAAAGCCTTCAGAGCCCAGCGGGAACTCCAAGCTTCGGGTGAACGCACCTTGAACGCACAGAACGCACCTTGTTTTAGAGGGGGAGAACAAGAAAAAAAAATGGTCTATGGTCCAGTGTGTCCTATGGTCCGGTGCGTCCTATAGAGCGAAAAATACGGTATTTCCACTGACGATGGAGGTAGAACGTAGCTATTGTGGCTAGTAGTCACTGACAGTCTTTAAGGGAGCAGCAAATGTGAAGGCTATTTCAGCACATTTCTAACCTCCTCTGGTTTCCAGCTTGTTTCCAGGCTCATTAAAAATGGCTGGTTTTGAACTTCAAAGTCCTAAGCAGCCTGGGATCTGGGCATTGTCTCCAACTGTATGAATCCATGCAACATCTGAAATGGAAATCGAACTTGTGAGATTAATGCAGCATATCTAAACTCTATCTAACCATGTTATTAGTTTCCAGCCTTGACTGTCATTGACCGGACCTAAGGAGATTGGCTTTGCATAACACAAGAACATGGCTCTGAGCAATATTTTTTATGGATTTCAATTTATGGAAATTATGACACCAATGATGATTGCTAACACAATACAGCCTCCCTAACAAGAACATGCCCCTAATTATTTCCAGAAGGCACTTCTTGCCCCTTCGCTGGGATCTCATTGGCTGGTAATAAATGTTAATAGAGCTCTAGACCTGGTTAAAGTTATCAGATCCCGTGTAAAACAATGAACAATTTATTTAGCGTGATAAGTTCCTTTTAGTGGTTACAAGCTTTTCATCTGCTGAGCTGCCATCTGCTCTGCCCTTTAATTGCATGTTGAAAAGGGGCTGAAACTTGCGTTTGCATCATAATAAAAAGAATGTTATTTGATTTTAGCCTCATAGCATGTTCTGTCTTGCTGTGCTTCCTAGAGGTACTAAAATCTATAACTGCAGGGGCTTAGTGCTCCTCTGTTAAGCAGCAAACATAACCACTCTTGATTTCACAGACCGGCAGACACACACACACACACACACACACACACACACACACACGAAGAAGATGCGTTTAACCAGCCACTTATCCATTCAATCTGTTCAAAAGCAGAACCACACATCTGTTCACCATGGGGTGCCTCTCCACTGGAACATTGTTACCTTGGTAGTTGCTAGTGCACTTTGGTGTCCCGTGAGTTATCAGGTAATCTGTTTTGCAGCATCCAGAGTCGATAGGCTGAAGATTGCTGAATATGCTTGCACTTTCTTCACCTGTCAACAGCTCATGGGACTCAATGCAGGAACACCTCTTCAACTTGCCATCAGAGCATATGCAACTGAAGAGAGGGCCAAAGAATCATAGAACTGTAGAGCTGGAAGGGAGCCTAAGGGCCATCGCATCTAACACCTAATAATAATAATAATAATAATAATAATAATAATAATAATAAAAATAAAAAAATTTATTTATATCCTGCCCTCCCCAGCTGAAGCCGGGCTCAGAGCGGCTAACAACAATAAAAGTAACACAGCATTCTAAAATCAATTCATTTTAAAATCAATTCAAATCAATTTAATGGCAACCATTGGGCTAGAGTTCTGTGAGGATTACCAAAGGAGGGGGTCAGACAGTGCCTTGGCCAAAGGCCTGGTGGAGCAGCTCTGTCTTGCAGGCCCTGCGGAAAGATGTCAAGTCCCGTAGGGCCCTAGTCTCTTGTGACAGAGCGTTCCACCAGATCGGGGCCACAGCCAAAAATGCCCTGGCTCTGTTGAGGCCAGCCTAACTTTCCTATGGCCCGGGACCTCCAAGATGTTTTTGTTTGAAGACCATAAGGTCCTCCGTGAGACATACCAGGAGAGGCAGTCCCGTAGGTTTCCTCCTCCTTAGAATCTGCAATGCAGTAATCAGCGCTAAAGAATCCCTGACAGATGGCCACCCAACTTCTGCTTTAGAACCTCCAGAGAAGGAGAGTCCACCACCTTCTGATGTAGCCCGTTCTACAGTCAAAACAGTTCTTATCATCAGAAAGTTCTTGTGAATGTTTAGTCAGAATTTCCTTACTTGCAATTTGAACCCTACCCTCTGGAGCTGCAGAAAACAAGCCTGCTGCATCTTCCATGTGACAGAAGCATGGCTGAAAGAGTCATACAACTACAGTGGTACCTCAGGTTAAGAACTGAATTCGTTCCGGAGGCCCGTTCTTAACCTGAAACTGTTCTTAACCTGAAGCACCACTTTAGCTAATGGGGCCTCCCGCTGCTGCCGCACCACCGGAGCATGATTTCTGTTCTCATCCTGAAGCAAAGTTCTTAACCCGAGGTACTATTTCTGGGTTAGCAGAGTCTGTAACCTGAAGCAGAGTATGTAACCTGAGGTACCACTGTACTACTCTTCTTGGTGTTTTGCAACTTTGACCTGTTGCAGGACCTTAGCTAGACCTTAGCAGAGCATACGCAGAGTTCCAGAAAGCAATCAGTTGCAGGCAGGATGGACGAAGCAGAAACCAGACGCTGCTACTAGTAACTTGGTTACTTAGAGGTGTTTATTATTTACAGCAGACTCTACAAGTTACTATATACAAGAACAGATACAGACCTTAACTAGCTCTCTCTTAACATACTCCAAACGATTCTCACTCTCTCAGAACACTACACTGACCAACAAACTATCCAGTCAGTTAGGTCATAAGTCATCATGCCTGTGTGAGACCTCAACCAGTGGTGGAGCTGTATCCAAGGTCTCATATCTCTAGGCAGAATAACTCCTCTCTGCTCAGTCATCCTTGGCTTTCAGCCAATGCTTAATTGACTCTGTGTGAAGCTGCACAGAATGGCATGTAGTCAAAAATCCCAACAACTCTGTTGATACAAATGGAGCAGCCTTTGCAACAGTGGAGTCTGGTCCATTAGCACCAATGGGGCATTGTCCCACCAACTCAGCCTGCCTTCAGCTAGCCCCACACCCGCCTGCTTTCTAACAACTAGTCCAAAAGTGGCATTCCCCATCAGTTTCCTCCTCCTTAAAATCCTGACTAGCCTCCATCACACTGTCGCTAACTCATCTTAGATGAAAAGTCAAAAAATGGGAAGAGGGTCAAGGAGGCAGGCTGGGGCAGATCAGCTGAGAATTTGATACCAGGTATGAAACACTGTCCAGGCTTGCTTGGTCAATAAGCTAACTTTAATTGGCCTTTCACATTTGTTATGGAAACAGTAATTGCAACGACAGGATTGATGGTGATCACTGATGTGCTGGCCTCTCTCATATTTACATTGCTATTTTATACTGCAGGAAGTTAACCTCCCAGTTTAAATGAAGTGTTACAGGAAAAGAAAACCACATAAAATTCTATGTAGTGTAAAATGAACAGGGGAGATTGCAAATTAACTGCAGAATATCAATACCACAATGAAATGAATAATGTATCTAAGGTATTGATTGTCAGTGCCTTGCATTTCATTATCCATGCTCTTTGTTTTAGAGGGTTTTAAAAAATAAAAATATTTGATCAGGTTGTTGGCATAACTCAGGTCATATCTATCTTAGGCTTGGCTCACATAATCACTTTTCAAGTGGATGGGAGGAAGAAGTCACCAGGAAGTGATATTTTCATCATCCATTGTTTTTCAATGGTCTTGACAATTTTCTCAAAAATCTTAAACGTTTAAGAAGGGTATTGACAAGCTGGAACATGTGCAGAGGAGGGTGGCCAATATGATGCCTGGAATCCAAGCCTTATGAGGAATGGTTGCAGGAGCTGGGGATGTCTAGCTTGGAGAAGAGTAGACTAAGACGTGATATGATAGCCATCTTCAAATATCACATGGAAGATGGAGCAAACTTGTTTTCTGCTGCTCCAGAGAGTAGGACCCAAACCAATGGATTCAAATCACAAGGAAGGAGGATCCAACTAAACTGTAGGAAAAACATTCAGACTGTAAGAGCTGTCTGGTAGAGATGGAGGAAGAGGTTCCACGAAGCAGCTCCTTTTTTGACCCATGGGCAGGACTGTGGGTTGACCCCTTGGCATGACGCTGTATCTGAAGATGCCAGGGATTGAACCTAGGAACTTCTGCATGCAAGGTCTATAAAAAGGTAAAGGGACCGCTGACCATTAGGTCCAGTCGTGGCCGACTCTGGGGTTGCAGTGCTCATTTCACTTTATTGGCCAAGGGAGCCGGCGTACAGCTTCTGGGTCATGTGGCCAGCAGGACTAAGTCGCTTCTGGCTAACCAGAGCAGCGCATGGAAACACCGTTTACCTTCCCGCTGGAGCGGTACCTATTTATCTACTTGCACTTTGACGTGCTTTCGAACTGCTAGGTTGGCAGGAGCAGAGACCGAGCAACAGGAGCTCACCCCGTCGCGGGGATTCGAACCGCCGACCTTCTGATCGGCAAGCTCTAGGCTCAGTGGTTTAACCCACAGCGCCACCCGCGTCCCTGCAGGGTCTATACTCGCCCAATAATCCGTGGCCCTTCCTCAAAGAAGCATCTCTTTCTTGGGCTGATGGCTGCAGCCAGGGAGACTCTGGGTCGTTCCCCACCCCCTTTCTAAATCAATGCAGTGACAGATTGCTAATGTGAGAAGTTAGAAAATTTGCTGAACAGATTAGACCTACAGACTTTTCCTTCTTTTACAAAGATGCAATTTAGCAATTGCATATATCCCCTTCCCTGAAAGGAGTTTATGTTGATAACAGAAAGAAAAGTGGGTCAAGCAAAGAAGATTTTGCTCTTTTCGTTTCCTGGGTACAGCCAGGTCACCGTGGCCATTGTGTTTGCTTCCATGCTTTGTGCCTTTTCAAAAGCCCTGTGTGGTCCAGTGCTCAAATCCCCAGACCATTAAGTAGCACTTAGGTGCTCAGAATGGTCACTGCAATTTGCCCTAAGTACAGAGAAGCTCAGACGGAGGAGTGGACCTTTTCTTCTTAATGCACTTCGGAGCAGAAACCTTTTCTCCTCCTGCATTCTGCAAAAATAGTTTTGCCGTTCAGCCTCCCCTTCTAAAGCAGCTCACACTCATCATGCCAAAGTATCATTTTCTACTTCAAGTTCTAAATCTGAGGAGATGTGAAGTGTCTGGAAGAAAACATTGCTTTTGTTTGTAAATGAAACTACATTAAAAAAGCCTTGATTTCCAGCTCCTCCATTTTCTTCTTAAGTGTGGAAATATGGGACAAGATTCTTATAAAATGCTTTTATTTGTTTTTATTATGGGCTTCTTCAGGGAGCTGCACAGCTAGACTCTGAAGTCTCCTGTGGCTACCAATGCTGGCTCATAATGGAGGCCACTCGGGCATTGCTGGGAAAAGAGGATCAGATAGATTTGCATAAAATTCCATCTGTTAATATATGTAGATATGGTGCCAATTTGAAAACTGTTACTGTAATTTAAACAGGGGAAGCTGCCCTTATACCAAGTCAGACCATTGGTCCATCTAGCTCAGTACTGTCTACACTGACTGGCAGCAGAATATAAATGCAATAAATCCAGAGGGATGTTTGATCTCATTTACCTGAGCCTTTTTCGGGGGGCAACCAAACCATTTCTGAAATCAACTGGAAATCTGTTTTCTGTCGCAAAGGTGATAATAAGGCTGCAGATTTGAATCAAAGTGTAAAGGCAGATAATTGGATCAATGAGCTGTTAATGATGACACTGAACAGCTACGTTGCCACTTGGGTCTGTGATATGGTAAAAATAAATGGAGCTTGTTTCGCATTGTGATCCAGCAGTGACTTAATCCTATCAACCTATCTGGCCCTGCAAACCTGAATAATTCAGTGGTGGCCGAGATTCTATTCAGGCAGTGATGGTTAAATATTGGTTGCACAAACAGGTGAAGCAGAATGGGTTGATTTCTATGGCTGTTTTGATCCCAGGTACTTTGTCATGTAACCACCCCCCCCCCCGCAAACAGATGAGAACGCAGGTTAAATAAAGACCCGATATCTTCTAACCTATGTGTAGGCTTTGTGCAAGCAAATAAGGGTGGATCCTCATTGAACAAGTCCTTTGGAGGAGCTGTAGGCCAGGGAGGTCCTCCAGGTGTTCCATTAGACCCAGCCAACATGGACAGCACTCAAGGACTAAGGGAACCGTAGTCCAAGAACATCTGGAGGTCCACAGGTTCCTCACTAGATGGGTTGATGAGCTGACTCAAGTATAAAACAGCTCTCTCCCCTGTCTGCCATCGGTAGAAAAAGCTTGCCCCGATTCCTTTGCTTCTGATGAAGAAAGCGGAGCAAAGATTCGGCAGGGATGCTAAAGCGGTTGTGACTTGTCCCGAGGAAGAGAATATTAATTCACTCTTCTCATACTAATAGCTGATGTCATGTGAATTTGCCGTCTCCTGCTGCAATAAAGTGCCCGGGAGATAATTAGCCATGAAAAAATAGCAGTGTACTTGAGACACATTTAATATTTGGAAATATGTCAGCAATGCACCAAAATGTTAGCTTTCACAGTGCGGTGCCATATTTTAAGACCTGAGAAGGAGCTCCATGGCTCATCTATCAGGGTTTTTTTTTGTACGCGGTTACAATGTGCTCTGCTGTGGGTTGTCACAGAGGCCTTTAATTACAGCTATCATAAAGATTGGTTGTTCATAATAACCATCAATAGATGCTCTTCAGAGAGCCTTCCTTTCTCTCTTGTTTTTATATTCTTTTTCCTTCACAGGATTCCTATTCCCTTTCTTTAGTGCCACTTGTTCATAAGAGAAAGCAAATGCTGTTTGAATGAAAATGAGATCCCCAAACCTACCTTAAATCTATGCCAGAAGTGGAGGACCCCACAGCCAAGGGTGGAACATGGCCCTCCATAATTTTATACCTGGCCCTCCATACCCTCCCCCAGGCCACACCCTCTTTTGCACCCACATGCTTCTACTTGGGTGCAACAACAACAACAACAACAACAACAACAACAACAACAACAACAATTTATACCCTGCCCTCCCTGGCCAGAGCCATGCTCAGGGCAGCTAACACTAGTAAAATTACAGTAAAAACATAATAGAAAAAAAACCAATTTAAAATACAGGTTAAAATGCAATTTAAAAAGCAGCCTCGTTTAAAAGTAGCCCATAGATCAAAACCATAAGGGGAGGGAAACATAAGGGTCAAACTGAGTCCAGACCAAAAGCCAGGCGGAACAGCTCTGTCTTGCAGGCCCTGCGGAAAGACGTCAAGTCTCGCCCTAGTCTCATGAGAAAGAACGTTCCACCAAGTCGGGGCCAGTACTGAAAAGGCCCTGGCCTTAGTTAAGACCAATCTAACCACCTTGCGACCTGGGACCTCCAAAATGTTGTCATTTGTGGACCTTAAGGTCCTCCACAGGGCATACCAGGAGAGGCGGTCCCGTAGGTACGTGGGTCCTTGAACTCTGATAATGCCTCTTGCTTGTCTGAATGAAAGATACAAAGGGGGGGGGGGTGTTTAAAGAACTAGCCTATTGTACAAAGGTGCAAAGGTAACATTTGTGACTTTGCTCAATTTTTGCCTCAGGCTCCACGCATCACTGTCCTGTGGCCCCCAGAAGCAAACGTGGCCCTCAGACTGAAAAAGGTTCCCCATCATTGATCTCCACTTAGCTGCTATTGACAAGAGTAGGAATGGAGAATAATTTTGGGGGAAAGGGGCTTAGAAACAGATTTCTTCAGTTCGGAAATCCATCAGCGGATAATAGCCAATGTCATAGACCAGGAGCCAGGAATCCCTGATCCTCCAGGGGTTGTTGGAGCGCAACTCCCACTGTCCCTGAGCATTTGGTAGAGAGTCCATTCCACTGTCAAACAGATCTTTGTTTAGTTGGAATCTCCTTTCTTGTTACTTGAAGCTGTTGGTTCGAGTTCTACCCTTCAGAGAGGAGAGAAGGAGCTTCTTCCATCTTCTTTATGAGGAGCGATTGAAGGAGCTGGGTATGTTTAGCCTGGAAAAGAGGAGACTGAGAGAAGATGTGATACCAATCTTCAAATATCTCAAGGGCTGTCACATGGAAGATAGATGAAGTTTGTTTCCTCCTGCTCTGGGGGATAGGATTTGAACCAATGGCTTCAAGTTACAAGAAAGGAGATTCCGACTAAACATCAGAAATAATTTTCTGACACTAAGAGCTGTTTGACAGTGGACGGACTCCCTCAGGAGGTTGTGCACTCTCCTTCCTTGGAGGTTTTTAAGTTGATGTTGGATGGCCGTCTGTCATGGATACTTTAGTTGAGATTCCTGCATTGCAGGGGGTTGACTCTTGGGGTACCTTCCAACTCTATGATTCCATGTGACAACACTTGAGATATTTGAAGATGGCTATCATATCTCCTCTCAGTCTCCTGAGATAAACATAGCCAGATCCTCGAACCATTCAATACGATAATCTTTATTGTCATTGTCCCATATAGAACAACGAAATTGAAAAAAATCTACATAAGACATTCAGAAACCAACAAGCCTGCTATCCCAGCTATCTTAACCTGGTTAGCCCCCTAAAAACGCCGATACCCCATTTTTAAATACAATATACTCCCATAGAGACTCCTTACACTGCATTTAAAACCAAAATCGCATTTGGATAGAAACTGTTAGTCCTAGTCTTTATAACCCTGTACCTTCTTCCAGAAGGCAAAAGCTGAAAGAGATCATTTCCAGGGTGCGCACTATCCTGCGCTATCTCTGCAGCTTCCTTATGGCACTTGGAAGCATAGATTTGATCCAAGGTGGGAAGAATGCACCCAATTATTCTCTCTGCAGCAGTGGCGTAGCGTGGGTTGTCAGCACCCGGGGCAAGGCAAGTAATTTGCGCCCCCTAACCCGTGGATTTGCGCCCCCGAAACCCATGGATTTGCGCCCCCCCAAACCCGTGGATTTGCGCACCCTAACCCTAACCCCCAGATGTTGCGCCCGGTGCGGCCAGCCCCCCCTGCACCCCCCACGCTACGCCACTGCTCTGCAGTCTTTATAATCCTGGACAGCATTGTTTTGCCCCTGGCCATGCAGCTCCCAAACCACACACAGAGACCATAAGTTAATACACTCTCAACAGTACAATGGTAAAATGCCATCAACAGGTCCTTTGAGAGATTGTTTTTCCAGAGGATTCAAGAACTGGACATGGTATTCCAGGTGTGGTCTGACCAAGGCCAAATAGAGTGGTACTATTACTTCCCTTCATCTGGACGGTATATGTCTGTTGATGAAGCCTGGAATAGCATCAGCTTTTTTGCTGCTGCATCACTCATGTTAAGCTCGTGGTCCACCAAGACCCCTAGATCCTTTTCACATGTACTGCTGGTCAGCCAGGTGTCTCCCATCTTACATTTGTGCAGCTGCTTCTTCCTGCCCAAGTGCAGAGACTTACATTTGTCCCTACTGAAATTCATTTTGTTAGTGTCACTTCTGCTCTGACACTCCAACCCAGGCATCCCCAACCTTCGGTCCTTCAGATGTTTTGGACTGCAATTCCCATCATCCCTGACCACTGGTTCTGTTAGCTAGGGATCATGGGAGTTGTAGGCCAAAACATCTGGAGGGCCGCAGGTCGGGGATACCTGCTCCAACCCCTCCACCACACTGACTCTACAAAAGAGACTAGTGGAACAAAGGAGTCCTGTATGGCAAAGGTGGAGAATGTGTGGCTCTCCAGATGTTGTGGGACTCCAGCTCCCATCAATTCCTGCCCCCCTCCCTGCTTGATCAGGGATTGTGGGAGTTGGGAATTCCGCACCATCGGCAGTAATTGAAGTTCCCCCTCCATGCTGTGCAGCGACTGCATCCCTACAAACTCCCTCCCTCTGTGAGTGGCTTTGCTGAGGTTCGTCCTGACCAGCTATTACCCCCAGACATCTCTGCATTAAAAATAAAACTTGCTCGGAATGAGGGGATGGTATTGGCCGTTTGTCATTTTAATGTCAAAACCTTGGCAAGTAATTGCTTTAAAATCCTACTTTATTGCCAGCGCATGCTTTAATCTAACCGACGACGTGAGCCACATCGGGAATGGAGGAGAAGGCACCTGGAAGACTCCGTCTCCCTTGGAGATCTTGCCTTCCACTTTCCCCCCAAGGGCAAATCCTCAGCCTGGTTTCATCGTTGGTGTCCAAACACCATGTAGAAGACGGCAAAATGCCGACTCTCCACCATCCCACCCGATCTAAACCAAGCACAGATCACTATTTTTGGCAAATATCACAAGGAGACTGCCGTTTAAATTATAGGGGGAGGGGGAAATCTGTTCCCCGTTCTGTTCTCCCTCTTTTTTTTTTTTGTACATTAAACATGCATTCTGGGTATTGTGTCCTACACTCAGAACCAGCTTTCTGAATGCTACATTAGGTTTTTTTGATGACGCACACATCTGGCATGCAAATGTGGACAGATTGACTAAGAAGAGGCAGCCATCTAAATCGGTGTTTGATAATACTCCTGCCGCAAAGCAGTGGCTTTTACGAGAGGAGAAATATATCATAAATCCTACAGGAAACTCTGCTGAAGTGGGGGGGGGGGCAGCCGGGCGTTGACGCGTCCGCCGGAGGAGATATTGCTGACTGGCAAGCATTAATTACAAGTGTCAAGCATAACGTGTGCAGCACGGGCTCATGTGAAATTAAGTCTTTGATTTACTGAGCAGCTTTTACTCCCCATGTGCACAGAAGAATAAGGTTTGCTTTGACTCTTGATTTTATAAATTGCATTAGCATTTGACACCCTCTCCCTCCCAAGTCTGGTTTTACAACTAAAGACTTGCAAGTGATGTCCAGAGAATATTAATGTGGAGAAGCTGGTGGGCCAAAGATCTGCTTCCTCTTCACAATGGTCCACAGAACACTGGCCAATTTGGGACAATTTGCAGATAGTCTACCTAACAGCATGGCTGACTCATGGTCACACTGCCGTAGTGAGGTTAAATCCTAGAGTGATAAACTTAGGTGCTTAAGGGGACTTTCCTTGTTGTGAGCAATTTTGGAATGACCTGTGAGTTTGTTTGGGCAGTGGGTGACAGGCAGGAGACTTGAGAGGTGTTGAGTGAGGAAATGCTTTAAAAGAAAAGGAGGCAGAATCTGTCAATTTCAATTTCACTCTGTTTCTCATTTTTCCAGTCTTCAGTTTTCCACATTTCAGCATCAATTTATGAATTTGTGTGTGGGTGGTTTATTTAGTTATTTATTTATTTATTTATTTATTTATTTATTTATTTATAAATCCTTATGAAAATTCATCATAATTTATAAATTGCATATCTTTGTATGCAATTTTGCCTAACATAAACAGATTTCAAAGCAATTTCTCCTAATATAATGCATTTTTGTACGTTATTTTCACAAATAGATGCATATTTATGAAGATTTCCCTGTAATATATGTATTATGTATATACTGTCTGGTTGAAGGACCGCACTGCAAAATTCAGAGGTGTGTGTGAATTTTGAAGAATCTCATATAGTCTTCCCCTCCCCATTTTATGCTCACAGTAACCCTGCAAGGTGGGTTAGGCAAAGAGACAGTGACTACCCCAAGGTCATCCAGTGAGTTTCATGCCTGTGTGAGGATCTGAGTCTTCCAGGTCATAGTCCAGCTCTCACAAACGCGTAGAATCGTAGAGTTGGAGAGGATACCAGGGTCATCTAGTCCAAGCCCCTGCAATGCAGAAAGCAAAGCTAAAGAATCCATGACAGGTGGCCATCCAAACTATGCTTTAAAACCTCCAGTGAAGGGGAATCCATCACGTTCTGAGGGAGACCATCCTACTGCCAAATTTTAATCCATTGGTATTCATGACCAATGGATTCATTTGACATGAACAATGTCAAAGGGCTCAAGATGGCATCCCTACAACCCTCCATTTTCCTTCTTCCCCATCTTCACGTAAACAATTCTGCAAGAAAGAAAGTTAAGGCTAAGAGAAGGTGACCGGGCCAAGGTCACCCAGCGAGGTTCAGAGCTGAGCTGGGAAACTGAGTGCCTAAAAAACAGGAGAGCTTAAGGCTATAGCATTATTAGTTTGATGGTTAATCCAACCTTGGTACCCAGTGATGTGTGTTTCTGGCTTGTAGATAGATAGCTTAGTGTCAGGAGTGCGTGCAGGAGCCAGGCCCTGTGACCAGCAGGGCTTCGTAGGACTGGGCCTTCCTAAGTTTGTTCTGGAGGGGCAAGGCGTGGCCACACAGGTGAGGCCGATTAGTAACTCACAGCACCTGGTGGCAAGAGCCGGGAGGGGATATAAGGTCAGCATTTCCCTTCGGCTCTTTGCCACAGCAACACGCTCCCTGCCTTGCTGCATTTGGCTTCTTGCTTCCTGATCCTCGGACCTCAGCTTCTTGACCCCTTCCTTCTCAACCCTCGGACCCTTGACTTTGTGACTCCTAGCTTCTTCTTTTTTTAAAAAAATAAATTTTTATTGATTTTCCAACATATATTAAGACACAATACAACTAACAACACATAAACAAACAAACATATAAACACGTATAATTTCATAACCTCTTTTTCTTAAACCTTGTTTCAACGACTTCCCCATACCTCCCTTTTCTGCATCCCTGTTTTAAGCTTTTCCAGCAACCCCTAATTTCAATTACTTATAAGTCACTTTCTTTAATCCTTTTTCTCTTACCCAGTTATTTGTCACTGCAATTCTGTTTTACATTACCCATGACATTTTAGTACTCATTAATTTTACAACAGTTCTTAAGATAAACTTTAAATTTCTTCCAATCTTCTTCCACCGTCTCTTTCCCTTGGTCGCGGATTCTGCCAGTCATCTCAGCCAGTCCCATATAGTCTATCACCTTCGTCTGCCACTCTTCCAGCGTGGGTAGTTCTTGTGTCTTCCAATACTTTGCTAAAAGAACTCTTGCTGCTGTTGTAGCGTACATAAAAAACGTCCTATCTTTCCTTGACACCAATTGGCCCACCATGCCCAGGAGAAAGGCCTCTGGTTTCTTATGAAAGGTACACTTAAGTACCTTCTTAATTTCATTATAGATCATTTCCCAGAAGACCTTGATCCTTGGGCACGTCCACCAAAGGTGGTAGAAAGTACCTTCAGTTTCATTACATTTCTGTGACTCCTAGCTTCTTGACCCTCGGACCCTTGACTTTGTCACTCCCTGCTTCCTGATCCTTGGACTCCTGGCTTCTGGACTCTTGATCCTGCTCACACCCCACCATCTTGCCCCCGGTCCTGATGTCCTCAGCCAGGACTTCGATTGCCCGTAGACCGGACAGTAACACTTAAGAAATACTGGAATTGCAATGCATTCTAAGAAGGAGGCAGAGCCAGTGACTCAATTAAGAGACCAAACTATGCAGCCCAACCTATATACAACCTATACAGCAAGGACACTCTGGGAACCAGACAGCCCAAAGGTAGTTCAGTTGGTAGAGAATGTGACTCGGTTGCTGGTTCGAGCCCCACTTTGGGCAAAAAGATTCCTGCAGGGGGTTGGACCAGATGACCCCCAGGATCTCTTCTAACTCTACAGATCTATGATTCAGCTGATGAATCCATTGCAGATTTCCCAAGCATTTGGCAGTAGCTAGAGCACTGGTTTCGAACAGGTGGGTTGAGAACCATGACTGAGTCACTGCCTAACCCAAGGTGTGTTGCAACCGGAGCACTACCACCATGCAAATATATGGGATGTGGGATATTTACAATGCCGGCAATCCAACAATGCATGTTTGCTGGATGATAGGAGCTGAAGCTCAGATAGCTTTCCTGTAACTTTGCTAGAAAGAACTCTGAGAGACACTCCCGCTTTGCCATGGGTAGGCAAATCTGGGCTGGATCTGGCCCAGTCGCCTTCTAAATCCGGCCTGTGGACGGTCCGGGAATCAGCGTGTTTTTACATGAGTAGAATGTGTCCTTTTATTTAAAATGCATCTCTGGGTTATTTGTGGGGCATAGGAATTCATTCATTAAAAAAAAGTCCACCCCTCCACAAGGTCTAAGGGACAGTGGACTGGCCCCCTGCTGAAAAAGTTTGCTGGCCCCTGCATAATCTTCTCATCTGACCAGGTACTTCGTCTTTGCTCTTTGCTCTCATTGCAGAAATGTGAGAACATCTGCATGTCTGAGCTCTATTGCTCAGACGCCATTTTAAGTAAGACTAAAGTATGGATTTGTATCTGGATTACCATTTTAAGCCTGTCTGAGCAAAGTTGCTGTTATTTGTTATGCTTCAACAAGTAACACTGGGTGAGAAAATGTCGTTTTTACCTTTTACAGGACTCTTTGTGTGATTGTTTTAAAGGGGGAGAAAAGGGGGAAATACCAGGAGAATCCAACCTGCCTCAAAGCATCCTGGATTACTTAAACGAAAAGACTAAAAGTAGCCGATTTAAGCTTCCCTTTTAAGATGCAAAGGGGTGCACTCTGCTGAACCCACAAATGTGAGGAAGAAAGGATAAGATCTGATAAGTATATCCTCTTCTAGCATCTATACACCCCCCTATATGGTAAAAGAATAAGAACTGGGTCCTTGAATGCATGTTTGGGTCCTGGCTCTGGAAAGTTCGAAGACTACTGAGCTAAAGGATGCATGTTGTATGTACAAAAAAGGGCAGACCTCCAAGTGCTCACTTAAGACTGCACTTAGGAAGCACACTTGGGGATGCAACCAAGCAAGAGGTGGCGATGTCCTGCTTTTACAGAGATGGGTTTCTCTGTAATAATTTCAAATTGGGTGGAGGACAGCGAGCATTTTTAAAAAAATAACATTAATTTTTATTTCAATACACACTGGGGGTTTTGGTGAAGGGCTTATAGGATCTGAAGAGAAACCAGAGTATAATACAGGTTACGGTTTCAACAAGGAAGAAGCAAATTCCATTTGAATACCCAAGAAAATGGCTCCTCTGCTGTTTCTGAGCAGTCTTCAGATCTTGTGCAAATCAAGTTTTACCCAACTTCTTGAAAAACATAGTTTTCTTCGCAATCAGCATGGCAGCCACACATGTGACCCTTAGACTTTTTAAAGACGTTCGTGCCACCCGCTACTTCAGTAGGGAAGATTAAAAGAATGGAAGGGGACGACGACAATGAAAGTGGAGAATAATTAAAGAAACTTTCAAGTTCACGGGGAACTTTTCTCTCTGTATTGGTAACCTTTGCTGATTAGTGGTGACCTCAGACAGCCTGGTCTCCATAGCAGCAGCTGCCTTATTCAGGATTTGCAGGTGATGCTATAAACTCCTGCATATTTTCTCATTTTTAACTGGTAAGATGCCAGTTTGAGAAGAGGAATGACGTGTGGGTTTAGGAAGGCGCTGCTTAACCCTTTCCGCCCCCCTTTGCTCAGAATTATTCTTTCCTCTGTATAAGGAAAAAGAGCCAGTGTAGTGTAGTGGTTAGAGTGTCAGACTAGGACCTGGGAGACCAGAGTTCGAATCCCCACTCAGCCACAAAGCTCACTGGATGTCCTTGGGCCAGTTACTACCTCTTAGTCTAACCTACCTCACAGGGTTGTTGTGGGGATTAACTGAGGGGGGGGGAATTATGTATGCCATCTTGAGCTCCTCAGAGAAAATGCGGAGTATAAGTACAACAAATAAATAAAAATACAGGGTGGACTCACATCATTCATGACGACTGCCTATGCTGGCTGTAATGAGAGCTGGAGTACAACAACATCTGGAAGGCCAAAGATGAGATACAGGAACCCCTCTTCTCCCCTTGCCCCCAGCAGGAAAGAAGCAAAGCAGTGGGCTTTGATTAAATAAGTGCCAGGAAAGGGATAAAGTTAAGTTCTCTCACACACATTTCCAGCACAACCTCCACGGTTCATTTTAATATCCAGGAGACTGTTTATGGATATCCCATGCAATCCTTCAAGTTTGGCCTTTAGTACATTCAATCACCAAAAATCCCTTCTGGATTAAGACCAGAGTTAAGGCTGTCTCGCGTTGGCTCAAGTTCCACAAAGCTGGGAAATTAAAAGCTAAGTCTGGTGCCTTAACAGACCTGCCTTGTGACCAGCAATTAAGTTGTGCCGTATCAATATTTGTGCCTACTTGCATCTTTCTCCTCCGTTCACCCACACTTCCTCTGAGTTTTGCAGACCAAAATCCAACTGCAGAAGCTTGGTCTTGGAACAAGAAAGAAGCCCCATATCCCTAGTTTTGTATTGCCTTATGAAGCCAGAGGACTTCTCCTGTGAGGATCTATGCCTGTCCCTTGCTTATATCAGCAGCTGATGGAGGGGATGAGAAACTTTCCTCCTGTGAACTTCCTGCAGCTATCTTATTTTAGGATCCAAAGCATTATGTCTTAGTGCTTGTCCACACTTGTCTTGCCAGTTCCCCCCAGGAAAGCCCACTGCTTACCCCTGAATCGGAACAAATGTCAATTGGTTTCTCTGTGGCTTGATATTTGTTCACATTCAGCAGTAAACAGTGGGTTTTCCTGGGGGAAAGCGGTGGGTCAAACAACTCATGCCTTGAAAGCATGGGAGAAGAGAAAAGCCTCAGACCCATGTTTTCTAGGCACAGGAGAAGCAGAAGTGTAGCCGAACCCTTAGTTTCTGCTTTGGATTGCAGTGGTCAAGTTCTACGACTGAGGTCACGTTTGAGAATACTTCCTTATTTGTTTTGTTGCATATCGTACAGCTCCGAGTGGTTTAACAATCAACCCCTCTTCCTAGGCAACTCTGGGGCATGTAGCTCTGGGAGGAGTGTATGGGTCTCCTAACAACACTCAGCACCATCACAAACTACAGTTCCCATAATTCTTAGGGGGAAGCCCTGACTGTTTAAGGTGGCATCACAGTGTGTATTGTGTGCATATGGCTTGGGCTCTGGGTGAGAGCTGGGAGGCTGATAGGTGAGGAGATGAGCCACCAGGAAGGTGGAACTTCTATCTGTACACATTTTGTTAGCAATTTTTAATGATGGTTACATTGTGCGTTTTTGTGATAGCTGTTGTTTTAAGTTTTCTGCGCACCACATGGAGATATTTTATATATATTAAGAAGTGTCCAAATGGTCTAAATAAACACATAAAAGTTTCAGCTGAACAGGGTGGTAATTCTGGCTGAAGGCAGCCAAGCTTTTGACACATGGGGCTAACAACCTTTCCAAGGTACTTTGGCGGTTAATTGCTTTTTAAAGCTCATCTTGGAAATAATAATAATAACAATTCTCTCAGGTATGATAATAAATTACCTTTGTTAATAGATTTCCCACTTATTAAGAGATTCCCCATAGCCTTCCTGAAACCTGACTTCTGCACCCTGATAAGATCAACTTGATAATGTATAAACTCCAGCAGTCCTGGAGTTTTATTTATCCTGGTTAAGGATAGCTGCTGTATTCCATGCTGTGGTAACCTCCCAGCTGGACTACTGCAGTACATGGGTCTGCCCTTGAAGATGACATAGAGACTTTAACTATTGCAGAATGTGGTGGCTAGAAAGTCTGCAGGTGTAGCCAGATGTAATCATATTACACTGATCCTAAGGGGGCTGCCCTGGTTGCCTATTTGCTTCCAGGCCCAAATCAAGGAACTGCTGCTGACCTCTATAGACATAAAACAGCAATAGAACAACCTCCCTAGAACAACCTCAAGTCTTTAAGGCCCAAGAGGCTCGGTGGTTTAGACCACAGCGCCACCCGATCAGAAGGTCGGCAGTTAGAATCCCCACGACGGGGTGAGTTTCCATTGCTCTACCCCAGCTCCTGCCAACCTAGCCGTTCGAAAGCATGCCAGTGCAAGTAGATAAATAGGTACTACTGTGGCAGGAAGGTAAACGGCATTTCTGTGCGCTCTGGTTTACGTCACGGTGTTCCGTTGTGCCAGAAGTGGTTTAGTCATGTTGGCCACATGACCCGGAAAGCTGTCTGTGGACAAACGCTGACTCCCTCGGCCTGAAAGCGAGATGAGCACCGCAACCCCATAGTCACCTTTGACTGGACTTAACCATCCAGGGGTCCTTTACTTTTACCTTTACCTAATCTTTAAGGAAGGGTTGAAGAATCTTTTCCAGGGGGGTCTTTGACCACCCACAACCCCAGACCACTACACGATTTCTCGAGAGGGCCAAACAAAGAGGCCTGGAGCACTAGACATGGCCCCCAAGCCTGAGATTCTGTACCCCTGATTTAATATGACACCAGACACTATTCTTTGATCCTAGATGAGCCATTCCTGCTGTGTGTGTGTTTGTAAGAAGCCAGGAAGCATTTGCCATCTTCTTCTTCTTTTTTACAGAAGTACTACTAAAAAAAGAAATCGGGGTGCAACATTTAATGGATAGGTTTGGTCAATTAATAAAAAAAAAAAAACATTTCAAGTGCAAAGAGTCACCATGGCAAGTGTACAGGTTTGAGAATTTGATTCTACACTCTACAGCTGGGCAAAGCACAGGAACATCTGCTGCTTAATATATATATATATATATATATATATATATATATATAGCTGCAGGCTTTTTCTGTTAAACTGTCTTGCTTTCTGAAATGAGTTTCCTTCTCTAAAGCTAGCCATAACAACAACAGCAGCAAAATTTTAAACAGTAAACGATTCCAAGAGAGTCTGACTGGGACACACTGAACACACAGAGAGAGACACACGCAAGGAGCATGAAACGAAGAAAAGCAGGGATGGGGAATCTTAGGCCTGGGAAACAAATGTGGCCCTCCAAGGGCAGATCCATAACATACATTTAAAACATACTGCTCAAAAAAGCCTGGGAGGTATAGTTCTCCCCTCACAGAGCTACAGTCCCAGCACCCTTAACAAACTACTGTTCCTGGGATTATTTTGAGGAAGCTGTTTGCTTTATATGTGCCGGGATAGCTCTGTCGGTGAAGCATGATGCTCCTAATATCTTAATCCTATGCTCTTTTAAAATGTGGGGTTTTTTTGGGGGGGTTATTGGGTTGTTGTTGTTGTTGTTGTTGTTTCGATTATGTGGTTTTATATTTTGTGGTATTTATTTTGATTTTATTCTGTGAACTGCCTGAGACCTGCAGGTATAGGGCAGTATATAATTTTTTTTTTAAATAAATGTTTATTAGAGTTTTACAGAACATAAAAATCAAACACTACATATACCAACACACACAAAAAAAAAAACAAAAAACAAAAAATTCACACATAATACAGAAAAAGAAAAAAGAAAAAAAAATCCACTTTTAACTTTCAAGATTTCGGGCAGTATATAAATTAAACAAACAAACAAATAAAATTTCAGGGTTGTGGTTTCAAGTCCACATGGACAAAAGAATCCTGCATTGCAGGGGGTTGGACTAGATGACCCTGATGGTCCCTTCTACAATTCTATGATTCTATGGAAGCGCTATAACTGTATGGTGTAAATCTCCCCTTGGTGGGTCTCTTTATCTGTTGCAAAGGCGGTCAAGGTTCTTGTGAGGCTTATATCTGTACAGGTTTAATCATCTAAAGTTTTACAGACCCTTTCCCTCCCCACAGTGTATTTCCAGTGCCCAGAGCTGTGTAGTTGTGCCACTCACAGCCCTCTATTTTAGTCCTTCCCTGCCTTAAGTCAGCTTCAACTCAGCTTTTATTTGCTGCTTTTGAGACTGAGGTAACATTCCCCTTATAGCTCCATTGTTTCTGGCTGCTGCTAAGGTTGTTTCTGCCTCTGTTCCCCCCCCTTCCCCCCCATCAATACCTTACCATGCAGGTGAGGGCTGCTTTGATGTCTTCAGGCTGCTCTTCCAGCCAAGCAATGCTGCCTCTGGCATAGCTGTGTTTACACCCAGCTGTGTCCAGTAGTGTAGTGGCAAATTCGGAAATGTGGGGTCCCTTCATAATAGTCACAGGCACGCCCTCTTTTAAGACTATACAAGTTCTAAGATTATACAACAATCTTAAAATTACACAATAATAATCTTACAGATGTATTGCAATGATCGGTGCAGATCTCCACGAGTTGCCTTTCAGCTAGATCTAATATTTGTAGGTAACAGAATTTGGACACTGAAATACTTCAGGTTTTCAGTGTTCCTGGATGCTTAGCTTTGCAGCACAAAGAACAACTCCTCCTCAGTGCTCTTCCCACACACCTTCTCCAGAATGACCCTAGAAGCCAATCCTCAGTGGCTGACTCTTGTCCTTTTCACTCTGATTGGCTCCAGTCAGCACAAAGCATGAGAAGATGCCTTCTCAGTGGCTCAAAACTTTCCCTTTCATGCTGATTGGGCAGCTCTAGGTTACTGGAGAAGAGTCTCTGCTAGGACCTTGCTGCAAAAATATCAACAGGCCTTCAACCTCTTGTGACCCCAGACCATTACACCTCTGGCTGTGTCCCATCTAGTAATTGGACCTGCTCCAGACTCCCTAACTACATCCACCTTTCAGGATATACATCCTACGAAGGTGACCTATGATAACATTCAGTTACATATTCTGCCACTCTCAGACACACTTGATAGGGACGTGGTAGAGGGCCTTTTCAGTAACTGCTCCCAGATTATGGATCTTCCTCCCTTGAGAAGTTAGACTTGTTCCTTCCTTGTTGATTTTCTTGTTCCAACAGGCTTTTGGGAACTGAACGCTTTTAATGAAAGGGCTGGTGCCATGCTGTCATGGATCTCTTCAGAAGTGCACACGTTATTTATATATAATGCTGCTACTCCTCCCTTCATGTTTGATCTATTCCTTTTGAATAGGTTACACCCCTCAATTTCTACATTCCAATCAAGAGTCTCGTCCCACCAAGTTTTCAGTACTGCCTATTAGGTCAGATTTGCCATTCCATATTAAGAGGTCAAATTCATCTTGCTTGTTTCCCATACTCTGTACATTAGTATAGAGATAACTGAAACCATGAGTCATTACCTTCAGCTGCTTCCTTCTTGTAGTTTCCTGCCTGTTAGCAGTTTTTTGGAGCACCACCTCAATTTTCTGTACATCAATGATGCTATTATCCCCAGTACCAGGTGTTCCCCTGTCATTTGTAATATTGTCTCCCTCCCCCTCAGGATTTAGTTTAAAGCTCTCTTGATCTGGTTCGCGAGACTCTTAGCAAACACATTCAGCCTAAATGTGTCAAGCAAACAATGAGCAACAAGAAGCTGCTTCTCACAATTCTGCCAAAAATGCAAACTCTATGGAGGGGAAACTTATATCCCAATTGAGTTCATGCCTTGGGGTGTCTTGGACAAGGAGAGAGGGAAAATGCCGATGATGATGTCAGCTGCGGTATAATTTTGGTTTGGAGAACAACAAAACCAGCCATATGGAAGCTAAATACGAAATCCTGCCTGGAGCAAAATTAAGTGAGCCAAAAATAGTTATCCTTAGGAGGAGACTCACCAGCCCATATGGGATGACATATGCAGAGTGCAGGGAGGGAGGGGATATCCACAGCAAGGTTACACTCTGGGGTGATCCTTATAAAAACACTGTAAATGTTTGTTCCGTGCATGGTAAATGATCAGCCCTGCGTGCTTCCCTGCTTGTTTCAGCAAAAGCCTCTCTCCAGGGATGGAGAACCATTTCTAGCTTGAGGACCACATTCTCTTCCGGGGAACCTTGTGAGGGCCACATGCCAGTGGTAGGTGGGACTAGATGCAGAAGTTCGCAAAGCAATGTGTTACTCTTACCTGTGCGCAGTAGGAGCATTTCCACTCTCACAAACATCCTTCTCTATCCTTCATCCAGTCAAGCAAAGGGCATTGTGCGGTTTTAATGACATACTCCAGCCAAACAAAACACTTGGGGGTGGAAGAGGGCCATTGAGAGTCCTGATGGTGAAATGAAAAGGCGTGCAGGGAATATTTGGGCCCCAGGGCTGAGATTTCCCACCCCACCTTATAATGGAAGGACTCTCCTGCCCAGGAGGACTCTCCCGTGTGAGTGTCTGAGGGCCCTGCTCCTTCCTGTCACTCACCACCTGGCCCAGGGCGGGGCCTGACAGGCCTCACAGGGACGGTTGCTGTCACTGCTGCTGCGGCCCAGGGGGGTCTGGAGGGGCACAGAGTTATTTTTAAAATGTTTTAAAAATTTCCTTTTCCTTTTCCATTCCTTTTATTTATTTATTTTTTTGTATATGCGGGGACGGGGATGGGGGTGGGATGGATGTTTAGTTGGGAATTTGTTTGATTTTAATGGATTTGTAATTTTTATAGTTTTTTATTTGTATTGTTTTTTGTTTTTGTTTTTATTGTTTTAAGGTCTTATTTTGTTCTTAAGGGGAGGGGTCAGGGCTGCCGGGGAGTGGGTCCCAGCCAACAAAATGGCTAGGGCATGTTCCACAGAGGGGGATGCGCTGGGACAACTGATCTCAGTGATCACGGGTAGGAGGAGGAGTTACGCTAAGACCAGACCATGTCATTACAGAGGAGGCAGGTTTAGTCGTTGTTTGAGGACTATCCCTGCCTCTGGGTCTGGTCCTGACCGGACGGATACTAGAATCAGCAAGGGATACCCACATGACCTGAAGGTGCTGCTGTGCAATGCCAGGTCAATGATTCATAAGACCACTGCCATCCATGACTTGATCATGGATGGAGGATTTGACCTGGCATGTGTAACAGAGACTTGGTTGGATGAAGCAGATGGGCCTGTTCTTGCCGTTGCTTGTCCACCAGGTTTCTCTTATGCACAGCAACCCAGGCCTTGTGGGTGGGGAGGGGGGGGTTGCAGTGATTTTTAGGAAGTCATTAGTTTGCACCAGGCGTCCTATTGGGAAGACCCAGTTCTCTGAGTGCATGTTCTGGAAGTTGGGCAATAGGGGCAGTACAGGATTCCTTTTGGTGTACCGACCTCCCCGCTGCACCAAGGATTCCCTGCCCGAGCTGCTTCAGGTCGTGGCGGATGTTCTCATGGAGACACCTAGTTTGGTTGTCCTAGGGGATTTTAATATCCATGCCGACACGACCTTACAAGGGGCCGCTCGGGACTTCGTGGAAAGCATGGCCTCCATGGGGCTGTCCCTGAATAAGTTTGGCCCAACCCATAGCCGCGGACATGCCTTGATCCTGGTGTTTACCTCCATGGATGTTGGTGATCTGACACTAAGTAAAAGCGAAACGAAAGAAGTGCCATGGTCAGACCACTTCCTGGTGCAACTTGACTTCTCCACGACCCTTCCCCTCTGCAGGGAGGTGGGACCGATTCGGATGGTCCGCCCCCGCCACTTAATGGATCCAAATGGTTTCCAGAGAGTGGTAGGGGATGCTTTATCCCATGTTGATGGCCTTTCAGCTGATTCCCTGGTGGCCCGCTGGAATGTGGAGTTAACCAGGGCTATTGACTGTTTGGCTCCGAAGCGCCCTCTCCAATTGCATGGAGCCCGGACAGCCCCGTGGTTTTCCACGGATCTGAGGGCAATGAAACAATTGTTGAGACAGCTAGAGCGCTGGTGGCGGATGACCCATTCTGAAGCTGACCGGACACAGGTTAGAGCTCAATGTCGAGCCTACCAAGTGGCGGTAGTGACGGCGAAGATGACTTTCTTCACCACCTCTATTGCATCTGCAGAAAACAGCAGCAGGAGACTTTTTCAGGTGGTCCGCAATTTAGCGGAACCACCTGCTACATCAGGGCCCAGTACGGGCCACATGATCTCCTGCAATGATTTTGCAAAGTTTTTTGCAGATAAAGTCGCTCAGATTCGGGAAGAGGTAGACGCCACCGTGGGAGCAGGGCTGGGGCGGAAGAGTGCTAGAGTCCTGTCTAGTCAAATTGCGTGGGATCAATTCCAATCTGTTACCTCCGAGGATGTGGACAGGCTGCTTGGACGAGTGAAACCAACCACCTGTCTCCTTGATCCTTGCCCATCCTGGCTTATAAAAGCTAGCCGGGAAGGGCTGGGCGATGGGCTTCGTGGGGTGGTGAATGCTTCCCTCCATGAGGGAGCCTTCCCAGACCCGCTGAAAGAGGCGGTTATTAAACCGCTTCTTAAAAAACCATCTTTAGATGCGGCCACAATGGCCAACTATCGCCCAGTCTCAAATCTTCCATTCTTGGGCAAGGTGATTGAGCGAGTGGTTGCTGAACAACTCCAGGCACGCCTGGAAGAAGCGGACCATTTGGATCCCTTCCAGTCGGGATTCAGGCCTCATCACGGGACTGAAACTGCCTTGGTCGCACTGGTTGATGATCTCCGGCGGGCTAGGGACAAAGGTGAGAGCTGTTTCCTAGTTCTGCTGGATCTCTCAGCGGCGTTTGATACCATCGACCATAACATCCTTCTGGACCGTCTTGAGGGGCTGGGAGCTGGGGGTACTGTCATACAGTGGTTCCGCTCCTTCCTCCTGGGCCATGTTCAGAAAGTGGTGGTGGGGGATGAGTGTTCAGACCCCTGGGCTCTCACTTGTGGGGTGCCTCAGGGTTCTGTCCTCTCCCCCATGCTTTTCAACATCTACATGCAGCCGCTGGGAGAGATCATCAGGGGGTTTGGGCTGGGTGTTCATCAGTTTGCGGATGATACCCAGCTCTACCTCTCTTTCAAATCAGAACCAGTGAAGGCGGTGACGGTCCTGTGTGAGTGTCTGGAGTCAGTTGGAGGATGGATGGCGGCAAACAGATTGAGATTGAATCCTGGCAAGACAGAAGTACTGTTTCTGGGGGACAGGAAGCGGGCAGGTGTGGAGGATTCCCTGGTCCTGAATGGGGTAACTGTGCCCCTGAAGGACCAGGTGCGCAGCCTGGGAGTCATTTTGGACTCACAGCTGTCCATGGAAGCGCAGGTTAAATCTGTGTCCAGGGCAGCTGTGTACCAGCTCCATCTGGTACGTAGGCTGAGACCCTATCTGCCCGCGGACTGCCTTGCCAGAGTGGTGCATGCTCTGGTTATCTCCCGCTTGGACTACTGCAATGCGCTCTACGTGGGGCTACCTTTGAAGGTGACCCGGAAACTACAACTAATCCAGAATGCAGCAGCCAGACTGGTGACTGGGAGCGGCCGCTGAGACCATATAACACCGGTCTTGAAAGACCTACATTGGCTCCCAGTACGTTTCCGAGCACAATTCAAAGTGTTGGTGCTGACCTTTAAAGCCCTAAACGGCCTCGGTCCAGTATACCTGAAGGAGCGTCTCCACCCCCATCACTCTACCCGGACACTGAGGTCCAGCACCGAGGGCCTTCTGGCGGTTCCCTCACTGCGAGAAGCCAAGTTACAGGGAACCAGGCAGAGGGCCTTCTCGGTAGTGGCGCCCTCCCTGTGGAACGCCCTCCCACCAGATGTCAAAGAAAACAACAACTACCAGACTTTTAGAAGACATCTGAAGGCAGCCCTGTTTAGGGAAGCTTTTAATGTTTGATGTATCACAGTATTTTAATATTCTTTTGGAAGCCGCCCAGAGTGGCTGGGGAAACCCAGCCAGATGGGCGGGGTATAAATAATAAATTATTATTATTATTATTATTATTATTATTATTATTTACTTATTTCAGTTAGATCCATCCTGGCATCTCTTTCCAACAGACAGAAAAAGCATCCATAAACTATAACTAATCCAGAATGCGGCAGCTAGGCGGGTGACTGGGAGTGGCCGCCGAGACCATGTAACACCGGTCCTGAAAGATCCACATTGGCTCCCAGTACATTTCCAAGCACAATTCAAAGTGTTGGTGCTGACCTTTAAAGCCCTAAGCAGCCTCGGTCCTGTATACCTGAAGGAGCGTCTCCACCCCCAATGTTCAGCCCAGACACTGAGGTCCAGCTCCGAGGGCCTTCTGGTGGTTCCCTCATTGCAAGAAGCGAGGTTACAGGGAACCAGGCAGAGGGCCTTCTTGATAGTGGCGCCTGCCTTGTGGAACACCCTCCCATCAGATGTCAAGGAAATAAACAACTATCTGACTTTTAGACTTCCCTGTTTAGGGATGTTTTTTATTATTTTATCGTGTTTTATATATTCTGTTGGGAGCAGCCCAGAGTGACTGGGGAATCCCAGCCAGATGGGCAGGGTATAAATTATTATTATTATTATTATTGATGTAAAGTCATGGCACTGAATGTATGTGGAGTTCAAGGTGGTGGTCTACAGTTTGAAAAAAATGAGGGGGGGATGCTGGACTGATAGAGCAGCACTCTGCTTACATTCTTACTGGTCTCTCTGCACCATACAAATGTCATTTTCATAAGTCGTAGAATTAGCAAAGGAATTTCTGAAAAAGCATATCGATTTTGAGTGAGACCTAGGCCATTTGGTTGGTATTCTCCAAGCTTCTTTGCCCACGCTTTGCCTCAGCGACCATTTATAAGCTTTCAATGAGAGAATTGTGTTTGAGGCTTCCTTTTGGTGTAAAGTATTGTCTTGTTACAATGACAGAGTAGTAGCCTGGCCTAACCTCACAGAATAGTGCAATTCCAATGATAACAATCCCATCTATCTAAAGTGGAAACTTGCAATTATGCTTCCTCTTATAAGACAGCTTTACAAATATCCCCATCTCTGGCAAGGCAAAATGATTGCTCACCTGTTTTCTAAAGGGCAAAACATATCTATATCCTTTTCTTAGCTGCGGGCTGCAACTCATTAGCCCAGGGATGGGCAACATGTGGTCCTTCAGATATTCTTTGACCACAGTTCCCATCATCCCTGACTGCTGACTAGGCTGACTGGGGTGGATGGGAATTGGAGTTCAGCAACACCTGCAGGGCCACAGGCTCCTGATCCTTGCCCATAATAACAGGATACACGTTTCTTTGCCATTTTGCATCATATGATACCCCTTTGAACACCCAACTCCCACCAACCCCACCCAGCTTGGCCAAGAGTTAGGGATTATGGGAGCTGAAGTCCAACATGTGAAGGGCCACAGGTTCCCCAGTCCTGGTTTAAAGCCTGTCCCCTTTCCCCCCATTTGTGGAATGTTGTCAAAGATGTAATCTTTTGTCACATGATCCAATTCTTATAAGCACAATGAATGCACCATAGCTTGCATCCTGATTTCTCCCTCTCTCCCATTACAGTGGTACTTCGGGTTAAGAACTTAATTCGTTTTGGAGGTCTGTTCTTAACCTGAAACTGTTCTTAACCTGAAGCACCACTTTAGCTAATGGGGCCTCCTGCTGCCGCTGCACCGCCAGAGCACGATTTCTGTTCTCATCCTGATGCAAAGTTCTTAACCCTAGGTAATATTTCTGGGTTAGCGGAGTCTGTAACCTGAAGCGTATGTAACCTGAAGCATATGTAACCCGAGGTACCACTGTACAGAAGAAGAAGAGTTTGGATTTGATATCCCACTTTATCATTACCCTAAGGAGTCTCAAAGCGGCTGACATTCTCCTTTCCCTTCCTCCCCCACAACAAACACTCTGTGAGGTGAGTGGGGCTGAGAGACTTCAGAGAAGTGTGACTGGCCCAAGGTCACCCAGCAGCTGCATGTGGAGGAGCAGGGAATCGAACCTGGTTCACCAGATTACGAGTCCACTGCTCTTAACCACTACACCACACTGGCTCTCAATAGGGATTTTAAAGGAAAAAAACATAGCGCATTACTTATACAGTATGAATTTAATGTGTGTTCTATGTTGTGGCTTTTATACTAGGGGATGAGGACCTCAGGCCTAGGGGCCAAATGGGCTCTTCAGACTTCTCTGTCTGGCCCTCAGAACTCTCCTCAGGTCACACATTCTTTCTCTAGGCTATACCTTACACTGGCCCTGATCACACTCTGAGTGTTCTTGCCTGGCCGGTATGTGTCCTTGAACTCTGATCCTGTCTCTTGCTTTTTTGGATGGAAGATAGAGGTGCATGAGAGTCTCTGTGTGAACTACCCTACTGTATAAAGGTAAAAAAAATACATTTATTGCACCAACCACATTTGCCTCTGACCCAACTCACTACTGCATTCCCTCCAAGTGTCCCAATTTTCCGGGGACAGTCCTGGAATTACAGAAGCCGTCCTGGTTTCTGATGTGATCTCAGAATGTCCCGGCTTTCCTTTTTCCTCCCCTCCATGTCTTGGAGAACAATTTAAAGTGATGGAGAAATCAGGACACACCATCCTTTATGTGTGTAGGTAGGTGTGTGTGTGTAGGTGCAAAAACTATGTCCTGTTTATACTGAAAATAAAATACCTGCACCAAATGAATGAAATGGTGACTCTGGCATATAATTTTGAAGGAAAATGTTACCAGTCCACTTCAGATTCTTTAACTGCAATGTTTCAGTAACCAGACATTTTTAAGGAAACCCATAGAGTGTTTATTCCTTTTCTATAAATGGAGCATAGCTGTCAAGTGTCCCTTATTTGAAGGGACAGTCCCTTATTCCAGCGCCATGTCCCGCTGCTGTCCCTTATTGATAGATGTCCCTTAAATGTCTCTTAAATGAGGTCCCTTAAATTTCAAAGGAAGCAGCTCCTCTCCCTCCCTCCCTCCCTGCCGGCCAGGGAGGAGGGAGGCTCCAACTGTGTTGCTTGGCTGTGTTGCTCACCCCATAAGAAGTCTAAGAACGACTGGGGGGTGGAGCTTGCATGCCTTGTGTGTGGCTAGTTAATGCAAGCTGAGGGGGGTTTTGAATGCTGGACACCATTTTGTTGCACGTGCTGCTGTAAACTTTGCAGTGCAAAGCCAGACCGGGAGCCATCTTAAGTTGAGGCTGCATAGGCCTTGTGGTGCGTGTGATTCAGATTCTATTCAGTTGAACCTCTGGTTACAAAGTTGGTTGGACAGTGTTCTCGAAGCTACCAGCATGAGTTTGACCAGACTGCAGGAGGACAGGAAGACTGGAGTGCCTGGAACAGGTGAGGCTGCAGGTCCCTTATTTTGGCTGCTGGTCCCTTCTTTTCAAGGCTGCTGGTCCCTTATTTTCAAATCTGTAAGTTGACAGCTATGAAATGGAGGCTTACATTGTCTACTCAGAAGTACGTTCCACTGTATTCAATGGAGCTTACTCCCAGGTAACTGAGTAAAGACTGTGCAGCATAACACTGTAATCCTGAGCATTTTTACTCAGAAGTAAGCCGCACAAAGATCAGTAGGATATACTCTCTGGTATGCTCCTGATCATTTTCACAGTTTCCATTATTATTTTTATTCCTTTTCTCTTACAGGAGCTCAAGGCAGCTTACAGCTAAAATTTTATTTCATTCCAGTTATCTGTTGAAGATATTGTACACGATCCCTTCCTTAGCACATTTTTTTCTTTACAATAATCCTTTGAGGTTGTTATTGGCTCAAGGTGACAGATATATATGTGCATATGACGTATTATGTGTGCGGCAAGATCAAATGAGGGAGAAGCTTTGGGGGTAAAACAGGATGTCCCTATTTTCATCTGAGGAATGTTGGATACTGGTGTGTGGCCCTCAGAAGATCACCTAGAAGGGAATGTGGCTTACAGGCAGAAAAATATTCCCCCACCCATTTATACAACTGTAGTTTTGCACCCCTGCTAATGTTACAGGATTTCGGACTCTGCATTATATGAAAACGCATTAAAAGGGAGCAAATTGTGTTCTCTTATGAAGGCAGGTAGAAGAGCATAATGTGGGGATGGATGCTTGAATTAGCTGGCATCTGCTGCCTGTAGGCTATCACACATTTCCAAGGCCCCAGGGCTCTCAGGTAGAGAAGAGACGGACTTCATTGCAATTAGGCAAGAAATACTGCTGGGATGTGTGTGTTTTTTTTTAAAAAATGCTGGTGCTTGTGAGACCAATTATCTGAGTACTGTGAAGGTCACACTTTTCTAGAGCAATCTCAAATTTGTGTTTGATCTTTGCCAGAACAAAAAGTAAATCTGTCATTGCCATCAAACACTCATATGGTAAGCAGAAGAACAAGAAAGGGCCATAGCTCAGTGGTAGGGCATAGGTTCCCAGGTTCAATCCTGGCATCTTTAGGTAGGTATGGGAGAGAGGACACACACACACACACACACACACACAGAGAGAGAGAGAGAGAGAGAGAGAGAGAGATGAAACCCTGGAGAGCAGCTGCCAGTCAGTTGTAGACATTATGGAAATAGATGGACCAATGATCTGATTCACTATAAAGCAGCTTCTTAAGAGTGTGCCTGGGCATTCCATTTTAACTGTGCCAGTTCAAATGGAATAATGCCCTTATGCAGAAAGCATGATGCACACATGCTCAGAATCCTGTCACTTGCTGTGCTTGCCAGCTGACCGTGTGATCTGTTTCCACTTCAAAGCTTATTTCTTTTCCATGTAGCCCAAACTGAAAGTTCCATGTCTGATGTTTGTTTTGTTTTCACATGTGCAAAGCATCTGCAGATACTTCAGTCGTTTAAAGTGTAATCCTATGCAGGCCTGCTTGGAAGTAAGCCCACTGAGTTCAACAACACCAACTTCAAGGTAAGGGCTTTATCCAATATTAGCCTTCCTTGGAATGTATCCACTGAAGTGAATGGACATAACTAACTTAGATGTATTAATTTCAATGGGTCTGAGTACACCTGAGTTGGATAAAACCCTAAGGCTACAATCCTATATGCACTTAGGGTTGCATTCAACTAAATCCTACTCAGAGTAAATCCATTGAAATGAATGAACCTAAGCAAGTCATATGTTTTAATTTTCATGGGATACAGCTCTTAGTGTATGGTGTGTATGGGCCAAATGACTCCTATAGCTTGGTCCACATTTCCTAAGAACCTAAGAATAGCTCTGCTGGATCAATTCAAAGGCATATCTAGACCAGCGTCCTGTTCCACATCTTGGTCAAGCTCCCAAACCTGGAAGCTCTCAAGCAGGGCATGAGTTCATTAACCCTCTTCTACCATTGCTCCCCAGAAACTATTATTCAGCATCATGCTGCCTTGGAACTTGAAGATTATAGATTGCTATCATCTCTAGTAGCCATTACAATATCCTAATTTGGTGGTGGTGGTGAATTTTGCTGCTTTTTACAATCACTACCATTTTTTTTATTTCCTCTGTTTTTGTATCCACAGCATTTAAATTTGTAAATGTGATTTGTGCAATACATCTTGGAGTTGTTGTTTTTTTAACGCAACAGCTCTTGGCCATAAGCAATAAAAATGTGATCTAACTTAATTGGGTGTATCGGAAATGGGGAGGCATAAAGTAACTGAAACCTGCAGCAAATGGTGCATGCTGAGTATACTGTACACAATTTTTTATCTAAGAAACCAGGGCTGGGGAGGGTATGAACAATCCATAATGTTCTGCTTTGGAAACTGGATGAATTAGGCAGGAACTCTAAAATCCAGGGAGATGTTTGCATGTAGATAATTTTGGAGTCAACCTTCTTTCTTCCAATTTGAGCTGTCTCCCATGCTCAAATTGGATGGACATGGAATAAGCTGTTTCCCAAAAGAAGAGAAATGTCAGTTCATTTCTAGAAGCATTTTTCTGTGTGGGGCAGTGTAACTATGCTAACTATAAGATGTCTCAGGCTTAAACACAGGCACGACTCTTCTTAAACGTCAGTTACGAAAAATCAGCTATTACACTTCAGGTGGTAAACATTCAGGTTTCTAGAATAGATGGTAAAATGCTCAACTCGGTTTCTGTCACTTAGATATTACAATTAAATGCTTGCAACACCGCTTCCTTCACAGCTTAATACTTTGGTTCATGAATGAGGGGCACTTCTTCTGTCACCCACTCTGTTAACAATCCCACACTTGAGGTCTTCTAAATGGTTTAATAGGCCCAGGGGGGTCACCTCACCCCTTGTGACTGGGTTGGGAGTCTTCTGTACCTGGAAGAACTCTCCCCTCCAGGCTATACTGAGACCCAGGTAGCCTGTATTCCCACAAGATCGACCTCTCCTGGTTCAGTCACACCCCTCCCAGAACACTCCTGTCTGTATGCCTTTTCCAGACCCTCACCCGTTCTCCCTATCCAAGACTCTGTCCTCTCGCTACGGATAGTCTCCTCAGTGTGTATGTTTAACTTCCTTCAGAACCAGTTCTCCTTATCTCACTCCCTAACTCCCAACTCCAATCAAACCCTATCTCTTAACCTGAACCTTCGCCACTTCTCAAAACCAAACCCTACCTAACCCTCTCCCTCAGAAACCGCTCCTCAAAGAAGAATGGGAACTTTTTACAAGTTACTTAAAAAGACAACACAATGGACTGGACTCCTTGGCAGGTTTTGAATAAACGTACACAAATTTATTGATTGTTAACATAGTAAGACAGATAATATAAAGATTTATACAATTTTACAATATGCAGAGAATAATATGTGTAGAGAAATCAGAGAGAGGAGCTGAGGGAAGTCTCCGGGGGGAGGGTTTGATGGGGAGGTGAGGGAAAAGGGGGGAAATAATGAATAGGATATGTTTTGATATTTTGTTATGTTGAAATTGATAATATTTTTTTTTAAAAAAAGAAACCGCTCCTTTTATTCTCTCCCCCCTCAAAGTCAGCGAGAGACTACAGCACTAGGGTACTGAAACCAGTTCTGGAAAGCTCAAAGAGTGTACTCAGGACCTGCTTGCGGGCTTCCCAACTGCATCTGGTTGTGAGAACAGGACACTGGACTAGATGGGCTATTGGCCTGATCCAGCAGGCCTATCTTCATATTGCTCACCCCTCACTCTACCCTCAGCCAACCCCTTCTTGCTTACAGCCGGTCTGGCGGGAAACACTGCCTTTCAGCTTCCTGTTCCTTGGACTCTTGTGTTGCCCTTGCAATGCTCCTCAGACAGGAGGATGGGAGCAAAACTAGGATTACTTGGCTCTGCCTACCAGTGGCTCTGGTTCTGCCTCTGGTTGGCCTTTGCCCTGGCAGTTCCAATGAGCACCAGCCACCACTGCTGGAAAGATGAATCTTGATGACATCCCCCAGCTGTTATATGCAATAGAAAAATGAGGGGCCCCTGATGCTATCTCTTGAAAGAGCTTCTTCATCCTTGTGTATGTTTCTGACCTCGCTCCTTGACATCCATTCCCTTTCTACTTTTATCTCCCTTTCATTTTTCTTCCCCCAGAGGGCTCTTTTCCTCTGCTCACAGCTTTGCTTCTCACCCAAGCAATTTGTCTGCAAATGGGGTGTTCTCTTCCAGTCCCCACGGGAGATAAACTTTGAAAAAAGAAAAAAGACCAGGTCTGCATTATGATTTCAAATACTTTTTGATGGAGTGCATTTCTCATATAGATGCCAGGCTTCCCTACTGCTGAACATCAAACCTTAAAATTCCTTTCCTGCTTCCTAGGATGAATCTCAGCAGTCAAAGAAACTCTCTGCTGGAGGCTTTTCTCTCTTTTTTTAAAGTCCTTTGAGTCATTTGGCTACTTTTAACTCTCTGTTTACAGGGCATCATTTTATCAGCTTAGCCCCTTCCAAGTTACTGCTTCTTCTTCTTCTTCTTTTTTAGTGAAAAGTGCTTGCTGCATCCACTTAAGGGCCATAAGAGAAAATATACAATCACCATATGAATACTGGGCAATTGTTTGTGTTTGAGAAGTCTGATGGAAGTTCTCGTGGATTATGGGCTCATTTGCCAGTCTGACTTAGCCATTGAACAATTCCATGGTTGGATCCTCAGTTGCAAATGCACTTACGGGAATAGTGGAAAAACTATTGCAAAACTAGTAATGGATAAGGATCTCGAGCAGGGGTGTGTTTCGGTACAAGGGTCATATCACTGCAGGGAAACTTTGGAGGTGAGAAGCAAAAGGGGGGCAGACCAGTTAGTTCAACTCTTGGGTTGTCACCAACACAAGTCCTACTGAGAACAGTCCTCGTGAAATTAATGAGTGTGACTAGTTTAGGTTCATTGGTACACATTGGTCTAGCTGAGGTTCCAATTCTACTCTGAGTAGAACTTCATGAGGGAACAGTTGAAAAACAAGAGTGAAAAGAAGCCTAAAATGTTTCCCGATAATGAGCACTCACACTTTTCATTGTGGGTGCCCTTTGTGGGTTCGCGCGTGGTGCTACAGTTCCCAGAGAGCGTACTGGCAAACAGGGACTGGCTTGCCTCTCAGTGTTCATTTTTGGAGGTTCACGCCCAGCCTCAGTAATCAAGTTTCTCGCTGGGAGGTGGGGCCAGCCCCACTTACAAATAGGGGGTAGAGCCGACAATAGCCAGGCAGTCGGCTCTGGAGATTCACCCTCCCTACCCTCCCTTTGTTTAATGTTTCTTGTTTGCAGGTCAACTTTTTCTTCTTGTTTAGTGGGCGCTGCTACGGTCTTTGACTGGTCGCTGTTGAAGGACCGGGAAGAAATTTTCCTGCATTGGCAGGTTTTGTCTTCTCTGTAGCAGTTCGTCACAACTTTGGTGGTTATGGCCTTGGGTGGAATCCTTTAGTCTTTTCTTCCCTATAATGGGGGTGTGTGTGTGAAGTGGTGATTCACCCCCTGCAGCGGCAATTCCAGGGTCCCCCTCTTAAAGGGGTTATATATATGGGTGTCCCTGGCCATACACTGGAAGGTTGTCAGTGAACTACCCTGAGTGCGGGGATATGGCCTTGGCTGCCTGCTATACTTACGTCTCGCAGAGCACCCCAATATCCCATTTACCCTGATGTGCCCCAGTTCCCCTGCTGGAGGGCTGGGAGGGATACACGCCCAAGGCCTAAGCCAAGGTCTTTCTACATTTGGAAGTTTAATAAAGTTGTGGCCTAATTTTAATTCCATATAACATTGTCAGAGTCTTTATTCCTTCCTTATGATCCCTGGGGGCTGGTGCTGTCGCCACCTGGTCACGCAATACCTATCTACTAGCCGATAAGACCTACTTACTAAATACCACCCTACTAAATGATAAGCTGACAATTGTGGTGCAAAGGCCTGCGTGAATAAAAATCAGGGCCAAACCTGCATCCAGTATGTGGTGAGAGGCCTCTCCATCAACCTCCCCCCACCCTTACTCACCAGATCAATAGTGAGGAGGCTCAATTTGCACATAAATAAAGCTGTGTTGGCATTGAAACAGTGGGTGGAGGCAGTGATAGTTTGGATGAGGGTCAGGATGCTGAAACTGAGTCCTCAAGCTTTCTTGCAGCAGCATCCATAAATCCTGGGAGCCATGGGAACAACATTTCCCCCTTGGTCTCACTGGTGTCCTTGGATGTTGTCACACAAGGTCATTGCAATATCTAGGGTCTAGGATGTTGTACCATGGTGGTTGTCACAATCTCTCCCCGCTGTCATTGCATCCAAGTAAATGGGGGAACAAATTATCTGTCTTCCACACCAATACAGGCAAACATGCACTGCCCTGGGGATATTAAAATGTTGAAGATTTGGGGTCATCATCGCATGGGTGAACTAGTCCTAAAGGGAAGAAGGATATCAGAAGAGCACATTAAATCTTGAGCATCCTCTTCTTATGATTCAGCGAAAGAACAGTTCTGATAATGTATGTTAAATATCACTCAAGGAGAGGGGACTTGAGGGAAAGGGGTGCCCATGTTTGGAATTTAAGCTATCTGTATTCATTGTTGAGAAAAAGAGGCGAGCTTGCGGTACACAGCAGGAATGTAAATCAACTCAATATTTGCAATCTTAAGTCTGGCTGGTGCAGTATATTCCAATTCATCACTCACAACACATCAAAGCCAATTTGGAGGCTTGTGCTGCAAAGGTGACTCACAGGTGCTTATCTGTGCAGTTTGTCCTGTCACAGATATAACGGCACTGTAAAAGATGATTGTCGCTGTATCACTTATTCAAAGAAGAGCAAAGACTCCGATTCAAACAAAAGCCATAATGATGAGTGATGTCTTTCCACTGCATTGTGTCAGGTGGGACAGCAGCTATGTTCAGTTCTATATGCTACAGGATTGCACAGGCTCCAAGATTCACCCTATATGTGTGCACTTTTTTAAAAAAAACTCTTAATAATAATAATAATGATAATAATAATAATTAATTTTATTTATATCCCGCCCTCCCCAGCCAAAGCCGGGCTCAGAGCGGCTAACCTCATACAAGTAAGACAATGCATAAAAACAAGTGATCAATAAATTAAGATACATCCCACAATTAATTCAAACAAATTAAAATTAAAACTGGACAAGTGGTAATCTTCAGGTTAAAATTAAAGGCGGTTACCAACTGTTTCCACTGAAACCTGTGAGCACCTGTGAGTGGCTGGGAACCTCCTTTGTGCTTGTTCTTATACAAGGAGAAAATAAGTAGGACCGAACCCTGACCAAAGGCCTGGCGGAACAGCTCTGTCTTGCAGGCCCTGCGGAAAGATGTCAAATCCCACAGGGCCCTGGTCTCTTGTGACAGAGCGCTCCACCAGGCCGGGGTCACGGCCGAAAAGGCCCTGGCTCCTGTCGAGGCCAGTCTGATTTCTCTGCACTGGCGGAGGAAGAGGAGTGCGGGGGGAGCGCACCGCGTCCTGCAGCGCGATTCCCAGGGTGCCATTGTGGCTGCCCCCCACCCACGCTGAGCGCCCCACCCCCGCAGGTAGCATGCCCCGCCCCAGGACACGCCCCCCGCCCCCGCCTGCTCTCCACCCCTGGTGCTGGAGCATGAAGCTCCGCCACTGTCTCTCTGGGGCCCGGAATTTTTAGGATGTTGTTATTTGCAGACCGTAAGGTCCTCCGCGGGGCAGTCTGTAATTTGGGTTCTAAAGTACTACACATGGAGCAAAATTCTGTGTTTTCCATTCACTATAATGGGGACTCTAAAAACAACCACACACACAAAAGAACACCCAGTCTTATTTTTCCCCCTTTTTGCCAAAGTGGATGAAATTTAGAGGCACAGGGACCCCCCTAGTATGGATTAAGCATATCAAATTACAGACAAATAAGTCTAGGGACTTTTTGTACTATATGTTTAAGTGATTCACTTTCTTCCATAATATGTGACAGGGGAGACAATGGTGGGTTTTGACTTTCTCTTTTGTACTTGGCTGCCTTGTGTATATTCTTGCCTGTTCATGTTTCAAAAACTTTGCAGCTTAACACCAAAATTATATCTATCCTGGTATCGTTTATGCCTCCTCTGGGCTTTTGCAGAACTCCAGTAGGTCCTACAATTCTAGGCTGCCTAGAATGCTGCCTGCAGATCCCCTTTTTGTTGCTTCTGTTGTTAAAGCAAAACAATGTAGGGTTTCTGCAAAACTTTTAACTTTTATTCTTTTTTAAAAAATGATTGCTATGCTTTAACAACAACAACAGCAGCAGCAGCAACAAACAATCCAGAGCTCTTCAATCCTCCATGGGGAACATTTTTCATAGACTCACTTCTTCAAAGCCCATGAACCTGGAGAAATGTAGAAATATTTAAAAAAGCAGAGAGGAGCAAACGACACAGAAACAGAGCAATTGTGTTTTTTGTGTGTGTGCTGATGCCTTCATGTCCTGCTCAAGGGCTTCCCAGAGGTGATGGAGAAAATAGTAATTTGATGATTCCATTTTCTTTTGAGCCTGTGGCCTAGCTAAAGTGAAAAGGCCTGGGCCTGTCTACCTTTTACAGCACAGACCTAGCTGCTTTTAGGTACTGTTATGTCGTAAATAGTCATTCTGGAACCCTGAAAAGAATAAAGTGTTAGAATAGAATCCGTGGTGGCCATTGCATGCATGAAAAGAGAATTGGCTAGGCATGGCAACTGTGATTAATCTTGAACTGTTTTGTAGACAGATGAAAGAAGATATTGGAACACATTTAATGAATAGGAAAAGTCTTAATGAAGAAAGACATTGAAAAAACGAAGAACCAAATGATTTTGATTGGACCAGGGTGATCACATTGGGTTGCAACTGTTAAGAATGCTGTAATCCTTTGACTGGTGAACAAAAACCATGTGTGTAATCTGGAAGTGCAAATCACTTTGGATGTGATTCTTTGCAGCCTCCTTATTTTTGAAGTTGTCTCTGTGTGAACTTGTATTTCATTAAAGTCCTTTCCTTTTACTTGGAGTCTGCCTCCTTTTCTTTTGGGTTGCTGGGAAGGATACCTCTGGTCTAGCAACCCCTTTTAAATTTATCCGACAAAGGCATCTGGTTGACCACTATTTCTGATCAAAATTTACCCAACTGTCTTGAAAGGCAGTTTCCAACCATCCAAGTTGAAAGAGGAAGGGGGAAAACGTGCAGCTCCCCAAAGAAGGGATACAGCTCCTTTCTCATCTGGTGCCTGAAGCCGTTTGATTTCAAAACACGCCTTTCGGCATCTTCTGAAGCCTTTGCCAAAACAACATCCAGGAAAAGTGATGTTGAAAAATAGCAAAAAAAAAACCACAAAAAACCCAGCAGCTATTTATAGCCACTTTCAAGTGTCTTTCTTCTTTTGCACCTGCACAGACACCAAATTAAATCCAACCTGTAAGTCAGCATGGTTTCCAATAAATCAGCAACGATTTGGACAAGTTCCATTGTCTTCATTCATTTGAAGCCGTTAAATATGCACTGAGAAGGAAAATTGGACAACAACATGTGTGTGGTACACACACACACACACACACACACACACACACACAAACACACAGGCAGTTTCTTGTCCCATCTGGTTGGCATACGCTCCTACTCTTTTTGAGTGGTTTCCCCCTCTATTTCATTAATGACGTCAATCTTCTACCTCTCTCCGCCATTCAACCAGGGCATAAGCTATGCTTCTTTCTAGCTGAGCATGCGGACCTAACAGAAAGCAGATTAGAATAAAAGAATTGTAGAGTTGGAAAGTACCCCCAGGATCACCTAGTCCAACCTTCTGCAATAATGCAGGAATCACAGATGGCCACCCAACCTCTCTTTAAAACCTCCACTTGTTCCTGTCTGTAAAATGGGCATGAAAATGTTCTACGCAGCAAAGTTTCTCAGAAGTCATTAAGGTTAATGACAAGGTCCCCTCTATCACAACTTTAATTAATTAAAGGATATATCCCTCTGGTCTTCCCCCTCCCCTTTTGTAAAACTCCTAAGTAGAGGTTCAGAAATGCAGAATTCCACTGTTAGATTGGTTTGTAATGAAATACAAACTGCTGTTTACCTCTGAGCCGACAACTTTTTATCAGCCGAAGAAGAATTAGACGGAGAAGTATTGAAGTGTCTCTATCAGCAGGAGAAGTTATTGCCCTGTCAATTTAATTTAAAATTAAGTTGCAGGGATCACAAACTCTGATTACAAATGGGGATTTGTCCAGAAAGGCTTGGCATGGATGATGTAAGGTATTAAAAGATAATTATATCAAATTGGCCTTCTGAACTTAAAAGGGACTCGGCAGGTTAAGAAGTAGAGTATGTTAATTTGAGATAAACCTAAACAGAAAGACGTAAAGTTGCAAAGGGAGAAAAGTGGTGCTAGCCTTTCTTGTGTTTTTTTTTTTTTTTTTAAAAAAGTTTGTACGGAAAGTTCAAATTATTTTTGCTGGTTTTTTTAAAAAAAAACTTACAAAAATTATTTAAAAATCCAATGTACCTGACACAATGGCCTGGCTTCCCCTTTGCAAAGCAGGTTTTTAATTCGACGGCATGAGCAGACTTGATAGGGAAACAGTGCTTTAACTACTGCATGCATCTTTATTGAGTCTGCAGATATTGCTGTGATTAGGGGACCACAGTGGTGGTCTCAGTTAAGGGTGAGCAGGCTGAATCGCATTCCGCCATCATAATGGGAAACTGGGGCAAGGGCTTATAGTACTAGCGCTTATAATTTAAAAATGGTTCCGTGGACTGATTTGAAATTTGCCTTTGTAGGAGAGGAAGGTTGGATGGTTGCCTGTGCAAAATTTGGGGTAGTAAAGATAATACATGGCTTGTTCTGAATGTGGTGAGAGACTCTGGCATGTGCATTTTTCTTCCAGATCCTTTGCAAAGGTGGGGTGTATGGGGTGTAAAGGGAGGGGTAGTAACTCTGGTGGGGGTACGCCATGCTTCTTCCGCTGTACTTTGTGCCATAGCTGTCAAGCGTCCCTTATTTGGCGGGACAGTCCCTTATTCCAGCGCCATGTCCCGCTGCTGTCCCTTATTGATGATGTCCCTTAAATAAGCTACTGAAGGTAATGGGGCCCTTTCTATGTCCAGCTGTCCTTTGTCAACAACAAATTGTTGCTGCTTTTTTGTGTTGAGTATATGCTATATGGTAATTTATGGACCTAATAGGTATCTAAAGCCATTTGCACGCAACAAAATATGTATTTTATCAAAGTAATTGTTGATCCCTTATTTTGGCTGCTGATCCCTTATTTTCGAGGCTGCTGGTCCCTTATTTTCAAATTTGTAAGTGCTTTGTGCACCTACTGTACCAACCGTGGGTCCAAAAGTCAAGAAGGCAGTTTCTTCATATGCTGTAGTGGGAAGTGAGGGGCAGATGGGGCTCATCAGCCTGGGAAGATAGCCCATCTAGGAGAAGGAAACTCTGATCCTAAACCTCCGTTGCCTTGCAGGATATCTTCAGGCGGAGAAAAGGCTAAGGATGTCAGGAGTGCGTGCAGGAGACAGGCCCTGTGACTGGTAGGGCTTCGCAGGACTGGGGCCCTCCTAAGTTTGTTCTGAAGAGGCAAGGCGCGGCCTCACACATGAGGCCGCTTGGTAACTCACTGCACCTGGCGGCAAGAGCCGGGAAGGGATATAAGGTCAGCGTTTCCCTTCGGCTCTTTGCCACAGCAACACATTTTCTGCCTTGCTGCATTTGGCTTCTTGCTTCCAGATCCTTGGACCTCGACTTCTTAACTCCTTGCTTCTCGACCCTTAGACCCTTGACTTTGTGACTCCCTGCTTCCTGACCCTCGGACCCCTGGCTTCTGGACTCTCGTTCCTGCTCCCACCCCGCCATCTTTCCCCCGGTCCAGACGTCCTCAGCCAGGACTTCAACCGCCCGTAGACCGGACCATGACAAAGGAGCAAACCCTACACGCATAAAGAGTGGCATCCCTAAGACAGTTGGATGGTGCCTGATATGCCTCCTTCTGGCAACTGCTGCAGCCAAGGTAGTACCAATCGCGTTGCTCTGATTTCCTCTGCACCACATCAGCGAGGCTGAGGGGGGTCGGTCTTGTCTAGCCTAGGGGCTCCATACACACTGCCCAGGTTTGTGCCCTGGGGAGATCACTTGGGCACTGCTAGCATGGTAGTTTGACTTCACCCCCAGAAGTAAACTCCATTGTCTCTCAACAACAACTGGTGCCAACAACAACTTTGCAGAGGTGGTTTGAGGTGGGTGAATTTCTCTGCCTGTGCTGCATCTTTGAGGGAAATGGCTTGTTGTGTTAGGGTCAATGGGGACATCCAGCATGTGTCATCATTGGGATTCCCAGAAACTGCCTCCAACAGTGTGGAATAGAAGATAGCCATTCTGGGTGGTAGCCATTGGTAGCTCCGGGAATTTGTCTAGTCTTCTTTCGAAGTCATCCAAATTGAAAGTGTTTCCTAATGTACAGCCAAAATCTGCATCCTGGAACAGCAGGCATCCCTTTGCAGACACCTGCTTTCAGCTTCTCATGACACTCATGGTTGGAACCTACAGGGCCAATGTTTGGTTATTTCACTTTTCCTTGTGACATGTGTGTTGATTCCTCTCATTGGAAGACCTCTCCAAACTTTGAATGGAGCGATTACTCCTCAGTGCTGCTTAGCCTGTAAGAACAAAACCCAGAGGCACAGCAAAATTAACAGCTCTTTAACTCATAGTAACAGTTCGCCTGAACAAGTCTGCAGATGCTCCAAAGGTCTCCTGCGGAAGAAGAAACTAGTACATATTTAGCAAATTAATTAGTATACTTAAAATATTATATCCAGAGAACTCCGGAGAGAGGCTGACTGACTTATTGAGGTTATAAATGCATGTGTAAGGCACACAGATACACTCTCATAGGCGCACCATGTCCAGGTCAATAATTCACAGGGATAAGTCATCCCATTTCAAGCGATGTTGTGTCTTATAAGGATGTTGCAAACAGTCCAGTAGGGACACTTGGAAGAGCAAACACCCCTTTTCAAATACTTATGGACCAGAAGCAAAGTGAGCATGGCCCATTCTGAAGCCTGCTGCCAGTAGAGTCAACAGTGACCTGCTCACCTCCGTCTTGTGAGTGTCTGTCACCACAATTTTCTTACTCTGCCTACTGTCCTTGGTGCACTTGGAGTGGAAGAAGGAGAGAGGTTGCATCAGACACTCTGGGTGCAGGAGAAGTTTGGTTCACTTCACATTTAGACTTTTAGAAGACATCTGAAGGCAGCCCTGTTTAGGGATGCTTTTAATGTTTAATAGGTTATTGTATTTTAATATTCTGTTGGAAGCCTCCCAGAGTGGCTGGAGAAACCCAGCCAGATGGGCGGGGTATAAATTTTATTATTATTATTATTATTATTATTATTATTATTATTTATTATTTAAAGGCAAGCCTACCTAATCCATGCAATAGACAAACCAAAGTACACACATCCTTCAAAATGTGCACTCCTCTGAATTTTGCAATGCCATGCTCCACCCAATGAATGCGCACAAAAAAGCATGTGCTATTATTATTACTTATTAGATTCATATACCTCTCCTCATCACAAGATCTCAGGGCAGTTCGCAGGATTTAAAATATTATATGTTGTTGTATTTTAGAAAGGACCACCTCTTTCCATATGAACCTACCCAGACCCTGAGATCGCCTTCTGATGCCCTTCTTTGCAGGCCCCCTCCTCGAGAGGTCTGAAGGGTGGCAACACGAGAACAGGGCCTTCTCTGTAGTGGCTCCCCAACTGTGGAATGCTCTCCCCAGGGAAGTTCATCTGGCACTTTCATTATACACCTTTCGGCACCAGGCAAAAACGTTCCTTTTTAACCAGGCCTTGGGTTGATCTGATTTACATCCTATGCCCTTTTAAAATGTGTTTTTTGTGGGGGGAGGCTATTGGGTTTATTATTATGATGATGATGTACTTTGTGGTTTTATATCTTGATTTTATTCTGTGAACTGCCCTGAGACCCCCAGGTATAGTGTGGTTAATGTGCATTAATCGTTGGCATCCCTGAGCAAGAATTACTGGGATTAAAATTTGTACATTTTGTTGTATTTAATGGACTGTATCCAACTAAGTTCTACTCAAGAGCAGAGCCACTATAATGAATTAACCTAAGTAAATGGGTCTACTCTGAGAAGGACTAGCATGGGCTACGATTTCTCTAATGTGATTTCCATCTTGAATTGCACTGGGAAGGGTGGCATTATTAGTGTTATTAATCAATCATTCCATAAGCCACTAGTTTCAATAAGGGTTCCTACCCACCCAAAACAAAACAGGGAACTTCAGAGAAAGTTGATCAGGCACCATGGCATGAACAGTAAGCAAAACCTCCACTGCTAACTGACAGGCAGAAAATAAATAATTGTGGCCACTGTCTGTTGAGCTGTAATTGGTTCATCTAATAGTGTGTCTCTCCTCTTCTTTGGCAGGGAGGTGGGGAGGGATGATGGGGAGCCACTAATCTGATCAACTGCTGACTATAAAGTTTCCCTTTCCATCCCAGCCTGTGCCGAGGAAATATAGCAGCAATTTCTTTCAACAGTTAACCCACTGAAAAAGAAAAGTGTGCAATTTAGGGGATGCAAGGCCAGAGTCATCATTTCTCCTTTTGGGGGTGGGGGGGGGCATCTAAAATAGTAAATATAAGATGCATGGGTCCCAAAACAGAGACACACATAACTTAGTGTTACTAGCCTTGGTGGTGTTTTTCTCCTCAGAATTTGTGTCAGATATCTCCTCCTTCAGGTCTCTAGGATCCTCAGCACCCCAGGTGGCCTCTTAGCCTCATAAAATATCTGGTGGGACCCTTGTTGTTAGGGCTTGGGGGTCCTTTTTTCATAACAGGATGCCTTTCCTATTTCTATGTCCACCTTACAGAGCTACACACATGTCAGATTTGCTACAGCATAGCAGTTCCTTCAGCTCGAATCCTGCTTGTGGTTTCCCCACAGGCATCTGGTTGGTCAATGAGAGAACAGGATGCTGGACTAGGTGGGTGAAATATACTCGGAGTCGAGAGTGGATTTCATGCTCTTTATTCAGCTCATAGTGGTGAGGAGGAATGGAAGTTCCCCCACAATATCTGCTTTATATACATTATTTACACAATGGGCCTCACGTGATTGGCTAATTCCGGGATTCTGCTGTAGGCCAATCAGGTTGTGGATTCACTTCCACCTGGAGCTGGATTGGGTGGCTCCTGTGGACCAATCATACTGCTGCATTGTTCTCGGACCAATCAGACTGCTGCATTCTGAATCCTATTGTTCTAGGACCAGTCAGACTGCTGCATTTTGGATCCTATTCAACTCAGTACATAACAGTGGGCCATTGGCCTGATCCTGCTGGTCTCTTCTTATGCTTTTAGTTGTCTATCCTATTCTGCACTGCTTCATCCCTGAGTTGCTACTGGGAGCTACCTCCAAAATCAATCTCTTTCCCCTCCAAGGAGAAGGGACACTTGGAGGGTCTGAACTAGGAGTGCAACTACCAGCTAGATGGACCAATGGTCTGACTCAGTATCGGGAAGCTTTGGGCAGAATGGCCACAGCTCAGTGGCAGAGCATCTGAGTTGCATACAGAAGACCCCCCAGTTCAAGATAATCTTTATTTTACAAGTTTCCTACTACACATACATATATTGTATTACATTTCACATTTATACTTGCTCCTAGGAGCCGACTTCTTTCCTTTCTTCTTCTGACTTTTTATATCACCTCTAAATTTTTTCACATTGTCTTTGTCCATTTTATATATTGTTCTGCTTCTGCATTTGTCCATAAAGTATCTATAAAAAACAAATCCTTCTATATATACAATTATTGTCTGTCTATATATCATTTGCAACTACTATTGGTTACATTAATCGCATTATACATTTTACTTCTTATTGTTAGTTTTCCAATAAAGTTCTTTGTATTACACATTATGAGGTTTATTTCAATTCTACTGGTTTCTCTATTTCACCCTATCTTTCCTATGTACAACATAAATTTATTCCATTCTTTTTGAAATGTTTCATTGCCCTGTTGTCGAATTTCCCCCCTGTTAATTTAGCTATTTCTGCGTATTCCATTACCTTCTGCCGCCAATCTTCCACTGTTGGCATTTGCTGCTGTTTCCAAACCTGAGCTAACAATAGCCTCGCCGCTGTTGTTGCATATAGGAACAATTTCGGGCTATTCCCCCCAGTTCAAGAACCCCAGTTCAATCCCCAGCATCTGCAGGTAGGGCTGGGAGAAAGACCCCTTGCCTGAAACCCCAGAGAGCCACAACTGGCCAGGATAGATCATATTAAGCTCTATGGATTAATGGACTGCCTCCACCCAAAGCAGCTTCCAAGCAGGAACAGCACGGCTACTTAAAAGCACACCTGAGGCAAGAGAGCCCATTAGCTTCCCCTTCATTATTTTAACAGGGTAGTGATTGAATAATTGCAAATCACAGCACAGAGCTGGCATGGCTGCTGGTGGGGAAATGAATGGCCTCATAAAAGAAAGAGAGGGAGTAAATAAACAAGGTATTAGCATATCCCTTGTCGGAAGTGGGGGTCAGTCACCAAAGTTGCAGGATGTCAGCTTTTTCCCGCTTGTAGTCATTAAAGCAAGCGATTACGCCCGGGCAGCGGCACTCAACATCTCTGTGCCTATCCTCACGTGTAATTTATCTTGCCAGAAGCATTAACCTTTGGCACACCAGAGTGTAGCCGTCATCCATTAAAACCCAGGGACATGGAGGGGAGAGGAAATAATTACGCTCACATGTCTGAACGCTATGGAATCATGCCTGCATTGTGTAATTGCAAAGGTCCTCATGAGGCAGTCGGCATCCCACTTGACAGGAAGGGATTTTTTTAAGGTTCAGACTGGCACCAGATATTAACAGCATATAATATGAGGTGGGCTGCTGGCCTTCCCACCCCCCTACCCTGCTTCTTGTTACCAGTTTTGAGGTGTGGCTCCAAAACATGGTGTGATCCCACCACCACTACCTCACAAAAGGGACTGGAGTCCTTGCTTACCTTAGTAATGGCAACAGCATCCTGAGGTGGATGTTACAGTAGTGCTTGGGGAAATCGACACCTAGGCCTCATCTACGGATTGCATTTAAAGCTCTATGAAACCACGTTTATGAATCATGGCTTCCCTCAAAAGCATGTTGGGAGCTGCAGTTTGTTAAGGGTACAGTGGTACCTCGGGTTACAGACGCTTCAGGTTACAGATGCTTCAGATTACAGACTCCGCTAACCCAGAAATAGTACCTCAGGCTAAGAACTTTACCTCAGGATGAGAACAGAAATCATGCGGCGGCAGTGGGAGGCCCCATTAGCTAAAGTGGTACCTCAGGTTAAGAACAGTTTCAGGTTAAGAACGGACCTCCAGAACAAATTAAGTTCTTAACCCAAGGTACCACTGTACTGAGACTGCAGCTCAATAGGGGCAAACTACAGTTCCTACAATTCTTTGAGGGTGCTGTGGGTTTTAAATGTGCACTGAATCTGCTTGGAATCTACGATGTGGATATGCCCTTGGTGAGTCTCTTTATCCGTTGCGAAGAAGGTCTGAGACTTCTCATCGTAAGGTTCCTGTGGGGCTTATATTTGCACACACTTTTCTGGATCCTTTCCCCTCTCCCAAAGAGAGTTGTCAGGAGGCTCCTCTCCTCAGAGAACTACAGTTTTCAAAGTGGTTTAACAGCCCATCCGTCTTCCCAGGGACCTCTGGGAATTGCGAGGGCTTCTTAACAATTCTCAGTGCCTTTAACAAATGACACTTCTGAGGATTCTTTGGGGGGAAGTTATGACTGCCTGAAGTAATGAGATGGCGCTTTAAATGTATGGTGCAGATGTGGCCATAGAATTATAGCATTGCAGAGTTGGAAGGGACCCCAATAGTCATCGAGACCCCAGCAGTGCAGAAATCACAGCTAAAGAATCCCTGACAGATGACCGCCCAACCTCTGCATAGAAACCTCCGTTGAAGAAGTGTCTAGCACCTTCCGAGGGAGTTGATTCCACTGTCGAGAAACTTTAACCTACAGAAAGTTCTTCTGACCAAGTTGATTTGAATCTCCTTTCTCGCCATTTGAATCCATTGGCTCAGGCCCTGCCCTCTGGAGCAGCACAGAATGAGCTTGGTTCATCATCTGCGTGGCAGCCCTTCAAATATTTAAAGTTGGCCAATAACATGGGTGGCTTTGAAATGGGGATTAAACACATGCAGGGAGAATAGAAGAAGAGGAGTTTGGATTTGATATCCCGCTTTATCACTACCCGAAGGAGTCTCAAAGTGGCTAACATTCTCCTTTCCCTTCCTCCCCCACAACAAACACTCTGAGGTGAGTGAGGCTGAGAGACTTCAGAGAAGTGTGACTAGACCACTTGCATGCAGCTGCATGTGGAGGAGCAGGGAAGCGAACCCGGTTCACCAGATTACGAGTCTACCGCTCTTAACCACTACACCACACTGGCTCTCGTTGGCTGCTAGCCAACTTGGAGGTAGCAAAGTTTCTGAATACTAGTTGCTGGAAGAGTGCTCTTCCACTCAGGTCCTGCTTGTAAGATTCCCAGAGGCATCTGGTTGGCCAGCGTGAGAACAGGATGCTAGACCAGATGGGGCCTTTGCCTGATCCAGCAGGCTCTTCTTATGTTCTTAGCCATGATGGCTATGTTCTACCTTCACTGTCAGAGACAGTGTCCCTCTGAACACCAGCGGCTGGGATCACAAGTGGGGAGAGGGCTGTTGCACGCTTCTCATAGGCACCTGCAAGAACAGAATGTCCTACTTGCACGCTTCTCATAGGCACCTGCAAGAACAGAATGCTGGGCTTGATGGTCCTTTAGGCTGATCCATCAGTGCCCTTCTTACGTTCTTAATGTATTCTTTGACACAGGGAGAAAACCAAAGATGAACACCAACCCCTTTCTCACCTCTCCTCCCCCATTATGCCAGTGGCGGACTTTGGGCTCTCAAATTTCCGCAGTGCCCTTTACGATGCTAACATTCATTGATCTCTCGCGCTCTGTTCTACAGCATTGTTGTGGTGCCCAGTGCGGTCAAACCTGTCATGCTACTCTTAAACCACCTCTGATTATACCATTGCTTCCAAAGAACACAAATTGGCTTGTGCTGATATATCTTCAGGTGACAACCTATGCCTAGCACATAGCAAAATGGGTATGTCAGGTTTTATCCCATTCCTACTGACCCGGATGATTTTTTATTGCACCTCCGTGCTGGCCTTGAGGAAATGAAAGCAGGCGACAGCAAAGACGATTGAGGTATCATCAGCACAAACCCAATGCAGCCATGTCCAGTCCCATTCTTGGCCAGTAGCAGTGGCTCGTGGATGCAGGTTGCTGCAAGCCCTTGAAGGAAAAAAACCTCTCTGCATGTTTAGTACTTGACCTTTTCTTCTTCTTCTTTAAACTAGATCATTAGGAAATTTAAAAAGAAGAAGAAAATCAATTATCTTCAATTGCTGGACTGCTTGTCCATCACAACTGCCTCTCCCCATGCATACAACTTCCACATTAAGCATTTGTATTGCTCCTCTTAAAAAGAGCCTTGGATCTTTTGATTAGATATTCATTTGAAAGGGGAAGTCATGCCACATACATAAAGCTTTGTAAGAAAAGTTTCGCTCATTTAATAAAGTAATCATGTTCCTTCTTTTTGGTGCACAATACTTTTCAGGCGTGTTTTTTCAAAATAATTCGTAAGCATATCATTAGAGCAAATTTTCACTCCAGTGCTGAAACTGGTGAATAGGAGGTGTTGGATTGTGTGCAGACAGAGATAGATATGAACTTAGCATCAGTAATTTAAAATAAATGTCTACACAATTTCAGCCTGGTAGATATTAATACGATTCCAGTAATGATCATAAGAATATGTAAGGGAAAGGGCCAAAACTGGGGCTGGGGTATCTGGGGTTGTGCTATTGTTATGGTAGGTTTCCGCTGTTGGGTTTTGCAACTTGGAGAGCCACAACTGGTGTACACCGCACGAAGCTAATGGCCTGACTCAGTCTGAGGCAGCTTCCAACTAGCAATGGCCCTGCTGTTTAAATGCATACCTGAGGCAGGAGAGCCTATTAGCTTCCCCTTCATTATTTTAACATGCTAGTGATTGAATAATTGCAAATCACAGCACAGAGCTGGCATGGGTGCTGTTGGGGAAATGAATGGCCTCATAAAAGAAAGCGAGGGAGTAAATAAACAAGCCATTAGCATATCCCTTGTCGGAAGTGGGAGTCAGTCGCCAAAGTCAGAGTGTTGAGGGTTGTTTTTTCCCCCTTGTTAGGTATGAAAGGAGGTGATTACACCCAGGTAGCAAAGCATTCAGTGTCTCTGTGCCCTTCCTCACGAGTAAGTTGCAGAACATCTGCTTTTCACGTAGAAGGTCCCAGATGAAACTCCTGGCAGCTGGGACTCTGTAACCCTGGATTGCCCCTGCCAGTCAGTATAGAGAATATTTCCACTATAGCTTTTCCTGCATACTTCCCCCTGCTATATGTATTTTTGTACACTTTGCTTGCCTGCAAAATCCGGAGAAGGGCAAATTTCAATGGGTGGCTGCATTTCGGTTTGCATATTGCAATGAACAAGGAAGGTTGACAGCCATGCTGCCTCCTAGGAAACACACCCAGTACAGGTGGTTTGTGATTTCCCTGCACTTCTTTCCCAAATCTGTGTGCAATTAATGATGCTGGTTTAAATCCCCGACTCTTCACCGCTAGCAAATAGCCCAAGTTACCCATCATTGGCCGATCATAAATCTGAAGAACAAGCCATGGGCAGCCTATTGATTTTCTTCCCCAGTGACTCAGTTCCATGCACTCCTCCATAACTCTCTCGTTCCTTTCCTATCCCCACTTTTCTTTAAAAAGAAATGCTTTTTGCCTTGACTGTCTCCCCAAGTGCAACCTTTTACGCGCCTCATTCTTGATTTACCCTTCCATAACACTTAGCCATTCTCCCCAGGGCTCCGCCTGGGTGGAAGCGACAAAATAACGATGCTGTCAAAAATGTGGAAAGCGGAGGGGAGAAATCCAACCTCCTCCCCTCCCTCTCCTCGACTGGTCCTTTCTCCTAATACTTAGGGAAGAGTGGATGGGGAAATGTGCACACTTGAGTGTTAGAAAGAAAGGGCAAAGTGAATGGCATGTGTCTCTTAATTAACGTGGACGCGCCAGGTTGGCTATTATGCAAGCCAACCTGGAGCTGATTTATAAGACGAACAGCAAAAGGGCTTGTTAGTTGCCATGCACGTATAAAAAAGTGTCAATTAGGGAATGCATGATCTTGCCATAAGTCCAGGGAGGTGGAGGATAGAAATATGGAGATGAGCTGCAGCCAGGGAAACAATATGTCATAATTACTGCACATGTTGCTTGGGCTATAATGGAAACAGAGGCTGGCTACAATGACATTAACATCAAGACAGACACATAAAAAGTGGGTGGGGGGGGGTCGAAGAGTCTGATTGCCTCCTTGCCTCCTCCCAAGCGATGAGGCGGGACACGGGTGGCACTGTGGGTTAAACCACAGAGCCTAGGACTTGCCGATCAGAAGGTCAGTGGTTCGAATCCTCGCGACGGGGTGAGCTCCCATTGCTCGGTCCCAGCTCCTGCCAACCTAGCAGTTCGAAAGCACATCAAAGTGCAAGTAGATAAATAGGTACCTCTCCGGCAGGAAGGTAAACGGCGTTTGCGTGCGCTGATCTGGTTCGCCAGAAGCGGCTTAGTCATGTCAGCCACATGACCCGGAAGCTGTATGCCGGCTTCCTTGGCCAATAAAGTGAGATGAGCACCGCAACCCCAGAGTTGGCCACGACTGGACCTAACGGTCAGGGGTCCTAAAAGCGATGAGGCAGGCACTTTCCCTCCACAAAGTCTTATTTTTCAAACTTCAAGCCAGCCGGAGACCGATAAACAAAAGCAAATGGGCATGACTCTTTTGTACCTGGCAATAAATTAAGCTGAATCAAATTGTTTTTCTTTTTCGTGTGGGGTGGAGCAAATTCCTGCTCGAATATTCAAAAATCAGGTATGCAAGTTGAAATGGCATTGTAGGGCCAATACATCAAAATGTCTTCTTGCTAGGTAAAAAAAAGGTAAAGGACCGCTGGATGGTTAAGCCCAGTCAAAGGTGACTATGGGGTTGCAGTGCTCATCTCGCTTTCAGGCCGAAGGAGCTGGTGTTTGTCCACAGACAGCTTTCCGGGTCATGTGGCCAACATGACTAAACCGCTTCTGGTGCAATGGAACACCGTGACAGAAACCAGAGCACACGGAAATGCTGTTTACCTTCCCGCCACAGTGGTGCCTACTTATCTACTCGCACTGGCATGCTTTCAAACTGCTAGGTTGGCAGAGCAACGGGAGCTCACTCAGTCATGTGGATTTGAACCGCTGACCTTCCTATCGACAAGCCCAAGAGGCTCAGTGCTTTAGACCACAGCACCATCTGCACTGAGTGAAACCAGAGGCACAAGCCGAAGCCAAGTCAAATAAGGATGCTAACAAGCCTCCCGTCTAGATGAAGTTTTTGTTGGGGATAATTCAGACGGAAATTCCCAGGTGTCAGAAAAGGTTATTTATGTATTCCACTACTGCGGCCCATGTTTTGTTAGCCCAAAAATGGAAAACAAGAAAGGTTCCAACTAAAGAAGAATGGCAACTTAAACTGATGGAAAATGAGCAGCTTGTGGACTTAACATATAGAATAAGAGAACAAGAAGAATATATGTTTAATGAAGATTGGAAAATGTTTATTGAATACATGGGGGGGGAATTGTGTACACTTGAAAATGTTGGCAGCATTAAGATAAATTCAACAGTGTAAACAAGTTTTGATGGATGTAATAATGAAATACTGAATGGTTTAGTTCATGTAAAATATGCAGGGATTTATGATATGCAAAATGAACCATGGAAGGAGAAGAAGGGAAGTCATTGACATTTTAAGCTTGTTTAAATGAATGTTCTAAAATGTAAAACAGAAAATTTAATAAAATATATATATTAAAAAAATAGAGTGGTGGATGAAGTCAGGGTCCTTCCTCCAGCCTTTCCAACTTTGGAATCATCAGCCTCATACAACTAACATGCTTGAATCTAATTAATGCATGAAGGGGGTTAAGACCGTAGAGTAAGCTGTCCTGCCAGGCTTGACTCACCTTGGGAGGGACAGGGTAATCAAGCCTTTGTTCCCTTCCAGTCTGCCTGATGGATTCAACATGTGAACAGGCTAGATACTTGGCTCTCTCTTGAATTCCTATACCAATAATTTAGGAACTTTCTGCACTGTAACTAAGCAAAGTGTTACTGCCTGTGCAACTTTTTCTGAATGCTGCATGGAAAAGCATATGAGCCAGATCTTTGAAGAGTTTGTAAGTAAACAAATGTTTAATTTACCAAATGTGTGGTCTTTTTCTATGCTGGGGGGAGAGGAAACTTTGGAACTCATGAGGGCATGCTTTAAAGGTCTAACAGCCTCCATTTCCATGCTTTACTTTGCTGTATATTTTTGATTTTAAATCTCCACTGGGGTTCTCTCACCAAAGCATATTTGCCCCAAACCTGGATTTTTTTCCCTCTTTCATTCAGGTAAGATGCAAAGTGACTCCACGTCTCTTGGTGTTAAATGGGGTTCATCCGTCTACCTGGTTTTGGACACCTGTTTACACATGTTCGTTAGAATGAGCTCATTAAGCACTGACTAAAAAGTTACAATGCAACATCTGGAAATTATGATCTCTGGCAGTTCTCTTAGCTCTATAAATGTGGGTGGGGGTGGGGGAGAACAAATGCGATGAAATAAAAGAGAGCAATTAGTTTTGTAATAATCATTTTTTTTAAAAGGGCGGAAATATACTGCAACCATTTAGGATGCTTGCCAGTAGTGACTAGGGTGAACGAAAACATTATTAACATATTGCATGTGATGAGACCCCCCCATTTGGGCAGTGTGCTCTTAATTTCTGACGGCCTCTATTCCAAATTCCATCTCGCCAGAGAGAAAAAGTAACTGAGGTGGTTTCCGATTGAGCCTGCACACATGGGTAATTTGTAACAGAACTTCTGCATACTCCAGTCAAATTAATGAACCCTGAACTTATTTGGGTCCAATTAATGATCCTTTGACACATATTGTCTATTAAATCTGTACAAGGGAAGCCAGAGGGAGAGGAATGTATGAGGCTCTTTAATCCTGCAGGTAGGAATAACACTGAAACATAGCAGCAAAGTTTTAGACAAGACGAGAGGCAGAGGGATATTGCTTAGAGCTTTGAAGACCCTGCTGCTGCATTTTGAATACAAAATCAGTCAAAGGCCGTTCGCTCTTAAAGATTTTCCATATGTTGGGCCCAGTCCTGGAGCTCACAATACTGGAGGAGCTTCTGATCATAGAATCACAGGTGGAATCTAGACACATAGAAAAAAACATTGTGAAAATGCTTTTTTAAAAAAACCTTTTGAAAAATATATTGAATTTGCCATAGCTTACCATCGCCATCTAGTGTCACATTTGTATAATGCACTTTACAACACACTTAAAATGTTTTGTTTGCAGCTGTATAGCCGAGTCCACAGAATTGTGGAGTTGGAAGGGACCTTAAAGGTCATCTACTCCACCACCCCAGCAATGCATGAATAACAGCTAAAAAATCTCTGACAGATGGCCACTCAACTGTCCTTAAAAACCTCCAGTGAAGGAGAGTCCACCACCTTCTGAGGGAGTCATGTGGTTTAACAGTCAATCTCTCTTCCTAAGAAAATCTGTGACTTGTAGCTTTGTGAGGGAAATAAGGGTCTCCTAACAACTCCCAGCACCCTTAACAAACTACAGTTCCCAGTATTCTCTGGAGAAACCATGACTGTTTAAAGTGGTATGGTTCTGTTTTCAATGTATAGGCCTTAGTTTCAGTGGGTATAAGAAAGAGAATCTTTTGATTCCATAGAACAAGACATTTTGCTTCACAGTTTTTCTTTGAGAATATAAAGTTCAAAGATTGCCTTTCTAATACAGGAAGAAATCATTCAACAGCATTCCAGTACTGCCTGGTGAATTTCTTCCAGGCCCTTATGCTAAGAAGATGGATGATTTGCTCTACCTACAGATACTTGACATTTATTTGTAATTTTATGCCACTGAGGAAGACCAGCGAGTCGAATCGCGCCCGGCAATTGTGGGCTTTTTGTATAAGAATTTTGGCACCAGGACTTGTACCCTGACAAATCTGTCCTTGTGCACATACACTTACATTGACAGATGGGTCATTTATTGCTCTTGCATCAGAAGAGATGTAGGACAATAATCCAAAATTGGTGCGAGCTTTATTAATACACGACAGTTTGCAGCATTATATTTAACAGATGCTTGGCATTTGAAAGCATGTTTCAGCCTTCCCAAACCTGGTCCCCGCCAGATGTTTTGGAGTGCAATTCTCACCATCTTCAGGTGCGACAGCTGCTGTACTAGCTTACCCTCCAAGACCACAACAGCAAAACCCAGGACACAATCTTCCAGGATGCCAACTTTTTTTTTTCTTGCCAGACGCCATTTTGGATGCTGTTATCTTGCAATTTCGCATCATGATTCCCCCCCATCCCTCAATAAAGTACTTTTTCAGGCACAGTACCCCCAAAACATGCATTTTGGGGTGCTGCTCAAGATCGCAGCCCTGCAAAAGCTTTCTTTTCAGGGGGAAACTGCAGTGTGAAATCATGTGAGATCACAGCGTCCAAAATGGCCACCATTCTCTCGTGAGGGGGGGGAAATGGATGTCCTGGTTTTTTCCGGAGCACTTGTGAGGCATGCACTAGCTTCCCAGCAGATGGGTCACTGTTGCTTGCTTAGCGGGGAGAAGGGTGAGGCAGCAGAAAGGTCAGTGTGGTGCAAAATCCACTGGTAGAAGTATTGGTCTCCCCACCATCTTGCCCCTCTCCCTCCCAGTAAGTTCAGCCTACACTCGAGTAGGACCCTGGCAGAGACACATGCCCGACTGGCATGTTCCCTCCCTCCTGGCCGATTGTTCGGGAGCTTCATAAGCTTTCTTCAGCCCAAACCTCACAGCGACTGATGCCAACTGACACTGGCACACTTAGGGATCCGCAGAGTTTGCACAGCTTTGCATGACAGACATCAGCAACTCAGCATTTTGGCTAATCTAATTTATTTACATATAAACACACACAGAGCACTGCAACATGGCTCCCTCTCTCTCTAGCATCAGACAGCAAAGAGAAAAAGAACAAAGGACAATAGCCCCACTTCACGGAACACAGTAACACAAACATCCTGTTTCCGTCACTTCCTACTCTGTAGAGTCAAAACATATACCGTCATGTGATAGACAAAAATCCCATGACTGCAATCATGGAGCAGGAATTCTAACAACAGCAACCCACCTGCCAGGAAGCCAGCCCGGTGTCTTGCCCCATCCAGCAAACCACTTCTGCTCAGCTCTACAGCTGTACATATATGTACAGCTGTACATATTACAATGCATAAGCATGCCATACACTGGTGAGTTTTGACTCCACTAGGCCTCACATTCAGACTCCAGAAACATGAGAGCATCCCCCTCCTGGACTAGGCCTTTCATGTTGTGGGTAATGAAGCGACCAGCCAGGGGCATAGGAAGGGGGGGCCGATGGCGGACCACCCCGGTTGCCCTCACTGAGGGGGGTGACATTCGGCGGTCCACCCGCACATGACTCCCAAGCCTACCCTGAGCCGTCGGGGTAAGGGGAAGCTGCGCCGCTTTGCCACCGGCATTTCGCCCTTCCACCTTCGTTTTGACAACTTGGGGGAGGCTTGGGAGTCACGGGCAGGTGGCGCACTGAATGTCTGCCATGGCCGGCTCGCTCCGCTCCTGGCTGCAGGGCGCGTGCGCCGCTCCGGACACCTGAGTGGCTATCCTGCGCCTGGGAGGGCACCCTCCACACCATGTCCCCCTTGGAAGCGCACCCGCCCTGGGCAGCGCAGGAATATGCCCCACTGCTGCGACCAGCAACATTAATGTATTTCGTATGGACCTAGATACAGTGCCCTTGACACCCAGGACTTTGGTGACTTGGGCCAACTGGATTGGCTGCACATAGCTCCTATCCATGGTGGAGGCAAAGGAGCAAAAATATTACAATGCAAAAGGGAAAAGAGAAAATAAGTAAAAGGAGAAGAAAGCAAAGAAAAAAAGGCATGGGCAGAATGGTTTTGCCGTGCAACAGGTACGCAAGATGATTTTGTTGTTGTTGAAGTTTATTCCTGTAATATTCCCCCATGTAACGCAATATGGATTTATATTCTGAACCTAGCTGCATAAGCAGGCAGAATGCACCCTTGTTTATAAATGGCTATTTGCATACTATTATCCATCATCATTTACAGCCCAGGTTATTAAAATGCACCTTTAATTGGCCCAATGTAAACAGACACCATGGCTCAAGCCAGACAACTGCGCTAGCCTCTAGCAGGCAATATGAAGTTTTATTAGTTTACGTGGCAAGTCTTGGAAATGTAACCTTTGTGTTTTGGATCAAGGTTACTGGGAAAGTTGTGGAGAAAATTACTTTTGTTCCCCTGTTTTCTTCTTCTTCTGAGTCCAGTAATTACCCTGATGTGTTTTCCCCCTCAGATCTCTCTTTAGGCTTCTGTGGGCAAGCACAATGACAGAATATTTTACTCCAAAGGGCATCTTTCTATGATCAAGCTGTTTTGTTTATTCTGCGGCTCTGCTTAGCCACTACCTGCCCTTTCAGGTTGAATTCGAAGAAGGGCTTTTATTAATCACTTTTAACGGAGTACTGGGTACCACAGTTTAAGAAGGCTATTGACATGGTTAAGGGTCTGGAAACAAAGCCTTATGAGGAATAGCCAACGAATTCTAGTTTTGCCCCCACCCTCTTCCCTGCTCAATTCTACAAGGGCAATGCTGAGACTGGGGGGGGGGAGGTGACAAACATGCCACCCCCCTGGAGTAAGGCGGGTGTCAGGGCTGGAGTCAGATGCAAGTCAGCAAAAAAAGGAAAGCTGATCTCCGTTGCCAGTGAAGTTAACTCTTTATTCAAGGAAACAAACATACCACTCAGCCTAGTGGTCTCAGCAACCCATCCCAGTAGGTCTTTCAAGGACTGCAGGTCCCTGTCTTCCATATTTCTTTAAGGCTCCTCCTCTCCTGGATGTTTCCCAAGCAGTCTCAAACTGTGTCTGTGCACCTCTGACCTCTGTTCTGCTCTCCTCGTTATTCTGGGTGTTCTTAGAGACCAGGGAGGAGAAGAGCTTGTTGCAGCAGGAGGGGGAGACTTCCTGGCTTCTTCAGCAGTCTCGAACCCCTCCTTCCCGCCTCTGCTTCAGCCTTGGAGTCTGAACTGCTCCCTGTCACAGACTCTTCCTGCTCACTATACCCTGTTGCCCCTTTGGCATCTGGCACCTCCTCCCAATCTTTGACCTCTCCTCAGAATCCCACCACCAATTCCTGGGCTCTGAGCCTTCATTCTCTGGGGGGGGGGAGGTCCCCGGCTGGAACCACCCACCACTTCTCTTTGTCCAGCCAGTCCCTGACATGAGGTGGTGGGCAGAGGTTGGCTGAGGAGAGATTGAGGCTGGCTTGCCAGTGCTCCATTTTCTCACCTCCACAGGTCCTAAGATGGCCTATGAGGCTGCTATCCTGGCAGAGTTTTAAGAGCTCCATGAAGCTCCCCGCCCCTCCTTGAAATCTACTCCTGCCCCCTCAAACACACAAAATCCTTGAAAAATTCAAAAAGAGGTGAGATGTAATTTCTTAATAAGATGTTATTAAGAGATCCCCTATTTCCATCGCAGAATATCGTTCTCAGAGTGGTTTATCAATCCTTCTCCCAAGGGAACTCTGGAATTTGTAGCTCTGTGAGGGAGCAGAGTCTCCCAATAACTCTCAGCACCCTCAATGAACTACAGTTCCCAGGATGCTTTGGGGGAGGGAGCCGTGGCTGTTTAAAGTGGTATGGTACTGCTTTAAATGGATAGTGCAGATGGCTCCATGGTTAAGAATCCACTGGATGTAGTTCATGATACCCCCCCTTTTTTAAGGGGCTGGATTCCTTAAGGCAAATGGGGAGGGGAGGGTGTTACATGAGTTGGAAATGACACCAGTGTAAATCACAGAAGTAATATTGAACTTCAGAAGACAGCCTACAATAATATGCCACCTTATGCCACCGCTGCCCGAGGTTTATATATGCTACTGTCATTTTTATACTGTTCTCCACCACTAGTAATTTTCTCTCAATCTAATTTTTATTTCCCCAAGGGTTTGCCAAGGTTAAAGTGCTAGAAAACCAATGACTATTCACTTGCTAAAGGACAATAAATTAAGTTAACCGTTGTTGGTAGCAAGCAATGCGCTGGTCAGGACTATTTATATGTAAATAGGTGGAAGGCCCTTGATGGACTCTTATGTGGTTATTAGCATCTCATTCCCTGTGCAGAACATAAAATTAGAGGCCATTGTTAAATGCTGTGTGTTTATGCCTATGCTCAGCTGGTGGCTTCTTAAAGAAAACCTGGCTTGATTTTCCCGGTGCCTAAAGCTCTTTTGTTACCCTCGGACTTTCTTCTCATTAGCATTGCACCAATTAAAATCTAAACTTGAATGCTCTCACAATTGATATCCTGCCAGGTTTTGGCACTTAGGATCCAAAAGGCATGGCTTGATGAGGTGGTTGCACTTGTTGCACTGTTGCTGCAAAGTAATTTCGCTTGATATAATGCATTTGTGCATGCTATTTTCACTAAACTTATGCATCCAGATGCACACTTTATTGTACACATGCAATGCAAAATTCAGAAAAGTGCAAATTTTGAAGGGTGGCTGTGTTTCGGTTCACGTGTGTGAGCTTGGTAAATTTGCAAGGTGAATTGAATTTCTCCCCCACCCGTACATCCAGGTAACTGGGCCTACAGGACTGCAACTTACCACTGCATTTCCTGCAGATATTTGTTTTTCCTCACTTCCTCAAAAATCTACATTCAGATTTGGAAGCAACCCAGGCGAACGGAACAGAACTCATCAATATTCTGCTGTTCTTCTCTGTCTCGTTTGCTTATTTTGGCATCTGCTTAGTCATAATTAAGCCATATTGATGCAATATTTAAATCATTTCTGCATGAATCCTGCCCAAGGGCCTGCATGACAGGGCTCTTCCCACTGATTCAAGTGGACAAAACAATGTAAGATATTTTCTTTTCTTCTTTTTAAGTGTGGGCATAATTTTGTATTCTTATTGCAATGACAAAACCGATGATGGTCTCACAATTGCCGTTTCCATGTTTTTGTGTGTGTGTTTTTTTTCATGGAGTGGTTTGGATAGAGCTTTCTCTGTGATTGCATAAGCAGCAATTTTATCCAATTACCTGGGACATGGCTTGCTTTGGAACATTTTCTTGCAGCTCTTTATAGAACCATAGAAGTGCAGAACAGGAAGGGACCCCAAAGGTTCTCTAGTACAACCCTCTGCAATGCAGGAATCATAGCTAAAGAATCCTGGGCAGCTTCTGCCATCTTTGGAGGAGAAACTCTCCTGAAGAATGCAGTGACTGGGTGAAATATACTGGGAGTTGTGTGTGGATTTCATGCTCTTTATTCAGCTCATAGTAGTGAGGAATAGGAGTTCCCCCGAAATGTCTGCTTTATATACACTATTTACACAAGGGGCATGATTGGCTGCTTCTGGGATTCTCCTGTAGGCCAATCAGGTTGCAACTTCACTTCCACTTGGAGTTGGATCGGGTGGCTCCTGTGGACCAATCATACTGCTGCATTGTTCTCGGACCAATCAGACTGCTGCAATTTGGATCCTATTCAACTCAGTACATAACACTGGGTATATAAGGGGTAGAGTTACAGAGGCAGATACGTAATCTAAATTATGGGAAAGCTCTCTTGGAATAACTATGTTCACATACAATGAAACACAGAGTAAACCAAAACAACCATGCTCATCTGATTGATAGATGCATTAAATGAATGACAGCTTACTTGCCTGCTCTGTTGGGAAATGTTGAGCAAATGGATAGCTCAGTTGGGAGAGCACGAGACTCTCTTTTTTTTTAAAAAAATTAGTTTTTATTAAGAATTTCAACATAACAAATTATCAAAAACATATAATCTTCATTTCCCCCCCCATTTCCCCCCCCTCCCCAAGAAAAACCCTCCCTCCCTCCCCCTTGAGACTTCCCTCAGTTCCTCTCCCTGATTTTTCAGCACATGTTATTCTCTGCATATTATAAATGTGTAGAGATCCTTCAATTATCTGTCTGTTATGTTAACAAGAGCCAGCATGGTGTAGTGGTTCAGAGCAGTGGACTCGTAATCTGGTGAACCGGGTTCGCGTCTCCGCTCCTCCTCATGCAGCTGCTGGGTGACCTTGGGCCAGTCACACTTCTCTGAAGTTTCTCAGCCCCACTCACCTCACAGAGTGTTTGTTGTGGGGGAGGAAGGGAAAGGAGATTGTTAGCCGCTTTGAGACTCCTTAGGGTAGTGATAAAGTGGGATATCAAATCCAAACAATAAGTTTGTGTATGTTTATTCAAAACCTGCCAAGGAGTCCCGTTCATTTTGTTGTTTTTTTAAGTAATTTGTAAGAAGTTCCCATTCTTCTTTAAAGTCGCAGTTGTCCTTGTCTCACAGTTTGTATGTCAATTTCGCCAGTTCTGCATTCCCTTGCCACTATTCTTTAGTAGGGATGTCCTCATTCTTCCATCCTTGTGCTATTAAGACTCTTGCCGCCATTGTCGCATACATAGATAAATTCTTTATTTTGCTTGGCAGGTCTTTTCCTGGGAGAGCACAAGGCTCTTAATCTCAGGCTCATCGGTTTGAGCCCCACATTGGGCAAAAAAGAGATCCCTTGGGGTCCCTTCAAATTCTATGGTTCTATGATTCATCTCACCTTAGTTCTGGAAGACGTGCTGAATAGACTCTTGACTGGGGTGTTGCTAAGTGGGGTTCTTTGGGGGGGCGCTGCTGTTACTGATATTAACTTTTTGCATATTTATTTTAGAGGTCATTATGATTAATGTGGAAATTGCTTGATTCAGTTGTGTACTTTTTGACGTTTTATGTATTTCTTATCACTACTTTTGTAATTATGTGATTTTTGCCATGCTGTAAGCCACTTTGAGCGTGGTTTGAACTATGGAAAGGCAAATAAAATGAAGTATGTATGCATCATTTCATTTTTAAAAGAAAAAAATATTACTGTTTGTGGTGCCTTTAAACGCTTATCTTTCAGCCTGATCACAGCTGGCTCCCTAAAGCAGGTGGCATTTCCATTATCAGACAACCCTAACTGGCATACTAATACACAAAACAGCTTGTGGGCATTGATTTCACATAAACGATTATCTTTTCTTTAGGTTAAGGAAGAGTGGAATGGCATAAGGTACTAATGCACATGTTTTCCTGTGGTCTCTTGTTGGAATCTTGGTGCTGCCTCTTTCTCCTGCCTTGTGAACAGAAATGACCCAACTGGCTCTTTTTTAAGCTGTACAAGACAATTAAAAAAAAAATCTCTCCCTCTTCCTCCCCATTCTATGTACACTCAATCACAATTTATTAGTCATAAAATAATACAACGGTAGAGTTGGAAGGGATCCCAATGATCATCTGTGCCAACCCCCTGCAATTCAGGTGTCACAGCTAAAGAATCTCTGGCAAATGGCTATCCAACCTCTGCTCAGGTCCAGTTAACTCACCTAATACAGAATTCCCTAACACGGTGCCCTATAGATATCTTCCTTCTCCTTATTTTTAGACTTCTATCCTGCCCTTCTTCCCACGGAGCCCAAGGTGGCCAAAACAAGAGATAAAACAGTAAGGCTAGGTGCCACCTCACTAAAGGCACAGTTGCTACATCATATGGCACAAACCTCCTGATGAACTGGTGTCTGCAAGAGGCACTCTCTTGAAGATCACAGTGATGAAGAAGAGGAGGAGGAGGAGGAGTTTGGATTTGATATCCCGCTTTATCACTACCCTAAGGAGTCTCAAAGCGGCTAACAATCTCCTTTCCCTTCCTCCCCCACAACAAACACTCTGTGAGGTGAGTGAAGCTGAGAGACTTCAGAGAAGTGTGACTAGCCCAAGATCACCCACCAGCTGCATGTGGAGGAGTGGGGAATCAAACCCGGTTCACCAGATTACAAGTCCACCACTATGAACCACTACACCACACTGGCTCAGAGTGGGTATACAAAGGGCAGGACAATCTTCTAGGTATGCTGGTCCCAAGCTGTATAGGGCTTTGTACACCAGAACCTGCATCTTGAACTCAGCAACTACTCTACAACCAGTAAAGGTAAGGGAAAGGGAAAGGACCCCGGATGGTAAAGTCCAGTCAAAGGCAACAATGGGATTCCAGTGCTCATCTCACTTTCAGGCCAAGGGAGCTGGCGTTTGTCCACAGACAGCTTGCCAGGTCATGTGGCCAGCATGACTAAACCACTTCTGGCACAACGAAATACTGTGACGGAAACCAGAGCCTACGGAAATGCCGTTTACCTTCCCACCACAGCGGTACCTATTTATCTACTCGCACTGGTGTGCTTTCGAACTGCTAGGTTGGCAGGAGCTGGGACAGAGCAATGAGAGGAAGCTTACCCCATCACATGGATTTGAACCGCCGACCTTCTGATCAGCAAGCCCAAGAGGCTCAGTGGTTTAGACCCTAGCGCCACCCGCGTCCAGCGAGTATAAGTCTTTTAGCAGTAACATCACATGGTGGGGATATGCTGCCCCCATGGACAGCTGAGCTGCCTCATTTTGCATTAATAGCAGCTTCTAGGCCAACCTCAAGGGCAGTCCAGCATAAAATGCACTGTAGGATGGAATGGGAGGAAGCAATACCTAAGGTATCCAAGGCTCGAGCTATTTAGCTAATAGCCAACACTTTGAATTGTGCCCAGAAGCAAATCTGTCCAGCTCCAGGACTGTCCTTCTAGCCTCATCTCAAATGTTAATGTCCAGCATCTTCCAGAAAATAAAAAGCAGGAGAAGGGGGAGAGGGAAGGTGGGTGGAGGCTGGAATCTTGTTCCTGTGTGAAAATATTTAATTAAACTTCCAGCAAAATAATTAGTGTGGTTATCTCAAAAGGCTGCTTAAAATCAATGCAGTTCTGAGGACCAAATGGAGTTAACACTGTCATCGAAGATCAAAGCCATCAAAGAATGCAGCTGGAAATTAAACCTCCGGCAACCGTCGAAAGAAGCGGATTGAAGCGGCTGTGATTTTCTGCCTTGTGGGTCCCATCTACAAATTGATTTGACATGGAAAATTTCCCACAGGAAGCTTTAAAATGGTAAATTTAAATTTCCATTAATTATATAGCAAAATATGTCCTTTCTCCAAATTATACTCCATTAGAAAAAGAAAAATGGGGGGGGGAGCTTGGAATCTTCCTTGTGTTGCTTGCATCTTGCCATAAATTTGTGTCTCCCTACTTGTAGTTTTTAAAAAACAAAACAAAAACAAAGCAATGGATGGACTATAGACGAGCCTTCAACTGTCACTTTCTGCAATATGACTGCGTGGCTAGGATTGTGTGTGTCCTGCAATTCCACACACACACACATTGAAATCTTGCAGAATATCCTACACAGAAAACAAGCTTTCACAGGCCAGGTCTGAACATTACATTAACCAAACCATGGTTTAGCTTAGCATGAACTTACTTACTCGTGAAGAAGAGAGTGCAGTCATTTTGCTCCTCCTTGGGCTTGTAAGGACTACAGTGGTACCTTGGGTTAAGAACTTAATTCGTTCCGGAGGTCCGTTCTTAACCTGAAACTGTTCTTAACCTGAGGTACCACTTTAGCTAATGGGGCCTCCCACTGCCATGCGATTTCTGTTCTCATCCTGAGGTAACTATTTCTGGGTTAGCAAAGTATGTAACCCGAGGTACAACTGTACTCTCCTCCTTTTACAGCAATCCGTACCCGAAGCTTCTCCTCCAGTTACTGGTCATAACTAAGGAGGGGAGACCTTGGCTTAGCTGCCATCTTGCTCTGACCCCAAACACCTAGTGATCTAGCATGTTCAAGATAAGCCGTATTCTGGTTTCCCATGACATGTGAACCTTAGAAACTGTTGTTTTTTAAGGAAGAAAGCAAGTTTGCAGTCATTTGCTCAGAAAACAAAAATGTACTCATCGGCCTGGCGTAGAGAATTCTGTTCTTGCTTTGGAGTTTCCCATAGAGCCATCTGGCTGTAGCTGTGAAAACAGGATGGTGGACTCAGTGAGCTAGTGGCCTGATTCATCAAGCTCTTATCTCCCCTTATAATTACCATTTCCTGCTCCCTTCCCCTCACACGCCTCACGCTATCTCTATTCCAGATGTGCAGACTGTCTTCTTAGCATTTGCTGGTTCCCAGGAGAAGCCGCAGGGTCTCTTCAGGACTGCGACCTGGGAATCCAACAAATGGGTAGGTCCAAACATTAAGACCATTCCCTGCCAAGAACTCAATTTGAAAACAAGAGTCTAAGACAAAAGAAGTATTTATTTCAGAGCCACAACTGATCTGTGTGGAATTTTTGGCTTATACTTTTCCTCAGCTGAACTGTAAAGATTTGAATAATTAATTGAGGAAGTTATGCTAACACTCTGTGTCAATGTAACCCTGGGGAAATAAAAAAGCATTCCTTCTTTAGTCTCAGGCTCGTATCCTTGTTTGCATTTCTCTAATTCACTGAACAGAGCTGTAATGCTGTCACTGCCTCCTTTTTATTTACTCTTATTTACAACAGTAATTGTTTTCATTTCATTAAAAATCGAATCCAACTCATCACAGAATAAGGGGGATTAAACATTATGGTTTCCACGAGACTTTTGTTGTTGTTTTTTTTGCTTAAAATCTGTTTATACATTTCACATGCATTCCACAACACTCGCAGAAATAATAAAAAAGCATTACAAATGCAAAGACTTTTCCATTCAGATATGTCCGCAGTGATGGCTCCAGGAAGAACTGAGCCAATTCCATGTGTCTGCCAAGTTAAGGCTGAAGATCCCTGGAGGAGAGTGTTGATTGTTAAACCACTCAGGGAACGGTAGCTCTATGGGGGTGGGCGTCTCCTAAAAACTCTCAGTGCCCTTAACAAACTACAGTTCTCAGGTTTCTGTGAGGAAAGCCACAGCTGCCGAAAGTGGTATAATGATTGTAATGCATTTGAAATATGGTTTATTGCAGGGATGTCCAATCGATTGTCTGGTGAGTGACTTTTGCCTGTCTCCTCTAAAAAAAGGTCAATAACTTTGACTTGCCTCCCTAAAAAAAGCTCAACGCTCAACAACCTCAACCTGCCCCCCTAAAAAACGGTCTACAATTTTGACTCCCCCCCCATAGGTAGATCACTGTCAGTTTTTTATTCTGTGAGTAGATCACAGTCTCTTGGGAGTTGGACATCCCTGGTTTACTGCATTCTTGCTTTTGGTTTGCCACCTTGAGCTCCTTCAGGTAGACGGGCAGGATATAAATTCAATGAATGATGAATGAATGAATGAATGAATGAATGAATGAATGAATGCTTTGAGTGTATGGCACAGATTTTTGTCTCTTGCATTGCAAGAGGTGGGACTAGATGACCCTTGGAATCCCTTCCACCTCTACAACTCTATTATTTTTCCTTTGTTCCTCCCCTGTTGCTGGAGTGCATATGTTACTTTTTATCCATTTCCCATTCCCATTCCCCTTCCCCTACTTTTAGTTATTGTTCCCAGTTTCATCCTCCTCTTCAATTTTAAGGTGACTTACTTCTTTATGTCCAGCATTATTAACAACTTTATTGAAGATGTCTCCCCTTTCCCCTCTAGGACTGGTACTTTCCCCCCACTCAGCTAAGCCAACTTATCCCTCAAGCAAGCTCCCAGTTATATTGTTCATTGCCAGCCCCTTATTGCCCATTTCCCCTGAGGCACCTCTCTCATGTCACCCGTTTTCAGGCACTAAGGGAGGTGAAGTGCCCTTGCAGGAGAACCGCTGTACCTATCATTCTGGAAGGCTTACTTCCCAACAAACTCCATCTGATTCTGGCAGAAAATCTAGAGATTCATTTCCCTCACATTTTGAAAGCACGTCAAAAGTTTCCTGCAGGAAAACACCAGGATTTTCTGTCTGCAGTCTGGCAGGCTTATTCCATACTGGAGGGGTAGCTATGCCTGCAAATTCCATCCACTTCTGTGAAATGGGGAGAAAAGGCTATAGCACTTTTTAGATCACCAGTAATAGTCAATGTGGGGGGAAATAGAGCTTCAAATTTAACAGATCAGACTCAGACCTGAATAGGAAGGCAAATTAGAAAGATACAGAGTGGATCTGAAAGAGCTTGGGTTGCTTCCCAGTGCTATATAGATACATCTTGCAGCTGATGCATAAATCTAGTAGATCCCCCCCTCCTCAAGTCAATGTGTATAGTACCTAATAAAATAATAATAATAATAGTAATAATAATACTTTATTTATACCCCGCCCATCTGGCAGGGCTTCCCCAGCCACTCTGGGCGGCTTTCAACAAAATATTAAAATACAGTAATGCATCAAACATTAAAAGCTTCCCTAAACAGGACTGCCTTCAAATGTCTTCTGAAAGTCTGGTAATTGTTTTTCTCTTTGACATCTGGTGGGAGGGCATTCCACAGGGCAGGTGCCACTACCGAGAAGGCCCTCTGCCTGGTTCCCTGTAACTTGGCTTCTCGCAGTGAGGGAACCACCAGAAGGCCCTCGGCGCTGGACCTCAGTGTCCAGGCTAAACTGTGGGGGTGGAGACGCTCCTTCAGATATACTGGACTGAGGCCCAAGGCTGGCTGCATTATTTTGGCTCCCAAGGCAGAACATTCCACAAGTGCCTCTCCATGGGAGTGAATATGTACAACACTACCAAATTCCAGTTTGCTCCTCTTTCCATGAACCCACAATTGGCTGCCAGAGTTGGCTGTCTCACTCTGCCTAATGGTAAGTTTGGCCCTTTAGGGACCATTAAGTGTCTTCTCAAACAGCTGGAGCTAAGCCTCTGGGTGATTTCTCTCCTCCCAGATTTTTGTTTTCTTCTTACTGCAGCCATCCATATTGATTTGGGTAGCTGTCAATTCATATTCCTCCGTGGAGGAATGCCGCACATTATATGGTGCTGCGGAGTCAACCTATTCATTTGTTGCATCTGATGCTGCTAAGATTCCCACCTGTCGGGAAGAATGAGCTTTATTAGTACATCTTGTTAACAGGAGCACTGTGTGTGTGTGTGTGTGTGTGTGTGTGTGTGTGTGTGTGTGTTAAATCTCATCCAAAACCTTGGCATAAAGCAAAAGGATTCCAGAAAGCCACGGAAGCTCTGAATCCATGCTTTAGCTGAGGGGTAATGGGGTTTGTTTGCATCAAAGGAAGGAAGGAGCTTAAGCAGGGAGAATGCAGACAGGAGCGGTCATGGCAGGTCTGCATAACTATTCATCAGAACATCCTCCACTCACAGAGATTCTGCCAGACACATGCTGATGACTACGATGTCTGCAATTCAAATGTATTTAAAACTCCTATAAAGAATAGGACAGGAAAACTAGAAAATGCTCCAGGCGACTTCGTGTCCAACACGATAGCCTTTGGCTGCGTTCCCTCTTCTTTCTTTCGTTTCCCCTGTTCTCCCCCCCAACCCATAATGCTCTTTCCTAGGGATTGGATCTCTGCCAGTGGGAGCTAGTGCGCACTGGGGGCAGGTGAGGCAGAAGGCAGGAAACCCAAAAGTACCAGTAGGTTGTACCAGAACCAATGGCAGGTGGAGTCAACTAACTCCAACCTTGTGCCTCTGCAGGGAGCAATGCTGAGACTATGGGAAAGGAAGGTGACAGGCAGTATGCTCAGCTCAGCTGGTTGTACTGTAAGTAAGAAGGCAAGCAGGTGGATGGTAGGCTGAGGTTGGCGGGCAGTGCCTGGATCATTACAGCAAGTGGGGCATTGCCTCTTTAATTTCAGTCTGCCTTCAGCCTGGCCCCACATGTCTTCCTTCTTCCTTACAACCGGTGTCAAAACCTGTCAGCTTTTTCCTCCAGTATGGAGGAAGATAGGGACAATGGTAGAATTAGTTGCCTTTGCCTGTTGTTGGTTCTGGCGCCACCTAGTGTTGGGCTCCCTGCTGTCCACCCTACCAATTTCAGTAGCCACCAGCCACCACTCCTTGTGTCCCATAGATCAGGGCAGGGCAGTCATCCAAATCCCTGCTTGCTTGGACTTTTTCGGGCAGCTGATAGGACAGCATTGCATCAGGAGGTGGCACAATTCTTGCAAAAATACCCATGAACTTGGACGAAGGGAAAATATATCAAGCACCAACAGTGAATTTTCAGTTACCATGGTGACCTGTTGCTGGGATTTTCCCCAGACCTGGACTTAACATTTGCTCTGAAAGAGAGGATGGGACATTAGCATTTCTACCATGTCTTTGTGAGATATGCAAATCAAATATCTGCTGGCTTGATAACATTTATATTAATTATCATGCATTATGAAGCCCTGGGTTGGCTTTGGCAAATGAAACACAAAAGTACTCTTGTACTCCTGGGAGGCTGGTTCACACGCTGCCATAAGTCTCTTAATAAAATTAACTGAAATTAATTAGGTGGGCCTACCTTAGTCCTTTTGCACTGTAATCCCATATCATAAAAGCATCGTAGTCAATTTGGCACAAGCTGTTCACAGGAGAGACCTGGATCTAAATGAGGATGTAATCTTAAATCACTTCTTAGCTCCTGAAAGATTGTTCTGTGCTGGCTTTGTTAAAAAGTCATTACTGATGAGCAGTGTACAAACTATCCCGTTTCTCGGTGGAGCAAGGGGCAGTAGTTCAATAGCAGAGCTTTGCACAATGCAGAAGGTGCTGGGTTCAATCCCAGGTATCCTCAGGCAGGGCTAGGAAATTTATTGCCAGTCATGCATGTGCTCTAACATTGAGCTGAGCTACGACTCTTCACCTAGAACTGCTCACAGTTTTTATTTTTTTATTTAACAAGATTCATACACTGCTTTTGAAGAAAAACAACCGCCTCTAAGTGGTCTGTATAAAATAGGGTTGTGCACCCTCCTACTGCAGGGAAGTTGCTTGCGAATGAGCATCCCACAGTACTGAACCCCTTGTACGCCCCACTTGTCCTCCCCCTTCCTGGCCATATCTTTCATTCATTTTAATAAACTAATTAAACATTAGCCCCACCCCCCAGAAGGGATCTGGGGCAAGTGGTCTCCTGGTGGTCCAGGGTCACCCCGATCTGGGACCCCGAGTTGGTGGGGGCAGGGCAGCTGTGCACAACCCAAGTGTAAAACAAAACAAAATATTAACAAGAAAATACCAATAAAATCAAACTTTAACAACAACAACAACAACAATTTATTATTTGTACCCCGCCCATCTGGCTGGGTTTCCCCAGCCACTCTGGGCGGCTTCCACAGAGACCAAAAATACACTAAAATGTCACACACTAAAAACTTCCCTGAACAGGGCTGCTTTAAGATGTCTTCTGAATGTCAGGTAGTTGTTTATCGCTTTGACATCTGATGGGAGGGCGTTCCACAGGGCGGGCGCCACTACCGAGAAGGGCCTCTGCCTTGGTTCCCTGTATCTTTGCTTCTCGCAATGAGGGAACTGCCAGAAGGCCCTCTGCGCTGGACCTCAGTGTCCGGGCAGAACGATGGGGGTGGAGACGCTCCTTCAGGTATGAAATTGATCAAATATGGGTCAGTTTTAAAAACAAATATATTGTATAATAAAATTGTAAGGCTGTCATCACGCTGCGGTTTGTGTGGCTAACAATAGGACATGAGGACAGATCAGCAGGTGGGTGGTACAGACAGACAGGCAAACAAGCAGACCAGGCAACACCCAGAGTTATAGCCAGGACAGGACAGGACAGGTGTCCTAGCAACCACCCTGCTCTGCTACTGCTGAGCACCTGACATCAATGCTGCCGTTTCGATCTCAGTAGTGTCAGAGGTTGAGGTGGAAGAAAGGAAAAAGTAGAAGCATTATGTGGCACTCTTATGTGAGCCTACATGAAGTTTGGCATGGGCTTCCCATTCCCCGTCACCATCACTCCAGAAGTACAATAATGTTTGTATTCTATTTTCACCATCCCCCACCCCTCTTCCTGGAATTCAGAAAATGAATAGCTGAAAGGAGCTCAGTTCCTCTTTGTTAAGTTATCTTTGTGACAATTGCACTAAATGGAAGCTGAAGCAGAATTTTATTTTACGGTTCAGGGAGGCATTCAGCTGTGAATCCTTGAAAATGTCTCCACCCGTGAACTATTGATGTTTTGCCATATTTCATTATGATCAATGACCTAATGTGGAAACAAAGAATCCCAAGATCCTCAGAGCAAAAAGGCAATGTGTTCTGAGTTGCAGAAGAAGAAAGTGGGCTGAGAAACAGATTTCAAAGACAAACACAGTCTATTGCACCCTGACTGAAGGGCCTTCTCCTTGGATTATACAGTGACCTTCAAAGGCCTTTGTACAACTAATGGTCACCTATTTTACCATTGTGGTCCTTTTCTCCACCTTTGTGATATTTGGGCTGGATGCATCTGGCATCTGGGACTGCACTGTGTGGACAAAATCAATCAGAACATTGTTGCTTGCGCAACCCAATTTCCAAGTGATGAGACGTTTCAGAGGTTCTGCTGTATACCCTGGGCTGGTTTCCTTTGAAAGAAATTACTGGGGACTGATGCTGTTTCTGTGATAATAACGCTTGTTTACAAACATACACAGGCTGAACATAACATGGGGGCTCAGAGCATTAACTCTAGCAGGTCCAAGAGCATTTCCATACTTACATTTTATGGTGGTACGTCAGAGTTTTTTTACATGCTCCCATATGATGTCATCTTTAGTCAGCTGCTCTTCTGGAATAATGTACACATAAAACTGCTTTTTGCCAACAAAAAGCTCCTGTCTTCATGAACACAACATGCTCTGAGGCACAGGGAGCAGCAGGAGTGGTGCTCTAGGTGGCTGAGGCAAGCAAGGGCCCACAGCCCAAATCCCTAGCTGGCCAGGTGGGGCTCGCTAGCTCTGGGAGGAGGTGTGTAATTCCTCACCTGGAGTAGGCTTGGAACAGGTGAGGGTCACATGCCTCATCAAGCCCAGATGCTGCAATCAGCATGCAAAGTATAAAAAGGGCAGCAGAGCTGAGGTGCTGGGTCTGCTCAACTGCCCATGTTGATGGACCTTGACTTGGATGTTCTTGAACCTCTATGCAACTGCGTTTTGGGATTGGTGCTGGATTGTATCCTGACTGCTGGACTTCAGATTTGGCCTACCTGGATTGACCCTGGACTGCATTTCCTGACCTTGGGCTTTGGATTGTGAACTTTGAACTGTGCTTTTGTGGGCTGACCCCTGGTATTTGAACTTTGGACTTGACATGCTGATTTGCTACCAGGTAGGCCAGCAGTTCAGGACAGACAAGGAGCTTTAAAGCACAGACCTGGACCTAGAAATGCAGAGCAAAGGTAAGTGGTGATGAACCCTAGGTCAAAGTAGGAGGGTTAAGTGTTTTTTTTTTTTCCCCACCTGCTGTGTGGCTTTTCCAATAGACCTCTCACTAAATGTCCAGATAGGGGAAAATCTCTGTTGGAAATGGGGAGATTACTGAAAAAAGAGCATGGTCCCAGTCTGAATCATATACAGTGGTACCTCTGGTTACATACGCTTCAGGTTACATACGCTTCAGGTTACAGACTCTGCTAACCCAGAAATAGTGCTTCAGGTTAAGAACTTTGCTTCAGGATGAGAACAGAAATTGCGCTCCAGCGGTGCGGCAGCAGCGGGAGGCCCCATTAGCTAAAGTGGTGCTTCAGGTTAAGAACAGTTTCAGGTTAAGAACGGACCTCCAGAACTAATTAAGTACTTAACCCAAGGTACCACTGTACCACCCCAGTCCAGAGGCTGATTTTTTTACAGAAATGTTGGCTGTGTGCTGCTGTGTATACCAGCATTCAAGATTTCTATTTCTCCCATTTTAGGCTAGAGCACTGCTCTGTGTCTTACTGATTTATACAAGTATTTGTGTACACCTATACCATAAAAATGATCAAAGTGCTAAGCAATGTTAACTGCATATAATACAAATGCGTAAAAAAATAAAATCAAAGGTCTTGTATTGGCTCATACAAACTAGAGTCCTTGACTAGTGTCTACATCCCAGTGTTGAAAAGGATTGTCTTTTGATATGTCTGTTAGCCCAGCAGATTAACAGGATTATGCAGAAAGAGAGACAACTATATCACATTTATGCTAATTCTATATGACTGCAATTTTTTATTTAAAAAAAGCACATTACATGTTCCACACATAGGAATTGGGTGCAATGAATGGACCTTTGACTCTGCTGTTTTAAAAGTCTAATACTTTCTTTGAAAATAACATCCTGGGAGGTGGAATATAACCATTGCATTTCTATGATCTCTTGACCTTGGACATTTCGTATCTGCTAGACGTGATTTATCATATCTAACTCATGTGCTGTCACTGTGTGTGAATCCAAGTTGTTAAACACTGTTATGCCTTTACAAAGATGTCAGTTCCTTTTCTAAGCCTAATCTTTCTTCGCTAGCCTCATCTCTGCCACCTCTCCTTTCTTGCTTGTATAATTTATCCAAGCCCTTTTCATGTGTGCAGAAGAACATACATGGGCCTAAACCAGGTAAAGAGGGATGCGTCCTCACACACGGCAATGTCAGGCACCAGGAACCATCTCATCAGAGCTCCTTCCTTCCTTTCCATTTCCTGACTTTTGAAAGTGGTTTTCCCCTCTTTTGTTTGTTTTGGTTTTTTAAGTGATAGGGTGTTTGTATCGCTTATGTACATAGATTTTCTGGGTAGTATGGGTTTGGGGAAAGAGGTTTATCTCCACATTTGTCTGAGAACAAATTGGTAGACTTTTGCCATGTGAGTCAGAGAGAGAAAGGGAGAGAAAGAGAGAGGTGGGGAAAACACTGAAATCGGAACAAAATTACTTCCACTTGCTTTACAGAACAGTGGTTTTCTTGGTCTGCTGTACTGAAAGGAAAACAGAATCCTTTATATAATTGTTTGAGAGTAACTGCATCAAACTTGGTAGGGCTGCGTAGGAAGCTCTTTCCTGAGATTGCCATGATGAAAATGGAAGCAGGGTGGTCTTTATTCCGGAGTGGTTATTCCAGAAGACTATGGCTCTGGCCCCACCCACTGCCAGCATGCAGCCCCTGATGGAATGTGGCCCTCAACAGAGAAATGGTGTACTTGACTCAGTTTTGCTTTCTGCGGACAGATGTTCTTTTGAACACATGAAGAGCAGTGGTGGCTTGTGCCTGTTGGGACTGGTAGGGCAGAAAGCTGGGAGCCCAACAGTAAAGCTAAAGGTAAAGGGATCCCTGACCATTAGGTCCAGTCGTGGCCGACTCTGGGGTTGCGGCGCTCATCTCACTTTACTGGCCGAGCCAGCGTACAGCTTCCGGGTCATGTGGCCAGCATGACTAAGCCGCTTCTGGCGAACCAGAGCAGCGCATGGAAACACTGTTTACCTTCCTGCTGGAGCGCTACCTATTTATCTACTTGCACTTTGACGTGCTTTCGAACTGCTAGGTTGGCAGGTGCAGGGACCGAGAAACGGGAGCTCACTCCGTTGCGGGGATTCGAGCCGCCAACCTTCTGATCGGCAAGTTCTAGGCTCTGTGGTTTAACCCACAGTGCCACCCACATCCCAGCCCAACAGTAGGGGGAACCAAATTATAGTTTTGTCCTCTTCCCTGCTGAGTACTGTAATGGCAACACTGAGACTAAGGGGAAGGGTGAAAGCCACCCCAAACTACATGCTAAATGGCATGGGCAATTTATCCATTAGAGTTTGCAAAGGGACACTTTGATGGGAGGGGAACTAACCTGAGTTCCTTGAAGCAAAGGCAGGATATAAATGTAAATAAGTTATCGAGCACTTTGCACAATAGGAAGCCTTTTCTATAACCAGCCAGACCTTGGAACAAATAGGGCGGCTGGAGTAAGCTGGCCACCAACTTGCCGGGACCCTATGATTTCCTGGCTCGTAGTGAATAATTCCCATGGAGTTCAGTGGAATGCATTTCTCATTGAGCAAGGCTTAGAATCACGCTGCACATAGCCAAGTGACTGGTGAAGAATTCTGTCTGACTCAAAAGCTTGCTTCTCAACGCAGTAAGCTTCAGCTGGGACCAAGAGATCATCTCCTTTCACTCTGCCCATGATGCGTCTCTGTCCCTTCTGGAAGCAATGAGATTATTAAACGGCTGATCACCATCCTGGCACATTATGTGGGAAAGGATCGAGTGAATGTCTAGGGGGGATGCCAAGAGGTATGAGAGATGACTGTGGCTTCTGGCATCCCAAGAGGCCTCACCAATCAACATGACCTAGTAATTCCACCCTGGCGTCAATATACCAGTGAGAGCAGAGAAGTGACAGGCACTCTGTTGGCTGAAGACAGAAATCAACCTCTGTCAATACTGCTTCTTTCCAATCGCAGCCTGATTGTTTGGGGAATTGGGAGGCTCATAAATAAAAGGTCAGCGATTAAGTTTCTCCTGTTGAGACGAATGTCTTATTTTAGCAACATCATGAAGCGGTGAATGAACGACAAAAGATAAGTTGGACTGCGGGTCTGTGTATCATTTGAGACTGAGCGAGCAGTTGGCTCAATGAAACTGCCCCTGAGATTAAAAGGGTCTTGAAAGATGGAGGCTCAGTGGAGGCTGGAAGCTGTAGTAGTAGAACCACATGGGAAAGACTGGGTTGTAGCCAATAAAGATGTCCTGTTCCTGCAAGGACTTCCATTTGAGCAACACAATGTCCTCTCCCCTCTCTGCTCACACACCCCACACCCTTATGTGGGGGAAACCCCAGAGCAGATGGGGGAGGGATAAGGGGAGGTGGAGGTATGGAAGTTAATGGACTTCTGTACTTTTAATAAAATGTCAGCAGAAGATGGTCATAATTAAAAAAAAAAAAAAGCTTAAAGTTGCTAATCTGAAACCAGTTTTCTGTGATTTCATCTTCAGCTATTATGGTTTTGGGTAACATTTGTTAATTAAGATTCCCCCACCCGCAATAGTTAAGTGGATTTGTTGAAGGGGACATTTACAAGGTAACACAAGTCAGCCTTTTGATTTTGTTAATCAAATGTAACATAGGCGTCACAGGCTTTATTGGAATTATAGGGCTACAACTATTGAATTGTACTGCAGTTTGTTTGTTATAGGGATGCAGGTGGTGCTGTGGTCTAAACCACAGAGCCTAGGGCTTGCCGATCAGAAGGTCGGCGGTTCGAATCCCCCCGACGGGGTGAGGTCCCATTGCTCAGTCCCAGCTCCTGCCAACCTAGCAGTTCGAAAGCACACCATTGCAAGTAGATAAATAGGTACCAGCAGGAAGGTAAATGGTGTTTCTGTGCGCTGCTCTGGTTCGCCAGAAGCGGCTTAGTCATTCTGGCCACATGAGCAAGAAGCCAGTAAAGCTAGATGAGCGCCGCAACGCCAGAGTCGTCCGCGACTGGACCTAATGGTCAGGGGTCCCTTTACCACTATCTTGTTTGTTATATAGAAGTCACTTTTCAGGACACATTGCATTCACAAAAAACAAATACAGAATAATTATATATAAATTATATACAAAAGGGAAAGCAGCTGGAGGAGGTGAGGACAGAGGGTTAAGAGCTGTGACTGCAGGAGGGAAGAAGAAGAAGAGTTTGGATTTGATATCCCGCCTTTCACTCCCTTTAAGGAGTCTCAAAGCGGCTAACATTCTCCTTTCCCTTCCTCCCCCACAACAAACACTCTGTGGGGTGAGTGAGGCTGAGAGACGTCAAAGAAGTGTGACTGGCCCAAGGTCACCCAGCAGCTGCATGTGGAGGAGCGGAGACACGAACCCGGTTCCCCAGATTACAAGACTACCGCTCTTAACCACTACACCACACTGGCTCTCAGGAGGGAACCCTCATCGCATCCTTTGGACCCCCTGGGAAATTCAACAAACCTGCTGCACCTGGAACTGGGTGCAGGGCAGCTGAATGGGACACACCTGTGGGCAGCCTGAAGCAGTACCATCCACCTTGGGCCTGCCCATAAAAAGCAAGTCTGGAGTGAGAGATTAGGATGGTGTCCACTGTTTCCAGGGACTCTTCTCAGTGTGAGCCTTTTGTGGATGAGCTGAGAGTTTGTTGGGACCCTGTGTCTAATGGCTGGGCCAGCACCACCAAGCCATCTTGATCACAATGGGCCAACTTACACAAGGCTCCCATCTTGGCTTTTTCTGCTACATCACATTGGCATTGCACTGAAATGGCCCATGAAAAGGATATATATTTTAGGGCAGTATTTCATCCTGGTCAAATGGGGGGGGGGTTGTATTTGCCAATTATTCTTTGTGTACATTGCTATGGCTCTCCCCTCCCTCCCCACTATTCTGCTGATGGCAAACAGCTTTCCCCTTCTGCAAAAAAAGGGGGAAAGTATAGGAAATAAGAACAACACAGTAGAGATGAATTTCTACATTAGAAGCCACTAGGCAAGATGACAGTGACATACAAGCAGATATTAGAGTGTTGGAGTATCAGACAGAAGGATACAGTAAGCCTGAGTTAGAGGAGCAGCCTGGAGTTTTTATAGCTGCAGCCCGAGGAAGAAAAACCACTGCAATGGGGAAGAAAAACCCCATTGAAGCAAACCACTGCAGCCTTGTTGGCTCACCCAGAATTATCTGCCATGTCAATTAAACACAACTTAGCTGTTTGTCATGCTTTACCAACCAGCTCTTGTGCTGAGGCTTTTCTTACAGAGCTAGGGAGCAAACCAGAATTTCTCCCATCTGTCAGCAGGGCTTTGTGGAATGTCATGGTCACCTCAGCAACTCCAGCCCTACCACTCACGGGGCAGAAAGATCACAATGAGAGGATGTTCAAGTCTGTTCTGGACCTGATCTCTGTGCCAGATCCAAAGTGGTACATTGATGGAGGCAGCTCAAGCCCAACGCCATTGCTGAATGGCAGTGAAACCAACTCAGGATGCAGTGGACTCCCAGAACACCACACTTTGGGGACTTCCACTGGCTCCCAAAGGTGGGCAGCCCCCTGAGGGCAGGTTTTCCCACATGTTTGGCAGTTGGAAGGTGGATGGCTCAGCTGGGAAAGCTGGGTGGAGGGACACCTAATCCAACCTCCCAGCCCTGAGCAAAGTGGGGCAAGCTTGCTCAGTCTTCTTGTTTAGAAATACAGATCTCTAAAGGAAGAACTTGCATGTATCCCCCATCATTTGGTGCTGACTTTTAAAGCCCTAAACAGCCACTGTCCAGTATACCTGAAGGAGTGTCTCCATCCCCAGACGCTGAGGTCCAGCGCCAAGGGCCTTCTGGCAATTCCCTCACTGCGAGAAGCCAAGTTACAGGGAACCAGGCAGAGGGCCTTCTTGGTAGTGGCACCCGCCCTGTGGAACGCCCTCCCACCAGATGTCAGAGAAAAACAGCTACCAGACCTTTAGAAGACATCTGAAGGCAGCCCAGTTTAGGGAAGCTTTTAATGTTTAATAGATTATTGTATTTTAATATTCAGTTGGAAGCAGTCCAGAGTGGCTGGGGAAATCCAGCCAGATGGGTGGGGTATAAATGATATTATTATTATTATTATTATTATTATTATTATTATTATTATTATTTATTACCAACACTTCCTGAGGATGGAGCCATCATCACACAGAGGTGGTGTGTGTGGAAAAAGCCTGAGCTTTATTAAACAATCAACCAACTGTAACAGTCAAAGACTATAACAAGAGTCTTGCTGGGTTAGACCAATGGTGTGGCCAGCCGGGTGCCTCTGGGAAGTCTGTAAGTAGTTCATGGGCAGTATAGCAGTTACGTTCTCCATCAGCTGGTAATTGGAGGTATAACGATATTACCCAGGTTGCAGCACTGTCAGTCTAGGTCTGGAAATATCTTGGTTCAATACCCAATTAGCCATGAAGCACACTAGGCATGCTTGAGAAATTCAGTGAGATCAAATTCTAAAGAGTTTGAGTTTCAAATTCTAGGTGGCCATCTGTCAGGGATTCCTGAATTGCGGGGGGGGGGGTGCCAGATGACCCTCGGGGTGCTTGTATAGTCAGGCTTTTAAGTGGTTTGCAAATATAAAAAAGCCTGTTTTGTCACTAAGTGATATCTATAAATTTATCAATATGATGGTATGGAGGGACCACATCCTGTCTTTTCCACCATGAGAAGAAGAAGAGGAGGAGGAGGAGTTTGGACTTGATATCCCGCCTTTCACTCACTCCCTTTAAGGAGTCTCAAAGCGGCTAACATTCTCCTTTCCCTTTCTCCCCCACAACAAACACTCCGTGAGGTGAGTGGGGCTGAGAGACTTCAGAGAAGTGTGACTGGCCCAAGGTCACCCAGCAGCTGCATGTGGAGGAGCGGAGACGCGAACCCGGTTCCCCAGATTACGTGACTACCGCTCTTAAACCACTACACCACACTGGCTCTCACCAGCACTGGTATGCAGCCCCTAGACAGATTGCAATGGGACAAGGCAAGTTGAAAAGGGTTATCCGCTCCTTCTTTCCAAAGGCTTTGTTGTTCCATAAGCAACCTTTGCCTTCGACAGCATCGTACTTCTAGCCCCCTCCTGCCCATCCTTTCGTGAGTTGCCTGAAACAGGACAGAAGGAAAACAACACAACCGCCGTCACTTCTGAGGAACAGTAGCCAGTGACCTTTCGAGCCTTCTTGATGCTTCATAAACGCACTCTCCTAAGGTGCTGTGATTGAAGCTCTGGAAGGAAGACTGGTTCTCCTGCAGACTTCTTGGTGCCTTGCTCATTGACAGCTTAGCGCAATTGACGCAGTTCCCACCGGGCTGCTGCTTCCGAAAGGTCATGTATGCCCCAACAAAGGCTGTCACTCAGCTCTCGAGAACAGTCGGAATCACATCTTATCAGTAACTGGAGCTGGCAGGAAAGCATATGAGCTATCTCGAGGCTTAATATTCATCTTGCGAGTGGTAGCTGCTGAAGTGCTGAAGCACAGAATAAAATAAGAGGCATCGATTCATAAAGGGGCAAGGGGAACTCAGAATATTGGCCGGGGGGAGGCAGAGGAGAGGTTTGGCAGGCTACAGCCCTGGAGGGTTGGGTCCTAGCAACACCACCACGGTGTAAAGACCAAACAGAGTATGGTGAGCACATCAGGTATGGCCTGATGTTTCCAGGTAGAAATGGATTGTGAATGGTTCAAACAGGGATGGAGAAACTTTTTTCAGCCCAAGGTCCCCATTCCTTCCTGGGCAGACTTCCAGGGGCCATATGCCCATGGTGGGTGGAGCCAGAGGCAAAAATAGGTGGGACCATAGATATACATTTTACCTCTGTAGAGTCAACTAGTTTTTACCTACTTGCACACCCCCTCTATCCTTCATACTGGGAAGCAAGGGGCATTGAAATAATTCAAGGGCACGTTCCAGGCAGGCGAAAACACTTGAGGGTGAGAAGCAGGGGCATGGCCTGAAGTGAGTCCAGAGGACCAGATGGAGAGGGTTGGAAGGCCACATTTTTTTCTCGAATCTGTTTTCCACCCATATGATAGAAGTTGGGCTTTCACAGATTGCGTCTAATGTTAAGCTGGTTTGCATTCACTAGGAGGCTCTGGTCTCTTTTTGGGTTTCCTGTTAAGAGGCTGGAGCCCGTGGGTGGTCTCTCCAGTCAGGTGTGGCAAAGTGTAGGTCCAACTGATTTAGAGTCAGGACCATGGAGAGCTCTGTGTGGAACAAGCTTCAGGAACACTGCAGCGTCACTTAGATTGCAGCACTGTTCTGGAGCTGATGGATGGTGCGTATTAAGGGAAGGCAACTTGATATATAATGGAGTGGGCAACATGTGGCCCCTTGGCCTAATCACAAAAGCCCTCTGCAAGCAATCAGTTCAACTGTGGCAACTGCAGTGCACACACAGCAGACAGCAAAGTGTTTTGATTTGATGGCATAGACATTAGTAACTTCTCCTCCATGGACTGCCCCCGCCCCGAAAGCCTGCATAATCTGTTTCTTGGTAGTGATAGAGAGAAGCTTGAGAAAGGGTGGGGGGCTTGTTCCACACGGCATATCTCTTATCCTTCCTGCCTGACTTCCCTAATTCTTCCCAAAGTGAGAAGGGACTAGTTCTGTTTGCAAAGCTGCATGATGAGACTGGTAGCCCCAGAACAGCCCCAACCCCACTCAGCTGCATCTTGCAATGCAAGTAGGTGGTGTAGCTGGGATCCACAGCTACAGACCCTCCAGGTGTCCCTATTTTCCAGGGACAGTTCCTGATCTAGAGAAGCCAAATCAGGTTTCTGATTTGATCCTAGAATGTCCCACTTTTCTCTAGGACCTCTCTATTTTCATTGGAGAAATGTTGGAGGGTGTGGAGTTATGCGATGCCCAAGCCATCTGAAGGCAGCCATGTAAAAGGAAGCTTTTTAATGTTTCACGCTTTATTGTGTTTTTATATATGTTGGAAGCTACCCAGAGTGCCTGGGGCAACCTGATCGGGTGGGCAGGGTATAAATAGTAAAATTATAATTATTATGGAATGGGACGTCCCTATTTTCATCAGAAAAATGTTGGAGGGTATACAGCTAACCCAATGCTTGCTCCCCCTACTGCTGCAACTGCCACCACCCTCAGAGCAGGGAGGGATACAGTGGCCACCACATATCATTTCTGCTCTTGCCTGCAGCAGTGAGGATGCATTTCAGCTTGGTGGGGAGAGGAAATTGTCCAGGGTTGCTGCCACCTTTGCCTTTGTGCCCCCACAGGCATCACCATGCAGTTTGCTGCCAGCAGCACATACGCATATGACTCACAATTCTTCCACCCTGCTCTAATAATGTATAGGGGCTGCAGGAGCAGCAGCAAGAATGTGCAGGAGGGGGGTAGAGCCAAGAGACTCATCCCCACAGAAGGGGGAGCTCCTCTGTGATGGTAATTGCAAAGGGGAGGAGAAGAAATGAACAGGGTCTCATAAGCAAGTGTCATGGCTGGGCGGCATTGCCAGGTGCCAGCTCATTTTATGGCTTTTGCCAGCTGCAATAGTCACCATGCGAGACCTTCCTTGTCAGTTAGCAAGAATGTGTCACCCAGCTAAGCCCTTTCTTCTTCATTAGCAACCAAGTTCCAAGGTTGCTCCCAAGGGAGATCTCTTATCTCTCTTCAAAAGTCACTGTGATCTGCATGCTGCTTCTATGCAAGGAAAGGTTAAGCGGTGCCAAAGATTTGTATTGCAGTCATTCATTTTGATGTATCATGGCTGCTCTGGGGTGTGCTGAATCCAGTGGTTCTTTGGGTTCAGCATGGCTGGATTAACAGTATTCTGTTATTCCACCACCATCTTGCATCTCTGAAATGTACCACAGCCACCACAGAAGTACCCTTTAAGTGTCTTCCACACATTTCTCTCCGCTCCCAAAAGTGCAGAGATACTCCACCCCAATACTCCACCAGTGACTGAGATGGCAAATTTCGAGGTAGGGTGCAACCTTGACGTTATCAACACCACGCTCTAACCAACTGAGCTCTGAAATGAGTTCATTGCATGCAGCGCTGTTTCTGTTCTACTGCAGCTTTGCTTCCAAGGAAAATGATGCAATTTCTCTCGCTGTCTGCTGTGGAAGAATTTTACATAATCAATACATTCAAGGTCATTCATCTCAATGTAAAGGAAATGCAATGTAAAAGGCGAAAGATTTATACGATCTGAAGAGAAACCCGTGACCAAGGGAAAGAGACGGTGGAAGAAGATTGGAAGAAATTTAAAGTTTATCTTAAGAACTGTTGTAAAATTAATGAGTGTTAAAATGTCTTGGGTAATGCAAAATAGAATTGCAGTGACAAACAATTGGATATGAGAAAAAAGATTTAAAGAAAATGCTATAAGTAATTGAAATTAGGGGTTGCTGGAAAGATTTAAAACAGGGATGCAGAAAGGGGAGGTATGGGGAAGTCGTTGAAAGAAGGTTTAAGGGAAAAAAGGTCAAGAAATTATACGTGTTTATATGTTTGTTTGTTTATGTATTGTGTTGTATTGTCTTTTAATATGTGTTGAAAAACCAATAAAAAATTTATAAAAAAAAAAGGAAATGCAATGTAAATGTGGGGGGGAACACAATCAATTATGTATCCCTTGCAGACTGAAAGGAACAGTAGTGAATATTGATTGTAGTCATGTTCATTTCTGTTCTGGATCTGGGACTGTAAGTGAAAAATAGAGAGGTTCCATCCCTAATTCTGTTGGAATTTGCCAACATCTGTATCTGAAAGCCACCTACCTATTCTGACTGCTCTGCACTGATTCCCCATTCCATTAGGTTCCTGTTCACTACAAAATTCCCACCTGTAGGCCTACCAAACAGTGCTTTTCATGTTTGGATGGGGGGGGGGAGTATCCTACTGATTTTAATGGGACTTACTCTGAAATAACTGTGCACAGATAAATGCAGCCTGAGTTTGTTCCTTTATCTTGAGGAAGGTACCTTCCAGAAAGAAAGGTGTTAATTAAAGGTAAAGGGAGGAGGAAAATAGGTACTCATCAGGAATGTTAATTCCCCCCCCCCACACACAATTGCATGCTTCTGTCACAACATCTATATGAAAGGGACGTATTCAGATGAAAAAGAAGCTTATTAAAATATGATGCAGCTATGCCAGGCTTGACAATCTGCTTGACACCTTTTTCTGGGAGCCAAAGAACCCATCACTCTGTCTTGTCTGAAGCTTGTCACAACTCAAAAAAGAAGCACACTTTTGACAGGTCTTTTTTGCATCCCTGGGGAGATCATGTGCCACATCCCCAGCAGAATGACAATAGAATGCCTTTGTATTGACCCATGTAAATTATATATTGCAGAGCTCCTGTATCATTTGGGATCACAAAGACCACACACTCAAGCCTTCAGAAATGTTTGTTTTTTTATTGTCATGTATGGGTTGATTGAAAGAGACAAGGCTGCCTTGAAGAGAATTGCAAGGCATTTGTCCCACATGGCTATTTACTGTCTAGGTGACATAGGAAGCTGTATTTTACCCAATCCACCCACTCCCATGGAGTCACAAGTAGGTTCACTAATAGCATTTCGCTTAAGAATTATTTAGTGCGTTGTAAACAAAAATTGCCCTTTTCCCTTATGGGGTATCCAAGAGCCCATATAGAGTCCTTACGTAGGTTCCCTATTGGCAGGAGAAAATAACAGAGGCCAACCAGAGAATATTGAGAAGCAAAGCAGCTGGTAAGCCTGATCTTTATTGATCTGTTGCAACAGGGTCCTCACTCACCACACGAAGGAAGGAGGAGGAACCCAGTACAATGGCGCGCAATGGACTTTTGAAATTGCCACCCTGCAGATCAAGACCACCCCCAGAAACATCATACCTACATCACAGAAAAGGCGGTCTATAACAGAAATTAGGATGTTGTTTTTCCTTGTTTGCCAGGTTCTCTGATTGCCTTTCCTGATAGTCTGTCACCCATTAAAATGCTGATTACTCAATTCCTGAGACAATGGGAAGGCTCCCTGACCCCCCCTCCCTCCTTGCAGGGAAAACATTTGGTCAGTTTGGAAATCAAAATGGTTTCAGGTTGGTCTTCCTGTGCTGATCTATGTACATGCTTGGTTGGTACACTTATGAACATTACCATATATCTAAGACCATAAAATTCCTATCACAGTGCGTTGCCAAGTTAAAATGCATCTGCCTCTCCCCTGACCTACACACACCTCTAACTTCTATTGAAGAGGTGAGGAACCTGTGGCCTTCCAGATACTGCTGGATTCCAATTCCCAGAAACCCCAGCCAACATGGCCAACAGCCAGGAATGATGAGGTTTGTAGTCCAACAGCATCTGGAAAGTCAGGCTTCCCATTCATAACTTGTACAGTCTGAGGGGAGGATTCTGACCTCAGAGGTGTTGCAGATATTAATATTGCTCGGGTTGAAGTGACTGCAAACATAAGAACTGACTCCTTTGCGGGGTGGGGGGGAGACATTGTCCACAGTGGCGTAGCGTGGGTTGTCAGCACCCGGGGCAAGGCAAGTAATTTGCGCCCCCTAACCCGTGGATTTGCGCCCCCTAACCCGTGGATTTGCCCTAACCCCAGATGTTGCGCCCGGTGCGGCCGGCCCCCCCTGCACCCCCCACGCTACGCCACTGATTGTCCAGACCCATAAAAAATACTTTTCAAACTTTTACTGGCAGAACTCTTTAAAACAAAACAGAATACACTAAATGGTTCATCCAAAACATCCATACAATGTCTTGTGCTGACCAGCACAGGCTCTGCCTCTTATAAAAAATGAAATAATCCACGCAAAGCTAAAAGCAAAGTTCTTTCTTTTTTCCCCTCTTTCCTCAGCCTGCATTCCAGCCCCCAAGCTGTTTAGGAGAGCTTTGTTTTACATCTTCACTCCATTGAGCTAGACTCAAAAGCAACTCCCTTCAAAATGGAGATTTTGCAACCCAATACCTCACATGATCTAAGGTTACAACACTCACGTGTTAGCTACCAGAAAAACAACAATCAGTTAATCATTAACTTAGCAAGAGCTCAAAGCGTTTTCCTTGCTTTCAATAATAGCCCCATGGAAAAACCCCATTTTAAACCTTCTGCAATAGACTTTCAGCAATTTTTTCATTTCTGAGTCAATTAAACCACTATACTTAACAAGAAGAACCCTTGTTCGTGTGTGCCCAGTTGAACAGCAACAACAAAAAGAAAACTAATGCCCAGCACTTCCCAAAAGGCAAAATTAGGGCCATTATTTATGTGAGACAGGTACCAGAAAGCAGGAGCTGTCTCTGTCAATGAGGGATGGTTGGAAGAGTGTCTGCTGCATTTTGAACAGTGCCTGTTCCTAATAAAATATATGAGTTCACAGACTCGGAGATTATTATTATTATATTTTATTGGACCTAACACTGGCTAGCCTGATTTCGATCTAGGAAGAGCAGATTTGGCTAGGTGTGGAGGGGAAATAACTGCTCACAAAGAAGCTCGGCTCCAGATTCAGCAAGAGGGCTGAAGTTGTTAATCTCTTAGAAGAAGGTGCTGTGGAATCTGTCTTTTTCTCCCATCTAAGTCAACAGCATAAAAAGCTGGCCGAGTTGTGTTGTAAAGCAAACTGAAGCAGATGGGAACAGATCTCAAAAAGGGCAACTTACCCAGGTGTTATCAGCCTGCTGCAAGCCAGCGAAGCTTTAAAAGCTCCAGGATCTTGTTAACTGATAGGAGTGGACTTACTCATTCAATGTGTGTTGATGGGGCAGAGTGTGTGTGTGTGTCTTCCACCAAATCCATCTAGCTGCAGGAAGAATTTTGAGAATAGCTTCCTTTTTTGCTTCCTTTCCTGGAATCAGCATCCCCAAGTTGTTTGTTCTTAAGAAATTGCTTAGAGGATACATTTAAAAACAACAACAATCCAGCATGTATACATTTTGTTAAATATCACAGGCAAACTTTGTATGATAGCTTTTGAGACAAAATGAGCATATTTTTGTCTGTTTGGATACAATTGGATGTCGTTTTGACTCAAGTTGGCAAGCTGAACTTTTAGAAGCTGCACTCATTTGAACGACTGGTTTTGAAACTGCTAATATGTGCTCCTTAGCTTCCCTGAGCAATGGTGGATACAGGCTGCTAGCATTTAAATATACAGTGGTACCTCGGGTTACATACGCTTCAGGTTACATACGCTTCAGGTTACAGACTCTGCTAACCCAGAAATAGTGCTTCAGGTTAAGAACTTTGCTTCAGGATGAGAACAGAAATCATGCTCCGGCGGTGCAGCAGCAGCAGGAGGCCCCATTAGCTAAAGTGGTGCTTCAGGTTAAGAACAGTTTCAGGTTAAGAACGGACCTCCAGAACGAATTAAGTACTTAACCCGAGGTACCACTGTGCTGTAAAATGTTTAAATACGGCTTACTATTAAGAAAATCCCAAGTTAGTTCATAGCATAAAAGCATACATTAAAAGCAGATGTTGGGAACTTCAGACCTGGGAGACAATTGTGGCCCTTCAGACCTCAGGTCACACCCTTCAGTGGCCCTGCTGCGCACCCTTCTTGATTATTTCTGAATGCTAGAATGTGTCCTGTGCCTCTTGTTTGCCTGGATAAAGGGGTGTGTGAAAGTGTGTGCCGTAGCTGGCCTTCTGTACAAAAGTACAGGTGTGCCCTCCACGCAGTCAATTCATTTGCAACTGCATATAATTGCTGCACTGAGAAATAAACAAATAAATAGATCCAAACCAGGAAATGGTGGGAGAAAGCTTGAGAGTTCTCATGGCTTGTGATGAGACCCTACTTGGAGCCTGAAGGGGACTTCAGTGAGGGCAGTGGAAGCCCCAAAGAGACTAGAGGTGCAGCAGGGCTTTGTTTAGGCTGCTCAGCCTCCCTGCCTAGCAGCTGACACACGCGGTAGCTCAGCAGCAGCCAATTTCCACACATCCTCCAGCCAGCCCCAGAGCTTCAACTCTAATTGAAGAGAGAATTGTGTGAGGAGAGGGCTGGAGAGACAGCTGGAGACCGGGGGCAGGGGAATGGGTATTTAGAAGCATTTTAGAGGATGCTCCCCACTTAAACAATTTTTATGTGTGCTGGGACCCAGAATATAACCTCTGCATAAGTGGAGAGGTGCCTGTAAAATTGACAAGTGTTGTTCCACCGACTTTTGCCATTGGACCCGTACACCAATGGGATGTGTCCCTAGAAAGGTTGACCAGGAGGAAACATGGCCCTTGGACAGAAAAACATTCCCTACTGCTGGCCTAAGCCTTTCTTCTGTGGCTGTGATTACCCAATTATTCACCACTAAAATGCCCCAGTTTTTCATGCAGCGACTTTTCATCTATACACTATTTAGTGAGAGGCAGAATAAGATTAAGTCTGTGGGGGAAATGCTAAATAATAAGCTGAAATCCATATTCAGAATAAAAAATTAATGCAAGGAGGAAATAGGTTCCATGTACAATAAAGAGCCGAGATTGCCCTGCATTATGACTGCTATAGATCTTCCCAAACTCCACCATCTTTCAAGGCTGGAGTATGAATCCAAAATTATGTAATTAATGTCCGCATAAATATTACATTTCTCATTTGAAGCTAAAACCATTTGAAGCTTTCCTTTTGCCATAACTTTTGGCAAGGCCAAAAGCCTCTTCCCTCCCTCCCTTTCTCTTTCTTGCCCAGAGGTAAAAGCAGGTTGATGAGGATCATAAATCAAAAGGGTAGCTGCCATTACATGGGATGTTCCCAAATAATTTTAATCTCCAGGCAGCCAGTTTTGTAATTATTCACTTTTAAGGTTCTTGTCTAGAGTAAGATAACTCCTTTTATATATTTGTAAGGACAGGCAGAGCACAGCTGGCTGTAGATGAAGCTCTCTGCCTAGAATCTGCCCCTTTGAGTGGGAAGGTGTAAGAAAACCTAGACTAATAGGAGGAAAACTCAATACGATCCTCAGAAGGCTTTCTGCAGGGCTGGCATCATATTGGATGTACCATAGAGAGAGGCACATGCTTTATTAGTAGGAAATGGGGGTAGACTGAAATGTTGTCCCTCCACTGTCACAGGCAACATGCCTCTGGATACCAGTTGCTATGAATCACAGCCGGGGAAAGCTCTCAGTTCCTGCTTGAAGGCTTTCAGTAGGCATCTGGTTGGCCATTGTGAGAACAGGAGGCTGGACTGGATAGATCACTGGCCAGATCCATAAGGCAGGCTTCCTCAACCTCGGCCCTCCAGATGTTTTTGGCCTACAACTCCCATGATCCCTAGCTAGGAGGACCAGTGGTCAGGGATGATGGGAATTGTAGTCTCAAAACATCTGGAGGGCCAAGGGTGAGGAAGCCTGATAAGGGCTCCTCTTATGACTGGGCTAAAGGGAGCCTGCAGGCACTGCTGATCCCCTGTGGGCGGCACTTTGCAAATGCTAACAACCAGCTGGTCACTGGCACAAGGAGAAACGGATAGCATCATATGATTGGTAGGTGGGTGGCAGTGGGTAGGGGAGATAAAGATCTGGTTCACAGGCTAGAACCAGTTCTCCACATCTAATCTATACCATCCACCTCCATCACTGTCATCTCCCCTTCTCCTGTTCAGGATAAGGCTTGTGATCCTGAGGAGGGCAAGGGAAGAAAAGCCAACAAATACAGGACCAGATAAAGAACAAAACACGTATTGTCTACAGGCTGCAGTCTGCTTTACCTCGTTGCTTGGAGAACATACTTTCATTGATTAACATTGGGAGGAAATCTCCAGTAGATCCAAGCTCACAGGGAGCTTTCCAGGGTCCTGAAATTTTATGCTTGGAACTGAATGTATCACACTAGTTTCCTGAACCTTATCTTACCTGAGGTAACACTAATGTCTCAACAAATGAAACTGATCTGTAGAAAACGTAACTTGAAAAAAGAGACATTGCACATACGTTCGTAAACCAAGAAATCCTTAATAAAAAATGTGTTTAAAAAACAAACATGACTTTGCTGCTCTGACTTTACATGAAATGGGTTTGCCACTCTGCCTAACATTACATCATCCATCAACATGCTACCTAATAAGATTTTACTAAACTAAGTCACTTTCCCACTTTGAGCCTCAGGTCTCTGTGGAACAGGATAGGAAGTGCTATTTTCATAAAGCCGGAAATCCCTAATCATCAGTTCCCAGCAGCTGATCATTCTGGGCTATTGGTCAGCCATCTGTCAAACAAAGGAATGGTTGGTGGTTGACCAGCAGGAAGCAGAACAATACATTCTGGAAAGAGAGAAGAGAATGAATCAGTGACCAATGCAGTTGAGAACTCAAGAAAAAGGGCAAAAATTTCCAGCCACATTTCATACTGTTCTGCGTATGGGGCAAGAAACGAGCAATGCTGTAGAGAAATCTGATAGAGGAGAAATTTAGTAGCAACCCTAATATGAACAAGTTGAGTTCCCAGGGGAAAATCAAGTTCCACAACCTCAATGCCACCATTATAAGGACCACATCTTGCATACCCACCACAGAGCCATGATACTTAAACCCTTGGGGAAAGGATCTGGAATTTCAGAGCCACAATATGGGTATTTGGCTTAGGAATTGGCCACACTTACTTTTCCTCTGCAGGATGCGGGTGGCGCTGTGGGTTAAACCACAGAGCCTTGGACTTGCCGATCAGAAGGTCGCCGGTTCGAATCCCCGTGACGGGGTGAGCTCCCGCTGCTCGGTCCATGCTCCTGCCAACCTAGCAGTTCGAAAGCACGTCAAAGTGCAAGTAGATAAACGGGTACCGCTCTGGTGGGAAGGTAAACAGTGTTTCTGTGCGCTGCTCTTGTTCGCCAGAAGAGGCTTAGTCATGCTGGCCACATGACCCGGAAGCTGGACGCCGGCTCCCTCGGCCAATAAAGTAAGATGAGCACCGCAACCTCATAGTCGGCCATGACTGGACCTAATGGTCAGGGGTCCTTTTACCTTTACCTTACTTTTCCTCTGCACTTTCCAGGCATGGTCCACACTTTAAAGCTCTGTGTCCAAGTGCCCCTTCCTTTCATCCTTCCTTCCTTCCTTCCTCTCCAGAGCTTTCCCTATGAAAACCCACTCTTGGCTGCTGAATCGGAGCAAACGGCAATCAATCTGTGGATAACCTGAATTGCCATTTGCTGCACTTCTTTTTTTAAAAGCAAGTTTTCTTGGGGAAAGCTCCAGGGTGAAAAATAGAGTGCTCGGACATGGAGCTTTAAAGTGTGGATCTGTGCTTGGAAAGCAGAGGGGAAAGGTAAGTGTGGATAAGTCCCTACACCAAGTTAGACAGTGGGTTCATCAAACTCAGTATTGTCTACACAGATTGGTGATGACTGTCCAAAGTCATAGGCAGGAGTCTTTCTCAGCCTTACCTGGAGATGCCAGGGATTTAACTGGGGATGCAGATGCTCTACCACTGAGATACATCCCTTGTCCCTGAGTCATAGGCCACCTGAGTGGTGCTTTCCACACAGGTTGACAGCACAACCATTTCATTCCTGTGTCAAAATGGTTTTGAGTTGACCCTGAACCTAACTAGAGAATGGTTTGTCTCTTTGTGCGTGCTAAATACATGTGCCTAGTCTTGAACTCCTAAATCCCATTGATTTCAACATTCCTTAAGCACTTGGATAAGAAATGGATTGCAGCCTCTATCTCTAATTGGGCACTGTGTGTGAAGTTCAGCAGGGCTTTTCTTGGGGTTTGTCACATTTCTTGAGAACTGGAAAAAAACAGGAGACTGAGAAATATTAAATGTTGTAGGAAAATGCTCACCTTTCAGAAGGAATGACTCCATTCCCAAGCTATAAAGGCTGTTTGGAAACAGCTCTGCTGCTGCCCCAAGAGCTTCGAAGCCTTGCCTTCAAAAGAGTCTTTGAGGAGACCCTGCTCTCTGAATCAATCCATCATTTCAGAAAAGTAAACTCATCTTTAGCGGGCCTTTAAAGATAAATGTGAAGAAGAGTGATTGATGCTGGAGGCACAATTCTTTGTGGGGAAAGAGATGTGGAGGAAAGACACTGGATGAACAATACAGGAGTGCCGGAGGTGAATAGCTTGTATCACCAGTAGTCAATAACTGCATTCCTTCCTTTCCTTCCTGCACTCGTTCCTGAGCACTATGTCGGTATCTTGACAATACATTTGAGAACAGGGAAAGGGCTGTAGCTCCTTGACAGAGGACATGCTTTACATTTTCAAGGTCCCAAGTTTGATCCCCAGAATTTCCAGGCAAAATTAGATGGTGAACCTGGCATTTTCCAGATGTTGCTATACTGCAACTCCCATCATTCCTGGCCATTGGCCATGCTGGATGGGGTGTGGTGGGGCATTGCCTCCACCATAGCTAGCATCCATCAACAGCCTTCCCTTCCATGAATTTGTCTAAATCTTTCTTCTCAGTGTTGCTCTTGTAGAACTCGGCAGAGAAGAAGATGGGAACAATTCTACAGCTAGGTGGCTCTGCCTTTCATTAGCTACGGCTCCACCTACTGTTGGGCCTCCTGCCTTATGTTTTACCAGTCACAAAGGGTACCAGCTCCCACTGGATAGAAGGTGTGTGAGCAATGCAGCTTTTTGCAAAAAATAAAAATCAGACTTTGAACTATGGAGAATTCCTAATGCATCAGCTCCATTTTGGAATTGTGACCGGGTGATTCAGAGTGTCACAATTTGGGACAATGAGAATTTGGAAACTTCCCTACCTCTAGGATGCAGCAGCATGCAATGAATAAGTGAAAGCCTCGTTGCTTATCCACCAAAATAATGAACTTCAAAGTCATTCATTGACTTTGACAGCCTCTTTGTGAACGCTGCACACACCATCTCCTGCATGCGTGATGGGCATTCAGATCTGTTCAATAAAACTTTGCTAAAATGGCCAAATATGTACCTTGCTTCAGAGACCCCGTTGCTGCTCTGATGCTGTGCAAACACTGGGTGTGAGTGGCATTTCTCTCTCTCCTTTGAAGAGCATCCAATGCAAACAGAAGAGTTGGAAACCAATTTGTTCATGTTTTCCTAAAGAGTTACCCAGCATACGATATCTATAGTAAAACACCTTCATGATTGATTAGGGCAAGTGACAACCAGCCTTTGCTTGTAGACCTCCAGGGAAGAAGATTGCCCCACTTATTAGGAACATAGAAATCTGCCTTGGTTCATTTAACTCAGTATTGCGGGCATGGGGAACCTTTGGCCCTGCAGATGTTGCTGAACTACAACTCCCATCATCCCTGGCTACTGGCCATGGTTTCTGGGACTGGTGGGAGATGAATATCAGCAACATCTAGAGCAGCCTTTCTCAACCTGTGGGACCCCAGATGTTGTTGGACTACAACTCCCATCACCCCTGAGCTCTGGCCTTGCTAGCTAGGGATGATGGGAGTTGTAGTCCAACAACATCTGAGGACCCACAGGTTGAGAACCGCTGATCTAGAGCCAAAGGTTCCTCACACCACCACTGTGTACACCACCTGGCAGTGGCTCTCCAGGGTTTCAGACAGAGGTCTCTCCAAGCCCTGCCTGAAGAAGCTGAGGACTGAACCTCGGATCTTCTACATGCAAAGCTCCAACAATGAGATAAGTTTCTTCCAGGATTAAAGTCTTCAGTATTCTCCTTTTCATAACAACCTGGTCCTGTCTCTGGCCCACCCCACCCCACCCCACCCAAAAAAATCCTAGTCCCACAACCCACCCAACTACAAAATAATTCTGCATGAATCTTCCTTGACACAAGAACCCTATTTCCATACACTGTTTAGCTGCCTTTCTTTACCTTGAGAAGATGGATCAAGCTGAAACAGGCTCTGGTTCTCTAGACTGCAGTAAGTATCAGTTTATGAGTGGTCCCCTTCTGAATTTAGGAAGCTACCTTCTACCAACTCACACCACTGGTCCATCTAACCCACTACTGTCTATGCTTTCTGGCAGCAGCTCTTTAGGGGTTCAGGTGGGGAGGCTCTCTCAGTTCTACCTGGAGATGCCAGAGATTGAACCTGTGACTTGCTGCGTGCAAAGCAGATGCTCTTCCACAGAGCTACAGCCTTTCCCTGCCTTGGCTGGGTCTGTCTTTCCTTTTAGTTATTTTCTGCTTGCAGAAGTTTGCACTGCTTACTTTACCATTGCAAAGCTTCTTTTGGGAAGCTGGTAATAAAGCCAGAGGGAAAGCAATATATTGGAAATAAAAGGAGGGTGAAGAGTGAAATAAGATGTGGGTTTTTCTTTTTTAAAAAAGAAAAGAAAAGACAATCCTTTTCCCCAGGAGGATTTAGATACGATATTGCATCTCTTTTCCCTTCCTTATGACAGCAGAGGATATTTTCATTTATTTTAAACACACTCATTTTCTTCTGCCTTTTCAATTTCCCTTTCGTCATAGGCAGCGGTGAAGGTCAGTTTATTCTCTGCCCAGAGAGGCAACCTTGTGAAAAAGAAGATGTGGAAAAAGAAGAAGCCCCACCAACCTTGCTTGAGTGAGAATGGCTATTGTTCCCATCCATCCACCCATAGCCAACAGACTTATTAAATACAGTTTCCATCTAGGGAAACCAATACATTGGGGACTCAGTCCCCCTATGCAATTAGAGTTAAAGCTCGCATCAGATTAAATTAGCAGTTATCTGAGATCTTCCCCCCTATTCCCCCAGCTAATTAAAGTGTGTGGAGAAATTACCTGCCTACCCCCCCATACCCTCCGCCTCCCCTTCCTCCATCACCATGTCACACTGGGTAATAGTGTGTTGGGGATATCTGGGCCTGTGGGAAATGCAGTTTTCCCAGGGGTTGCTACCCAATTAAAAAATAAATCTTAACTATCTTGGCCTCTTTTGAATCAGGACTTAGGATTCCCCCCTCCCACCAACCTTTTAGAGATGGGTGTGTTATCAAAAGCTCACCTTGGATTGAATTAGAAATTATCCGAGATGTTGCTTCCTCACCACCTCTTTTGCAGAAGATCTATGATTATTTCCCCAGCACCACAGAGCCTAGGACTTGCCGATCAGAAGGTCAGCGGTTCGAATCCCCATGACGGGGTGAGCTCCCGTTGATCAGTCCCTGCTCCTGCCAACCTAGCAGTTTGAAAGCACATCAAAGTGCAAGTAGATAAATAGGTACCGCTCCAGGGGGAAGGTAAACGGCATTTCCATGCGCTGCTCTGGTTCGCCAGAAGCGGCTTAGTCATGCTGGCCACATGACCCAGAAGCTGTATGCCAGCTCCCTCGGCCAATAAAGCGAGATGAGCGCCGCAACCCCAGAGTCGGCCACGACTGGACCTAATGGTCAGGGGTCCCTTTACCTTTACCTTTACCACCACCAAAGCTAATCAAAAGGCTCAGGGAAATTATCTGCCCATGTCTTCTATCCTCAACCGCCCTCAAAATCTGTTCTCTGCCAGCTCTCGGCCCCCACAAAATAGAATCAGTGGGGGCATGCGAAGAGGGGCATTTCCACCTTCTCCATCACATGTTGCACTGGGCAATAATGGGCATCGGGTCTCACGGCAAGTGCAGTTTTCCAAAGGGCTGCTGCAAGATAAAGAATGGCTTGAATATCTTGGCCTCTTTTGAATCATCCTAGATACTCACTCTACCTTCACGGTCACTGGGATTCTTCAGCTGGGAAATGCAACCATTAAACAGGTTAGATACTTGTTTAAGTGTGTTGCACTGATGCCATTTGAATTGCAGTTTCTCTCTCCCAGTACTCGTCTCTACACCGTCCTCATTCATGCTTCCTTTCTTCTGCTGCCGCTGTCTGTTTTCCAGGATCTGGTTTGTCTAAAATGATATTGAAATTGCCCTCATTGCAAAAAGGGAATTGAATTAGGTGGGATTCCAGTACTATCCGAGTGTGGCTGGGATTGGACGTGTGAAATGAGACTTAATTAGCATTCCTTGCTCTCTGGAGACAATTGGTTGTGAAATGCATTATTTCTTGTGTCATTTCAAGGTAATATGATGTCTCCATTGGACTTCTGTTAACACTTTTGGATTTATTTATTTTAGCCTTCAGTGGCAATTTCTGTTGCGTCTTTCTGGCTTTAGATCCATTAATTTTGAATTATCTTATGCATCCCAGAGACAGGGGGAACTTTTTTTCATTCTGGGGGTGGAGGCACTTTCCCACTGAGACCACCTTCCAGCTGGTGGATGGGGCTAGAGGCATAAGTGGCCAGAACAATGGATGTGAAATTTGCACAGTAGGGGTTGCTTCCAGTGCTAGTCCTATTCAGAGTAGACCCATTGAAGTTATGACAGACCTACTCTGGAATAGGGGTGAATTTGTCAAACTCCAACTCCCCAGGGAAGAAGACTCAAAATGTTTTTGCCCTGAGGAGGAGCTGAGAAAGAGTAAGGAAGACCAGGCTTTGTAAACTGGCTCTGCCCCAAACTCTCCACTCTTTTCTTTGCCGCGCCCTCACTCCCTGTGTTGTATGTTCTTTACTAAGTGCCTACTTGGAGGCTGAGTAGGAATTTTGGGTGAAGCCCCAATTGGCCTTGAGGCTGTATTTCTTCACCTATTCCATACCGCTGGATCAAGCCAATGGCCCATCTAGTCCAGAGTCCTGTTCTCACAGTGGCCAAATGGAGGCCTGTGGGAAATTCACAAGCAGGATTCAATCACAAGACAACTCTCCCCTCCTGTAGTTTCCAGCAGCTGGCATTCAGAAGCACTGCACCCTCCAACCATGGAGACATTGATATCCCTCTCCTCCATAAATTTCTCTAATTCTCTTTTCATAGAATCATAGAATTGTAGAGTTGGAAAGGACCCCAAGGACCATCTAGTCCATGGGTAGGCAAACTAAGGATTTGGGGGTGGCAGCAGCCCCCCTGCCCCCTTTGACCTTACGCCCATGGAGCAATAAGGTCATGGGTAGGCAAACTAAGGCCCAGGGGCCGGATCCGGCCGAATCGCCTTCTAAATCCAGCCCGCGGTCTGGGAATCAGCGTGTTTTTTCATGGGTAGAGTGTGTGCTTTTATTTAAAATGCATCTTTGGGTTATTTGTGGGGCATAGGAATTCATTCATTCCTCCCCCCCCCAAAAAAAATATAGTCCGGCGCCCCATAAGGTCTGAGGGATGGTGGACTGGCCCCCCTGCTGAAAAAGTTTGCTGAGCCCTGGTCTAGTCCAAGCCCCTGCAATGCAAGAATCTCAATTTGCAGTCACCCATCCAATTTGAAACCATACCGGACCCTGCTTAGCTTTGCAAACAGCTAGCAGTTTTATTGCCACACCAATGTTGATTGGCTGTTGAAACAATTGATCACTGCCTCCTGTGGGAAGACGTTCCAACGTTTAACTATGCACTGTGTGAAGAAGCGCTTTCCTTTATCTCAAAGTCTTGGCTGCCAGCCTCAGGGTTTGCTCTGCAAATAACTAGCAGTTCCTAGTGGTCCTTGTTATGCTCCCCCAACACACGAGAGCTGTATGTTGTCATCTCAGTGCATCAATACCTTCTTACAAATTGCCCTACTTTCCCCTGCCCTTTTTCCTGGTGGCCTCATCCAGGTATCAGTGACAAACGAACAGGTATTTTGCAGGCGAATGCATCCGAAATGGCAGCTGTGCACATGCTCTCAAGTCTGCAACGTGTTGAATGCTGCGCGAGGGATCGTCTGGAGAAAAGCACTCAGCACCCTTCTGAAGACACCTTCATGCTCATTATCAGCTACTGTCAATGGGGGAGGAAGGAAGTGTCATTTTTCTCTGTTCCTAAGCAAAGGGCTTTGCATGAGGAACCCAAGGGAAAATGAGAATGGTAATTTGCTGAGCAGAGGTGCAGAAGGGTGATTCACGCATTGGCAGTGGTGGGGGGAGGGAGAGAGGGGGAAGCAGGGAGATCAGAGACCTTCCATCAAACAGAATTTTTAGGTCTGCGGTAAATGATACAATTTTGATGGCTTTTTCTGGTCTATGATTTTTTAATGAGACTGTAAGGTGAATCTGTCTGGCTGTGGCATTTACATAGATTTGGGGATTTTTTTTCTTTCGGATGCTTCCTCAATTTCATTTTTCGTCTCAAGATCTCCCTCAGTATTTGGATCAGGAGGACGCTGGCATTCCCCTGGTTATAAATTACTCTTGGGGCCCAGTATAACCACCCACAATGATTTTATGGAGGAGTCTGCCCCTTTGGGGATTTCTAGATTGCTGGACTTTGATGTATAGAATGACACCACCTCTATACTCTATGGTTCTTCCTATAGAGTTTGTATCAGTAATTAACTGTGTCATGCTGGTTCTCTCTGTTTCACCAAATTTCAATTATACCCACTATATCAATGCTGCCCTCTAAGACCAAGCACTCCAGTTCCCTCGCTTGGCTCAGAGGCTTCTAGTAGGATCATCTTAACACTCGCTTCTCTCTTCACAGTTTCTCTCTTCAAATGTCTTTGGCACTTGTGTTTTGATCTAAAGTGCCTTGGACACTCTGAATTGCTAGCCTTTGCCAAGTCACTCACAATTCTATGCCTCCCCCATTTGAAATCCCATCAACTTTATCATCTTCATTCCTGGGAGCGGGGAGGGGAGAGATTTGTTCTGAGCCACACCCTGCTTAGCTCCTGACGGCTTTGCCCCCTGGATCAGTTTAAAAACTGCTTTTTTATTTTAAGCGCCAGCAATCTGGTTCCATCTGGGTTTAGGTTTCATGCATCTTGGACAAGCTCAGCTGGCCCCAAAATGTTCCTCAGTATCTAAGAAAACCAAACCCCTTTTCCCAACACCATAATCTCATCCACACATTGAGAATACAAAGCTGTGCCTGTCTAGTTGGCCCTGCATGTGGAATTGATAAAATTTTGGAGAAAGCTGCCTTGGAGGTCCTGGCTTTTGGCATCCTGCCTAGCAACCTGAATTTGGCTTCCAAGACCTCACAACTACATTTTCCCCTGTCAGTAGTGCCTCCGTGCAGCACAACCACTGACACTTCTCCAGTGCTGGGGCTGTCCTTAATGAAGTCTTTTTTTTTTAATTAATTTTTTTTTATTAAAAAGAATTTTTAATACACATATATTACAAATATACAAACATACATTTCATACAATCCTTAAAAGTGTTCAAACATACCTACACTCAATCCCACGAATAATTCATTTTTCCATCACCATCCACCACCCCTTTCTAACCTTGGGTTCCTAGATCTTGTTGGACTACCAGTGGTCAGAGATTATGGGAGTTGTAGTTCCAGAATATTTGGAGACCCAATGTTGAGAAAGGCTCTTCTAGAGGCTGCAGCTGTTTTCTGTTGGCATGTTCTTCTATCCCAGACACTTTCCTTTTTCCCAGGTTCTTGGATTTGCCTCGATATTATTGTGTTTCTCAAGTGTACAATACTTGAAAGCTCACACCTCCAGCACACTGAGCAGGATTTCCCTCCAAACATATTTTCTCACTTGCTCTGCATTACCAAACTAATAGCTTTCATATTCCCAACCATCTGAGGAAAACATTAGCTTGGCATTCCACTGTGACAATGGTTGGCTGGCACCAGCGCAATCTACAGGGAGAGCAAAATCTATTCTTCTTCCTGACAACTCCATTATTTTTCTATGTGTCTGAACCTTTTGTTAATCCTGCCCCTAGGGACAGCAATCTGGGGGTTGGGAGCAGTACAGCCATGCCTTCATCTGACCCAGGAGGAATTAATTGCAAACTAAAGTCCAGTGGCTTGTGCTCGCCAAAGTTTGTGATAGCTAAACCTGCTATTACCCCAATACCTTAAAAGATCATCTCACCCCTTATATACCTGTTGTAAACAAAAATTGCCCTTTTCCCTTATGGGGTATCCAAGAGCCCATATAGAGTCCTTACATAGGTTCCCTATTGGTAGGAGAGAATAACAGAGGCCACCCAGAGAATACTGAGAAGCAAAGCAGCTAGTAAGCTTGATCTTTATTGAACTGTTGCAACAGGGTGCTCCCCTCACCCGCAGGAGAGAGGAGGGACCCAGAAAAATGGCATGCAAGGCCTTATAAAGACTTTTGAAATTCCCATCCTGTAGATCAAGACCACCCCCAGAAACAACATACATACATCACAGAAGGGGTGTAACCTAAGACCACCCCTCAGATACATCACACCTACATCACAGAAAAGGCGGTCTAAAACAGAAAATTTGAATGTTGTTTTTCTCCTGTCCTTGTTTATCTCCTGTCTGGCAGGTTACTTGATTGGATTGCCTGGGGAGCCTGGCCATTCTTTTGTAGTGATAAACACTTAGTTCCTGGGCCAGGTCACAGGCTCACACCCTATTCAAACACAGACATACCCTTAAGACAGGATTTGTGAAGGAAAAGACAATGGAGAGGCTTGTCCACTTTGACCTTGCAGAGAAAACATTTGCTCAGTTTAGGAATCAAAATGGCTTCAGGTCGGTCTTCCTGTGCTGATCTATGTACGTGCAGTTATGAACATTACTATATATCTAAGACCATAAAATTCCTATCACATACCCAACAAACCACTGCCCTCTAGGGATGGGGGAGAAACTCCAACTCCCATCAAGACCATTGGGCCTTGCTGGTAGGGGCTGAGGGAAGATGTAATCCAACAACATCTGGTGGGCACCAGGTTGAGGGAGGCTGTCTTAATATCGTTGTAATTAGCTGAAATGCTCAACCTTTTTAAAACTGCAAAGACTATTTATTACGAGGCTAGAAAGCACCCTTGATTTCTTAGACTAAGGGTTAATCACACAGAATTCTATTCAGCTTCAACGCTTACTTTGTCTTATTACTTAGATAAGAAACCAAGCTGATGTGTATATGAACTTTGCCTATGGGCTGCGTTTCTCAAACCCTCGTTCTCTGGGCGTTCCTCTGGAGATCAAAGCGATTTCCTCTGGTGAAAAGAGATTGAGAAATGTTGCCTCGGAGACTCCAAATTGCTCCAGCCTCCAAGCTCCTTCCGGTGAAGCAGAGTAATTAACTGCTTTTTAAAATGCTACTCACTGCCTTGCAAAACTGAACCCAAGGTTAATGGTTAATCATCTTCATTAGTTGTTTCCATTACATGCAAGAGATAGAGGTGAACAAATGTCTGATTGTTTCTCGGCTGTTTTCCTCAGATCAGGTGTGATGTTCCACTGGAGAGGAACAGTCTCCCTTTTGCTCTTTTGATGCAAAGCCTTCTCCTTTTAATCACTCCTGTAAAAAAAACAACGGAGCTTAAGATGATGTCTTGACAGTGTCCATCCAGTCCAGTGCTTTGTAGACATCAACCTAATGTTTGCATGACAGGAGAATGCCAGTTGCTAGGAGGCAGAAACAGCTGACTGGGTAGGACAGAGCCACTCCCCTAACTTCCTGGCAGATGGGTCACTTCTGCTTATTGGGGCAGGGAGGGGCAAATTATTTATTTATTTATTTATTTATAGATGATAGATATAGATAGATAGATAGATAGATAGATAGATAGATAGATAGATAGATAGATACTATGCTATACTACACTGGAATGTTTGAATGTTTCTTTGATTGTCCTTGAATATTCCCGTCATCCTTTCCTGCCACACCCTTTGAGAACCACTACTCTAGATCAACACTGTCTTCTTCTTTGGTGATCACATGTAGCTGAGTAAGATTGTCTTCCATGAACACAGTCTTAGCGGTGTGTCCATAGGTGACTGTGGAGGCCAATTCTGGATGCGCACATCCTTCCACAGTGGGGACATAGTTTTCTGGGCAGGAGTTGATCATGGTAAGGGTTTGCCAAGCGTGCCTTCCTCTTAGCTCGTTTCTCCCTTTCATCCTGAGTTCAAGTGTCTTCAAAGCCCATGACACCTTTGGTAAAGGCTGTTCTCCAGTTGGAGCATTCGCAGGCCAGTGTTTGCCAATTGTCGGTGTCTATACAGTGGTACCTCGGGTTACAGACGCTTCAGGTTACAGACACCGCTAACCCAGAAATAGTACCTCGGGTTAAGAACTTTGCTTCAGGATGAGAACAGAAATTGCGCTGTGGCAGCAGCGCGGTGGCAGCAGGAGGCCCCATTAGCCAAAGTGGTACCTCAGGTTAAGAACAGTTTCAGGTTAAGAACGGACCTCCAGCATGAGTTAAGTTCTTAACCCGAGGTACCACTGTACTACATTTTTAAAAAAATTGCCTTGAGACAGTCTTTAAACTTTTTTTGTTGACCACCAGCATTACGCTTTCCATTTTTAAGTTCGGAATAGAGTAGTTGCTTTGGAAGATGATAATTAGGCATCTGCACAACATGACCAGTCCAACAAAACTGATATTGATGTTGATGAATCATTGCTTCGACACTGGTGATCCTTGCTTCTTTCAGTACACAGACATTAGTTCGCCTGTCTTCCCAAGTGATTTGTAAAATTTTCTGTAGTGACCGTTGATGGAATCTTTTGAGCTGGAGATGGCGTTTATAAGTGGTCCATGTTTCACAAGTGTACAGTAAGGTTGGTAGTACAATAGCTTTGTAAACAAACATTTTGGTTTCCCTGCAAATGTCCCAGTCCTCAAACACTCTGCACTTCAGTCGGGAGAAAGCCGCACTTGCAGAGCTCAGGCGATGCTGGATTTCAGCATCAATGTCGGCCCTTGTGGAAAGATAACTGCCTAGGCAGGAGAAGTGATCAACATTTTCCAACGTTACACCATTGATTTGGATTTGTGGCGCTGTGGGGGGGTTATTTTGTACTCGTTGGTGCAGCACTTTGGTTTTTTGGATGTTGAGCAAAAGGCCAAGCTTTTCATAAGCTTCTGTGAAGATATTTCGGATGGTTTGGAGGTCATCCTCTGAGTGTGCATATGCTATGTTGTCATCAACATATTGAAGCTCTATGGTGAAAGTTATGGTAACATTACTCTTTGCTTTCATAACAACACTTTATACACTAGGCAATGGGGAACCTGAGGCTATCCCAAATATTGATGAACTACAATTCTCAGCATCCCTGACCGCTTCCCATTGTGGCTGTGAGTTTAACAACCGTTTCCCACAATCTACACTGACTGGCAATCACTCTCCAGGGTCTGAAACAGGGGGTCCTTCTCAGCCCTATCAAGAAATGCTGGACAAAATCATTGGGCGGAAGATTCTACAGCCAAGGTGAAACTGTGCAGCCCCTTTGTTATTTTTGCTGTTATCAAGAGGTGTAATGTTGCTAATGTAATCTTGTTATACTGTATGCATAGTACTCACATGCTGGTTTTTTGTATGTTATATTTATTGTTGTTGATGATGATGATTAAATTTATATACAGTCATACCTCGGGTTACAGACGCTTCAGGTTGCATTTTTTCGGGTTGCAGACCACCGAAACCCAGAAGTACCAGAACGGGTTACTTCCGGGTTTTGGCAGTCACGCATGAACAGAAGTGCCGAATCACAACCCGTGCGTGCGCAGACACGGGTTGCGAACGCTGCGGGTTGCGAACATGCATCCCACACAGATCACGTTCATAACCCGAGCATCCACTGTACTACCCTTCATCTGAGGATAACAGGGCGGTTTACAATAATTATGTTATTATGAAATGGGGGGGGGAGATGATGTGGTGGTTTTCTAAATGCCAAATATGTGCTCCACCACTGAGCTGTGCCCCTTCCCCAGATTATGAGCTTTGGTAGTCTGGCTAGAGTCACATAGCACAGATGCACACCCCACAAAACCTTGTTTGATCTCTCCATCTCCTGCTCCTGCTGCCTTATACATCCGCTGGATCCCTCCCTTCACTGGCATCAGAAATGTCTTTCCCAATCAATTAGTAGCTTCAAGTGATTAAGCTGCAGCAGAGCTTAACTATTGTCATTGCCATGGAGAAGCCACAAGAGATGCTGATAAGAGCTCGTGCACATTACTTAGGAAACAGCAGAGGGCAAACAGAGCCACTTATTCCCATGTTTAAAGATTACAGACTCTGAAAAACTAGCAAAAGGCTGGCTGTCCCTGGTCCGATTTGTAATAGGTCCCTCTTTGTGGTGCTGCCACAGCAGGACTTTGGGGCAGATGTTCTTGCCTGGCTGTCTTGCTTTTGTTTGTTATTATTGTATAATATTTTTGTGTGTGTTTCTACATTGTAAACAGCCCTGTGATCATCAGATGAAGGGTAGTCTAGAAATGTAATAAATAAATAGTGGTGGTGGTGGTGATGCCTCTTCCTATTCTGGATGAAGGCTAGAGACGGATGTGTGAATGTGTGCAGAAAGTAGCGTGCTATTCAAAGGTAGAATTCACATTCGTTGCTCCACCTGCTTTTGCCTCTGGCCCTGTCAACCACTGTCATGGAATCAAAGAACTGTAGAGTTGGAAGGGACCACGAGGGTCATCTAGTCCAACCCCCTACAATGCAGGAATCTTTTGTCCGACATGGGGCTCGAACCCAGACCCTGAGATTAAGAGTCTCATCCTCCACCAACTAAGCTATACCCAGTGTGGCCTCAGAAAGGAATGCATCCCTCAGGCTGGAAAAAACTTTCCCACCCCTGGCCTAGAAACACCAGCACACTGGATTTGGAACCAACGTTAGGGCATCTTTGGCTTGAGATCCTAGACCCGCATCCACACCATACATTTAAAGCTGATTTAATGTGCATTTGGGGGACACGGGTTGCACTGTTGGTTAAACCACAAAGCCTAAGACTTGCCGATCAGAAGGTCAGCGGTTCAAATCCCCAAGATGGGGTGAGCTCCTGTTGCTCAGTCCCTGCTCCTGCCAACCTAGCAGTTCAAAAGCACGTCAAGTGCAAGTAGATAAATAGGTACCACTCCGGGGGAAAGGTAAACGGCATTTCCATGCACTGCCGTGGTTCACCAGAAGCGGCTTAGTCATGCTGGCCACATGACACGGAAGCTGTACGCCGGCTCCCTCGGCCAGTAAAGCGAGATGAGCGCCACAACCCCAAAGTCGGCCACGACTGGACCTAATGGTCAGGGATCCCTTTACCTTTACCTTTAATGTGCATTTAGAGTACATATCTTCCCCCAAAGAATCCTGGGAACTGTGATGAATCCTTCACAGAACTACAAGCCCCAGCACCTTTAATGGACGACAATTCTCAATATTCTTTGATGGAAGCCATGTGCTTTAAATGTGCATTATGTGTGCTTTAAAAGTATGATGTGGCCGTGAGTAGACCGCTGCAACTATGTGCCGCTATGTGCCTGCCTGAGCCCAGAGTTACAGCTGCTTATTATGTCCTAAAACTTTGCCACTAAGTGAACAGTTATTTATGTTTTTTAAAGATCCCGTTATATAATTACTCGTAATTGCTAGTTTTATACCAACCATTAATCATTTTTAAAGAAACATCTAATTAAAAGTAAATAAATAGCTAGTCAACTGCACATTGCCCCAGTGCTCGGAATCTGTAATTAAGCTCCTGCATTTATTTCCCCCCTGTGATAACAGGCATAGGAAGAACTCAGACCAGAGGTTCCATCTAGTCCAGTAACCTGTTTCACACAGAGATCAGATAGGTGCTTCCAGGAAGCACAGTCTCCCACTTTGGTATTTAGTAGTATACGGCCGCTGAACCTGGATGTTCCCCTTACCTACTGGGGCTAATATCCTCCATGGGTTTCCCTCTATATAATAAAAAAGGGAGAACGTCACCACGCAGCTCTCATTAGTGGATTTATAGTGCCATATCCTGGAGTTGCATGAAATCAGAGCAACAGAGGGGAGCAAAAATGAAGGCAGGTTACACAACAGCAGTGGCCATGACATGGGAGAGAGAAGGCAAGGACACCAATAGGGGGGAAGTGGTGGTTTTAAACAACAATGGAAGGTGGGGAAATTAAAAGGGCACTTAGTAGTTGCAATGTGAGGGAGGAGGAAAATGCGGGAGGCTACCATGGGAGTGGGATGTGGGTGGTGCTGTGGGTTAAACCACAGAGCCTAGGACTTGCCAATCAGAAGGTCAGCGGTTCGAATCCCCGTGAAGGGGTGAGCGCCTGTTGCTCAGTCCCTGCTCCTGTCAACCTAGCAGTTCAAAAGCACATCAAAGTGCAAGTAGATAAATAGGTGGGAAGGTAAACGGCATTTCCGTGCGCTGCTCTGGTTCGCCAGAAGCAGCTTAGTCATGCTGGCCACATGACCCAGAAGCTGTACACTGGCTCCCTCGGCCAATAAAGCGAGATGAGCGCTGCAACCCCAGAGTCGGTCACGACTGGACCTAATGGTCAGGGGCCCCTTTACCTTTACCATGGGAGTGGGTGGTTGTTGTTGTTGTTTGGGAGGGGTTGCACCAAAGAAGGGGAGGCAAGCACATGGGGTGAAGGTGCAAATGGGTCCCAAGCAGGGCTGCAGAATAGAAGAGCAATGGGGTAATGGGGATAGGAAGGTGAAAACTGAGCTTTGTGGTTGCATGGGGTAGGAAGGGGAATACTGGAGGAATAGCAGGGTAGTTGGTGAGTGGAGTGAGCGGTGGCACAGCCTTTAGTATTCGTCATCCACTTGCTTAACCTTCACAGAGCATCCAAGGCTCAACGCCAAGTCCCTTCTTCCTAGGCTCCACCCTTCACCAACCCTACTCTGCCCCCTCCTTGAGTGCTTTTGCCTGACTGGAATGTGCCCTTGAACTTTGGAGATGCCTCTTGCTTCCCTGGATGGGGGAAGGTGAACTTCTGACTTGTACACACCTGGAATGTAGCCTATCAGACAAAGAGAAGAGTCTGTTGCTCCACCCACTTTTGCGTCTGGCTCCACCCATCGGATGGTTGCCAAGGAAGCAATGTGGCTCTTGAATTGTGAAAAGTTCCCTGCCCCTGGACTCAGCAATGTGTTGAGTATTCCATCTGTGTGTGAGGGCGGGATTTGCAAAGCCCAGGACCACCTCTGATTGGACACTTGCTTGCCATCACCCTACACCTCCAAGAAGAGCGAGAAAATGTGTCGTTTGACCATGTATTGGTCTTTATTTGCCAGGGAAATCTCATCTCGTTTCTCACTACTTGACACATAGAAGGAACCTGCACTATAAATTGCCAGAAAAATCTTAGAATCTATTTCTATTATTAGGATTGGTTGGAAGGGCCACTTAGATTTTTATGTAGTTCCTGATTCTCTTACTCATTTTCTTGAATCATTTAATAAATATCTTATACTAAAAACCTGGAGTTCATTAAATAGCTCTTTCTTGGACAATATCGCCTACAGCGGGCTGCTTTGTCTAAAGCCAGAGTGATATAATGGTTCAAGTATTGGACTAGGACCTGGGAGACCAGGGTTCAAATTCCCTTTCCGCCATGAAGCTTCCTGGGTGACCATGTGCCAGTCATTATATATCTCATCCTAACCTACCTCATAGGGACATGGGTGGCGCTGTGGTCTAAACCACAGAGCCTAGGGCTTGCCGATCAGAAGGTCGGTGGTTCAAATCCCCACGACGGGGTGAGCTCCCATTGCTCGGTCCCTGCTCCTGCCCACCTAGCAGTTCGAAAGCACATCAAAGTGCAAGTAGATAAATAGGTACCGCTCTGGCGGGAAGGTAAACGGTGTTTCTGTACGCTGCTGTAGTTCGCCAGAAGCGGCTTAGTCATGCTGGCCACATGACCCGGAAGCTGTCTGCGGACAAACGCCGGCTCCCTCGGCCTATAGAGCAAGATGAGCGCCGCAACCCAGAATCGGTCACAACTGGACCTAATGGTCAGGGGTCCCTTTACCCTTTACCTTTAACCTACCTCATAGTGTTGGTGTGGTATTTAAATGAAGAGGAGCAGAACCATGTGTGCCACATTAATCTCCCTGGAGAAAAGGGTGGGATGTAAATGTAATAATAATAAAATGTTTCAGGACAGTAAGAGGACTCTCCTCACTTGTCATTTCCAGAAACTCTTATTCAGAGGCCTAAGTGGTGAAAGTTCCTAAATTATTGGTACAGTGGTACCTCGGGTTAAGTACTTAGTTCATTCCGGAGGTCCGTTCTTAACCTGAAACTGTTCTTAACCTGAAGCACCACTTTAGCTAATGGGGCCTCCTGCTGCCGCCGCACCGCCGGAGCGCAATTTCTGTTCTCATCCTGAAGCCAAGTTCTTAACCCGAGGTACTATTTCTGGGTTAGCGGAGTCTGTAACCTGAAGTGTATGTAACCTGAAGCGTATTAACCCTAGGTACCACTCTATAGGGACTCAAGAATGGCTTGTGAGAGCCATGAGGTTCTGAGCTGGAGCAACCAGCTCAAACCTCTTCAAACAATGAGCTTCTCAGATAGACTGGGAGAGAGGAATAGGCTTGATTACCTAGTTCCTCCCAAGGTGGGGGAAAGTGGCAGGGTAGCTTAGTTTACTCTATGGTATTCACCCCTTCATTTATTAATTAGACTTTTACATGTTGGTTATAGGATGCTGGCTATCCCACACTTTCCAGACCCAGGCCCATGGTTTAAAGCTCTGTATCCAAGCTGTTTCTTTTTTTGTCCCAGCAATTTCCCTGGGAAAACATCTGTTTTACCACTGAATCAGAGCAAATGGAAATTTGCAGAAAGTCTGATTGCTGTTTGCTCCAATTCAGCAGTAAAATGCAGGAAAGCGACAGGTTTAAAAAAATAACACAGCTCAGACACAGAGCTTGGTAGCATGGGTCTGTGCCTAGAAATGCGGTGCAAAAGGAAGTCTGGATGAGCCCTAAATCCAACACTCCAACTACTTCTCTGCACTAGGTAACTTCAGCTAGCATAGATTTTTATAAGGTTTATGCAGTAGTTTGGTAGTGCTTAAATCCATTGCTTTTGAATATTAACAACGCAGTAACCATTCTGCCCTTGGAGAAGGATGGAATGCAAACCTGATTTTTTTTTTAAAAAAAACCAAATTAAAAATGGTTGTGGGTATATAATCATCTATCTGAAAAATGCCCTCTGGCTCCATTTTGCTTCGCGGGTTGACCTCCTGGCTTCCTCGCCACCTCTCCCTCTGTTTGCAGCCATGAGTCTGCTAGCTATATTTGTTTAAAGCATTTCATATGTAAATCTCACAGTTTGACATTCTCCAAATTAGGTAGGTAATGGATATGTTGTGAGAGTTACTGATGTGGAAAGACTGTACTATTAGTGATTCAGGGGGGAAGTGAGGTTGGGGGGGAGGCAGTGTGGGGTAATTACTGGGTCACGGAACAGGCGCCTGGTGTCAGTCATGGGAGACGCAACAATGGATCGAGTAGGAGGATGAGTAGTAAAATGTGTCAGTTCGAGGAGTGACATTCAGGGCTCCTCCAGATCTGTCAAACTTACAGAATGGGGTTTGCATATTAATGTTTATAATAAGGCACAGAGCAAAGCTACAGCAACCCTGCACTGCCAACTTAATTTCCTAAAATAGACTTTTTTGAGCGCCCATGTCAATATGCAGCAGGATCTGCGATGAATTAATGTGCACGGAAAGGAGGGGAGGGGGCATGTTGCTGAATGAATGCTCCAGGCTCAGCTAGTAAGGCTTGTTGGAAAAGTTGAGGAGGAGCCAGCCAGGCAGGAACATCTGGAGTTGGGTTAGCATGACCACTTGTGCAACGTGCTCCCCAGGAAGGAAAAGTGTCATTAAAAAATGAGGACCAAAAAAAAGGGGGGGAAAGCACAAATTTCCCTAAAATGTGCATGTGCTAATTTGCATGCATAGATGCAAATTTAGAAACTGTGGCTACAATTTTATTAGAAACGCAAGATTTCTTGTCCTAGGGACCATGTGACTTGTGGGCCTGCTTTCAGTCTGCTGTCCAGGTGCTTCAAGGTCTCGATTGCTCTCCCTTGTGCTGGTCCCAGGGGGAAGGTTACCGTTGGCGTGGTCAAAGTCCGGTCCTGGGTTACGAGTCTGGAAACAGTTCACAAAGAGCGAGGCGGGGTCCGAAGCAGGAAGCCGGGCGGGGACGGGAACTCTGGAAGGACAGGTCTGGGTCCGGGCAGAAGCAGGTATTCAACGATGTTGCTCCCGCAACCTGGGACCGGGCTGACTGGCCTTTATCTTCTCTGAGGCCAGGGGCAGTCCCGGCCCCCAGGAGATCCGCCTCTCCTGGCCTTAAGGCGAGCACTCCTCCTGGGAGAAACCAGTTCCCTCCGCCTCTCTGCCCTGAGCCTCTGCACCTCAGGAGAGGATGGAGGGTTACTGGACCCAGGGGGAGACTCACCTTCCCCTGACAGGGCTGGGAGAGGTGCACCTGTAGGCACTGTGTCCTCAATCACCTCCGGAGCCAGAGTGGAATCACCTGGTGCCTGCTCCTGAGGATCCAGCACAGGTGCAGGCACTTCAGATCCAAGGCCCTGCCCCAGCTCAGCTGGCGCTGGAGGCGGGGACTCCTGTGCAGGCTGGGGTTCCTCCGGTTCAGCCTCTGAATCGGATTCCCAGGCCATCACATCCCTTCTTTATCAGATGGCCCTTCAAAGAGAAGACTTCCCCAAGAAGGACACATTGTAACTCTATGTTTGGAATGTGCCTGTTACAGGAAGTTGCTTTCTACTTTGCTTGACCATTTATCCAGGATTGTCCAATGCAGGGGTCACCAACCAGATGTGGTGTCCTTCAGATGTTTTGGACTCCAACCCCAGTCATCCCCAGCCAGCATGACCAATGGTAGAGGATGATGGGAACTGTAGTCTGAACTACCTGGAAGGCACCTCATTAGCTAGCCCTGATCTGGAGAAAAACAGTAGGGTTAGGAGGAAAGGTTGAATGTCCAGTGTGCTTCAGACCTCTCGGGGCCTTCAATCAGGGAGTTTCACATGCAGAAATTCAATCTTTTGCTACACCATCTCCACACTCCTACCTCCTAGGACTGGCAGCAGCTTTCTGGGGCCTCAAGTAGAGGTCTTCCTTGTCATCTGCTACCCAATCTTATTTTTCTTTTTTTAAAGCTGGAAACCCCAGGGGTAGAACCTAGGACCTTCTGCGTGCAAAGCAGATGCTCTACCGTTAGGCTATGTTCCCTCCCCAGCCAGCAATTACTCCTCAGTCCAACTCCATCGGCTTTCATTTCAACCCACCTGGAACTAATTTGGCACTCCTGGCGATGGCACTGAAGTTTGAAAACACTAGCCTCAAAATACACATTTTCCCAGCTTGTAGTACTCAGTTGCATTGTGAGTCAAACACCCTTCCTCTGAACTTCTTATTCCACTTGTAATTAAAACTCAGGCTTTATAGAAGCCTCTGTGCCAGTATTGTGCCTGGGTGCTCATTCAAAGCTGGTAGTCACAGGTAGCAGATGCTCAGAAGCTGATTGCTTCTCCTTTCCTCAAGGATGAAACTGTCCCTGATAGCTGAAATGATCTTGAAATAAGAAAAATGTGGATGCTTCTTTAGTTGTGATTATTTAGTTGTGATTCCTGCACTGCAGGGACTAGATGACCCTTGGGGTCCTTTACGATTCTATGATTCTAGATCAGGAAGGAAGCTCCCCCTTTAAATGATCAGAAGTACGAATAGAATTAATGACTATGTCTTGGCTCTTCATTGCACACCCTTTAGGATTATAGATTTGTTAAAGGCAATTGATTTTATTGCAATTTCTATTAACTGCATACTTCTTGGCCTGTCATAATACTATCAGATAGTCTTGTTTCTCCTTTAGTTGTTTTTGAAATGCAGTGATGATCTAGTAATTGTGGGTTGATTTATGATGATTGGCCCTATTGAACTTACACTCAGTAGTGCTTTGATGAATTGCTTAATGGGGTCTTAGTATCCAATATTTTCATATTTATGTGTTGCTTTATTATGAACTGCTTCATTGTGCATATTGCGATATTGTGGGCAGACTAAGGATGCAATCCTATGGTCCTTGGAGAGGGTATCCCAAAGGCCATATGGTTTTGCAGATCTTCCCCTCTGTGAGAAGCTGGGGAGGTTCACCTTGAGAAACCCCCTCTCAGCCACCACAGATAGGACCACTGTTGGTGCTAACCAGCGGTGAGCGAAGGTTGCAGTGTTTGGGATCTTTTAGAGCAGAAATTTTCAACCTTTTTGAGTCCACAGCTCCCTTTTACCATTACATTATTTCTGCAGCACCCCTGTGGGGCTCAGGATCTCAATTATGTCCCCCCTTGCCTTGGGAGCCAGCAGCCTCTCACCCCTTTTTGAACACCCTCCCTTGTGGAGCGTTCCCTCAGCCTCCTCTCCTCTTCCCTCTCCTTGGGAGTTCTCCAGGCAGGTGCTGCTGCTATCCCTGGTTTCTGAGCTCCCCAAAGAGATGTGCCTCTTCATACTGCCCCCCAGCCAACCCCAGGAGCACCATTTGCCTGTGGAGCTTGTAGCCAGGGCTGCTGCAACAAACAACAACTGTGCAAGCCTTTGGGAGGCAGAGATGCGAGAGGGCATCAGAGGAGGAAGGGAAGGAAGGGAAGGGAAGAGGGACAGAGGCCAGTGTTGCCCAAGGCCATCATTCAAGGCACCCCAGGGTGCCACGCCACACTGGTTGAAAACCACTGTTTTAGAGAAAAGCAAGTGGTGACATGATAGAAGTTTAAAGAATTATGCCTGGCATGGAGAAAATGGATCCAGAAAAGTTTTTCTCCCTCTCCATGACATCAGAACTCATGGACATCCAATGAAACTGAATGTTGGAACCTTCAGGACAGATAAAAGGAAGTACTATTTCATGCAGCCCCGAGTTAAGCTATGGAACTCACTTGCACGGGAGGCAGTGGTGGCTTTAAAAGAGGGTCACAGAGGAGGAAGTTTTCCATGGCTACTAGCCACAATGGCTATGCTCTGCCTCCACGGTCAGAGGCAGTAATGCTTCTGAACACCAGTTGATGGAAACCCCAGAAGAGGAGAGTGTTCTTGTTCCCATAGGCATCCTGGCAGCCATTGTGAAAACGATGCTGTACCAAAAGGGCCATTGGCCTGTTCCAGCAGTACTCACTGTATGTTCCTTCTTGTTTTGTCTGCTTCAGCCATGATGTCCCTCCAATCACCACTGGGGTCTACCTCTGCCCCACATCTCACTCCCCACCCTACCCCACCCCTGCCTACTGAGTTCTGCAAGGACAACCCTGAGACTAAAAAAAAGAAGCTGCCACAGGAAGTGGCACCCCATGGCCTGGTTTCAAGTAAGATGGCAGATAGATGGAGCTGGCTGAGAGCAGATTGAGATTGGTGCATCACTGCCAACCACACCAGCCTCCACTAGTCTTCTGGTTCCAGGCTCCTGCCTCAACTCAGGCTGCTGCCTATAGCTCAGCTCCATCAGTCTGACAAGGCACAACACAAACAAAACATTGGCTGCCTGGTTGAAGCCTCAGCAAGGTGCATCACCACCATAAGCAGCTTATTCATCTGTTGTTGTTGTTTAGTCGTGCCTGACTCTTTGTGACCCCATGGACCAGTGCACACCAGGCACTCCTGTCTTCCACTGCCTCCCGCAATTTGGTCATGCTGGTAGCTTCGAGAACACTGTCCAACCATCTTGTCCTCTGTTGTCCCCTTCTCCTTGTGCCCTCAATCTTTCCCAACATCAGGGTCTTTTCCAGGGAGTGTTCTCTTCTCATGAGGTGGCCAAAGTATTGGAGCCTCAGCTTCAGGATCTGTCCTTCCAGTGAGCACTCCGGGCTGATTTCCTTCAGAATGGAGAGGTTTGATCTTCTTGCAGTCCATGGGACTCTCAGGAGTCTCCTCCAGCACCATAATTCAAAAGCATCAATTCTTCAGTGATCAGCCTTCTTTATGGTCCAGCTCTCACTTCCATACATCACTACTGGGGAAACCATAGCTTTAACTTTTTGACCAAACGTGATCCACCTGGAGCAGGAACTGGCAAGCCACTCCGGTATCCCTGCCAAGAAAACTCCATGGAGAAAGACAACAGGCATATTCATCTGTAGTCACCATTATTTGTTGTACCCATTTGAGGTTGTTGACATGAGCTGTCAGGTTTTGAGGTTTGCCACCAGGAGCGAGAGAACTTTCCCCTCCTCTTCCTCCTCCTCCTCTGGCCCATGGAAGTCAACAGTTTGCCCTAGCATATATTTTGTGCCATCAATTTTATAAGAATTTTTCCTCATTTGCTATCTGAATCAGCTCTTCCTGCTGCTTTGTTGGCTCTCCTGCACTCATTCCCCTGTAATCGTTAAACACACTGTTAAATTCCAGAGTATGTTGTCTGTACATCTGATAATTTAATTCAGAGTGATGTGTGTGGAACTGCTAAGCATTCTTAGATAGCAACTAGGTAATTGGCAATACTGGATATGGTTCTCTTAACAATAAACAGGAAACATCTCTCCCTGTTAATTCATTCACCAGTAATCACCTCCTGGGCATTCTGAACAGGTGTGGCAAAGTGCAGGTAGGAGGTCAAGATCCTAGACAACGGATAGCCAATGTGGTGCCCTCCAGATGTTGTTGGGCTCCAGCTCCCATCAGCCTCAGCTAGCATAGCCAATGGTCAGGAGTGATGGGAGTTGGAGTCCACAACACTTGACTAACAGTTGTCTAACGGCTGTTGAGGATGCTCAAGTCTCACTGTACTAATTTTTTTGGGGGGTGGGGACTGTTTTTACAAACCTTGGAGTCACCCTGAGTGTGTATATACCTTTGCCTTGTGTGTAGATGTAGTTTTGAATCCATAAGCATGAAGATTCCTCAGGTGAAGATGGGGAATGAAAGGAATTGTGCCAACCTTGTTAAGAAATGAACTAAGTATATTGCTCCAGCAGTGGTCTGCCATTGACAGATGGTTTGCACAGACCTTCAGAGATAAGTGTGTGTGAAGCCCCACCCCCATAGGAGAGACTGATTGTACATTAAAAGGGCTGCATCCTGTTATTTAGGTGTGTGCAGCAGTTGAGAGGGACGATCTGGAGCTTCTGAACTTAGTCCCAAATCAGATGATTCAGGATATCTCCAACTGATGTTCAAGGGAACCAGGGATCCCACTTACCCAAGAAGCAGTGATGGCTTCAAAAGAGGATTGTACAAATTCCTGGACAATGGTGCTATCAGTGGTTACTAGTCATGCTGGCTATGCTTTACCATCATGGTAGGAAGCAGTAATGTTCCTGAATACCAGTTGCTGGAAACCACAGGAAGAAGAATGCTCTTGTGGTTGGGCCCTGCTTGGGGACTTCCTACAGGCATCTGGCTGTGAGAACACTTACCTTCTTATGTACTTGAGATCTGAGCAGAAGCTGGACAGCCAGCTGTTGGGGATTCGCTAGCTCTGGATTTCATGCACTATTCCACTAGTGACTGGTGTCCAGTGGGACTGGTAGGGCAGAAGGCAGAGAGCCCAATGCTTGTTGGAGCCAGAACCAATGACAGGCAGAGCCAACTAAGTCTAGTTGTGCCACATCTGCCTCCCTGCTGAGTTCTACAAGGGCAACACAAAGACTAAGGAGAAGAAGGTTGACATCCAGTGCCACTTCCTGGACTGCTTGTAAGTTAGAAGGCAGGCAGTGGGGACTGACTGATAGTATACTGAAGTTGGTGAGACAGTGTCTGACAAGCCCCAATGCAACGGCCACCATGGGTCATTCCCCAAGTTTCCCTGCCTGTTAAATGATGGAGCAGATGCATAGTTCTGAGACTAAGCCAGGTTTAGTTCCTCTTCTTCATTGGCCTTTTGTAGCTATTTCAAAACAAGTGCTGAAGAATTCCTTCCTTGAACACCAAAGCAATTTTGATCCAACCTGTGACTCGCGATTAATTAGGAAGGAGGATATTTATGGAGGAAGGCAAAAAGCCTGCTGTTCCTGAATAGTTCGCCATGGTAGAAATTTCACACCCAGTAAATCACTAATGAAAATGTCATTTCCCTGCTGGGTTTACCTGAGCCTCTATTAATCTCACCGTTTCCATTAGAAACAGAATTACTGTCAGATTTGCAAGGAAGAAGAAGTGTTGCATTGTTGCATTTTAAATTAACATCCTCAGTACTGTAGGGTAAAGAGACGATCTGGAAATTAGAGCCGGGAAGTCTTCTTCACTGGCCCCGAATTGGATACATTGGCCATCTGCTCAGCTCTGATCACCATCACAGCTAACAAAATTCTCTTTCACAGACTAGTTTCATTCCAAAATAAAAGCTCAGCACAGACTGATTCTGCATTACGACCCAGTGCATCCAGAGGGAGACAGTCCCAGCAAGGGAGGGATGGGGCTTTATCCATACTTGCCCAATGAGGTTGTGGATGGGCATATACCAAAATTGCAATTACCGCTTCCTTCATTCACCTGGGGCAAGTGCATGGATAACCTAACCAAGGGGAGAGTTTTCAAATATGTATCAAGTAACCCCACCCACCCTTGTGGGCAGCAGGATCTAGAATCAAACCAGTCTGAAAGCAGCAAGTTGACATTTTCCTGTATTAAGAACAGCTACTTTGTGTTTCAAATGTGTGTGTGTGTACAGAGTCCGGGTCTTCCTTGCGAGAGTGAGATGTTACGTATTTCTATTTAAAGGACATTTGTGATCTCTAAATTTGCATCTATAAATTAGGATGTGCAAATTTTAAAGAAAGCTGTGCCCTCCTTTTTGGGGGTAATGCGTAAGTAGTCACTTTCCATGGGAAGCAATGGAGGAAGAGGAGATCAGGGTAAACAGGATTAATATATAAAATTCTTACTTAGACAAGCCCACCTGGATGTTTAGATATGCTTTGCAGAGTTTTAATTTGTTTGTCGATTCTATTGTGGTTTTAATTTTCTGCACGTCTTAAATAATAGTTGTAAAGATTTTAGTGATTGTTTTATTGTTTTATTGTTTTTGTAAACTGCTTTGAGGTTTTTCCTACAATCAAGCAGTATATACAGTAAATTTTATGAAATATTTGTGTGTGTGTGATCTCTGCATATGCACAATAATCCAAAGTACATTTAAACCACTGTCACCCTTCCAAAGAATACTAGGAACTATAGTTTGTTGAGGGTGCTGGGAACTGTAGCTCTCTGATGGGTGAGCCACAGTTTCCAGGCTTCTTTGGGCAGGAAATGTGCTTTAAATGTACGGTTTTACCCAGGGCTTTTTTTCAGGCGGAACTCACTGGAACTGAGTTCTGACACCTCTTTGGTGCATTTCAGCATCTCTGTAGTGTTGTGGCATGTTGGCACATCGACATGTCGTTCGGGGCTGAGCACCAGAGGCTGTGGGTGGCACAGCACTTTGTCTTGTGTGGCAGAGGCTGCGGGTGTCATGACGGAGGGCGGTGGCATAGGAAGAGAAGCTTTTTTAGGGGCGATGCCCCTAAAAGCTCAACTACTTTGGCTCCCCCCTAAAACAAGGTCAACAAGTTCTGGCACCTCTTTTTCTAGGAAAAAAGAAAGCCCTGGTTTTATCCTAGGAACTCTGGCTTGTTAGGGGTCCTGGGAATTGTAGCTCTCTGAAACTATAGTTCCCACGCTTTTTTAGACAGGGGATGTGCATTAAATGCATGGTGCATATGCAAGCTCTTTTCTGCTCTGTTCATGTGCATTTGAACAACATTTTTCTCCCCGGCCCCTTACCTCCTGCAGGGGTTGTCAGAGGCTAGAAATAAGGTATTCCAGAGAGCCTGTTCTTGGTGGAAATGTCCAGGCACTGAAGCATGAAGGAGGTTGGTTCACAGAAAGGAAAGCGGGGTGGAGAGAGAGAGAGAGAAGGAAATGAAGCAAGGAAGCTAGTCAAGCTTAGCAAGGAGGGGGCACAGAAGCTAAACATCAAGGAGTGAGGTGTGGGACCAAGGCAGACTCCAGTGGTGGTTGGAGGAGGAGACAAAACAAGGAGCATAACAACGCAAGGAAAACCCTGCTAGATCAAGTCAGAGCCCATCTAGTCCAGAATCTGGTTCTTGCAGTGGTCACCAGGATGCCTTTGGGAAATAGGGTCCCTAAATGAGAGCAATCTCTTCTCCCGTGAGATACCTGGAAGTAGGACCTGATCCCAAGAGCACTCTCCCTTCCTGTGGTTTCCAGGAGCATTTCTGCCTCCGACCGTGGAAGCAGAACATAGCCATCATGGCTACTAACCATTGATAGCTTTATCCTCCATGAATTTATGTAATTCCCTTTTAAAGCCCTCCAAGTTTAAGGCCATCACTGCCTCCTGTCTTTAACCTCCTTCCACAGTTAACGACATAAAGACGTGTTTGCTTTTATCTGCGTTGAATCTTCAAACTTCTGCATGCATTGCAGATGCTCTTCCACAGAGCTTTGGCCGTTCCTCCAAAGAAGCTTTCTTATATTGAGCCACACCATTGGTCCATATTTTGAAGAGCAAAAAAGAGGACGCTATGACGACTCTCATTTTAAATACCCCTACTATATGTAGTCTATAGAAGCTGTGATATACAGTGGTACCTCGGGTTACAGACGCTTCAGGTTACAGACTCTGCTAACCCAGAAATAGTACCTCGGGTTAAGAACTTTGCTTCAGGATGAGAACAGAAATCACACAGCAGTGGGAGGCCCCATTAGCTAAAGTGGTACCTCAGGTTAAGAACAGTTTCAGGTTAAGAACAGACCTCCAGAAGGAGGTCCCACTGTACTGCTGGGGGGTGGGCAGGAGAAGAGAAGAGAAGAGAAGAGAAGAGAAGAGAAGAGAAGAGAAGAGAAGAGAAGAGAAGAGGAAAGCAAGTCTTCAACCACCAGTTGTGTCTATGTCTCATCCATTTTGGCAAATTTAAAAACTCCACCTTGACAGAAAATTTACCCTTGAAACAGAAGTGTCCTGGAAAAAGAGGACACATGGCAACCCTAGCAATTGCCTACAGACTGGCTCTGATTCTTCAGGGTTTCAGGCAGAGTTCTCTCCCAGATTTACCTGGAGGTGATGTTGAAACTGGGACCTCCCGCATGCAAAGCAGATGCTCTGGCACCAAGCTGGGGACTCCACCCTATCCTCAGAGATGGAGTGTATGATTCTTTGGGCAGCAAAGTGCTGGAGAGAGTCAAGGGTACCCAAGTGGGATACTAGGACACCAGAGGGTAGACTGCCTGACAAACATATATTTTGCAATGCTGATGTGCTAGTCCCGAGGGTTAACCATGCGGCGAGGTCTGAGTCCAGTCCGAGGTCGAGGGTGCGGTATGGAGGCTGTCTGTCAAAGCTGAAGCGGGGTCCAAGGTAGGGAGTCAGGTGAGGTCAGGAACTCTGGCAGAGGAGCAGGACAGGGTGCAGGCAGGAAAAGGCTACCAACAATGTTGCTCCCACAACCTGGGACTGGGGCTGGCTGGCTTTTATCTGCCCCAAGGCATAGGGCGGCCCCGGTCCACAGGTGACTCACCTCTCCTGGCCTGGAGGCGAGCACTCCTCCTGCAGGAACTTAGTTCCCTCCGCCTCTCTGCCCTGAGCCTCTGCAGCTCAGGGGAGGCTGGAGGGTTACTGGACCCAAAGGCAACCTCACCTTCCCCTGACAGGGCTGAGAGTGGAGCACCTGCAGGCAATGGGTCCTCCATCAGCTCAGGAGCCAGAGCAGACTTAGCTGGTGCCTGCACCTGAGGATCCAGCACAGGTGAGGACCCTTCAGGCTTATGCCCCAGCCCTGGCTCAGCTGGTTCTGGAGGCAGGGACTCCTGTGCAGGCTGGGATTCCTCAGGTTCAGCCTCCGAGTCCGAATCCCAGGCCAGCACAGCTGACATCTGAGGAGTTAAAAAAGCGGGGGGGGGGGTGCAGCAATAGATGCAGAGAGTGGATTGAAATCAGTGAGTGTTTGCATCACCAAAACAGAACAGCTTGTTTTCTGTTTGTACTGACAAGGGTCACTTCCCTCAAATGCCAATCATCCTGTTTTCAGTCTCCCCCAAATGTCCCTGGATCAGGTCAGCGAACCCGTTGATGCTGTTGCTATGGAAGTAATTATGGGAAGATAGATTATAGTGACTCGGAGCATAATAAATTTCCCTTTACCTGATTTATGGTCTGTATCCTTTCCCCATCTCATCACACCATTTATAATGTTGCCAACCAGTCACCTCTATGACAACAGAATGGCAGAGAAGGAAAACAGGGTTCCCCTGCTCCCAGCGAAGGTTTTCTAGAACTGGAATGAATCTCCACAAACGGCTGTCATGCTCTGTAGGTGGAGCAGCCACCAAAGTCTTGAGTTAGGGGTTCTTTTTGGAGATTGTGGCTTACATGGAGAGAAAGGTGGGTGAGGATAAACCCTCACTATGTGCTGTCATCCATATCAGAATCACATGGCAAGGAGCAGCATGGGCATCCATGCAGGAATGGGGGGGAGGCAAAATTCAATTCGGTTAAATGAGAATGTACATAATTCACACTTTATAAAACAGTATGCGAACCAAGATTTACATGCCTCTAAATTTTGCAGTGCATTTCTTTAGCCAAATAATGTTTTAAAAATGCATCAGGTAGGGCAAAATGTTCATAATATGCATGTATTTACAAAAACAACATACAAAAATGCATTGTGTGGGGAGACATTGCTTTGCAAAAATATGTGCTGTATGTTCAGCAAAATTGCATAGAAACATGTGTTTATTAGAAGAGAGGGGCAGTAATTTACTTATGAGTTTTCATGAGATTTTGTTTCAGCAAAACAAGAATTTCTGCAGAGGTGTAGAGAACTAAACAGAAAATTGAGAAGCTGAGAGAACCAAAACTGACAGATCCAGCTATCCCTATATCCATGGTGGACTTCACTGAAAACCTCTGAAATCCAGATGTGACCTCTGGGCTAGTCATATGTGCTCTAAGGCAATGGTCCACCACTGAAGTTGGAGGTATAAAACAAATTACAGTAGTGTTCCTTCCATCTTTTAAATCAAATCTTTGCAGTTCACCATAAAATAAAACAAAATTTCAATAAAATTTCTCCTCAGCTTTTGGGCAGCCACTGCAAATCTTGAAGCTCTGTCACAATTTTGTCAGAGCCAGAGAGCAAAAAATGTCATTTCCACATGACTATCACCATCAGGTATCCTACTTAACAAATTCAGAATCAACTTTGCCCTCAGCTCGGAATACAAACAGCAGTATAATTGATGCCAATATTAAAATATGCCACAAGACAGTCCCATTAAAACAGCAACACAATTAAAACAGGAGTCTGAGGTTGAAATACTCTGAATGCACATCTCCAGTCTTTCTTTCAGGGCCCTTATTTTCAAAGCAGTGAAGTGTGTTCCCAAATCACTTCTACCACATTTTGAATGTCAGCCCTGTCTTTGCCCTGAGAATCATCATTCTGGAACATACTTTGTTAACATCCCCTTCTCCTTGCTCTTTTGCCAAATGCGAGTCCTCCCCGGTGATTTCTCCCTCCATGATGCTTTTAAATCTCACAAATCAATCTCTATCAATTTTTCATGCATGACTGTTCTCTTTGGTTACCACGCAATGTCCCTCCTCGTATTCAAAACACCTCACCTGGGGTTGTTTTGTAGTCTTGACCTTTACTTGATTGTTCTTCAAGTCCGAATTCCCTCAGCACCACCTCTGTTCTTTCCTCAGACACACGATGAAAAGTGCTTTAGGGTACATACGAAGACACGGCTCACACGGCAGAGTTAAGAGTTGCCTGCTGGGTCAGATTGCAGGTCCATCTCCTAGCCCCAGGCTCCAACAGGCTCCAAGAAGACCATCCAGTTACAACCAAGATGTGCATAACATACTTGTAATACAGATAAGTAATCTGTGTTTGGTGACCCAGGGTGGTGTACCCAGGGTGGGTATCAATGGGGAGAGGAGCAGAGTATTTGCACATACATGGAGTCCTTGTATGTTGCAGAAGACAGGAAGCCTAGCTGTAACTGGGGAGAAGAGCCTGTTTATTCCACTGCTTGCTTCCTGTGTTGAGATGGCAGAGTAATCCACAGCCAAACAGGTTGTAGTAGTAGTGTGTTCTTGGTTGTATGAAGGTGTCGGTGGGCAAGTCACATGCCCAGGAAGTGGGGAGATCACCTGTTTGGAAGAAGAAGCTTGCAGGCACACCTGATACAGCTTTCTCACTTCAGTGGCTTCCAGTGCTATGAGTCTTCCTTGACCAGTGACTCATGCTTTAATGACCTCCCAGTTAGACTATTGTAATGTGGTCTATGTGGTTTGGACCCTGCAGGTAGCGCAAAACACAACCACAAGAGTTTTAATTGCAACAGCAAAGAGAGGTTTTGTAACAATAATAATCTATGAGCTGCACTGGCCACCAATTCACTACTGAGCCCAATTCAATGTGTTGACATTAGCATACAAAGCCCTAAATGGGTTATGTACAGTCTGAGTCACAAAGGAGATCTCACACGGCCAGATCTAAAAGAACATTAGTTCTGCAGAAGCAATAGTAGACCAGCAAGATTGCTTATTACTGAAGAGATGAAACAAAACAAGCTTCTTTGTTTTGCCAAATAGAAAATTGTCTCTTCCTTCTCTCCTGGTACATGCTGTTTCATGAACAACACTGGACTCATCCTCCACTCTGGCAGGCAAGTGTGACCTTAGCTTATTAGCTGGGCTTGGATTGCACCAAATAGCACTCATTCTTTTTGGCCAAGTTGTTAAGCAGGACAGCATGTGGCCCATAACAATATGTACACTTCTGACCTATGTCTTTGAGTTCCAATTTGCCATCCCTGCCTATGACTGCTGGAACTGTATGAATTCAAAGCACTTACATTGCTACTAAAGGGGAAACGAACATAGCCAGCAATTAAAACATGGTGATTGCCAAGGGTCAGATAGGCTCACTGGGGTGGGGGAAGTGGTGAATGGATGTTGTGCAATTCTGTGTCAGGACTGCAAGCACAGAGAGGTGCCCAACAGAGCCAAACATAAATAAACCCAGTCTGCAAGCAAATATAGCAAGTACTAGAACACGTTTTTCAGGACCATGGACAGCAACTAGAGAGATCAGACATTGTTCCAGTAAAAAATCTATAGTTGAGGCTTGTCCATTGGGGTGAATGAGTACAGCCACATCAATCTCAAAATGAATAAAGAGATTATATATATTTTTAATCTCTATTGCACACTGCCCTGGGTTCCTTTGGAAGGAAAGGTAATTCACAAATGCAAGAAACAAATAACAATTTGAATGAACAGCTAGACTAGCAAGGTTATTGAGAATGAGAGAGGGTGGAAGATAATAAAATTATTTGACACAAATCCATCGTTCACAGTGCTGCACCCACTATTGCATGGGGATGAATTAGCGACACCCAACTCCCCCAGGAAGATGATGACTTGGCTAGTAATTTTAATTGTTGTTTTGCAGGTCCTCTTTATTGTTATATTTCAATAAATACAACCATTTTTTTCATAATAGTTCATTTTGTGGGTCTTCTTACAAGATGTGATGGAAAATTGCAATTCTAAAAAGTATCATCCTCTTTTCCTCACCTTCACCACCTTGAGTCTTAAATACACAGTCCTCTAAAAGTTTCAGCTGCAGGATAACAGATCCCTGTTCCTGCCTGGTGGTGAAGCTGGGATGATACACTTGTTAATTTATTTTAACAAAAGTACTTGCTCTTAAAGCTACTACATCAGACATAACATAAAGGTGGAGAAATAAGCAGTGAGTTGATCAGCAGGGATGAAATGAAAGAACAGACCCTGTTTTAATTTAAATTGGGATCGATCTCCCTAATGAGAAGCAGAGAGTCAAAATAAATTACATAAATGGAGTTAATCATGATGGAGAAGAAAAAGAGTAACCTTGTGCCGGTCAAACTGATTTGGCTAATCCTAGCTAAAGGCAACCAGGATAATATACACTTTTGGTAATTTATTTTTTTAAAGGAATGTTCTCAGCATTTTTCTTGGGTTGTCCTTGAGGTCTGGAAGTTCTTAACAAGAGGAAAACTATTATGTAAAGATTGTTGTTGCTGCTGCTGCTGCTTCTCTATATCAAGGATGAGCAATCTTTCTTCCTGGATGGCCATGTAGCCTTCCAGAGTAAATTCTGGGGGCCTCATGCCAAAGGCAAAAGAGAGCAAATGAAATGAAGGTGGATTTTGGTCTTCTTTAATAGGTTAGTTTCTTCACACTCACATGTCCCTCTTTATCCTCCATCAAGGCACACAAGAGACATCATTAGAGTTCAAGGACACTTCTCAGCCAAGAAAAAACATGTAAGTGAGGGCTGCTGAACAGTGTATCTGGGGAAGATCTGTGACCTAGCAAGAGCCCAGAGGGCCAGAAACGTGTTCTGAAGGGCCGGATTAGGCTTGAGGCTCCCCATCCTTGGTTTACATCCTTCTTAAAGGACTATCTGATCATATAAACTGGAGATTCCAGGGACTGAACCTTCTGCACACAAGGCAGTGAGCTATGGTCCTTCACCCCCTGTATACCAGAATGGTGGCTTGGGCCAACAGTCTCCCACCACCACCTTCTGGAACTTAGCCACTTCTTAAAATTGTATGTCTCAGTTCCATCTGGGGTTCGGGAGGTAACCTGGGTGGGATTAATGCATGACAAAAGTGTTCCACCTCTTATTTGTCCTCAATCATCATTGTCTGCTTCTCTTTCCCCAGGGTTTGCAAAAAAACCAACACCCTTCCTTTGAAAACAAAATAAGGAAACAGAATGAATTGGGCAAACTATACATTTATGGATTCAATCTGCATCATTTGCTTCTGAGATTTGGATTCTTGGTTTTTAAAAAAGAATCGAGAACTTGGTGTGTGCAGAACACTCATAGCTCTTAGAATGGCATACAAAATCTTGCATTGCTAATGAATGTCAGTAACAACAAACAAATCAAGAGTACACTCTGTCCTTGAATTCCTAGGTAACTGTTCTAACCCAGGCTGAAGAAGGACTTAAGATTTGCAGCTGAAATAAAAGCACGGAGACCATAGATCTTTGAGTATGTATCTACCACTGCCCTCTACTGATAACAGGAACACTTAGCACAAATGTATAAAAAGATTTAATTTCTAACATGTCTTTGGCATCGTTGTACCAACAGACCTATAAGTGGACAAAGTGTGCGTTGTTCTGTTGTTATGCTGGAGTGCACTGAGGGTTTACATCCCACACCATGCTTTTAACCCTTTCCTGCTGTACTAACAGTTTGCTTTATACCTGGTCTCCCTAGGATAATTCATTGCAAATATAACAGCTGGAAACTGATGTCAGGAAATAAATATATGGCATGACTGCATTTAGTTGTGTTGTGTTGTTGAGATGTCGCCAGACCACCCATTAGGCAAGGTATTCACTTTACCTAATGGGTGGGCTGGCCATATCTCAACAACAGATCAGGCAGAGGTAGTGGATAAAAATAAATAAATCAAACCATGAGTGGTAGTGGATAGGTTTCCCCCAGCCCATCTACCACTGTCTCTGGCCTAGAGCCCCAACCTGACTTCAGAGCTGCCTGACACATATTTGCAGGCTGGCCACAGCTGCACATTTCTTTGCCCATATTTGCTGCAACATTGATGCTGTAGACTACCTCTGTAATAATAATAATAATAATAATAATAATAATTTATTATTTATAGCCCGCCCATCTGGCTGGGCTTCTCCAGCCACTCTGGGTGGCTTCCAACCAAATATACAGTAATACATCAAACATTAAAAGCTTCCCTAAACAGGGCTGCCTTCAGATGTCTCCTAAAAGTTTGGTAGTTGTTGTTCTCTTTGACATCTGGTGGGAGGGTGTTCCATGGGGCAGGCACCACTACTGAGAAGGCCCTCTGCCTGGTTCCTTGTAACTTGGCTTCTGGCAGTGAGGGAACCGCCAGAAGGCCCTCGACGCTGGACCTCAGTGTCTGGGTAGAAGGATGGGGGTTGTAGCCTACAAACTGCCCAGAACGTATGTAGGAAGCCCTAGAAATCTCAAAATAGTCAGCAAATGTCTCTTGTGTGTTTAGATGCTTGTCTCTGCCTCCTGTCTGCTACACATCAGATGTATTTGTGAGTCTCTCTCAGGCACATCTGTGAAGATGTGCTCCTACTAAAACTTTTGCTGATTTTTTTTTTAAAATAATTTTTATTAACTGGCCAATCACATCAAATTAAATCACATCACATAAATTCCAAATTACAAAGCCAAATTTTTAAATTTTGTTGGGGGAACCCATACTTCAAGATCCAAAGGGGGAGTCAAATCATCTTCTTATTACTGCGTTAGTGTCCAAATCAGTCCCAATCAGTCCAGACAAAGCTCATAATTCTATCCAGTCTTATCTTGGTGTTTCCACATCATATCTTGTTCATATAATTTCTCTTTTTCTTTTACGATCTCTTCTGTTAGTCTCCTTAAGCCGATAAGCAAATATAAATCCTGTGTGAATTTCCCGTTCTTCCAATCTAAGTCCAGATGGTTTCCATATATCTCCTTCGTAGATAACATCACTCTTTCCATCATAAATCAGGCATTTTTCGCTCTTAAGTCCCACAGAGAAATTAATCCACGATATGTAAACAGCTCTATTTCTCTCTTTCTCCTCCCAGACCCAAGAGCTCCAACAATGCCTCCCAAGATGGCGACGGCATTTTTAACTGCGTCATTCCAAAACTCTTAACTTTCCAGCTTCGTCTTGAAACATTGCTTTGGTTCGAAAGTTTATCTCCACACAGCCTTAAATCACAGCTTAAGTCCTTAAAGTTCTAACTCATTAGGGGAGGGGATTCTTGTTAATTCTTGTTAATCACATGAAGAGGAAAGAAAAGTTTTTTTCCCCCTCCCCCCTCAGTCATTTGCAATACCGTATCTTGACGTATCTTCTCATATTTTGTTTTTGCCTTGTTATCAGAGATCTCTTCTGTCAGCAGTCTTTACTCCCCCTTTTTCCTTGAAGTATGTGCAATTTATCTCGTCCAAATTGTTTCTTTTGAAGATTCTTGCAAACTAGAGGCGCGGATCAGGGACGGCGTCCAGGAGTGCCGAAGTCCCACAGGAGGGCTTTGTGCCTAGTGCCCCCACCCCCACAAATTCGGGGGTGGTATAGGGCACAGCAGGCAAGGGCCGTCCCCCCCATAATCCTGGGGGGGTTAAGGAGGCTAATTACCCCCATCATAGCCTCCAAATTACCTCGTGTGGGTCGGAGAGATGTTATTGTCAGCCATCTTCCGATGCGCCACCTAGTGGCCCCCCAACTTTTGCTGATTTTTTCCTCTGTCTTCTGTCTTTCACATTTATTTGTTTTGTTTTTTTTTTAAATTGCAAACCATTACTTTAACATTTTCTAAGCGGAGTAATGACAGTCCAAACTGTAACACTGAAATAATAAAAAGTAAGTTAAAGATACATATCAATATACTAGTGGTCCAGGGCACAGTCTTATGGATCAGGGGGAACTTGTGAGATACAGTACATATGTCTGAAGCAAATAATTGGTAGCAGAGGGGAAGGCATTCAAGGGAGTTGGGGCAGTACCAAAAAATATCCATTTTCTTTTTTTTTTTAAGAATAATTTTTTATTAACCGACCAACCACATCAAATCAAACCAAATTACATAAATTCCAAATTACACAGCCAAATTTTAAATTTTTGTTGGGGGTACCCATATTTCAAGTTCCGAAGGGATCCAATCAACTTCTTGCTTCTTACTGCTGTTTTAATGTCCACAAATCTAACCTTATGATGTTCACAGTACTATCCAGTCCTTTCTTATTATTTTTCCACATCTCTTGTTGTTATTTTCATATATTTTTCCTTTCTCTTTGTGACCTCTGATAGTCTCCACAAGCTGGTTAGAACAGTTCATAATCCTGCGTGGATATTATTATTTTTATCCAGTAGCCATATCCAGACATTTTCCATATAACGTCACTTCCATACATCAAAACAGTCTTAACGTCATTAATCTTCACCAATCTGCCTCCTTTCTCAAAACCTCTAAGGAGATTCACTAGGAATGCAGTCTGAAAACAAATCCGTTCTTCCTCCCAGCTATAAATCGTTTGGCAAGATGGCAACTCCGAATTAATTGCTGCGCCATTCCCAAAAGCTCTTATTGCTTCTCGGTCTCCATAAAGCATACTTTTGGTTAAAGTTTATCTCCACACAGACCTTAATCATCCTGCTTGGGTCAGTTCAACCAACGGTTCTAATGAGGAGGGGTTCTTGTAAATCACATAGAAGGAAAGTAAAAAAGGTTTTCCCCCCATTCAGCCCCGTTGTCAACATACCCCGCCTTTGGTGTATCTTCATCGTAAAATATTCCTGTTTCTCCAGCCCGTCGTCTTCTTTCGCAGAGGTCACTTAAATTAGCAGACTTCACTCCCCTTCTTCACTTGAAATATGTGCATTTGCTTCTTTTGTAATTAATTATTCCAAATTGCTGCAACTAGTGCGCAATCAGAGACAGCGTCCAGGAGAGCCGAGGTCCACACAGGGGCATTCTGCCTAGGGCCCTCACCCCCTTCTTTCGAATTAGGGGGTGATTTATGGGCACAGCAGGTAAGGGCAGTGCTCCCCATTTCCTTGGGTCAACAAGGGGGGCTGCCTACTCCCATAACAGCCTCTTAATTACCCCTTGTGGGTTGGAGAGATGGTATTGTCGGCCATCTTCCAATGCGCCCCCTAGTGGCCCCCCAAAAAATATCCATTTTCAAGTCACTGTCCTACGATGTTTTGCAGGATGTGATGCCAAGAGTAAACTTTCCCCATACAATGTAAATGATCTACATAAAGGTGCAGGTGGTCTTTCAGATCACCTGGTTCCAAATTGTTCAGGGCTTTATATGTCCTGGACAACTAGTGCAGAAACCAAAAACTATTGTAATTCTTAAATGGATAGTGCCATTTTTGCTAGTTTTTGCCACACCAAAAATGGGGTGAAGTCATGCCAAAGTCACATTTTGCTCCGCCATCTTGATTTGAAATGGCACCCAGCACCCAAATCTCAAGGAAGACTGACACCCACCACCTTTAACATGATCCTTTACTAATTAATAGTGGCCCTCATAAAACAACAACATGTCAAAATTATTTGCTGAACAACAACCTTTATTAGAGACAGACGTTTAAGGCTCTCCAGGCAAGGCAACACCTTGGGAGGTTATTTTTGTCCCATTGCACTGCCATTGGACGCTCATGAGAAATATAAGAGGCAAAACTCTAGGTGGTCTCTTCATTTCATCAGCAAGCAAATTAGTTCAAAGGATGGTTCCATTTTCGTGTTTTAGAAGCTTAAAAGCCTTTCCGTGTTGACTTCAGTTGGACCCTCACTTCTTAATCTAGAGCTTTCACAAAAGCTTCCTTTCTCTTCAGCCACCAAATGATCTTCCACCTCCTTATCAGCAACACTAATAGCACAGAAATCTTCTCATTAGGGAAGCTGGCCTTCTGCCCCTGATGTACATAAGACCAGGGCACCATAATACAAAAGACACTTCCAGATTTATAATGATGACAAATGCATGCCAATTTGTGAATCCAAGTCATGAAATGGGTTATTTTAACCCATCATTCTTTTGAGCCATGGGTTTCTCATACAGAAAACTAGCACAGTGGGAAAAAGAAGACATAACTCCAAGATAATGGATGCAGACCATATATTCAAAGATGGTTTCCTTAACATTGTGTTCCAAAGATAAGGTTTGAGTATTCTCATAAGTGCAGAAGTAGGATGCCACCAACCCAGTTCTGTTGTTACTATGAATTTATTATTACCATGAATTAATTAACTAGATTTCTACCCTGCCATTCCTCCCAAAGGCATCCGAGCAGCCAACATGCGAATGACAAAAGAGATTTTTCCTTGTCCTAGATAGGCTACCTTGCCATGTTGACAAGCCCCATCTGCTTAGTGGTAGAGCATGATGGCTGAGATAGCTCAGTTGGTAGAGCATGAGACTCTTAATCTCAGAGTCAAGGGTTCGAGCCCCAAGTTGGGCAAAAGATTCCTGCATTGCAAGGGGTTGGACTTGATGACCCTTGTGGTCCCTTCCAACTCTACAATTCTATGATTCTAAGATTCTAAGATCTACTTTGCATGCAGAAAGTCACAGATTCAATCCCTTAAATCTCCAGATAGGGATGGGAGAACCCTCCATCTGAAACCCTGGAGAACTGCTGCCAGTCCGTGTGGACAATACTGAATTAGATGGAGCAGTGGCCTGATTCTGCATAAGACAGTTTCCTGTATTCCTACGACAGGCTTCCTCAACCTTGGACCTCCAGATGTTTTTGGCCTACAACTCCCATGATCCCTAGCTAGTCAGTGGTCAGGGGTGATGGGAATTGTAGTCTCAAAACACCTGGAGGGCCGAGGTTGAGGAAGCCTGTCCTATGATGTGTAACCAGAGGTAAGCAACAGAAAAGAGCAATAAGGTTGGAGTATATGCTAAATATTTGAAGTGTGTTTGTAAAAAATAGACTTGGGTCTGTTTACGTAGGATATATAAAGCACTGTGTTTTGCTGCCTTAAATACTGAATTGATGAAAATGGGACGCTTTTTTCCATGATGGATATAACGATCATGTAATTCACAAAATATATGAGCCATTAAAGCCCTGTGACATCTCTTCCCCGTGCTAAAGATTGTAAGTGGGATTAATGGTACCAATAAATCCATTCCCATAGGGAAGACTATAACAACAACAATCCCAAAAAGGGGGGAAATGGTAGGAAATATAGCCCACCTGGTAGGTTTATGGCCTTTCCGAACACAGTAATCATTTTAAAGAGATGCTGATTAGTGCTGGCAACAAGATTGGAACTGGAAGCTTACACGACATCCATTTAAACCGGAGCGCTAGGGAGTCTATAAGATCCCATTTTGTGGCTCAGACAGAGATGATTCATCCTGGTTGCAGGTGCGGCGTGTTCCTTGCACGCTTCCACAAATGGATGAAGAAAGCAAAGTTTGCACAAAGGAATCAAACAACAGAATCCAATTCTCAATTTGCACAGGTGGGGCTGGTTTAGCAAATCGACACCAGCGCTGAGCCAAAATCTGTGCTCCAGTTGTGGTTTTGTGTTGCTGGTTTATCTGCATTGTTGTTGTTGTTTTGGTTTTTTAAAAAAGAATTTCCTCCTTGTTTTCAGGGCATGTTGAGATTTCTTTAGCATTTCTGCAGGAAGGAGTTATAGTTATTTATATAAATATTTATAAACTGCACTTAAAAAGAAAACCCACAGTGATGACAGCACAAGGGATGGCAGACTAGCAGGGAAGGGGGAGATGGAGTGGAATGTCCCAAACAGGAGCACTCCAGACTGCAAAGTTTTGTATTATTGATTGAGATTCATTTTTCCATTGAGACATTATAATTAATGGACTGTTCTAATTTCCTTTGAGACAACATTCCTAATTGCTGTACTTCTCACTTATGACTTCTAGGCATTCCTGTCGGCATTGATTCATTTCAATTTGCATTTCTGCACTCTTCAATTATAGATGCCCGGTCAATATAGGTAGGCAAGCGGTCCATTCTTTTCTAAGGCTGCCTATTATTTCAGAGGGAGAAAGGTGGGAGAAAGAAAGGAGTTTTCTGGTGGAAACTGAATGCTGCAATATGTCCTGTTCTTAGCCAGGTCTGATGGGGACAGAGCAGCATAGGTGGGCACAGGGGTGGGCACTGGATGTGCCCAGACATGCCTTAATGTTTCTTTCTTAAAAGGGGGATCAAGGGAAATAGAAAGACAGAGAGAGATGCAGGCAGAATTAAAAAGCTGGAAGGGATCTGGAAGGAATTCTGCCTGAGTCTGTCTCTGGAAGCAATGGCGGCGTGATTGGCTCCAGCAGCAGCAGTAAGCGGGGAGCAGAGGCTCATTTGCTTCACACAGAAGCTGTGGATCCATTCCAACCTTTTTTTTCTGCCTGCATCTATCTCTGTCTTACAGCTCTGTCTCAATTTGAGCTCTGCTTGCCACCTTTTGTAGAGCGAGATCTGTAGGGGCAAGGGGGTGCTTTTGTGGCATGCAAGCAAGGAAGAGCCATCCTGCCCTCTGCCCTCCAGATCTGCCCTGCCTCTGGTCAGCTTGGCGTGAGTCTTCTACTGTACAGGAAAAAGATACAGTGGTAGCTCGGGTTACAGACACTTAGGGTTGCAGACACTTCAGGTTACAGACTCCGCTAACCCAGAAATAGTACCTCGGGCTAAGAACTTTGCTTCAGGATGAGAACAGAAATTGCGCGGCAGCAGCAGGAGGCCCCATTAGCTAAAGTGGTGCTTCAGGTTAAGAACAGTTTCAGGTTAAGAACGGACCTCCAGAACGAATTAAGTTCTTAACCCGAGGTACCCCTGTACCCTGTTTTGTCTTCTTGACCACTCTTGTTGTGGTTGTTTTGTTAGCTTTTGTGCCTTTTTACCTCTTCTTGTCCTTATTTCGTTCAGCTTGTCATTCCTACTGCTTTTTCCTTTGTTGAAATAAATAAACCTATACAAGACCCCAGGTGCCCTGTGGAGTATCAGAGGCTGGGACCCCGACCACTTACAGGGTTCTAGTTCAATGGTTTCCAAACTCTCCCACCCTACAGACTACTTGAAAATTGCTGCCTGTTGCTTAGCAGTTGTGATGCGCTGTGTTAGATGCTAAAGTATCTTCTTTAAAAAGTATATGAGATTCAAGTTTAACACAATAAAACGTAATAAGGCACCAAGGAAGCAATTAAAATACAATTAAAAATCAATATTTGCAATTTAGCTGTAATGTCCTTGCTGTGCTGGTGCAATGTCGTGTTCAGCTACATGCTGGCATAGCCATTGGTGTTCCTCTGGTGTAAGAATGATCAGTCCGTCAGAACAGTAAATAAAAGTTGGTCAATGTACAGTATAGACCAGAACTTGTGCAAAGAGCAACCGTGGGCAAGAGTGTAACCTTGAGAGCAAAATTCTCACGCAGGCAATTCCATGTTTTAGACAACTTGCTCTGATAATAGATGCCTGCAGGAATCCATCACGGAATGGTAACAAAGTTCAGCCTGCCTCAACTCAAGGGACCTTCTGCATGAAGAATTGTTGCCCATCCTGAAAACATAGAAAGCTGCCTTATCCTCCATCACAACACTTGCCCACCTTGTTTAGCATTAACTACACTGAGTGGGAGTGGTTCTCCTGCATTTCAGACTGGGAACATTCCCCAACCTACCTGGAGATGTCCAGGATGTCCAGAATATTCTGACCACTGAGCTATGGCCTTTCCCTGGGCTTCCAGAAACTCCCCACCCATTTTTGAACTCAATTCTTTTCTTTTCTTTTAAAGCAGGAAGTAAACACAGGGACGCAGGTGGCACAGAGCCTAGGACTTGCCGATCAGAAGGTCGGCAGTTCGAATCCCTGCGACGGGTTGAGCTCCCATTGCTTGGTCCCTGCTCATGCCAACCTAGCAGTTCGAAAGCACGTCAAGTGCAAGTAGATAAATAGGTACCACTCTGGCGGGAGGGTAAACGGTGTTTCCGTGCGCTGCTCTGGTTTGCCACAAGCGGCTTAGTCATGCTGGCCACATGACCCGGAAGCTGTACGCCAACTTCCTAGGCCAATAAAGCGAGATGAGCGCCGCAACCCCAGAGTTGGCCACGACTGGACCTAATGGTCAGGGGTCCCTTTACCTTTATCCACAGAGACAAGCAGCTCCCACTTCAGAAGATCACCTTCCAATGCTTGGAGAGCAATCAGAATGGCGCCAGGAGCAGAACTAACACATCCCCTTGCAAGTTTATTTTAAATGAATGCTCAGTGCCTCAGACGGGGGCTGCAGTATTAGCAGAATGAGGAGTGTGAGGAGAATACTTTATTTTTGTGACAAGGCAGGAGGCGATGCTGAGGCTGTTTGCCTTCCCACCCACACCAGCTGTTGGGAATCAAGCCCAGGTTGAGGGAAGGTGGGAGAAAAACAGAAGATGGGGAGGAGCTGTTTGTGTTTTATAAGCCACAGAGAACGATGGAGAGAGGATGGAGGACAATGCCATACAGTGCCCTAGAGGCGATCTTGAGCATAGTTCATGGTTTGTAGGAGAGAGTTAGAGGGGGGGAGCAGTTCTCTACCCCACCCATGTTTAACCCGATGAAGGGGCTCTTGGATCCAAGAGCTGGGACTTCTGCCTTATCCTCTAGTGTAATTGTGAACGCTCTGAGGTTAGTGGGGAGCAGGCTTGGGGGATCTTGCCCACTTTTTTTGGAAGATGTTTACATGCCACCCTTCCTTCAGAGACCACGGGGCAGTTTAAAATAACAATTAAACAGTAAAATTAGAAATCTATCCCCAAACACAGAGGAAAATAAGGAAGGCAAGGTTATGTGGTGTGCTCAGATTTAGAAGGTGGCTCTTGTAGAAAAGTTGACAGCGAACCTTAGATTAGTAAACACACAAAAGAAAACAGACATATTCACGCCTTTCTGGAATGATTTTATCATTTGCACAGAGCACCAAGTAGCCCAATTTCCTCCATCAGCATACACCTATCTATGGTTGAATTTAAGAAGGTTTGGAGATTTTGAGACATCAACTGTAAGGGAAGCAGAGGAAGGTTAATTTTCAACCCCACCAACAACCCCAGCAACAACCCATCACTATTATCTTTAGCGTGGTACCTCGGGTTACAGACGCTTCAGGTTACAGACGCTTCAGGTTACAGACTCCACTAACCCGGAAGTAGTACCTTGGGTTAAGAACTTTGCTTCAGGATGAGAACAGAAATCGCACAGCGGCAGCGGGAGGCCCCATTAGCTAAAGTGGTACCTCAGGTTAAGAACAGTTTCAGGTTAAAAACAGACCTCCGGAACGAATTAAGTTCTTAACCAGAGGTACCACTGTATTTTTAATATTATAACTTTATAATCACAATTTCAAAGCATTTCAAATACGTATATTTTCAATAATCTTCAATCCAACTGGATTCAAACAACTTTAGATGAGGCAGTGAAAGGAAGGAGACCAAAATTTAATATTTTTTTTATTTGCCTGGCTGTAAATGTTAATTTTTATGTGAGTTCTCTCTTTCTGTTAAACGAAATACTATGAGCAGAAGGGGAAGCTTAAACAGGCGTGCTATTCTTTCCCTCTTTTTCCTTTCTTTCTTTTTGTTACTTTTTCTTCTTCTTGATTTAGGTACAAGTTATGCGAAATGAGATTTTATGTTGAGTAAACTTTGCTGCTGGAATCTTCAGATTAAAAAATCTGCTATATGCCCAACTTGATGTTTACTCAATCCATTCATTTATAAAAAATAAACAGTGAAATTATATATCTACCCCAAACTATAGAGGCTAATAAGGAAGGCAAAGGACCATGGTGAGAATTATGAGGTTTTGTGAAGAAGCAGAGTCTTCCCTTGACTTCAGAAGGATGAAGGCAGGCAAAGGCAAGGAAGACAAAGAGGAGCAATATGGTCAGAATCTCATGCGAGATAAATCAAAGGGTCAATGTGCTCAAGACAGAAACAAGTGGAGCGAGATGAGAAACAGCAAGAAAATATCACAGAAATCAATAAGGGATAAAATGAAAACCCGAGCCAAAGTTTTTGCAGACTTGATAGGAAGAAATGGATGGATCTGCGCTGTGTTGGAGAGATGAACATGACAAGACTTCACTGAAGAATTAATACAACGGAAACATGAAAAGGGATGAATCAAAGGAAAAGAGCAAAGCGATGTGCTTGAGGAGAAGCTTGGAGAGCAACACGATTAAAAGAGAATACAAAGAGTGAAGAAATGAGGGGAACCTTTACCATGAGGAAAGAAACATTTGGGGCTTTTTGGTTTAGAAAAAAGGGGGAGTAAAAGAGGACTTGACTGTGGTATATTGCCCAGATAGGGGCATTTTGTGGCCCACGAGAGCAGTGAAGTAACTGAGACAGGAACCCATATCCAAGACCGTGTTGATCGGAAACCCCTCTGTTCCCCTCAAGTGGTCCCAAGTCTTCCATCCTGTCAAAACACCCAGAAAACAAGAACCACACACCCCAAAAAAATGCCTCTTCAATTTTGGGCCCAAGCAGCTCAAAACAAAAATTAATAACCCAAGTATGCCAATAATACTGCCTCCTAGAAAAGACATTTGAGGGAGTGGCTCTTGTCATTATGCTGCCATCCCCCCACAAGTGGCTTTCTTCAAATGAACAGCTTCCCTTTGGTGCCATCTCCTTTGGAAACAAATGCAGTTGGCTCAGCTCTCTTGGAAGTTGATCACCCTCTCAGAAGCTCTGGCTTTCTTGGCTACAACCTCCCCTCCAGTCAAGATCTAGGCTTACCCAATGCCTAACCGCCTTACAAAGTTGTGGTGATTGCTACAAGATAGGCGAAAACCAGATGGCCAGTGCCAATTTGCCAAATGGAGAAAAATCCTGCCCGGCCCCAAATATGGCGGCCGACTTCATCCATAGCAAGGTCATAGCACAAGTAAAAGCAGTCAAAATTAAGGGAGGGGGGTGGGAGATCTGACGACAAAGGCAGAGGAAGGGTGCCAGGCAGGACGCAATTTAAACATCTGTGGAAGTGGGCCCAAGCATCCCTATTGGTTGGTTGGGCCTGCTGTCAGGGCAATGCCCGGCCAAAGTCTCCCAGTATTGGCCAGTTTGGCTGACAGCCAGACAATCTGGCCTGCCATTTGTTGAGTCACTTGCATGGTCCGAGGCCTGACCGCAACACCACCCACTGAGGAAGGTGAGCAGACTTCTTGAAGTGAATTATGGCAGTCAGGTGGGCATTTCTGCTGGTGTTCTCCTCAGCAGTAGGAAATGCAGGAGCAGGGCCCAGCTAGAGTAAAACAGGCACATCTGTTCTGCAGTTGCCCCAGCGGTCGTGTTCGTTCCTACTGATGGGTGTCCTTCACTGTCGCACCACTTAATGTTCTTACAGAAAGGCTAGCTCATAATTCCTTAAAAGAGGGGTGGAGAACCTGTGGCCCTCCCTGATGTTATTGGACTTCCTCACTGACCATTGACCATGCTGGCTGGGGCTGATGGGAGTTGGGGTCCAGCCACATCTGGAAGGCCACAGCTTCCCTGTCCCTGTCTTAGCGCCTTAGATTCAGCCATGAGAGTTCTTGGTATTTTTCATGGAGTTGTGATTAATTTCCAGGACAAGGACTAAAAGAAGATTGAACACCATACTTTTAAAGCACATTCAACACACCTTTAAAGCACATGACTTCTCAAAATAATCCTGGTAATTGTAGATTCCCTCTCACAGAGCAGCAAGCTACAATCCCCAGGATTATTTAGAGCAAAACTCCATCTTTTGTGCAGCCAACTCAAGAAAAGAACAGGCATCCATGTTGAAACAGCAGAAGTACAATTAGAATAAAAAGAACAAAGGATGAAAGAGAGGAGGCAGTAAGATAAATCTGGATGTCATGTACATAGCAGTGATGTTGAAGATAAAGTGAAGGAACAGAATCTTAACATGATTATAAGACTTTAAAGGGGGCTGAAACACAGTGCAATGGCAGCTGATAAGGAAAACTAGGAATGTCAACATCCATTAACGTAAATTTTTAAAGAGTTAACACAAGTTAAGAATGAAACAAGAACAGGACAGTACTATTTTTAAAAAAAACCAACCCAAAGTGTGAAGATAAATAGGGGATAAGAGAGAAATCAACTAGGTCAAAAACAGGTAAGATAATGATTTTACAAGAAGAACCTTAGAAATCTTACCAAAGGCCGTTTCAGGGTCTATAAGGAGCTACACAAAGAGTTTCATTACAGAAATGAAAGACTCTGCAAAGTTCAGGAAGTTTAGATGAAAAACAGAAATGCTAAAGGAGAATCAGTTAGCAAGAACAAAAGGACCAAGAGTTGGCTTCTTAAGAATGGGTGAGATCACAGTTTGCTTAAAATTAGAAGTGGGAGTATCAGAAAGAAGGAGAAAGGTTGAAAAATGTAGGAAGTGTAGGAAAAAACAGCAAAAGCTCCAGAATATAGAAAATAATTGGGTAAAGGATCAAAGTGGGGGGAGTATAATGGGCTTTATCGAGAAAAAAGAAAACATTGCCTGTAATAATGGTGTGTGTGGCTGAATGAATAAGAAATAACTAAGGAGTTAAAGGTGAGGAATACATACCCTCCAGCCGTCCCTATTTTAATGGGACTTTCCCGGAATTTCAGAACTCATCCCGGCTTCTGATTTGATCCTGGAATGTCCCGGGGACTCATCTTTTGGTGCCGTGTTCTCGCGTCCCGATTTTCATCAGGGGAATGTTGGAGGGCAGGGGACTATCCATAAGAAACAGGTGAAGAAACATCAAAGGGATGAAGAGAAAGATGGATGAAAAGAAAGCATGGAGTGGGCAATGTTTATTAGCCAAAGGGCTCCAGGGTTCGGCAGGGCCAGAGGCAAAGGTTGGTGAAGCAATGGATGGCTTGCTTACCTCTGTGCCACACAAAAGCCAAAGGTTTCTACAGTCACATGTATCTTGCAAAGCAAAAGGTCCCAGACCATTTTGGGTGAACCCTTCATCCCTCTTGCCAGATCCTGCAAAATGATTCTATCTCGTGAGATCTCATGATAGCCTAACAGGGAAGCAGAACTCTTCCCTCCTCACTGCTCTTTGCACCACATGCCCACACCCTCCAATATTTCTCTTATGAAAACAGGGATGTCCTATTCCATTATTATTATTATTGTTGTTGTTGTTGTTGTTGTTGTACCTTGGGTTACAAACGCTTCGGGTTACAAACACTTTGGGTTACAAACTCTGCTAACCTGGAAGTAGTTGTTCCAGGTTGCAAACTTTGCCCCGGGATGAGAACGGAAATCACGCTCTGGCGGTGCGGCAGCAGCGGGAGGCCCCATTAGCAAAAGCTTGCCTCATGTTAAGAACGGTTTCAGGTTAAGAACGGACCTCCAGAACGAATTAAGTTCGTAACCCAAGGTACCACTGTATTACTATACCCTACCCATCTGACTTTATTACACTGTATTACAGTGGTACCTCAGGTTACATACGCTTCAGGTTACATACGCTTTAGGTTACAGACTCCGCTAACCCAGAAATAGTGCTTCAGGTTAAGAACTTTGCTTCAGGATAAGAACAGAAATTGTGCTCCAGCGGCACAGCAGCAGCAGGAGGCCCCATTAGCTAAAGTGGTGCTTCAGGTTAAGAACAGTTTCAGGTTAAGAACGGACCTCCGGAACGAATTAAGTACTTAACTAGAGGTACCACTGTATTACTATACCCTGTCCATCTGACTGGGTTGCCCCAGCCACTCTGGGTGGCTTCCAACATATACCAAAGCATTATAAACTTCCCTATTCAATGCTGTCTTCGGATGTCTTGTAAAGGTTGCATAGTTAGTTATCTCCTTGGCTTGGGGAAGGGGGCAGTGTGGTGCAATGGTTAGGAGTGGTAATCTGGTGAACCGGGTTCGTGTCTCCGCTCCTCCACATGCTGCTGCTGGGTGACCTTGGGCTAGTCACACTTCTTTGAAGTCTCTCAGCCCCACTCACCTCACAGAGTGTTTGTTGTGGGGGAGGAAGGGAAAGGAGAATGTTAGCTGCTTTGAGACTCCTTCGGGTAGTGATAAAGCGGGATATCAAATCCAAACTACTACTACTACTACTTCTTCTTCTTCTTCTTCTTCATCATCATCTCATAACTCCATACCCTCCAACATTTCTCTGTTGAAAATAGGGGCATCCTATCATACCCTCCAACATTTCTCTAATGAAATAGGAACGTCCTAAGGAAAAAACGGGACATTCTGGGATCAAATCAGAAACCAGGACAGCTTCAGTAAATCCAGGACTGTCCCTGAAAAATAGGGGCCCCTGAGCAAAGTAAGCGCCTGTGTCGTGTGCCTGGAACAAGGCTTATTTTCTGGTTCTCAGTGTCTATCTTTTTCTTTTTCGTACTGTTTTATTGTTTAACTACATCAACAGCAAAGCCACTCGGACATTAGGGGGCATACCAATAAATAAATAAATAGAAATAAAAATTTCCATACATTCTCAGCGGTTCGCTTGGGATTTCAGGCACAACCTCAAGCAAGCAACTTGGAGAAGTTTAATTCTCTCTCTCTCTCTTTCTCTCCACTGGCGTCTTGTTCCAAAGAACTTGTTTTTGTTTCCATGTGAAGAGAGGCAAGGAAGAAGGGGAGGAGGCAGGAGCTGTCAGCCGCCTTTATGCTCAGTCACATTCACACTTCTCTCATTCTGATCAATCTGGCAGTTCTGCAGCAGGCCGGGGGAGGGGGCAAGAGAAAGCCCAAATAACAGTATTGCGTCGGGTGGGGTGGGGGGGAGCAAAACGAAACACAAAACAACATTACGGAGTGCACCAGCTGTGAAGGAGAAGAACAACAGGAGAGACGAGGGGAAGATTGATGAGGGAAGCCACATTGAACTTAACGGCGTGTGGATTGGTCTCGTGCTGTACGGTTAGCTAATGGTTGTAGTCTGTGGCATTGGTCTTCGGCTGGTGCGTCTGGACCCACAGGTGGGCCGTATCCTGACCTGAGCTGCGTTGCATCAGCAACAGTGTGTTGTCTCCAACTAAACTTTTGCTCAGGCTCCATCTGCACCATATCATTAAGGTGGGATAATTCCACTTTAAACAGACATGGCTTCATCCAAACAATCCTGCCACTGTAGTTTGTTAAGAGTGCTGAGATTAGTTAAAGGTAAAGGTAAAGGGACCCCCGACCATTAGGTCCAGTCGTGGATGACTCTGGGGTTGCAGCGCTCATCTCGCTCTATAGGCCGAGGGAGCTGGCGTTTGTCTGCAGACACCTTCCGGGTCATGTGGCAAGCATGACTAAGCCACTTCTGGCGAACCAGAGCAGCGCACGGAAACGCCGTTTACCTTCCCGCCAGAGTGGTACCTATTTATCTACTTGCACTTGATGTGCTTTCGAACTGCTAGGTGGGCAGGAGCTGGGACTGAACAACGGGAGCTCACCCCATCGCGGGGATTCGAACCGCCGACATTCTAATCGGCGAGCCCTAGGCTCCCAGCACTGCAATTCTCAGAATTCCCTCTTTCAAGAGAACTCTATACATAAGGCGATCCAAGAGTGCTCTGTCCCAGACACATCAAACCCAGGTCTCCAGAAATTTGCACTAATATGCATACTTTAATGTAATATATGCATATCCCCCCCACATTACTTGGCTGGAAAACTGCACTGCAAAATGAGAATTCTGCACTCAGAGAAATGAGAATTCTGAAGGGTGGTTGTGTTTAAGTTCTGACATTGTTTCAGAAAGTGTGAATTAGGCAAGTTTGCCTTTCAGTGCAAATGGCGTCAAGTTTAACCCCCAATCCTAGTTGGGGAGATTTGCTGATGCACTAGTCATTTTCCAGCATATTATGCTTCAGTTAGATGGGGAAGGGCCGTGCCTCATCTGCCTCACATGCAATAGGGTCCCAGGTTCAATCCCCGCCATCTCCAGTTAGATCTGGGAGAGACCCCCAGCTGCAACCCCAGAGAGCTGCTGCCAGTCACCACAGACCAGTGGTCTTCAACTGGTCCAGACCCAAGGCCCACCTCTGACTCCCAACCTGCAACGTAGGACCCATTTTCACATATTCACTTAATAATTTATACTTAATCGTTTATATTTAATAGTGCCAATGTGGCACATCATTAATCCTTGGATGGCAATTCACAGAGCAATAGACATAGTCTTACCTTGGCATTGCTGCAGGTTATTTTTACACTTGTCCTTAGTCACAAGCATGAGAAGCTATTGAAAATCAGTGGGGGGGGGGTTAAAAAATGGCAAACACCGGGCAACCTCTGCATTCTGGCTGTGATGGCCTGGGAATCTGATTCAGAGGCTGAACCGGAGGAATCCCAGACTGCACAGGAGTCCCCGCCTCCAGGGCCGGCTGAGCCGGGGCAGGGCCTTGAATCTGAACCGTCTTCACCTGTGCCGGATCCTCAGGAGCAGACACCAGATGAATCCACTCTGGCTCCAGAGGTGATTGAGGACCCATTGCCTACAGGTGCGCTTCTCCCAGCCCTGTCAGGGGAAGGTGAGTCTCCCCCTGGGTCCAGTAACCCTCCAGCCTCACCTGAGCTGCAGAGGCTCAGGGCACAGAGGCGGAGGGAACTAGGTTCTCTCAGGAGGAGTGCTCGCCTTAAGGCCAGGAGAGGCGGGTCACCTGTGGGCCGGGACCACTCCTGGCCTCAGAGAAGATAAAGGCCAGTCAGCCCGGTCCCAGGTTGCGGGAGCAACGACGTTGGAAACCTGGTTCTGCCAGCACCCAGACCTGTTTTTCCTGGAGTTCCCGACCACGCCCGGGTTCTTGCTTTGGACCCCGCTTTGCCCTTGGTGGACAGTCTCCAGACCCTCGGCCCAGGACTGGACTCTGATCACGCCTCACGGTAACCCTCCAGGGACCAGCACACTGGTCCCCACAGTGGCATAGCATGGGGGGCCCACAGGGGCAGTTATCCCGGGTGCAGAATTGTTAGGTAAAGGGACCCCTGACCATTAGGTCCAGTTGTGAATGATTCTGGGGTTGCGGTGCTCATCTCAATTTACTGGCCAAGGGAGCCAGCGTACAGCTTCCGGGTCATGTGGCCAGCATGACTAAGCCGCTTCTGGTGAACCAGAGCAGCGCATGGAAACGCCGTTTGCCTTCCCGCCGGAGCGGTACCTATTTATCTACTTGCACTTTGACGTGCTTTTGAACTGCTAGGTTGGCAGGAGCAGGGACTAAGCAATGGGCGCTCACCCCGTCGCAGGGATTCGAACCGCCAACCTTCTGATCTGCAAGTCCTAGGCTCTGTGGTTAACCCACAGCGCCACCCACATCCCGCAGAATTGTTAGGGGTAAAAAATTTCAATACCCAGTGCTGCCTCAATACGACTGTGCACTTCCTTCGCTGGGCTCCATTGAAAACGGCTTCTCTGTGTGAACCAGGAAGTGATCTCTCCAGACTTCGGAATGAGTCTTCTATTCTTATCTCTGTGGCTGTGATCTCCTGGGTGATGCGGACACTGTTAAGCAGTTGAATGCACATGGGTACTCTATCCATTTCCCTCCCACCTGCCCACCCTGCTCTGTGTGGACCCGGGTACTGGCAACCCATGATACATCACTGGGTCCCCAGCATACTTTGATTTTGGGAGAGTTATGGAGAACCAGAGACACAGACTAGATAGAAAGTGTCCCTGCTCCCTAGAGAGCCCCCTCACTACAGGCACTGCCTTAGAAAGGTGGGTCAGAAATGTATTTCTCCTTGGACTCAGCTATGTTGTTGTTGTATAGTCGTTTAGTCATGTCCGACTCTTCGTGACCCCATGGACCAGAGCACGCCAGGCACTCCTGTCTTCCACTGCCTCCTGCAGTATACAGCTGCAAATAAAATGTTTAAATGTGTTGTAAAGTGCAATGCACATATGTGACACTAGATGGCAACAGTGAGCTACGCCGAATTCAATGTATTTTTCTAAACATTTCTTGAAAAAAAGCATTTTCACAGCCTTTTTAAAATGTGTGTAGATTCCATTCTTCTAAAAGGCTCCTGCCTTTCTCCTGCCATTTTGCAGCACTCTCTTGTCAGAAGACAGTGCTCCTTTGGTTTGGTCAGCCTTAGCTGGAGTACGGCATAGCAGCCAATACAGCTTTGCACTGGCCTAACTGGTGGAGGAAGAGGAGTGTGAGGGGACCGCACTGCCCCCCACAGTGCGATCCCAGTGGGGCGCTATCGCTGCTGGCCCCCCACCTGCGCTGGGTGCCACGCTCCCTCAGGTGGCACGCCATGCCCCCAGGGCACATGCCACACCCCTGTGGGCAGTGCACCATGCCCCCGGGACGCGTGTCAGCCCCAACCCTCCTGCTCTCTGCCCCCCGGTGCTGGAGCATGAAGCTCCACCATTGACTGGCCCACCTAAGATGACTGCACACCCCACCTGTGCTGTGGATAATATTGAGTTAGGATGACCCGTGGTCTGTCACTGTATAAAGCAGGTTGCTATCTCTCCTTCCTTCTGTTGGAGGCCAAACCAGCCATAGGCCCACCCTATCTTTCTACCTTACAAATGTGCCCCCCCCCCAGCATACCCTTGAGCCCAGATTAGCACAAATTAGGCTGGCTAACCAGATCTTGTGTTGCCCATCTGCTCAGAGGCAACCCACAATAAATCCAGAGGAGCCCAGCACAGCTGGTGTCTGTAACCGATACAGCCAGGCAGGGTGAGGAGGGGTAGCCCGGGGGGGGTGGACGGCAGTGGCTCAACTCAGCTTCCCAAGACGGTGTGAAGATGAATGAACATGTGAAGAGCCCTTTGAAAATAGAAAAGTGCTAAGTGTTATTAAGAGAAATCAAACCTGACCAAAAAGAGCAGCCCACGCATAATTTCTTTGAAAGCTGACAAAGCAATAGCTGTCACGGTCAGCACATAATATGACAAACAATTCCACCATATTAAAAAAAAAAAAGTCTGGAGAGCTGTACATTTTCTAGCTGTGAAGTTTTATTAAACCCGTTTTTTTTTTCCTTCCTTCCTCCCACTCGCCGGCCCCTCCCCGGCACTCTCGCTTTTGAACTGTCACTTCTACTTAAAACCTTTTCAGTTTAGTTGAGTTTCCCCTCCCCTCCCCCCCCCACCACAACGGCTTCTCTCTCCCCCCCTTCCCCTGCTGCAGATTTCAGAGGAAGGCTGAAAAAGCATTTGGTGATTCATCGGTACTTTTAACTAACCACAGGAACATGGGAAACTGCCTTCCACTGAGTCAGACGGCTGGTCCATCGAGCTCAGCATTGTCTCTGCTGACTGGCAGGGGCTCCCCACGGATTCAGATGGGGTCACACACACCCCAACCCCATCTCAGAGGTGCTGTCTACTGAGCCCGGGGCATAGGTGTAGCTGGGGAGGGGGGCAGGAGCAGCTGCCTCCCCGTAAATCAAGTTAATAAATAAAAACACTTTACTAAAAGTATAAATAATCAGAATATTTGAAATCAAAATGCTCGCTGAGGTCACTTGGATGAGGTTGTGGTGCTCTAGCAACACAACTGGCAACCCGACTGAGTGATAGCTGTGGCTTCCACGAACTGACCAATCGCGTCTCAGGTATCTTGGTCCTTCTGCCGCCCAACCCACCCCCAACATAAATCCTGTCTTTGCCCATGGCCTGGGACCCTCTATATCAGCCTTTCTCAACCTGTGGGTCCCCAGATGTTGTTGAACTACAACTCCCATCACCCCTAGCTAGCAAGGCCAGAGCTCAGGGACAAAGGGAGTTGTAGTCCAACAACATCTGGGGACCCAAGGTTGAGAACTGCTGCTCTAGATGTAAGCAGATGCTATATTGCTGAGCTACAGTCCTTCCTGCAAACATAGGATGCTGCTTTATGCTGGATCAGACCCTTGGTCTAGCTCAGCATCGTCTCTGCTGATTGGCAGGGACTCTCTGGGGTTTTGGTTGGGCATCTCTCTCAGCCCTACCTGGAGATGCTAGGGATCGAACTTAAGACCTTGTATGTGCAAAGTGGATTCTCCACCACTGAGCTCTGGCTCTTCTCCCAAGACACAGAAGCTGCCTCACACTGAGTCAGACCCTTCGCCTATCTGATTCAGCATTGTCTCTGTTGAGTGGCAGGGGCTGTTCAGGGTTTCAAGCTGGGAGTCTCATGCCAGGGATTGAAGCTAGGAACCCGCATTTTGCAGGTCCTGTGGTGGCTGCTTCCCAAATCTCCAAATGTGTTGGCTGATCTTTGCCTATCGCTAAGATATCGTATGCCTGTTATCTTTGTCCATGGAGTTTTCTTGGCAGGGATACTGGAGTGGCTTGCCGGTTCCTCCTCCAGGTGGATCACGTTTGGTCAAAACTCTCCACTATGACCTGTTCATCTTGGGTGCCCTGCTCGGCATAGTTCATAGCTTCTCTGAGTTATTCAAGCCCCTTCGCCACGGCAAGGCAGAATTGATGCTTTTGAATTATGGTGCTGGAGGAGACTATTGAGAGTCCCATGGACTGCAAGAAGATCAAACCTATCCAAGATCAAACCTTCTGAAGGAAATCAGCCCTGAGTGCTCACTGGAAGGACAGATCGTGAAGCTGAGGCTCCAATACTTTGGCCACCTCATGAGAAGAGAAGACTCCCTGGAAAAGAGCCTGATGTTGGGAAAGATGGAGGGCACAAGGAGAAGGGGACGACAGAGGACAAGATGGTTGGACAGTGTTCTCGAAGCTACCAGCATGAGTTTGACCAAAGTGCGGGAGGCAGTGGAAGACAGGAGTGCCTGGCGTGCTCTGGTCCATGGGGTCACAAAGAGTCGGGCACGACTAAACAACAACAACAACAAAGATATCGTATAGGTCAGGGTTCCTACACTGTGTGTAAAAATACAATTACATGTGACTCCCCACTTATGTGGGGGTTAGGCTCCCAGGTACTGCACGTATATGTGAATTCACATATAGTGGGGAGCACCATCTCAACAGCTTCTAAGCACCCTCTCAACCTCTAGAAACCCTTGGAAAAACAGCAGCACTTACCTGACTGGCATGAATGGTGGCAGTCGTGGCTCTCGGCCTTCCTCAGCAGTGGAGAACAACGTGTAAGCAATGACAAGGGGGTGTACACCAGTATCCCAAAGTGATGGACTGTGGGTCAGACTGAGGTTGCAAAGGTTTGTGGGATTGCTAGCCATTTTCCTCGCTCTTTTTGCACCGTTTTTGCAGTTTTTGTGCTTTTTTGGGGCCGTCTTGGCAGCTTAAATCAAGTTATTTGTTTATTTCCACGTATATGTGGTTGCGCGTGAGTCAAATGAGCATAAGTGGAAAGTCGCCTGTTAAAATTAGACAGCCTCCAGCACAGTGCATTGCAATTGCTACAACGGGCAGGGAAAATCATTAAGTGGTCCACCAGCACCATTGGCAACTTTCGAGTGGTCCATGGGGAGTTAGGGAAACTCTGGAGACCACTCATTTAGGTATTTATTTGCGTTAAATATTCCCAGATAAAGGAGAGCGTTTTCAGCGGCTGGGTTTGATGTGTCGCCATCAGCAGTTACAGAAGCGGGATTTACAAGGCTGCCTTGGCACTTGAGAGGCTGCGCTTGCAAAAGCGTCTCATCCAAAATGTTAGCCCATGCTCTCCTAAGCTGTAACTTTTATAGGGATGTAAGATTCCAATTTATCTCCCTGGTGCTTTCTCTTGGGAGACTTGGGTGAATTCTGCATTTCAATTTTAATGGCCCTAAGATTCCAGAAAATATAGCCGAGTACCTCGCTGTAGCCATGAAAACTAGGCCACAGTTATTAAAGGGGAGGTGAGTTCAGAGTAAAAGTCACCAATATTTTTAGCCATTCATGATTGATCATGGATTTTGTTATAAAGTGAGCCCGCAACTTATGCTCACTTTAAACATGTGATCACAACCATATGCAGATGTGGAGGGGAAATAAACAAACAGAGAGTAGGGGGAACCTGCCATTCCCTGCTCTACAGCTATTTACCATATTTTTCGCCCTATAGGACACACTTTTCCCCCTCCAGAAATGAAGGGGAAATGTGTGTGCGTCCTATGGGGCGAATGCAGGCTTTCGCTGAAGCCTGGAGAGCGAGAGGGGTCGGTGTGCACCGACCCCTCTCGCTCTCCAGGCTTCAGGAAGCTATCCGCAAGCCTTGGGAGCTCCGCGGGAGTTCCCATCGGGCTCCCAAGGCTTGCGGATAGCAGCCTCCAAACCTGACCTGGTTTGGAGGCTGGCGGTGGGGAAAGCAGCGCTTCTCCCCACCGCCAGGACCACAAGCTCGGGGGACAGCGGGGAGGCGGAGCGCGCCTTCCTGCTGTTCCCCGACCTGGTTTGGAGGCTGGCGGTGGGAGCTGCCTGCATCCCAAAGCCTGGGGCCCACTGAGCCACGCACCCCGGGCTTCAGGAAGATATCCGCAAGCCTGGGGAGACCGGCGTGACTTCCCGCTGGGTTCCCTAGGCTTGCGGATAGCAGCCTGTTCTGGGGGCTGGGGTCGGGGGAAGCTCGGGCTTCCCCCGCCCCAGCCCTGCGCTTGGGGGGGAAATAAAATTGTTTTCCTTTATTTCCCCCCCCCCCAAAAAAAAACTAGGTGCGCCCTATGGGGCGAAAAATACGGTATTCCACCACCACCCAGGCATCCAGAGGGTTGTCCTTATTTATTGGACCCTGGGGAGGTGACTTTGAATGAACCACAGTTTCTGGTTCACCTAAGGCTGTCCCCACAACCTAGCCCTCATACTGAGATAAATGTATGTAAAGAGCTCTGAACACTCACAGTTCTCTCTAGACTACACACATAGGCTTGCATCCAATATACCTGAAGGAGCATCTCCACCCCCATCGTTCAGCCCAGACACTGAGACCCAGCTCTGAGGGCTTTCTGGTGGTTCCCTCACTGTGAGAAGTGAGGTTACAGGGAACCAGGCAGAGGGCCTTCTTGGTAGTGGCAACCGCCCTGTGGAACACCGTCCCATCAGATGTCAAGGAAATAAACAACTATCTGACGTTTAGAAGACATCTGAAGGCAACCCTGTTTAGGGAAGTTTTTAATGTTCGATGTTTTATTGTGTTTTTAATATTCTGTTGGGAGCCGCCCAGAGTGGCTGGGGAAACCCAGCTAGATGGGTGGGGTATAAATAATAAATTGTTATTATTATTATTATTACATTATCATATTAGTCCTACTCAGAGTAAACCCAGTGAAATTAACAGGTAAGACTAATTTAGGTTCATTAACTTCATTGGGTCTTCTTTGAGAACCAGTGTGGTGTAGTGGTTAGAGTGTTGGACTAAGACCTGGGAGATAGGGTTCTTATCCCCACTTGACCATGAAGCTCATAACCTAACCTACCTCACAGGGTTGTTGCAAGGATAAATTGGAGGAGAACAATGTAAATCATCTTGGGCTTCCTGAAGGAGAGGCGAGATATAAATGTAATAATGAATGAATGAAATGAATGGAAACCAACCAGAGTCATTGCATATTCGACTGTGAGCTATCTTCTCACATGACCTATGTGTCACTGTTCCCTGTCACTAAAGTGGTGATGTGGGAGTAGTTGGGCACCACAGAACATTGGGTTATCACCAAAGCTAGTCTTATTCAAGGTATGTATACCCATTGAAGTTAATGGGCATGACTAACTTGGGACCAATAATTTCAATGGATCCGCTCTCAGCGTACAACCCATTATATGCTTCAGTCCCACAGTAGGCTTGTGGGGAGCTGTGGGGAATCAACGGGGGTGGGGGGCTGCGCTGCAGAGAAGTTTTGTTTGATCATCTTCTGTTTTTCTCCATGCCTAATTTTTAATTGCTTTCCATTCATCAGTATTTTTGAACAAGGAAAATGATAAATGAGCCCGGGAGCTCAACAGAACAACAATTTCAAATGAACCTAAATCGCTCAGTTTGTATGCATGCAGTTTTGACACCTGTGGGGCTGCGGGGGGAGGGGGGCGTTCTGTTCCATTTTTTTTCCTGTTGTTGAAAAAATAATCCAATTTAATTTTCAGGTATGTCCATGAAATGTGCAAGCATTCTAATGGAAAAAGCATAATTAAAGTCAGCGGAAATATAAATGAGAAGATTGTGCTATGACTGGAATATTGTCTTGAGACAGAATGGTATATTACACAAACCAGATTATTAATTCATAGGTTTGGCATTTAAAAAATAATAATCTTCTAGAATATCAAAAAGAAGAAAGCTTCATTATTCCCATGCATAATTATTGGCTAAGCAAAAATGTGCTAATAACAGCAAACTCCGCATCCTATGAATAAGTTTGGTACAGAAGGGAGGGTGGGCACCTCCATCATTAATGTCGCCAGAAGAAGCTGCTGAGGTAGAAAGTGGCAGGCGTGTCTGCAGAAAGAATCAACAAGAAGGGATACTGTCAGCTGCAGCAAAGTGAGATTAATATGAGGTGGAGCATGACACAAATCATCTCAGAGTGGGAGTTGATAACATGGGGGAAAGCCTTCCAGTGGTTTTCAACCAGTGTGTCATAAAACCCTGAGGTGTCTTGAATGATGGTCAGGGGTGCCTTGGGCAACACTGGCCTCTGTCCCTCTTTCCTTCCTTCCCTCCTCTGATGCCCTCTCACATCTCTGCCTCCCAAAGGCTTGCACACCTGTTTGTTGCAGCAGCCCTGGCTACAAGCTCCGCAGGTGAATGGTGCCTCTGAGAGGCACCTGTCTTTGGGGCGGCGAGGGGGACAGCTCAGAGACCAGGGGCGGTGGCAGCAGCTGCCCAGAGGAATCCCAAGGAGAGGGGAGAGGAGAGGAGGCTGAGGGATCACTCCAGAAGGGAAGGTGTTCGAAAAAGGGAAGAGTCTGTCAGCTCTGCAAGCGAGGGGTGATATAACTGGGATCCTGAGCCCAATACAGTGTATTCATTCCTTCATTCATTCATAAAGTCTTTACCCTGGCATTCGGCACATACTTTTAGGGCCTGCCCTATTCTTTTGATGGTAAATTTGTTTTAAACTGATTTTAGGTTTTGACGTTTGAGGGGTTTTCCTACAATCAAGCAGTGTGTGTGTGTGTGTGTGTGTGTGTGTGTGTGTGTATGGGGGTTGAAATAAATAAATAATATTGTATTTTTTATTGTTGTTATCTACCTTGGGGATTTAGTGAATGGTTGTATAGAATTCAAAACGATGCTAATGCTCATAATAAAAGTAGTTGTGAGTCCACCCTATTCCTAGACCAATCTGTTACTGGTTTTTTTAAAAAAAAATCTGCACAAAAGAATTAAACGCATGTTTTATCATAAATCACATATTTAAATTTGCCTTTTATTTTAGCGCATGCACTTCCCAATGTATTTTACCCTAAAATCTGTCAAAAAAAAATTTTAAAAATTGCATTTTGGTACATTTTTTGAGCCGTTGAACTGTACTGCAAGATTCAAAGGAGTGTGAAATCCCAACGGATAATTCTGTTCCAGTTTGGGAGGTGCCAATTACGGTCAGTTTGCTTAACAAATGGAGACCAAAGGAAACTCTCTTCAATTCCTGATACCTGTATGAAAACTTTAAAGGAAGCAGGAGATGAAAATGAAGAATGATTACTGCAAGCTGTGACAAACTGCACATATGCTGATTCTGGAATTAATTTAGGAATCGTCCTATTTGAATTGTTAATTCAGAAGGGAAGGGTGGGTGGGGAAAACTGGATCCAGGAACGGAACTCTAAAGGAATAGAACAAGGAGAAGATTTCATAAGACGAAGGCTCCATAAGGACACCAGAAATTGTCTTAAGCCAAATCAGACTGTTAGTTCATCTAGCTCTGTATTATCTCTCTCTCTCAATGGATCATCACCTTGTCGTGGTGAGGGGGCTTGCATGTTCCTATAACCCTTGTGAGTGAAGCCGTTTGTTTACAAAGCTAGTGTACTATCAGCCTTACCGTATGTTTGTGAAATGTGGACCACTTATAAATGCCATCTCCAACTCCTCAAAAGATTCCATCAACTGTGTCTCTGGAAAAAATTACACATCACCTGGGAAGACAGGTGAACTAATGCCAGTGTACTGGAAGAAGCAAAGATCACCAGTTGATTCTTCAACATCAACTTCGTTGGACTGGTCATGTTGTGCGGATGCCTGATTATCGTCTTCCAAAGCAACTACTCTATTGCTAACTTAAAAATGGTAAGCGTTATGCTGGTGGTCAACAAAAGAGGTTCAAAGACTGTCTCAAGACAAATAAAAAAAAAAGTAGTATAAACACTGACAACTAGGAAACACTGGCCTGCGAGTGTTCCGGTTGGAGAACAGCCTTTACCAAAGGTGTCATGGGCTTTGAAGACACTTGAACTCAGGACGCAAGGGAGAAACGTGCTAAGATAGGCATGTCCAAGGTCCATTTTGGGGGCCTTATACAGCCCCCCGGCCAGTTTTATCCAGCCCCTGTGGCAGTTCATTTACTGGGGTCAAATCTAAAAAAAAAATCTCAACAAGTTCCATCCTTAAGAAAGCTCAGCAACTTTGGCCGGCCCTCACACATGTTCATTTCATCAAATCTGGCCCTCTTTGAAAAAAGTTTGGGCACCCCTGTGGTAAGAAGAAGGCACGCTTGGTAAACCCTCACTGTGATCAACTCCCGCCAGGAAACCTATATCCCCCCTGTGGAAGGGCGTGTGGATCCAGAATTGGCCTCTACAGACACACTGACTATCAATGACTTCAGGATTTCAGACCTTTTCATCTCCGCCTTGACATGCCACGGATTTCACTGGGGTCCAAGAGGAGCAAGCACAACTCCTTGACAGAACATCTCAGCACCAGCAAAGACACCACACCACCCCTCTCCTGCCTCTCCAGTTTTGCCTCTGAGTAGCTCTCAGCGTACGATGCCAGAAGAGAAATCATAAAGTACTGCTAGTCCTGGAAGAAAAGCTAGAAACGGACAAGCCAAGTGACTCATTCCATTTCTTAGTTCTCTGGCAAAAACAGAATGTGCTGAGGCAATCCATTCTGTCAAGCTTTGAAATGTTTCAAGAACATCACTTGTGGCTCAGAGAACAGGTAGGGGACCATAATTAGACACGTCCTCCTGTGTCATTTTGGGGATGGCCAGAGAGTATCTTAGGATATTAGAAGAGCAATGGCAGGGCGGAGATCTTTCATGTGAGATGGGAAATGGCATGAGTCTCTGCTCAATTTGACAGCTTGCATTGAAACAAATTTTGGAAGTCTCGGAGAGGTTTTTTTCATGGCTGTTTCTCTCTTGCAGCGTAAACGAGAAACCACAAAAACTGTTACTGAGAGAATAGTTGGGAAATACTTTTATTTATTTATTACACTTATATCTTCCAAGGATATCAAGATGGCATACATGGTTCCTTTCCTCCCCATTTTAGCGTCACAACAACCCTGAGAGGTTGGTTAGACAGAGAGACAGTGAGTGGCCCAAGGGCACTGAATGAATTCTATGGCTGAGTGAGGATTTGAACTCTGGTCACCCAGGACCTAGTCCAACACTCTAACCACTAGGCCATGCTGACTCACAGGTATTTTGCATGCTATAATAGGGTGCCATGTGTCCTACCATACAGAGGACAGTCCTCTGTTTGAAGGCGTCCTCTGTTTAAAGCGGGGGATGATGACTCTGGATCCCCCAGGGGCCAAAAGCAGCCCTCCAGTCCTCTCTATCTGACCCTCAAAACTTTCCCCAGGCAACATCCTTCACTGGCTGCAAATTCGGCTGTTTCTTCACCCCTGGTCCACACTGACTAGAGGGGTGTCTGAGTGCATGTGGAAAATAGCCAACTGTACAGCCCGGGTGTAAATGGCTATGTGAACAATAAGAAATGGGAGCAGGAGGGTCCTTGAAGTTGCCCATCAGCAGTAAGCAGAGCTGGCTTGAAGGCTGACCCAAGGGTTGCATATGGAAGAAGAGAAAATGCAGCCATAGGGAGCTTGCAAAGGCTTTAGTGAAGGAGGCAGGGCTGTGCAAATAACCCTGGGGAAACCCCCATTTGTGTGCATTGGAACCTGTGCAACCAGGCTGTGGGTGCAGGCTGAGCAAGGGGAAGAAGGGATGGGGAAGAATTCAGTTGTATAAGAACAGTTAAAGGCTGCTTTGCACATCGTGGGAGAACACCCATATTTCCTACTTTACAGAGGACAGTCCCTTACCCAAAGGGCTGTCCTGTCCAGGTCTGGTTTCAAGGGAAAGAATCACAAGATGGGAAAGCAGCAAGAGCTTTGAAGCTGCCCGTATTGTATAGGACGGGTGGCAACCCTAATTGGCCTTGTGGTGGGTGTATAACTGCAGGTGGATCTCAGCAGGCAGCAAAAGGCTAAGCTCACACACACACACACACACACACACACACACACACACAACCTCATATTATCTTCTGAGCAATTCTCCTTCCCAGAGTGCCCATTTGTTTTACAAGGTGCAATTGGGAACTTCACTTTTCTATCATAAGGTATAATTCCACCCTTAGAGCCAGTCTGGGTACATATAAAGCGCAGCCCCTATAGTGGTGAAGCCACTAACCGCTCACAATACAAATCCCACATGATTAATACTCCTACTATTCACTAAAAATTACTTGCAGACCAATTTGTTTCCTGAGGCACGCCCTGTATAATTACATTTCGCTGAATTGCATCATCCACGGCTTTGCTTTTCAAATGAGAGGGGGGAAATGCCAAATTCTCAATTTAGCTTGGAAGCTACTTTCTCCTTCCCTGAAAAACCTTGATCCTTAATCGCAGCTTTCATGAACTGATTCTAGTTTGGGTTCTCCATGGCGGTGGAACACACATGTTCAAAAGAGCGCAAATCTTACATTCTGAGGATACGATCCAGCTCAGTTTAAACACCATTAAATGCTGCTGGTTTCAGTAGGAGAGATGTAATTATGTGCTCAACCCATAAAAAGAAGCACGGCTTCCAGTGCAATTCTGTGCCTGTCTACTCAGAAGTAAAGTCCATTGAGTTTAGTTGGGCTTATTTCCAGGTAAATGGGTATAGGATGGCAGCTTTAAGCTTCCCTTTAATGGGATTATCTCCCAAATGTATATTTCACTTGCTGATTTACTTTACTTATTAGTATTATGGAGCCACAGCCTCTGCCTCTATAAAGGGTGTTTATAAAACCTCATTCTGCCATTATAGTGAGAAATGATGGGGCCACGGGTGCTGTAGCTTATCCTTTGAAAATGGCTCAACAACACAATTTGAAACTTCGCGACAAAGGAGAGGAAGGGTGAAGGGTGGTCAATGCCAAATTTGGGAAAGAAAGGATAAGGAATTGCTAATTTTGAACAAGTTAAACATTTGATTAATGATTCTGGCATTTGGATAGGTACTGCACATTTTCTCCCCAAAGGTTTTGCTACGTTGGGCTTCAAGGGATGTCTCCACTTGTACTGTATCTTCTGGGTTTGTTTTGTTAGGTCAATGAGAACATTTAGTACTGCGCAGGATTTTTATTTCAGGTTTTCAAATCCAACTATGATCCTATGTACTGGAGATGTATGGGAAGAGTCAGAGGGAATGCCTCACCTGTGCCCACTGTGCCCACCGAGCAGGGGATTGGGCAACAAGTTTAAATGGACCTTTGATCTGGTTCATGAGGCCACTTGCTAGGTTTTTATGGCTAAGTAGAACCTCCAGGCTTAGGGGCAGTGTACCTTGGACATCCCTTGGTGGGAAACAATCCTAGGAGGTGGGCTATTGCTTCATGCATAGGATGCTGGATTCAGCATGGCTCTTCTTCTGTAATGTTACAATATTTAAGGACAAGTTTGCCTATTATGGCCCTGGTCAGTCTTGGATTAGATGGCGTTAGCTGTCCTCAAGGAAGAGATGTTTCCCCTTGCATGCAAGCATCTGCATCACATTAAAATATTGTTCCAAGGAGAACACTGCTGGCTGCCAAACATTAAAGGTGGATAGCAAAACATTTTCTGAAATGCAAAATTTCCAGGGCCTGGTTTATTTTCCCCTTCCACCCTGGGAGCCCCGAGAGGGGTAGACCATGCTGCCTTGCTCACTTGTAGCACTAACTGCAACAGTGTCTGTCCCCTCTGGTCTTCCAAGGGGCAATCAGGACGTGGCAACTCAGCTGTTTGGCAGGCAAAAACTAACCACCGTGCCAGATAGAGATGTCCAAAGGCACCATTTTCCATTCCGCTAAGTATTTGTCGCACACAGCCTCGTTTCCGTTCTGCTGCATTTCGTCTCCCACTGCATTATTCATCTCGCCATCCACTGTGGCAAGATTACATAACTTATGCAATTTGCATACTTAACTGCATAAATTGCACAAGCTATGCTGTCGTTACATTATTCCACCGCTTTCATTTCAATGCAAAGGAAATGCAATGCAAATTACAGAGGAAGAGGGCTGAAATCAATTATATATTGCAAATTATATGGCTGGATAGGCTTGCAGAAATAAAAAAAGTTTTTAGCAGGCATCTGAAAAAGTATTTAGTAGGGTGCCTGCCTAATGTTAATCTTTATTAATGCACTCTCTCCCTTTGTCGTTGTGGGAGAGTTTTTATCGGTGTGGTTTTTTGCATAGGAATAAATACATGTGAGGGTTTTTGATATTTTTATGTGCATTTTTTTGTTTTGTTTTATAATGTAAATAAAAGGGTAAACAGGAGTCCGCTATTATTCTGTTTTCTCTCTTCTTTTTCCAGACATGATGTGCCAGAGCCAGTGTGGTATAGTGGTTAAGAGCAGTAGACTCGTAATCTGGTGAACCGGGTTCGCGTCTCCGCTCCTCCACATGCAGCTGCTGGGTGACCTTGGGCCAGTCACACTTCTCTGAAGTCCCTCAGCCCGACCCACCTCACAGAGTGTTTGTTGTGGGGGAGGAAGGGAAAGGAGAATGTTAGCCACTTTGAGACTCCTTTGGGTAGTGATAAAGCAGGATATCAAATCCAAACTCTTCTTCCTCTTCTTCTTCTTGCTGCTGATAATGCCAGTTGAGCCTAAAGATCCCTTGGTGCACCAATCAAACTGCCTGGAGATTCCAAAACGTGCAGCCGAATCATGCGGTGTGTGTTTCCTGACTGTGCCAAGGAGGAGCTCTCATGGTTTAATGCTCCCCGCAGTAAGTAACATACTAAGTGAACCCCACCAAAGCTGTGAGGCCAAAGTTTCCCCTGGTACAAATGGAAGGTTGTCTATTGGCTGGTGTCTATTGGGACTGGTTGGGCGGAAGGCAGGGAGACGAACAGTAGGTGGCGCCAGAGCCAATGATAGGCAGAGCCTACTCATTCTTGTTTTGTTCCCATCCTTCTCCTCTCTGAGTTTTGCCAGGGAAACACTGAGACTATAGGAGAAGAAGGTGATAAATAGTGTCAACTCCTGGACTAATAAAGTAAGAAGGCAGGCTGGTGGGGACCAGCTAAGGTTGGTGGGGCAGTGCCACCCTTGTGTCCCAGCCTCCATTGGATTTTCTATCCTAAACTTCATATGGGGGAGATGATTTTCATTGGGCAGATGGGGTGCAGTTTTAACCCTTGCTCCTTTTCCATGTGCCCTGGCTCCAACCCTACTCTCTGTCTCAGGGCTGTTATTTGGAATAAAATAACTAGAAACATCCCATGCAATCACTGGAGTGGCCAAGTGCTCTCTGTCTGTAGGAATCCTCTGTTGGAAGGGCAAGTCTGCCTATCAGATAAAGAGCCATAAGAAAGGAAAGCAACTGGGATCTTGAAGAGACGTAGCTCAGTGGAAGAGAAGCTCCCTTGCATGTTGAAGGTTCCAGGTGTGTTCCCCGGCTTCTCCAGGTAGAGTTGGGAACATGCCCTACCTGAAACCCCGGAGAGCGGCTGCCAGTCCGTGTAGACAATACTGAGCTGGAGGGCTTCCTGCACTCCTCCTTAGCACCTCGCCAGCAGACTGCAAATGCATGGGTGACATGGTCCTAGTCTTCTCCAAGGTGGTGTGACTTACTGTATTTATATTTAAATTATACAGCTATATGAGAATCTATACCTATGATTTTAGGATGTGCATTTTTTTTGGTAAATCTTTGTCCTTTTTTTTTTTTTTAGCGGTGCAATTCCTTCCTTCTGATGTAAAAATTGGGGTTTTGCTTTTGCTGCCCCACTCTCCATGGGACACTGAGTCCCCTAAATCCATGATCGGTCAGAGAAAAATGGATGGAGGCTGGATCCAGCGGAAAGCAAGGCAGATATTTATTTTTCTGTTGCAACAGAGTTCGCTACCCTCCTTCCAAGGAGGGAGAGAGCCTGAAAAAAGTGTGCAGGAACCTTTAAAGGCTTTTGATATTGCCCAACCCCCTTAGCCAAAAACCACCTCCCAGTCATCATACATACATCATAGGAGATGGTCTACAGCAGAAATCCTGTCTGCCAGGATACCTGATCATTATCAGGTCACTGATTGCATTACCTGGGCAGCCTGGACATTCTTTTGTGATGGTTAATACTTTAGTTCCTGAATCCAGGTCAAAGGCTCACCATATTCATACAAAAATACAGAAATCCACCAATAGTCAGAAATCCACCAATAGTCAGTTCAGAAATCCACCAATAGTCAGCATGGATTTCTGAAAAATAAGTCATGTCAGACTAACCTGATCTCGTTTTTTGACAGAATTACAAGCCTGGTAGATGAAGGGAACGCAGTGGATGTAGCCTACCTTGATTTCAGCAAGGCATTTGACAAGGTGCCCCATGATATTCTTGTAAAGAAGCTGGTAAAATGCGGTCTTGACTATGCTACCACTCAGTGGATTTGTAACTGGCTGACTGACCGAACCCAAAGGGTGCTCATCAATGGTTCCTTTTCATCCTGGAGAAGAGTGACTAGTGGGGTGCCACAGGGTTCTGTCTTGGGCCCGGTCTTATTCAACATCTTTATCAACGACTTGGATGATGGACTCAAGGGCATCCTGATCAAATTTGCAGATGACACCAAACTGGGAGGGGTGGCTAACACTCCAGAGGACAGGATCACACTTCAAAACGACCTTGACAGATTAGAGAACTGGGCCAAAACAAACAACATGAATTTTAACAGGGAGAAATGTAAAGTATTGCACTTGGGCAAAAAAAATGAGAGGCACAAATACAAGATGGGTGACACCTGGCTTGAGAGTAGTACATGTGAAAAGGATCTAGGAGTCTTGGTTGACCACAAACTTGACATGAGCCAACAGTGTGACGCGGCAGCTAAAAAAGCCAATGCAATTCTGGGCTGCATCAATAGGAGTATAGCATCTAGATCAAGGGAAGTAATAGTGCCACTGTATTCTGCTCTGGTCAGACCTCACCTGGAGTACTGTGTCCAGTTCTGGGCACCACAGTTCAAGAAGGACACTGACAAGCTGGAACGTTTCCAGAGGAGGGCAACCAAAATGGTCAAAGGCCTGGAAACGATGCCTTATGAGGAACGGCTAAGGGAGCTGGGCATGTTTAGCCTGGAGAAGAGGAGGTTAAGGGGTGATATGATAGCCATGTTCAAATATATAAAAGGATGTCACATAAAGGAGGGAGAAAGGTTGTTTTCTGCTGCTCCAGAGAAGCGGACACGGAGCAATGGTTCCAAACTACAAGAAAGAAGATTCCACCTAAACATTAGGAAGAACTTCCTGACAGTAAGAGCTGTTCGACAGTGGAATTTGCTGCCAAGGAGTGTGGTGGAGTCTCCTTCTTTGGAGGTCTTTAAGCAGAGGCTTGACAACCATATGTCAGGAGTGCTCTGATGGTGTTTCCTGCTTGGCAGGGGGTTGGACTCGATGGCCCTTGTGGTCTCTTCCAACTCTATGATTCTATGAAATACACACTTAAGACAAGATTTGTAACCGAAAAGACAGTGGGAAGGCTTTCCCCACTTGCCTCCCTTACTGCAAAGGAATATTTGAGGTCATTGGAAGAGTCAAAATGGCTCCAGGATTGCTCTCCTGTACTATTTCAGACATATGGTTTATATATGTCTGAAATATAGATATGTGTGCATTTATGAATATTTATTCTATATTTGAGACCTTAGAATTCTTATAACACTCCTTCCTTCCTTCCTTCCTTCCTTCCTTCCTTCCTTCCTTCCTTCCTTCCTTCCTTCACTGTTCAGATGCTTTGCATGTCCTTTACGAAGACTGAAAACAGATGCCCTTGTAAAACTCTAGAAGTACTTAAAGGGAGAAGAGAAGTTTCAAGATAGACCCATCTCCCTTAAGGGCTCTCAGCTAAATACTTGAAATCATCCGTGCTAGGCTTATCTGCTCCTCAGAGGTCACCTAGGATCTTAAACAGCATTTGCTTTTTAGATTTACCTGAAGTACTTGGGTTTAAAATGTGGACAGGGAATTAAAAAGAACAATCCAGATTTTTTTTCTTTTAAGGACATTGATTTTCTTTTTTAAAAGGAAAATTCACTGATAAAATAAAGGCTTTTAAACCCCTGCATCTCTACTACTTGACTCTTAAACCGAGATGGAAAATTAGCAGATAATAGGGCTTGTTTTGCCAGTATGCTTGATAGGCTGCAATCTTGCTGCTTGCGCAAGCAAAGGAAATAACCCCAAATTCCTTGGAAAGCCTGTGGTTGTGCATTACCCACAGTGGATAAATAAATACTACTTTGCTGTGTGTGATGTTTAACAGGGTAGTTTAATAATTATTTATGCAGTGCAGAGGTGGGCAGTATTTTGGACCTCACACAGACACGTACGTGTGAGCACACTCCTCTTTTTTCAGGAAAACCCAAAAGTTTTTTTTTGAAGGAAGAAGACCTCAATTTTTTGATTGACTTGCCGAAGATCCAGGACAAAGCACCAGATGTATGGCAGTCCTAATTCACACATACACACACACACACACACACACACACACACACACCGTTATTTAAAAAAACCTTCCCTATACAGGGCTGCCTTCAGATGGCTTGAGGGTCAGATAACTCCATAGCCTCCAACATTTCTCCATGAAAATAGGGCTGTCCTAAGGGAAACCGGGACATTCTGGGATCAAATCAGAAACGGGGACAGCTTCTGTAAATCCAGGACTGTCCCTGGAAAATAGGGTCACTTGGAGGGTCTGAGACATGCAAGAGGAAGAGAGAGGGTACACAATGAGATCTCTGAAGTCTGCAATATCTCAAATACCAATATGAACCAATTCAGACCCTGCAATCATCATCTGATACCCTTCTTCATGTGCCTCTTCCTCAAGAGGTCTGGAGGATGGCAACACAAGAGCAGGCCTTTCTCTGCACTGGCAACTCGCTTTTGGAGTCCTCTCTCCAGGGAGGCTTGCCTGGCACACCTTCATTACAAAACATTCCTCTCCTCCCAGGCCTTTGGCTAATTAAACAATATTTGGTCTTCTAAACTGTATATTCCTGCCAACCTAGCAGTTCGAAAGCATGTCAAAGTGCAAGTAGATAAATAGATACCGCTCCGGCGGGAAGGTAAACGGCGTTTCCGTGCGCTGCTCTGGTTCGCCAGAAGCGGCTTTGTCATGACCCGGAAGCTGTACGCTGGCTCCCTCGGCCAATAAAGCGAGATGAGCGCCGCAACCCCAGAGTCAGTCACAACTGGACCTAATGGTCAGGGGTCCCTTTACCTTTACCTTTAAACTGTACAGTGGTACCTCGGGTTAAGTACTTAATTCGTTCCGGAGGTCCGTTCTTAACCTGAAACTGTTCTTAACCTGAAGCACCACTTTAGCTAATGGGGCCCCCTGCTGCTGCCGCGCCACCGGAGCACGATTCCTGTTCTCATCCTGAAGCAAAGTTCTTATCCTGAATCACTATTTCTGTGTTAGCGGAGTCTGTAACCTGAAGCGTATGTAACCAGAGGTACCACTGTATATGTTTAGAGGGGTATTCATCGAATCCTAGAATCGTAGAGCTGGAAGGGACCCAAAGGTCATCTAGTCCAACCCCCTGAAATGCAGGAATCTCAGCTAAAGCATCCATGACAGATGGCCATCCAACCTCTGCTTAAAAACCCCCAAGGAGGAGAGTTAAAGCCCTGCCCTGAGTTTCTGCAGAGACGGCTTCTGGGATCTTTGGAAGTTGCAGGAGAAGCCACCCAGCAGAACTGAGAATTAAGGGATATGATGGTTGCTTAAGTTACCTCCATCACCTTAACTATGAGTGAAGAAAGTTGAGGTATAAATAAATAAATCTACTTGTCATAGGAAAAGCACTCTGGACTGAGATCTCTCTTCTTATCACCAACTGCATTTCGTCAATAGCATCTGCTTCTCATTTGGGCCAGCTTCTCTGTCCAGATTGTTAGCAAAATAATGCCATACACCGATACAGAAGCTTGTTCCAAATTCTCCTTGGCTTCACTGGAGAGTTCCTAAGTACTTGACTCCAGGGGTGCTGTTCAGTCCAAGAAGCCCAGCCCTAATGTGAGGCATGGAACAAATCTGAGTGTGTAATGTCCTGTGATCAGACTAATGGCTTTAGTTCTGTGTTGAACCTGCCTGCCAATTTCTCAAAAAGAGATCTTTCCCCATGAAAGAGGTTTCACTTTTTCTGTCTCGTTCATTTTACTGCTTAAGTGAGTACAAGGTTGAGCTTGTCTTATCATTGCGAGGTAGCTCCCAAGGGAAGGCATTACCTCATGAAACCTTCCCTCACATTTTAACTGAAGGACAGGAAGCCAAGGAGGCTGGCTTAGAGGTCACCAACACACTGCCTTCAGGAGGCACCAATGTGTCTGGCAGTACTTCCTATGGTGCCCCTAAAGATCTTGGTTTATTTAAAAAAAATCCCCTCAAATTTCCACAGTGCACAAGAGACAGTTTGCATTTCCTGCTCAGTTCCTGTTTGCTCTGGCTCAGCCTCCTGTCCATTGAACGTGCCCCTTAATCATGTCCACATTTCATTGCATGACAGGGTTGGGCACGAATAGAGGGAAAGTGCCAAGAGTGTCTCTCAGTGACTGAGCATGGTGGCAACTGATATAGGTGTCTTTTTCATTTTCTGTCCCTCTTTTTCTGTTCTTTTCGATGTGGCTGCCATTTTGTGTTCAGCCACTCACCAGTGTCAGCCATTTTGTGTACTTCCAAACAGGCCCACCAAGGCCCAGTGCAAATGTACTCAGCTGCCCCCTCCATCTGCATGAACCTGCTTCCACACACTTACCCATCACCAGCCCCACACCCTGCAGCAGCCATTTTGTGACTGGCACCATTGGCGCTTTGTGAAACAATTCAGATGTGCCTACTGGTTTTGAAAGGGCATTTCCTGGATGCCTCCTTAATTGATGGAGAATGTTTGGGGTGAGGGAACAGAAGAAATCCAACCTAAATCATATGGACAGAAATGTGATGTCTTTTGACTAAGTAATTCTCCAAACAAGAGCATGAGTTTCTCCACAGTCAGTGGGTAAGAGAAGAATAATGTGTCTGGACTTAGCATAAATCGCTTTTGTTCAAAACAGGATCATATTTCTTCCCTGTCAGAATCCAAACTTCAATATTTCCACTACAAAACATTACATGTCACTTCCTTCTTGGTTACAATGTCAAAATAAAATAATTTCATGCATGATGAAGAAATCTCACTGCTGTATTCTGCTCTGTGAGAAACTATCATGACGAGGTTTAAGAATGAGTCAAGTACAAAAAGACGAGGCGGCTTTTTATTATTACTGCAGTTCACCTCCACTAAATTTACCTGATGGAAACAACCAGTTATGAAAAAGGCTTAATCTAGACATGCTTTTTCTTTTGAAAGGGTGGGTGGGGTGGAGGGAGGGACATGATAGAGGTGCAAAAGATAATGTGTGGAATGAAGAAAGTGGCTAATAACAGGATTTTTTGTTTCCTTTTCTTATTGCTAGGACCCAGGATAAGCCAAGGACAATAATTGGCATCCCATGGCTCTTGAAGACACACCTGTATCCGTAAGCATTCCCTTGAACTTGTAATCTAATTGTTTAAATCAGTTTTTTAATTATTAATTGTTAAGCTTTTGCTGCATTTCTGTGGGTATTTTGCTGTTATTTCACTGCAGGTATTTTAATGCTTTTTTATGGAATTGTTCTGCATTTTAATGATGGAAGGATTTCATAGTTGATTTTACCCTTGTAAAATGACTTGGAAGCCATTTTGGCATTTAAACAGCATATCAATTAAATGGTTATTATATTTACGTTTATAACCCATCGGTGTTATGTACTGAGTTGAATAGGATCCAAACTGCAGCAGTCTGATTGGTCCTAGAACAATAGGATTCAGAATGCAGCAGTCAGATTGGTCCTAGAACAATGCAGCAATATGATTGGTTGGCAGGAACCACCCAATCATGCTCCAGATAGAAGTGAATCCACAACCTGATTGGCTTACAGTAGAATTCCGGAATTAGCCAATCATGTGCAGCCCATTGTGTAAATAATGTATATAAAGCAGATACCTTGAGGGGACTTTCATTCATTCCTCCTCACCACTATGAGCTGAATAAAGAGCATGAAATCACTTTGCGACTCTGAGTATATTTCACTGGCGACGAAGGTGGGATCCCGCTGAGCTGACTGCCACACACAGCACCGCAGCACCGCCACCTGCCGCACCGCTGCCTCGCACCGTGTATCCAGGCTTCAGCTCCGGGACACAAGGAACTCAGAATGGCAACCGACAGCAGCTTCTCGCCGTTCAACCCAGCATCTGGAGACTGGGAAGCGTACGCCTCCCGTTTCACCTTCCTCCTAGAAGCCAAAGGGGTCACCGATGAAGAAGACGCCAAGAAGAGGGCAATATTCTTCAGCATCTGCGGAGAGGAGACGTTTGAAATCGCCCGGGCTCTCCTGGCACCCGAAGACGTCGCTACTGTTCCATACAAAACAATAATGGAACAGCTGAAGGGGCACTTTTCGCCACAGCCCTCTGTGGTGGCTCGTCGAAATGCCTTCTATGCAAAGCGGCAAGCCCCTGGGGAAACCATAACTGGGTTTGTGACCTCTCTCCGCCAAGCTGCCCGGTTCTGCAACTTCTCAGAGCTGGAGAACATGCTTCGTGACCGCCTCGTCGGTGGCCTGAAGGATGAGAAGCTGCAACGACGCCTCTACGCTAAGAAGGACCTAACGTTCCAGGTCGCTCTGGAGGAGGCCCTGGCAACGGAAGCTGCCGAGAGGTCGACGCAAGAGGCACGGCCGAGCCAGCTGTCCCAACCGAGGGTCCACCACGAAGACCTCACAGACGACTCAGGATCCAACAGGGAGGAGGTGCACCGAGTACAGCAGCGCACTCAAGCAGCCCACATACCACAGCTGCCTCGACGAGAAGGGGGGAACTGCGCAAGCTGTGGAGAAAGTCACGAGAGGAGGACCTGCCGTTTCCGCAACGCAGAGTGCAGGCAGTGCAGAAAATTGGGACACATCGCCCGGGTGTGTCGAGCTCGGCCCACCCGACGCCAGGCATCAGATGACCAATCCAAGAGCCCCAGGTCCCGGGGCCCAACACACCAAGGCAACGCGACGGAGCTCACGGACTTCCAGGTATACCAGTTGCCCCACCCCAACGTAGAGAAAATTTATGTAGAGGTACAGATAGAGGGGGCCCCATGCCGCATGGAGCTTGACACGGGTTCAACTCTATCCATAATCTTGGCAAGGACCTTAAGGAAACTGTGTCCTACTGGGGGTCCCAAACTCAGGCCGGCCCCATTCACCCTCCGGGACTTCCAGAAACGTAAGGTCCCCACAATGGGGGTGGGGACCTTCAGGGTGCAATACCGAGGGCGGACGCGGCAACTGGACTTGCTTGTGGTCAAGGGCCCCTACATTAGCTTACTGGGATTGGCATGGTTTGGACCACTGGGACTAGCCGTCACCGGGGTGAACCACACTACCTTACAAGTGGACGTGGACGCCATATGCAAGGAATTTCCGGGGGTTTTTGATGGGAAATTGGGACAGTATACGGGCCCCCCCATTGCTCTACAGCTTGACCCCGCAGTACGACCAGTCAGGCTCAAGGCCCGCCGGGTCCCGTTCGCCCTGAAACCCCGTATAGACGAGGAATTGGACCGACTCGTGGAGCAAGGAGTGCTGGAGCCGGTGCCTAATGCCCCCTGGGAAACCCCAATCGTCACACCCGTCAAGCCGAATGGTTCGGTCCGCATCTGCGCAGACTACAAATGTACCATAAACAAGGCCCTCACGGCCCATGCATACCCAGTGCCAGTGGTCAGCCATGTCCTTGCCACCCTGGCTGGGTCGAAAATTTTTGGCAAGCTGGACTTGGCCCAAGCATATCAACAACTGCCAGTAGATGAGGCCACAGCAGAGGCACAGACGATTGTGACGCACAGAGGAGCGTTCAGGGTAAGGCGGCTGCAATTCGGTGTCAGCGTGGCACCAGGCATATTCCAGAATCTAATGGACTCTCTCCTTAAAGGGATTCCTGGCGTCACCCCCTTCTTCGATGATGTGTTGATTGCTGGGCCCACACCAGAGGAGTTTGAGGACCGCCTCCGCACCGTTCTGCACCATTTCCAGACGGCGGGTCTCAAGGTGAAGCGGGAAAAATGTCTACTAGGAGTGCCTCAGGTGGACTTTCTGGGATTTATGGTGGACGCAGAAGGGGTCCACCCGACTGGGGACAAGGTACGGGCCATTTGTGATGCCCCAGTGCCCAAGAACAAGACTGAACTTCAGGCCTTCTTGGGACTATTGAACTTCTACCATTCCTTCCTTCCCCACAAGGCGGCGGTAGCGGAGCCCCTACACAGACTCCTGGACAAGCGGGCCCCTTGGGTGTGGGGCCAGCGCCAGGAGGTCGCATTCCAGGCAGTCAAGGACTTGCTTGTCTCAAACTCGGTCTTGGCACACTTCGACGAGAGGCTGCCGGTGGTGCTAGCATGCGACGCCTCACCCTATGGCATTGGCGCTGTCCTGGGACACCAACTCCCGGATGGAAGAGAGGTACCGGTGGCATACTTTTCCCAGACACTCAACGCAACCGAGCGGAACTACTCGCAAATCGACAAGGAGGGTCTGGCAATCGTGAAGGGAGTAAAAAAATTCCATGATTTCTTGTACGGGCGGCCCTTCACCGTGGTGACTGACCACAAGCCCTTGCTTGGCTTGTTTGCCCCCGAAAAGCAGACCCCCCAAGTGCTGTCTCCTCGTGTCCTCAGGTGGTCAATTTTCCTTGCCAGCTACCAGTATGCACTGATTCACCGCCCTGGGAAGGCGATGGGCCATGCGGACGCCCTCAGCAGGCTACCACTACCGGAAACAGGCCCCGACCCAGCACCTGCACAAGAGGTTATGAGCCTGGAGCTGCTTCCCGACCGCCCCATTCAGGCACAAGAAGTTGCACACCATTCCAAGAAAGATAGGGTCATCTCCCGGGTCCTGGACTGGGTGTGGAGGGGATGGCCCAGCAGCAGCCCCGGGCCAGAATTCGCCGGCTACACAACCCGCAAACACGAACTGTCGGCCCACAAGGGGTGCCTGTTATGGGGAAGCAGGGTCGTTGTTCCCCAGCCCCTCCGCAAAAGGGTCCTCACAGCCCTACACGAGACACACCCAGGGGTAGTAAGAATGAAGGCCCTTGCCAGGAGTTATGTGTGGTGGCCAGGGATCGACGGAGAGATAGAGGCCTGGGTCAAACACTGCCAGGCCTGCCAAGAATCCCGCCCAGATCCCCCAAGGGCCCCAGTCCAGTCCTGGGAGTCCGCCCGAGCACCATGGTCACGCCTGCATGTGGACTTCGCTGGCCCCTTTCAGGGGAAAACATTCTTCATAGTGGTGGACTCCTACACCAAATGGCTGGAAGTCGCATTGGTACCGTCCACTTCTACGTCCGCAGCCATCCGGGTACTACGCAGGCTGTTTGCAACCCACGGGCTCCCTGACACTCTCGTCTCTGACAACGGGACTTCATTTACGTCAGGAGAATTCCAAACCTTCACAGCGCAGAACGCCATCCGCCACATCCGTTCGGCGCCATTCCACCCTGCCACCAATGGCCAAGCAGAACGCATGGTGCGGACCACCAAGGACACCCTTCGCCGCATGACGCAAGGGGATTGGGAGTACCGCCTTGCCACATTCCTCCTAGCACAACACAGCACCCCCAGCTCAACGACTGGCCGGAGCCCCGCTGAACTACTAATGGGTCGGCGCCTTGCAATCAGATTGGACCGCCTTCACCCCGATAGAGCTCAGGATGAGGTAGTGGTGGGGGAAGGCAGGAACCCCCGGACCTTCGAGGCCCAGGACCCAGTGTACGCAAAGAATTTTGGGGCAGGCCCAGCATGGGTACCCGCCACAGTCACCAGGGTCACTGGTCCCGTGTCGTACGAGGTGCTAACGGATGGGGGGCAATGCTGGCGCCGCCACTGCGACCAGATACGGCGACGATTCCTGGGAGAAAACCAGGAGGAGGAAAGGTCAGAGGAGTCCCAAGGGAACAGAAGGGCAGTGAGGCCCATAGAGCAGGAGGGGCCAGCAGGAGAGGCAGAATCAGTAAATACAGAGAGGACCCGCGAGGCCGAAAGGACACCGGAACCAGAACCACGACTGAGCGAGCTGGTTGCACCAGACCAAACAGGCCCATCACAGCCAGCATCCTTGGAACATGAGCCAGAACCTGAACCCCGGACCAGGGAACACCCCAGGCCGCAACGCACACGTAGGCCACCGGCGTACCTCGAGGACTATGAATGCGACCTCCCGGGCAGGACTGGAACTTAGAGGGGAGGGGTGTTATGTACTGAGTTGAATAGGATCCAAACTGCAGCAGTCTGATTGGTCCTAGAACAATAGGATTCAGAATGCAGCAGTCAGATTGGTCCTAGAACAATGCAGCAATATGATTGGTTGGCAGGAACCACCCAATCATGCTCCAGATAGAAGTGAATCCACAACCTGATTGGCTTACAGTAGAATTCCGGAATTAGCCAATCATGTGCAGCCCATTGTGTAAATAATGTATATAAAGCAGATACCTTGAGGGGACTTTCATTCATTCCTCCTCACCACTATGAGCTGAATAAAGAGCATGAAATCACTTTGCGACTCTGAGTATATTTCACCATCTTTCTTCTGAGGGGATCAAAGGGGCATACACGCTTTCCCGCCCTCTCTGCTGTATCTTCACAGCAACCCTGCGAGGTTGGTGGGCAGAAAAAACGGAAGTACTCCTTCACACAGCATGCAGTTAAACCATAGGATGTGTTGTTACAAGCTGTAGCGAGGGAGACCAACTTGGATGGCTTTAAAGGGGAATGAGACTAATTCATGGAGGATAAGGCAACCAATGGCTACTAGCCATGACAGCCGTGTAATGCCGCCACTTCCCATATGAACTAACCCCGGACCCTGTGATCATCATCTGAGGCCCTTCCTTGTGTGTCCCCTCCATGAGAGTCCTGGAAGGCAGCAGCATGAGAAAGGGCCTTTTCTGTGGTGGCTCCCCATTTGTGGGAGGCTCTCCCCAGGGAATCTCGGCAGGCACCTTCATTACATATCTTTAGGCACCAGGCAAAAAACATTCCTCTTCTCCTAGGCCTTTGGCTAATTAAGCTATCTATGACGGTCAGGGGTCACTTTATGTTTACTATGGCTTTCTAAACTGTGTGGCAGGGAGGGCTATTGTTTTTGTTTGTTACTATGTTATGCATTTTTGTGTTTTTATATTGTAAACGGCCATGTGATCTCAGATGAAAGGCAGTATAGAAATTTTATTATTAATAATAATAATAATACCTAAGTGACAGGCAGCGGGCTTCGAGGAGTCCAAGGTTAGCAAAGCTACAGAAATTTGAGGGGGTAAAAAATGCTACTAGGCTGGAGAACGTCAGTGACAGTTCAGTGAGGACTGAGCATGCTCAGTGTCCGCAAAATGTTTACTATGTGAGAAGGGAAAGAACAGAATGCAGTGTCAGAAAACTCATAAATAAGGAGCGCTCTGTTTTGCAGCACGTTGTCGATGTTGAGGTCCAGGGTGCATTCAGACAGCACTTGATTTTATTTCCCCGACGTTTCCTTACCTGCTATTTTTTGTGTTTTGTGTGATGTTTTAAGTGTTTAAAAGTGTAAAAGCCACTTTTAGAAAACTGGTAGAATCTAGTGGGATGAGTAACGCTGTCAACTTGAAAAAACTGCATTGCAATGTCACATGACAAGATTTTGGGTGGTATCCCAGCATGCATCCTTTCCCACTATTTAAAATTCATCACAACATGGTGGTTTGTGGATCACAAGGGCACAGTTCCGTAACACAACTGGTAATGCAGTGTAAAAGGAATGTCTGAAATTGGGACAGGGGCACCAGCGTTGGCAACCACTAAGGCCTTGTCTGAAGGCAGCCCCAATTATCACCTCACTAATTTGTCTTCGCTTTCCAATAGCCAGGTGAACTTCTCTCAGCCTCTCTGTTCTTCCTTATGAAAGCATTCTATCCTTTTGGCACGCAGCCTTGATTTAAGAACTCCGCTACTTTGATGGATGTGGCCAAGATGATCTTTTGGTGGAACAATGCGCAGAAAGAATCCTTACAGAATGCTCCCCTTGTAGCTGGTCCTTTGGCAGCTGATCCTCAGGGACGTGTCACATTTGAAAATGATTGATTATTCATTTGCCTGCGCTGCCTTGCATGGAACAGAAGCTTCGATGTGAGTTGCTTTCTGGTCCATATGAAACACCACCATCTTGTAATTTAGCACTCATGTCCTGTTTTGAGGCTTCCTATCTGGTTGGTCAATCTGAAAACAGCTTGCTGGACTAGATGGTCCATTGGCCTGATCCCACAGCCAATATGATGCCAGCCAGATACCCAACTTTCCCTAGTCCCTAGTCCTTTTTATTTATTTTTTAGTGCCTCAGAAAGGTCAGTACCAAATGCTGACCATGACCCGACAATGAGCCAGGTGTAGGGAAGCTTTAATCCTGTTCTCCAGATATTGCTGAACGACAACACCCATCATCCCTGGCTATTGGCCATGCTTGCTGGGGCTGATGGGAGTTGAACAACAACTGGAGGGCCACTGGTTGCAACAAGATATTGCTGCTAATACATGGAATGCTCAATTAAAATGTAGGCATCTCATTGCACAAAAGCTACAGAGGGAAATGTCATAATTTATGTATAAACTCATATTTCAAATTTATTATTATTATTTTGTTTATGTATACACTGTTTACATACCAAAATGGCCCTTAAGCGGTCTACAACTATAAAATAAATTGCAAAATCCATGCATAATTAAAATACACAATAAAACTGTTCCATCAAAGCATTAAAACAGCCTTAATTAAAATATACAACAAAACAAGCCAGTTAAAAAGCATAACAAATAAAACAGTTATCATTTTATTTATCCAGTGGTTTTTAATATATTCAGTTGTTTTGTATTTAGTTTTTTCTGTACTATGAAATGACTTCAAGAAGATTCATAAATGAAATAAATGACAGCAATAAATAAAAGTTTAAAGTTCTTATTTCTGTAACTGAACCATGCAGACACAGCCAGGTGACAGTCTAAACCAGGCATAGGCAAACTCCGGCCCTCCAGATGTTTGGGATTACAATTCCCATCATCCCTGACCACTGGTCCTGTTAGCTAGGGGTGATGGGAATTGTAGTCCCAAACATCTGGAGGGCTGGTTTTTGCCTATGCCTGCTTTAAGAAAGGGGTTCTGATGAAAATGTATCAGCATTTTAGGGCACATTTCTTCTGAATTGACAATTTTGTCTGCTATTTTACTGAAAGGAGCTACGGTAGCCACTTTTAAATATCTAAAGGGCTGCCACTTGAAAGATGGGGCAAACTTGTTTCCTCTTGCTCCGGAGGGCAGGACCTTCAAGTTAAAAGAAAGGAGATTCCAACTAAGCATCAGAAAGAACTTTCTGACAGTAAAAGTTGTTCAACTTTCATGAGTGGTCATGGATTCTCCTTCCTTGGAGGTTTTTAAGCAGAGGTTGGATGGGCACCTGTCTTGTATGTTCTAGTTGATATTCCTGCATTGCAGGGATTGGATTAGATGAGCCTCTGGGTCCCTTCCAACTCTACAATTCTATGATTCTATGACTCTATATTCCATTGGTGGTGAACGTGATGATGTTGGACTCCAACTCTCACCAGCCCCAGCCAGCAGGGTCAATGATCAGGGACTATGAGAGTTGTAGGCCAGAAACACTTAGTATGTTTAACCTGCAGAAGAGATGACTGAGAGGTGATATGATTTGTTGTTGTTGTTTAGTCGTTTAGTCATGTCCGACTCTTCGTGACCCCATGGACCAGAGCATGCCAGGCACTTCTGTCTTCCACTGCCTCCCGCAGTTTGGTCAAACTCATGCTGGTAGCTTCGAGAACACTGTCCAACCATCTTGTCCTTATTAGTGTGGGAAAGAGTTCAGGGAATTTCAAGTGCATTTGTCTGGACTTTGGCTGATTAGGTCACCATGACCATCTTCCACCATGCAAAGTCAGGGCTCAGAAAAGAGGTTGCCTTTGGACATAAGCCTTGCAATGTAAATCTGTATCCTTGATTATGACATGCAGTTTGGAAATCCTTGACAGAATACCAGGCTTTTACTGCACTCTTCTTTTTTTTTTTTTTTTTTTTAAATAATATTTATTGAAGTTTCCAAAATACAGAAAGAGAAGAAAAGAAATTATGAAGATACATTCAGAACCTTATTTTCAAACATCCACTTTCTGGGACTCCCCCCTTCCCCCACCCCTACCGTATTCCCCTTTCATATTGTTGTTTCCACAAGTTCTATTTCTGATTTAAAGCACAATTTATATACCCCATTGTTCAAATTTAAATTTATACAAACCTTATGCAACACCCTTGATAAAAAAAAAGCAAAAGATCTCTCCCCATAGCCCACCCCCTTTTCTTTCCACAATGTCCCCCTTTTTTCCCATTAAAGTAAAAGCACACAGAATAAAAGTATAAAAAAATAAAAAATATATTAGAAAAAAGAAAACCAATTCAGAAAATAGTTGCAAGCCTTTGGATTCTAATTCTCCCTCCCCTTCCCCGGTTTAATTTCCCTTATCCTCCAATCTATGTTTCCAGCCTGGAAATCTTAAGTCCATCAATCCCATTTTTCCCCCAACTCCTTGCAGAGTTATTTCCCATTTTTAGGATTACTTTTTTTAAAAATTAATTCCTAAATCTTTAAAAATGTCAAATTATAAAATTCCCCCCATTGTTCTTTCAAGGTTATAGTCCAGCTTCCTCTTGTTCCGCTGCTAAAACTTTCTTATTCAGAAGTTTAGTAACTCTACATGGGTTGTTGTTATTCAGGAACAAAAACTTGCGTTCAGTCCCTTCCTTCTTCAGTAAGGTATTCTGTTGTCTCCTTTTAGTCTAAACACCCTGTAGACGAGATTCAGTTTCAGTTTTGCAGCTTTCCCAGGAGATAACCAGTTCTGTGAAATTCCGAAGTGTTGTATTTTTCCCGGCTTACGCCCATCTTTGTAATGTCCCGAAGCTCCTCTAGGGGGGTTGTTGTAACTTTGTTTCCAAAAATCCGATTGTTCTCCGTATTTTCGCCATTTTGTATTCAAGTCTTAACAAATTATATCAAGTTGTAACAAATTTGACCAGCAAGGTCCTTGTAATAAAATCCTCTTTAAAATTCCGACTTTGACAGCTACTTTGACAGCTGTCAAAATCACCGGCTCTTTTCACCAGGCTCACTCCTCAATCGCCCCGGTTCCCAGGGAGGGGGGTGCATTTTCCTTCTCCTTGAATTCTTCCTCCAGCACAATTCTTGTACTTTCCCATCATGGAATTCTTGATTTTAGCAAAGATACCGTTCTTTTTGGGCCTTGGCTTCCCAATCCTTGTTTTAAAATGTCTACAATAGGGAGGGGGACTGACTTCCTTTTTAGATCCCCCCCCGCTCGTCTCAAATCCCAAAAATTTTTCTTCTTTTAAACCCGATTTCCAATTTACTCACGGGTTGTTGTTAAAAGTCCAAATTCTCAATGGAAGAAGTCAGCGCTCTCCGCCGGATGGCATGCGGCTTCGCTCGGCAGGGATGGCAGAGGACTCAAAGCACCACGCTTCTCCCCGGCACCCGATCCGTAGCCTTTAAAAAGGCTCCTTCACGAGTCGGGAGGGCGCTAGCGGTGCTAGCCGAGTCTCCAAGTCCACGGCCCCCGTGGCCGTGGTTTCTAAGGGTCCCCGCATCGCCGGTGCGGTAAAACCCAGCCCCTGCCGAGCCGGCTCCCTCCGGAGCTCGGAGGGAGTCCGCCATTCGGCGATGGCGCCAACCCGGAAGTCTTTACTGCACTCTTCTTGCCTAACTGATTTCAGCTGTTCATAACAGTTTTGAATGGCATGTGATGATGGCATAAAACTCAACTTAAAAGTGTAGCATGGAAAAGAGCAGCCAGCTCCAGCAGTGATAAGTTGAAATGTGTTTTGCAGAACTGGCTCCCGCAGTTTTCAAAAGCTGACAACAGAAGGGAAAAAATAATAACATTTGAGAGAGGGATGGGTGAATCTGTCAATTTCTGATTCTTTCATATTCTTGTTTTTCCATTTTTAAGCTTAGTTCTCCCCGTTTCCACTTGAGTTCACAAAAACCTTTCTTTTAAAGTCCTCGTGGAAGTTCATCAGCAATTTCAGTGTGAATTTTTCCTAATATCCACATTTTTAATACAATTTGCCCAACATACACATTTTTGTTAGCAGTTTCTCCTAATATAACGCATTGTGTGTGTGCTCTTTTCACCACTATATGCATTTTAATGCACATTTACATTTAATTTACATTTTATTGTAGCAAATGCATTGTTGGCAAAATTCAAAGAAGTGCAAATTTCAAAGAATGAATGTGTTTTGGTCCTCATAAAGTTCCAGGTGGTCTGAATTAGGTAGGTTTACCTTTAAATGTGAAGTGAGCTAAACTTCTTCCCCATCCCTAGTTTGGAGAAGGCAGAGACCTGCAATGGGAGCTGGGGCTTCTTCTTTTTTTATAGGAACCTGTATTTCATTTACAAAACGAAAAGTTCTGGGATTCATTCCCCCTGCCCCCAAAGCCATGCCTTCTGACCTAGAGATCTGTATATACCCCCAGCCCCTGCTTTATTGGAGATATTGAATGCCTTGCTATTGATGGGAAATCACTCTGCATATCCTCAGAGGCACTTGTGTTATATCAATACAACATTCCAAGGATGAACCTTGATCCTAAAAATGTAGCTCATTAGCAAACTGTGGCTCAAATCAATCCCTGATAGTGACTTGTGGTAGCAGGAATATATGCCAGAGGTTTTTGCTTTTGTCTTAAGGGTACGTCAAAAATTGTTCCCAACAGAAATCTATATATTCTCCCCTGATATCTATAATATGATTAATGGAACTGACGTTCAAGAGAGCAGGTTCCCTGGGGGAAACTGTTTCCAGGAGAACAGCTCCCAGTCTTACATTTTTAAATGTAATTTTTGTATCTTTTTTTTTTTAACTGAGAGCTGCACCACAAGATGCAGACAAGTGCAAAATCTGAAGGACGGATGCTATGAAACCCACACATTAGTCTGAGAGGTGCAGACCAATTTCAAATGGAAATTCATGAAGAACAAATCCCCAACTCTCAAAAATAAAAGCCCATATATGTGGGGCTCCCTGTGATGAGGGAATGGTACTCAAAACATTTCATGTATGTATTTAATCAAATTTGTATACTGCTTGGTTGTAAAAAAACCTCAAAGCAGTTAACAAAGAACATGCTATGGGCACTGTTTGCTTTTTAAAAAACTTTGTGTACCTCCCAACTGAACCCTGGCCTTCTGAACTGAACTACCAGGGTTGAGCCCTCGCTTCCATTAAGGTTTAGTTGCTGGCTAGATAATACTTCGGAGAGCAGAATACTTTTTGTGTGTTTATTTCCCATCATCTGTGCAGTTGTTTCCCCACCCCCTTCAAAATATGCGCTGTGCCAGATAGAGATGTCTCCTCAATACTCGTGATGGATGGCTAACCCAAATTACTTTGAGGCATCTGAGTTTTCAAGAACTTCCATTAAGTTACCTCATTTCTTGCCTGTTTGTTCTGCAAGGCAACCCTGGGCAATAAGGCGAAGATTCCTGATCTTCGTAAACATGTCCTAGAGATAAAAAAAGAAATTGTTTCAAAATGCTGCACCCTCCTTTCCTCTGTATCTCCACATGCAATTTCCTCCTTGCCAGGCTTTGAATTCAGAAAAGTCTCAGATGTGATTTTCCAAGCTCCATCTTTTTAAAAGCTTTTAATCATAGCTGCCAAAGACTCATCCCCCGAGGCTGCAATCCTGTACACCAGTGGTTCCCAATTAGCTAAGTTCTGTGGATCCCCTGTTTTTCAAAAGCCAAGCCATGGACCCCCTTCTTTTGAAAATGATGATATCTCTGTAGTAGTTTATGTTATGTGAATGGTGCCACCATATATCCTCCAACATGTCCCAGCACAAAATCAGGACGTGCATTTTCTGGGCCACAGTCTCACTTGATTCACATGACCCGAAAAATGGGATGTTCTGGACAGTTGATGGGTATGTGCCATGGGCCCTTTGGGGTCCACGATCCACCAGATGGTAACAGCTGCTGTATGCACTTACCTGGGAATATTCCATTGCATTCAATGGGCTTACCTCTGTGTGCACATCTATAAGACTACACTGTCAATCAGAGGGTTCTTCTACTAGGCCATCATGGGAAAGTAAATGGCAGCTTTCAAGGCAGCTACGAGCAGTTACTATATTCTTGGGAGCCATCCTGTTCTCCAGATTTCCAGGTTTAGGGACCGTATGTGCATTATGCTGCGCAAATCAGCCTCCATGTGAATCACTAGGCTCTGTAATAAACTTAAAGCATTCAATACTCAGTAGTGGCTGGTGCCCATTTAACCTGGAGAGGGAGAAGCCAGGGAGCCTAAACAGTAGGTGGAGCCAGAGCTATTGACCATCAGAGCTGACTATAGATTTATCTTCATTCTCCTCCCTGCTGCATTCTACAAGGGCAACACTGAGACTGAGGAGGAGGAAGCTGAGAGCCACAGACATCTTCTGGGCTAGTTGAAAGTAAGAAGGCAGGCAGCTGGGGATGGCTGAGGTGTTGGTGGGGCAGTGCACTTTTGCCCAAAAAGGCAAGCCTTCGCTGTTGCTATCTATGAAGTTAGCATCCTTGTTTTGATCTGTTTAAAAGGTAAAGGTAAAACGACCCCTGACCATTAGGTCCAGTCGTGACTGACTCTGGGGTTGCGGCACTCATCTCGCTTTATTGGCCGAGGGAGCCAGCATACAGCTTCCGGATCATGTGGCCAGCATGACTAAGCAGCTTCTAGCAAAGCAGAGCAGCGCATGGAAACGCCGTTTACCTTCCCGCCAGAGTGGTACCTATTCATCTACTTGCACTTTGACGTGCTTTCAAACTGCTAGGTTGGCAGGAGCAGGGACTGAGCAATGGGAGCTCACCCCGTCGCGGGGATTTGAACCGCTGACCTTCTGATCGGCAAGCCCTAGGCTCTGTGGTTTAACCCACAGTGCCACCCACATCCCTTTTTTTATCTGTTTACAACCCACTTTTCTATTCATAGCAGCAACCAATTAGGAGGACCCCCCCCAACCTACAACAGGGGTGGGGAAGAGATCTGGCAGGTTGGATCCTGAGCTCCTATATCCTCCAAGGGCTGCCTTCTAGGTTTTGCTAAACCTGTTGTTGTTTTATTTATACCCCACCCATCTGCTGGGTTTCCCCAGCCACTCTGGGTGGCTTCCAGCACATATAAAAACATAATAAAATGTCAACCATTAAAAACTTCCAAGCACAGCTCCATTCTGGCATTTGGAGGTGGTGGGGGGGGGGAGGAATTTCCCAAAGGCGGCAGCGGCAAAGGCTCATCCATCAGATCTGTGACTTGCAACATGCAGCTGAACCTGGTGCGCAACACCCTTCCCAATGTTTTCTGGGGGCTGGGCTGGAAGAAGGCCTGGGAATGTGTTGCATCGCATAACACAGGATGGGGAGCTTTTGCCAGCTGGCGTGCTAGATGTTGGTTTTCCCCACCTCCACCAGGCCACTCTGGCCAGTGGGTTGGGGTGCCCACTTGTCCATTGCCTTACACAACCATGGCAGCAGGTGAGCTCAAAGGAAGATCCAAGGCAATCTGAGCAGGGCTTGAAGTCACTGCCCATCAGCTGATTGGCAAGCCCTGCTTTCAGGACTGCAAGCCCTGCTTGCACTCAGCAGTCCCTCTTTAGTGTAACTGATCCCAGCAGGCTTGAGGTCACTGCCCGTCAGCATTGACTGCAAATCCTGGGCAGGGGTCAGCTGCACTACAGACTTTCCCACTGGGAACGCCAAAGCACGGCCGATCCCAGTGGACTTGCTGCCACTGCTGATCAGCTGATGAGCAGTGATAGCAAGTCTCCCTTGCCAAGGAATCACCAGGAGTGCCCTTTAAGTTCCCATTGGCACCAGTGGAAGCCTCCCATCAGACCAATAGCAACTTCATGGAGGGAGTGATTTTCAGCAAGATAGGGAATAGGGAAAGGATGCCCCGTCACAACCCTATTCACCACTCCCTCCCCCTACAGCGGCTATTCGAAGAATATAATACCTGAGCACTAAATGCTTCTGTGCATTTAATGTCACATATCATTTTGTGACATGCCCTGGTGCTCAAGCTTGCTAGCTCTGGCCTTGATACTGTGCGCTGGAAATTCAGCAGTGCCCACACCCAGCAAACCAGCTGATGATGGACTGATGTGTATTTGACTTCAGACCCAGCAGGGTGAATGTGCATCAGGACTGAAAATTGAACTTTAGTAACACAGGTTTCCAAGCCAACGGCTAGAAGACTTTGTTTATACCCTCTTCTTTCAGTTTCTGATATGTCTAACTGATGCCGCTTTGCAGTCAGAGAGGAGACCATTGGTTGCAAAAATTGGCTAGACACAATAAACTGCTTTATTGTCATTAACTCTCCCCCCTCCCCAACCTCAATATGGGAAGCTTGACAGAAGGCCATTTATACAGACACATTCCAAGACTTTGCTGCTTGACAATGCATCTTCTCTTCTACCAGAGGCCAATCCATATGGGGAAATGGGGCACTGCCCCATCAACCTCAGCCACCCCCCAACCTGCGTGCCTTCTTACTTCCAACTAGGGTCCAAGAACGAGCACTACCTCAACTTCCGACTCCTTAATCCAGGGGTGACTGACATCAGCTCCAATGTATGGCAAGATCTCATGAGAAGACTTTTTCTGACGTGGTGGGGGAGCCACGAGAGAACCCCAGTTCAGCTGGACACCTGGAGTAACTTGCTGTAGTTTTAAGGCTGTTCAAAGTAGCTAGTCGTCATGAATTTCACTTGCAATGCTCTGTGTTGGCCCCTAATTCTCCCCCATTACCCCCTGGACCTCAAGAGCAAAAGCAGTAGAGAACCTAGCGAGAAGCTCAGAGTTTGTGTAGGAACATTCTTTTAGCTACCAGGAATCTTTCGTGCCAAGGCTCTCCCGGGATGGAAGGTCTAATCAGGACGAATGAGAATGCAGAGAACCCAGTGAGCAGTGACCCAGCAGATTGCCTGTCACTCTCCTATCCCAAAACATAAGAACAGCAGTTCTAACATGAGGAAGAGACCTTTATTCAGGCTGATAAAAGTATGGGCTCAGCAGCAAGCACAGGATCTAAAAGTCATGATGCCTAGGTACACGAGAAAGGTGAAAGATGCAGAACTGAAAGGATGCAATGAAGATGTCCCAACAATTTGTCATGCTGCTCCCACCAAGCTTTTAGATGTGAGGCAGGGCAAGCTCACTGACTCTCCTGCTTTATGATACAGCCTGCATGCAAATGCATGTTCTGTCTGGGCTGCTGCGTCTGGTCCCTCGGTTCCCAATTTACAATAACTTTTGTTTGCAGTTAGGTTGCTTATCTACTTCTCCCCTTTCTTGCATTCTCTCACTCACTTGTCCTTTCCTTCCATCTCAGTCTCTTCCAGTCTCATGCTATTCCTTTAGTTCCATCCAATTTGCATTCACACTCCAAACTAGCCCCTTCTCCTGCAGCATCAATCTGCCAAAATTTATCCTTGTGGTCCTGAGCATCCTCCAAGACCCACTGACGCCACAGTGGTCTCATTCTGGGTTGGGTGGCCTGCAAGGATGACACATTGATGGCTGCTGAGACCCTTCTCAGACTCTTTCTCTCCTTTGTCAGCCTACAGAAGCCAGCTGCAGCAGTCACTTACCTCCTGTTCTGCCTGCAGCTCTCTATTCACATTTGGGATGAGAAAATCTGTCTATTTCTCATCAATGTCATTTTCACACATGTTCGCCTATAAGTCTGTTCCATCTGATTTTAGCATTAACTTCCATTTAAGAAACAATAAAGTCTGGACTGAAATTTTAAAGCATATTTCCCCTACAATATGCACCTTTCCAAATGCCAGAGCAGTTTGAAACTACTCTGACAAGTTAAGCGTCTGAGAACTTTTTTGCCAAATTGAGAGAAAGTGACATAATCAGTGGGCAGCTAAATTCTGATTTGCACATTCAGAGTTGTGAAGTGTGGATTAGGCCAGGTCATTATAGGATTTGCAAAGACAAAATAATCTACATGATTATTTTCAACACACCCACACAAAATAAATTGCAGTCATTGCTCAGTTGTTACGGGGAATCTGAAAGTGTGAAGATAAAAGTTCATTGCTTGCTTTAGGGACTCCTTGATAACACTTTTCAAGTCAGTACATCACTTGCTTTAGGGATTACAAATAACATTTCTCAAGCCAATTTTGCATTGCATAGCTAAAGCCTTCTCCCTGTGAACAGGGGACTTTTTGTATGGAGGAACATTCTGGCCTATGAGCCCACAGGCTGATTGACTTCCTAGGGAAGGAAAGGGGAACCCGTGGACATCCAGATGTTCTTGATCTCCAACTTTCATCAGCCCAAACCAGCGTACACAAAGCCTGTCCAACCATCGGGTAGTGTCATACCTAACCCTGACCTGATGCCAAACACTGAGTCCTCAGGGGATGAACCAAACATTCCACAGGTCAAGGAGATCTTGAGGGGCAAGCAGGGTCTCTTGGAGGCGGTATGCCTGGAAATCCCAGGTGTGAGAGAAGCATCCCTGTGTAAGAAACCCTGTCAAATTGCAGCCAAAGGGGCCCAGGGGCTTTTGTGCCACTATCAAAGGTTATGGCGGGGAATTAAAAAGCATTCACTTTCCTCTCTGAGGTTGTGCTTATATTTATTTATCCCTAGAATCATAGAATTGTAGAGTTGGAAGGGAACCCAAGGGTCTTCTAGTCTAACCCCCTGCAATGCAGTAATCTCAACTAAGGGATCCATGACAGACGGCCATCCAACCTCTGCTTAAAAACCTCCAGTGACAGAGAGCCCAGAACCTCCTGAGGCAGAGCATTCCACTGTCAAACAGCTCTTACTGTCAGAAAGTTCTTCCTGATGCTTAGTCAGAATCTCCCTTCTTGTAACTTGAATCCATTGGTTCAAGTCCTACCCTTCAGAGCAAGAGAAAACAGGCTTGCTCCATCTTCCATGTGACAGCCCTTGAGATATTTGAAGATGGCTATCATATCTCCTCTCACTCTCCTCTTTTCCAGGGTAAACAAAGTCAGGTCCTTCAACCATTCCTCATAAGGCTTGGTTGACAGACCCTTGATCATTTTGGTTGCCCTCCTCTGCACACATTCCAGCTTGTCAATATCCTTCTTAAACTGTGGTGCCCAGAACTGGACTCAGGACTCCAAGTGGGGTCTGACCAAGGCAGAATAGAGTAGTACGCGGATGGCGCTGTGGGTTAAACCACAGAGCCTAGGACTTGCCGATCAGAAGGTCGGCGTTTTGAATCCCCGCAACGGGGTGAGCTCCCGTTGCTCGGTCCCAGCTCCTGCCAACCTAGTAGTTCGAAAGCACATCAAAGTGCAAGTAGATAAATAGGTACCGGTCTGGCGGGAAGGTAAACAGCATTTCCGTGCGCTGCTCTGGTTCGCCAGAAGTGGCTTAGTCATGCTGGCCACATGACCCGGAAGCTGTAGACTGGCTCCCTCGGCCAATAAAGTGAGATGAGCGCCGCAACCCCAGAGTCAGTCACGACTGGACCTAATGGTCAAGCGGTCCCTTTACCTTTATTACTTCCCTTGATCTGGACACTATATATACTTCTGTTGATACAGCCTTGAATAGCATTAGATTTCCCCACCCCACCCCACTGTGATTGTAAAGCCATTGTAAATCTCTCCTTCTGGCTAAAAGAGAGGCATGCCAGTCATGGAGGACCCCTTTGGGAATGTGGTCCTTTGTCTACAAAAGTCTCCTTCCAAAGATCAAAATGAGAACATTGAACTGGGTCTGGAAGCTGTTATAGTGCTGGCATAATGCTGCTTTTCAAGAGAATACTATGAAGAGGTACCAAGTTGTAGGATTGGGTCACTAATCGCTTAAAACCCAAAACTTCAGCTTATCTAAATAATGCCCTTTGGCTGTGACTGGGCCAAGGGCATTTCAAAGTTGACCACATAGAGCAAAAGTGCCTTCAGGGCTCTGTGTTTAGAGATGGTGCTTCTCAATCAATGATTCTGGGCACTGTGGAAGCTCTAGTCACTTATGATGAGGCAATGCATCCTTGTTAAAGAGTTCTGGCGATAGAAGGTGAGGGCAATTTGGTGACTTAACAGAATGGCCAAAATGAGAGAGTGGGAATGAAAGCTAGCTATGTATTACAGTGATGCTTTCACGAGGAAATGGACCGTGCATTTAATAGCCCATGTTATGACTAAGCCTATTCTGAGTTGGATGAGACCATAGGCTTGAAATTGTTTTGGATAATCACAGGGTCCTTTCATAGCAACCTTCAAATCCATTTCAGTGGAAGAGCTTGAGGATTAGAGAAGGCATTGCAACCTTTGAGAATGTATCTAGAGGATCCTCTAAAACTGGGGTGGGAGACCTTTTTGAAGAGGGCCACATTCCCTTCTGAACAACCTTCTGGGGGCCACTGGCCAGTATTAGGTGGGGCCAGAGGCAAAAGTAGATGGGCGGGGTACAATCATCATCGTCATCAGTGCTTTTTTTAATACAGAAAAATGGTGCTAGGATTCACGCTGAAGTTGTTAGAGTAAGTACCACACTTTTAATGGGGGGGGAGGTACTGGTACTGCTTACCCTTGAATATCCCCAGAAAAAAAGCACTGAGATTCATCATCATCATCATCATTATCCCATGAAGAAGGTAATATAATGTATAAATCTCCTCTACGGTCATTGTGGTGGCTTTAAAAGAAATATTGTATTTAAAATACACATATATTAATTGTGCAGTCTCACCACTGGCTGAGAAAGTGTCAGGCTTTGGATAACAATTTTTCAAACAAAATTTAACACACTAATTTTCTTGGGATGAAGATCAAGTAGCTTTCCATTCGGGATGTACCTAGAGGGCAACTTGTTCAAGTTAAGCTTATTGAAACAGAAGCAACAGAATGTCAATTTGTGGTCTAACAGCATGTCATATCTGAGAATTGAATAAGCAATTACATGAGGCTAAATTGAATTTATTTCAGTGCCAGATTTGTAGTCCACTTGTTGTTGTTTTTTATTTTTTATTTTTTGACTGAGATAAAATACTACTCTGTCTATACAGTAAACATGTTCTCAGGTGTCATAATTTTTAAGTTAGCAGCTTTAAAAGTTGGCTGTTTAAACCCCCCCCTTTAAAGTGAGATGTGCTACATGCTCTTTTACCAGACTGCAACCAGTTAGACATCACTGTAGGAAAAAGAGAAACAAGGAACTCTCCTGTGCAAATGAGTTGTAAGCAGAAACAATTACGTGTGTATGAAAAAAGTGGTTTCTGGAGACCCTACAAAATCAAATTGGAGTGATGGCATGGCAGTCCTCAGTTCAGATAAGTTTCATATTCTCTTCTTGCAAATTACATGATCGCCATTGTGGAAGCGATGTCATAGCATTGTCATAGCATCATCAATCAGATTTGGCTCTGTGATGACATCACAGAACCAAATCTAAATGAAGACAGCCACAAGCCCATCAGGTCTGTGCCCCTGCGTCAGTTCTGTCATGCGGAAATGTTGGGGAGTTTCCACAATGATTTTTTAAAATTGCAAACCGATGTGGAAGTGTGGAAAACTGAACTTAGCACTGGAAAAAGGCAAAACTGAAAACAACAACAACAACCTGGAAATAGATTCCTCCATCACTCAGCACCTCCTGCAGAATGTGTGGCTAGAACACTGGGTTTGGTCTAGGAGGAAAAACAGACATGAATGAGACAGAGCACCTGGAATTTTGTTGGAGCAGCTCTTGAGAAACATGTGCTAATAAGTAGGAAGAAGAGACAGTGTGTACTTGGGGATCTGTGGCAGAAGCAGTATGTCAGTTTCTGAAAGGATGGGCGCTCGCTGAGTCAGACACGATTACTGGCATCGCCACAGACCACAGGATGGATTCTGATGCTGTTTGCTACTCATGTTTAATCTGGCCTAACTCCTTGGAAGGCTGTCCTTTGACATCTCTCTAAATCGGAACACGGTCCTCACACGCCTGGAGGTTCTTAAACAGCTGCCTGGGATTTGTTCTCAGGACCGCACCTTTCGACAGCCACCAAGGCAAACCGAGGAAGATCCTTAAGCTTGCAGCACAATAACAAGATTTTAAATGCTTCTTCACATCTTGCCTCTGAGCTCTCGTGTCCGGGCTCCTACCTAGCACATGCAGAGCTAGACTCTGATACTTGGAAGCAGAAAAGGGGTCTTTATTTGCGCAAGTAACCGTACAGCATCAACAGCAGGTGCCATGCTCAGGAGTCACGACTCAGGAGCAAAGCGAGGAGCTCAGAACTGGACAGAAGGAGCAGAGAGGCTCTCACAGGTTTCCCCTCCTGGCATGCTTTTGAAGATGAGGCATGGCATGTTCACTTATGGCACGTTTCTTGTGCTGTGGGAATACCAGAACCTAAGAAGAGCCTGCTGAATCAGGCCAATGGCTCGTCTAGTTCAGCATCCTGTTCATTTATATATATATAATTTTTATTAAATTTTGTGTTTTACCATTGAGAATACTCATTTAAACATCCTTAAAATATCAGTGATTTCCCTTCTTCTCTTTCCATGGCTCATTTTGCCAGTGTATATCCCTGCATATTTTACATAAACTAAACCATTCAGTATTCCATTATTACATCCATCAAAACCCTTGATGCCAACGTTTTCAAGTGTACACAATTCCCCCCCCCAATATATTCAATAAACATTTTCCAATCTTCTCTAAACGTATGTTCTTCTTGTTCTCTTATTCTATATGTTAAGTCCGCAAGCTGCACATATTCCATCAGCTTCAGTTGCCATTCTTCTTCAGCTGGGACCTCGCTCGTTCTCCAAAGTTCAGCATCCAGTTCTCACGGTGGCCAAGCAGACACCTGTGGGAAACAAGCAAGCACAACCAGAGTACCACAGCCCACCTGCAATTCCCAGCAGCTGGTATTCACAGGTGTTGGCTGCAGGTAGGCACTCCATTGGTGGATCTGCTCCCATCTGCAAAGGCAATGTCTGGTTCTAGGTGACAAGGCTGCACCCTCCTGCTCAGGCCACTTCCTGTTCAGCCCCACATCTTGGCTGATCAAAGCACTCCCCAGGCTTCTCTCTCTCTACAGCAGAGGTGGAGAAGCGAACATCCTTGCTCCCTCTTTCTTCCACAGGGCAAGAAGGGGTGTTCCCTCCTCCTCCAACCCAGGTTCCCCATCCCCACATTTCTGCCTCCTCTTCCATCGGATCCTGCCAACCCAAACCCGATCCTGAGAGCTTTGGGGGACTCACGGCATCTAATGTGTGTTCACCCATCAGCAGAACTATCATTATATCTGATTTTCAAACCTCAGTGCAGATAACTCACTCTGCCTTCCCTCTGCAAGAAATCCCTTGAGAATGGACCCCAGCAGTAAGGAACAGAATTATTGAAAAAAAAACCAAAGAGGATTTCACCTTCTCAACGCATTTCTCATCTGAAGGGGGTCGGGTGGGGAAGCCAGCTCACATTCTGCTTCTTAATATAGATTAATTTAAATCCAATTGCTGTGCTGCAGGATGGTATAAAAATCAGGCCACCCAGATTTTATTGCTGGGAAGTGGTTGTGATCCTGGGTAACAACGTAGAAATATCGAGCCACAAGCAGAATGTTGCTTGCATGTTCCATAGCCCAGCAGTTCTATTGCCTGGAGCTAAGGTAGGGCATGGTTCTTACACCAATCAGGCACCGTATTTCTCAATCTCACAGCAAAGATTTGAGAAACGCAGATTTGTAGAGTTGGAAAGGACTGTGAGGATCATCTAGTCCAACCCCTTGCAATATTTGTTTGTTTGTTTGTATGCCTCCCTTATCTCAGGGTGGTTCACAACATAAAACTACAATATAAAAATCACAAAATACATAATCAAATAAAAACAAAGGCAACCCAATAATCCCCCTTTCCACAATACATTTTAAAAGGGCACCAGATGTCAATCAGTCAAAGGCCTGGTTAAAAAGGAATGTTTTTGCCTAGTGCCTAAAGGTGTGTAATGAATGTACCAGCAGAACTTCCTTGGGGAAAGCATTCCACAAATGGGGACCCACCACAGAAAAGGCCTGTTCTCATGTTGCCACCCTCTGGACCTCTCGTGGAGGCACATGAAGAAGGGCCTCAGAGGATGATCTCAGGGTCTGGGTAGGTTCGTATGGAGAGAGGCAGTCGTTGAAGTACTGTCCTGAGACATTTAAGGCTTTAGAGGTCAAAACTAGCACTTTGAAATTAAGTGGTTTCCAGCTGTAATGCTTTAAGAATATGGAAAAAGGGTATAAATAGGTTAAAACATAATTAAAATGATGTTGGATTGGAAATAAGTGGTATTAGCAACAAAGTTAATAAGAATATGCAAAAATGAATTGATAATGGATGAAAATACTGAGTTATAAAATGTTAAGTTATAGAGATAAGATAAACAAAAGAGGGTAAGGATTTGCTGATTTGATTATTTAAATGGGAATACAAGAAGGGGAGGTGTGAGGAAGTCAAAGAAACAAGCAAATGAGTTTTAAGTTATGAAAAAGAATTGTTTTTAATTTCTCTTATTTTTTCTGTGTGTTTATTCTTATTTTTTTGTTTCTTTTATTATGTGTTTTTGTATATTTGTTTTTGTAAAATCTTAATAAATATTTCCTAAAAAAACAAAAACAAAACTAGCACTTTGAATTGGGCCCGGAAACTAATTGGCAGTCAGTGTGCTCTGGCCAGGATTGGTGAAATATGTTCAAACCATCTTTCACCCAACATGGGGCTCGACCCCACATCCCTAAGATAGGAAAAGGCAGTGGTGGAACATGTGCCTTGCATGAAGAAGTTTCCAGGTTCACTCTCCAGCAAGTAGGGCTGGGAGAGACCACCCCTGTGGCAAAAAGTGTGTGTGAAGAGCACATCGCTGAATTTAGAGAGTGTTCCAATAGGCCAGAGTATATAAGGTCACTTTCTTGAGTCTCCTAGTACCTGGAGGCAATGCAGGTCTGTGGCACCTTGTTCCAAACGTGGTGCAGTGGTTAGAGCACCCTTTCTCAACTTTGGGTCCCTAAATGTTGTTGGACTACAACTCCTATCATTTCTAGGCAGCATGGCCAGTAGTTGGATATGATGGGAATTGGAATCCAACAACAGGCTGGGTTCCAGTGTTGGCCCTGGGAGACGTGGGTTCAAATCCTCACTTGGGCTTGAAGCTCAATGAGTGACCTTGGGCTAGTCTAATCTACCTTAATGATTGTTGTGTGGATTAAATGAGGAAGAGGGTGGAAACCATGTATGTTACCATGACAGGATATAAATGCAATAAAATAAGCAAACGAATAAACAGAATAAAAATAGTTTTCCTGTCTTGCTTCATGAACTCCTTGTGAGATTGATCTTGAACTGTCCCATAACCTTGTTTTTGGATTATGTTTTGGACCTGGACAGATTCTCTATGCTTGTGTTTGGCTTGTGAAGACCGATCTAACCTTGAACCCTACTTTTTTGGGTAAGTGTTTTCATAAAAGACTTTACCCTCTTTGGACTGAACCTCTGGCCCCTGGATCATGACAGGGACGGTGGAAGTTGTCACTCAAAACATCTGGAGGAAACCATGTTGGTGGGGATGCTGCTCTAACCACTGCACTACAGTCCACACTAACAGCTTACATGTGTTCTGAGGCACACTCTTGCCTTTTTCTGGATTCCCCACACCTCCCTGTGTAAAAAGCCCTCCTTTGTTTCTCAGATATGATACTGACCTGTCTGAGAACAGAAGTTCAATTGACCCACAGCTGACCACAAGGTGTTAGGCCAGTCTCCCTGTAACACTCCTCTCAGGCATCCCCATTCTCCTCCCTGTGGAGTTCTAGAAGGAGAACACTAAGACCAAGGAGGAGGGAAGCTCACAGGCAGTGCTGACCTCTGGACTGGTTAGGTAAGGAGGTAGGCCTGTGGGTGGGTGGAAGGTGGTGGAAACAGACTGAGGTTGGTGGGGCAGTGCCCCACTGGCCATAATAAGATCAGCCAGCACTGCATGTGTGGTGAATATATCATTTCTCCAGGAAGGTAAGATTTGGAAGAAAAGAGCAGGGAGGGGGTATTATTTTGTGAAATAAGCATGCCCTAGAGTGATTGCTCTGTGCTCATAAAACAATTCCATTTTCTAAGTCCCTGACACTAAATCTCATGGTGTAAAAACAAATTGTTTGGAGAAAACCATGGATGTTACAAATCATTCCTGTACAAAGCAAACAAGCTATTTACTGAACATCATAATGCTCCCTTTAAGGTCAAAGAAAAAATTGTGTGTGTGTGTGTGTTTTAAAAAACAACAACAGAACTGTTAAGCTCTGCTGTAGATCCCTAAGCTAAACACCCTTGCCTTTAAACAACAAATGTGAAAAATGAAAGGAGCACATATGTGGATTTATATGCACATCTGGCTTTGGGTTCTTTATTTCTAACCTCCAAAGTGAGCCGGCTTCACAAGGCTGAATTCATATAGAAAATCCATGCCCTACTTGTGATTTATGACACCACATAACTACTCCAAGATGGTGCGATCCAAAATATCTCGAGGAGGAGTAAGAAGCCCCATAGAGCTCTCAAATGTTCCTACTTGGCATTGAAGGTTTCAAAAACGGTTGAGAGAGAGGCAGGATTAAAGAATCCATAGACAGTTTTCTTACAATGGCTCGCAGCAGGGGGAAGGGAGCCTTGGGCTATCCTGACCTCCTTATCTGGCACTTGGGCTAGAGAACTTGTTCCGTCTGGGGGCCACATTCCCTTCTGGTTAATCTTCTGGGGTCCACATGCCATGGATGGCTGGGGCCACAGGCAAAAGTTGGCAGAGCAAGGAATACGAATTTTGTCTTTCTACATAGTCTAATTTTTACACGCACCTCTCTCTATCCTCCGTCCAGATAAGCATGATCAGAGTCCATCTTTGAATATCTGAAGGGCTGTCACATGGCAGGTGGAGCAAGCTTGTTTTCTGTTGCTCCAGAGGGTGTTGTTGTTGTTGTTGTTGTTGTTGTTGTTGTTGTTGTTGTTGTTGTTGTTGTTAAAATTTGTATACCGCCCTTCATTCGCTGATCACAACATAAAAATACAAAATGAAAACACAAGGTAGAACCTGAAACCATGAGTAAGACAACAGATTCCAACAAAACATTAGGAAGAACTTTCTGGTAGTAAGAGCTTTTTGACAGCAGGGTGGGCTGCCTTGGAAGGTGGTGGAATCTCCTTTATTGAAGGTTTCAAAACAGAAGTTGCATGGCCATTTATCAGGGATTCTTTAGCTGTGGTCAGTGCATTACAGGGGGTGGGACTAGATGACCCTTGGGGTCCCTTCCAACTCTAGGATTCCAGGATTCTATCTTGGTTCAAGCTACCTTGCAGAGTTGTTGTCAGGATAAAATTGGGATTGGGAGAGAGGCGTGCTGCCTTTTGCTCATAGGAGGAAAGGCAGGGTAAATTTTTTTTACAGCAAATAAATTAAAACAAGTCTGGAGAAACAACATCTAGCACTTGTTTCACAGACCCTTAGTTTTTGAAAGAGAGTTTCTGCGACAAGCAAATCTTCCAAGCACAACAGATGTGTAATATGCTTGTTCTGTTCTTCTAAGAAGTAGCCAGCTGAAACCAAGAGGTACTACAATTTAACATGTTAAGCTTTGTGCCCCAAGCAATTAACAACACTTTTCAACCTGAAATTGGTGTTTTACACATAAGGCGGCTTGTTTTATGTGCAAAACAAAAGTTACAGAAGCACAGCTATTACCCGCCTCCCAAAACGGGTTATTTTGCTCAGTTCTGTGCGGACAAAATCAAGATTGAAGCATGAGAGTGAATGAGAGTGGTGTAGCTACCTTGTATTTTTCCTGGTATTGGGTGGCACTGTGGGTTAAACCACAGAGCCTAGGACTTGCTGATCAGAAGGTTGGCGGTTCAAATTTCCACGACGGGCTGAGCTTCCGTTGCTCGGTCCCTGCTCCTGCCCACCTAGCAGTTCAAAAGCATGTCAAAGTGCAAGTAGATAAATAGGTACCGCTCCAGTGGGAAGGTAAACGGCGTTTCCGTGCACTGCTCTGGTTCGCCAGATGCGGCTTAGTCATGCTGGCCACATGACCCGGAAGCTGTATGCCGGCTCCCTTGGCCAATAAAGCGAGATGAGCACCGCAAGCCCAGAGTCGGCCACGACTGGACCTAATGGTCAGGGGTCCCGTTACCTTTACCTTGTGAGCAATTTCTGTGAAATGAGAGTGGTGTAGCTACCTTGTATTTTTCCTGGTATTGAGACATGCTCAGGGCTATTAGATCTAGCTGGTGCTTCTCACCACTCCTCAGCACTCAGCCAGTCCATGACAGCAGTGTTTCAGGCAGGGGCCTCTCGCAGCCCTACCTGGAGACGCTGAGGACTGAACCTGGGACCTTCTGTGTGCAAAACAGATACTCTGCCAGTGCTCTATAGCCCTTTCCCCCAAAGGGCACAAGGGAGATCTGGCTATAAATTACTTTTAAAAATAAGATAGTTGAATGCTAGCAAGCACTTGCTTGTTTTTGTTGTCTGGGAGCATTCTCGGCCTTCACCAGCGGGCCTGTGCAATCTACCCTTTGGGTTGTGACTTTTTTGTTAGGTCGATAAAAGTGTGCAGTATAAATATATTATCATTCACTGCACACAGTGCTGCCTTTTCAAATGCTCCCCCCCCCTGCCCCCGTTGTTGGCTGTGGTCTCTCCCCCCCCCCCCCCCGCTCCTTTTTCCTTCCCTCATCTACTTTTCTGACAAATGACCTTGATTTCTAATGCAGGCAGCAACTCGTCCCCCTTCGGCCCACGTAGGCCTCAGCGTTTCCTTCAGGGAGAGCAAACTTCGACAGAAAGCTCAATATTTGAGGACCCATTGGCACATTTCTCAGAAGCAGCCTCAAGACAGCCCATGATATGAGTGGCGTCTCCTAAAAATAACCTCCTTCCATAGGCGTGCCTGCACTGTCGCTTCACAGCTTCCCTGCTCAGGGGCTTCAACCTTCGCTCGAGCTGCTGGAGAAAAATGCCACAGTAGGGAAGGCCCATGGCTCAGTGGGAGAACATCTTTTTTGTGTAGAGATGGTCCCAGGTATCTCTAGGTAGGGCCGGGAGATAGCCACTCCCAGAGAATCATCACGGCAGACAGTACAAAGCTAGATGGACCATAGTCTGATTCAGTAAAGTGAAGGGCTGTAACTCTATGATACTACTTTAAGCAGTCTGGGCTTCCCCCTAAAGAATCCCGGGAACTGTAGTTTGTCAAGGGTGCAGAGAGTTTTCATGCCCCTCACAGAGTTACAATTCTTAGAATAGTTTCATAGTCAATCTCTTTTCACAGGGAACTCTGAGAATCTTAGCTCCCTGAGGGGAATAGGGGTCTCCTTAGGAGACCCTCAGCACCCTTTACAAACTACAGCTCCCAGAATTATTTGGGGGACGCCATGAGCACTTGGAAGTGGTATCATAGGGCTTTCAGGGTGTGGTGTGAATGTGGCCAGTACTAAGCTAAATGGTTCAATGGCCAAACTCTGTTTAAGGAAGCTTCCTCTGTTTGCACAAGTCATCCATTCTATTTCATCACAATAATGATGAGCCAGAATCTGCTCTTAAAAGGGGGTGGAGAACCTCAGGGCCAATAGAGAGATGAAACCCTGGAGAGTTGATGCCAACCAGCATAGACAATAGTAGATGGACCAATGACCTCCCTCAGTATTAGGGAATGTTCTAGGTTCTTAAATGCAGCAAGTGGCTGAGAAGGCACACTCTGTACTACCAGAGAACAGGATGGTATCAGCTCAGCACAGTTTATCTCTCCCAGACCTTTACTCCAAAAATGCAGTTGAGAATCTGGCCCACTAACTTCTTAATTAAGAAGCAAAGTACCAATTAATTGTGAGGCTGTTGCTATGCGGGTGCCACATCACAAGAAAGGAGAGCAGATAAGGGGGGCACTTTGACTGTGCAATGAAAAACATGGAAGATAATATTTATTTGGTTCAGCTGAAAAGAAGTGTCACAAAACCTCAGCGCTTGAGGAAATAATAAAGGACAAAAAAGCTAATTGTCTTGAGAAGATTTTTGCAGGTTTCTAGAGCTGCGGCTGCAATTGTAAGGCTGCTTTTAAGCAGGGAATTATTTTTACCTATCACAAACCTCTCTGCATGGCATTCCAAGCGGCATGTTATTATTATTTTAAAAACTGAAATCTTTATATCCATTTGTTAGTAATAACCCACCTGACAGCTTTTATCAGCACAAGCTCTAACAGACAAAAGGCTGCGCATTTGCAGGAAACTAACAAGAAAAAGTTGCTCAGGTTTTGCTGAATAATTTAAGTATGATCAGTAGCAGTAATAATATTTTGCTCCAGTTATAGAATCTTAGGATCACAGAGCTGTAGAGTTGGAAGGGATCCCCAGTGGTGTCATCTAGTCCAATCCCCTGCATTGCAGGAATCACACCTAATAACAGGTAGGGGATGGCAGGTACACTGACATTTGAAATACTTAGTCAGCCAATGAGTTGTGTGGTGGCTTCTGGGTGTCCCCTCTGTTGAGCACTCCCCATGATGTTTTTGAACAAAGCTGCACGGAGCATGGTTGGTGGCGGCTATATATTGAGCATTCATTCTGATTTGTTTGCAGGGAGGTTAGATGATGGTGATGCACCAGGCATTATCCGACACTTTCCAGTGCATTTCCCTCCCACTTTCTTTATCACAAGTCTTGATTTTTGGAAGGAAGCGGGTTTCATTGCACAAGAGCTCTGAATCAACTCTAATTGCGCAACCTGAGCCTGCTATTTATAGTAAAATAAGTGCTAGCGCTCACTCACAGATTCAGCTAACTTCAGTGAGGATTAGCCCTAAACAACTTAGGCCCACAGCACCTTAAGGACTGTCTGCTTCCTGATGCTCCACATCAGTCACTGAGATCTTCGGATGGAACACCTTTGATTGCCCTTGAGCAGGCATAGGCAAACTTGGCCCATCAGTTGTTTTGGGACTACAACTCCCACCACCCCTAGCTAACAGGACCAGTGGTCAGGGATGATGGGAGGTGTAGTCCCAAAACATGTGGAGGGCCGAGTTTACCCATGCCTGCCCCTGAGGTTTGGCCAGCCTTTAGTATGGCAGCCCTTGCGCTGTGGAACTCCGTCAACAGAAGTTCAGATGGTGTGCTTTATGCTTTCTGTTAGGTCTTTTTAAATGGCTACTGTTCAAATAGGCCTTTGGAATGTGATTTGCTTTTATCGATGTTATTGTAGTATTATGTTGTCATGTTGCACACCGCCTTGTATGTGTGTGTGACTTGCAACATCCTTATCAAAAGGGCTTTTTTTTCAAAGCTCCGCTTAAATGCAAACGACTTGTTTTCAGCAGGACTTACTCGCCAGCAGGTGCACAGTGGCGGAGCTCCATGCTCCGGCACGGGGGGGGGGAGAGCAGGCGGGGGCGGGGCGCCCAGCGCGGGCGGGGGGCAGCCGCGATGGAACCCCACCGGGATCGCGCTGCCGGGGGCGGTGTGCTCCCCCCGCCCCCTCTTCCTCCGCCAGTGCAGGTGCATGCATAGGAATGCAGCCTTACAGACCCGCTGAAGCCCGCAATCTTAGGCGCAGTGTTCCTCCAAACTGTGGCTGCGTACACACACCATCCATACATCCCTGCAAAAATCTGGGAACTGTAGTTCCCCCTCCACCGAGCAACAATTCCCAGCACCCTGAACGAACTGCAACCCCCGGGATTCCGCGGGAGGGCGGGGATGCGCTTGGGCTGAGCGACGTCTGTGCACGCAGCAATTGCTGCGAGGCCAGAACAACGCGCGGGCGCGCTCCCCCCTTCACACGCCGACTCGCGTGCCTTTAAGAGCGCGGCGTGCTCTCAGGCAATAGCTCGGCACGCGAAGCAGCTCTCGCTCGGCCCAGAGGCTCCCAAAACCGGGAATCACACCTGCTATAATAGTCGCGGATCGAGCCGCTCTTAAAGGCACAGCTGGAAAGGGGTGGCCGGGGACGCGGGCGCACGGCAGCTAAGCCGGGCGCCCCTCTCGGTTGCCAGCCGTGCCAAGGCGCATCCGGAGAGAGACGCCCCCACCCCCTGCCTGTCCAAAGCCCCCAGACCAGCTTCTCCTCTTCCTGAAACAAGGCGCCGCTCGCTCGCTCGGCTGCGCCGCCGCCGGCTCCTCCCCACCGTCTCCTTTGCGCGCACGCCCCTCGCCGGCCAAGCCCCTCTCCTCCCCTCGACTCGTCTGGAGCGAGCGAGCGCGGGGCTGCCTCGCCTGCCTGCCGGAGGGCCGGGCCTCCTCGGCTCCTCTCGCCTGCCTGCCTGCCCGCTCTCCGCCTCCTCGGCCGCCTCCGCCTCCTCCTCCTGCTGCTGACGTCTCGTCCGTCTGAAAAACTCCAGGCGGCGGCGGCGGATGCGGCGCTTCTGAGTGGCTCAGCGAGCAGCAGCAGCAGCAGCAATCCCGAGCAGCAGCAGCAGCAGCCGCCGCCGCCGCCGCTGCCTCCGCCGCGAAGATGGTGGTGGTGGCCGCGTCGCCTTCGCCGTCTTCGTCCGCGGCCGCTTCGTGCGCCCGCCGCCTGGCCCGCCGCTCGCGCTCGGCGCTCGTCTTGGCGCTCACCGTGCTGCTCGTGCAGACGCTGGTCGTGTGGAATTTCAGCAGCCTGGACTCCGGCGAGGAGGAGCAGCAGCGCCCGCCGCAGGGCAGCAGCAGCCGCAGCGCCAGCCGCCGCCGAGAGAAGCGCGACCTGGAGAGCAGCAACCCTGGCCACGACGGGCACCGCGCGCACCAGCACCGCAAGGGACCCGGCGCCTTCCGCGCCAAGGCGGCGATGGTAAGGGGCGCCTTCCCTCAGCTCGCGGGAGAGGAGGTGAGGAGCGGCGAGAGTGAGGCTAGGAAACGCAGCGGCTTCCCCCACCCCCCTTCCCTCCAAAGATGCTCTGAAGGGCAAGCCCTGGAGGGCGCCGCCGGTGGCCCTGGAGAAGACGCCGTGGCCGCCTTTGCGCGCCTGTGCGCCCAAGACGCCTTGGCGCGCGTCTTACCCGTCTGGCGGCGCACTTCTTCGGAAGGCAGCCTCCGCTTCGAAGGGACTTATTGCGGGGTTAGGGGGCGCGGGGTGGTGGGTTAACCCCTTCCCGCCTGCCAGCTGCGTCTTTCCTTCTCTTATCTCCCTCTCCCCGCCTCCTCTCTCGTACTCCCCGCGTGGTGATCTTGTCTATCGGACTGTGTTGGGTTTCTGTGATGGATGTCCCTTGGGGGGAAACAGTGTTGTTGAATTGGGCTCCTTGGGAATTTTGCGCAGAGTGGACTTTAAAAACAAACAAGCAGGCGCGACATACAGCCCAAGCCTGATCTAATGCGTTTTGGCTCCGAAGTGAGTGAGGGCAGAACCGCACCATGATATGGGCTTGCTCAAGAGTAAATAGGGATTTCCACCGTGGCAGGGCTTGCTGGAGGAGCATGCCTCTATGCACTTGGTGGGACTTGGGAGGAAACACTCTTAAGATTTGGGGCTGTCATTCTGAGACCTCAGGCGCCTTTTGGGGTTTACCTTTAGGTGGAAGAAGGATGGGGTACTGATGGTGAGGGGAGAAGAAGTCCTTTTAAAAAAAAAGACTTTAAGGTGGCCAGTAGAGAGAAAAAGTAGAAAGATGATTCATGACAAGGTATGTGTGGTATTTTCCCCCTTTCCATTCTCAATCATAATGTTTGGTGTCTTGCTCAAAGAATAGTCAGGAGAAGTCCTGGGAGTCCTCTTTGCACTCTACAGTTCTTAGATGGAGCGGGTTGTCTCGCAGTGTCTTCTCCTTCATCTTTGCCAAGTAAGACTGCCTTCCATGAACACAGTCTTAACGATGTGTCCATCGAAGTGACTGCGGAGGTCAATTCTGGATCTACACATCCTTCTTGCAGTGTGTGCCATGGATGTCGAGGTGTCTTAGGGTTGAGGCATCAGGCAAGGGATGGATGGCTTCCACATGCCAGCTTGTTCTGCACTTGGTCAGCTCACACATGCAGGTGTACCACATCATCCACAGGATTACGTTGTTCTCATGAAAATGCCGTCACACATCATCTCCCCCCTATTATATCCAGATTTGCTGTTTCTGGGGTTGTTGGTTTTTTTTAATAAAAAAAGCTTTCTGGATTTTCTGTTGAAATTATAACTCTGGATTAAATATGGGCTGGAAGGGTCTATTTATGAGAACCATGTCATTTGGGCTTAGGGAAAGTGCCCCGAGAACCTGTAGAAATATGTGTCTCTCTTTTATTAACTTGAGTGTATCCTGGTTTTAAATCTGCATCATAGGTGAGGATGCGTGAACCAGTCAATTTCAGTTTATCGTTTTTCCCTGTCTTAAGCTTGATTCTCCACATTCCCACAACTTGTGACAGAGTTCATCAGCATTTTAGTTTGAATTTCTCCAATATACACATGGTTGTATGCAATTTTACCTACCTATACATCTTTGCAAAGCAGTTTCCCCTACCTATAATGCATTCCTTTACATTACTTTCACCTGCTATATGTGTTTAGTATATGGATCTTTGTACATATAGGTTGTCTGGAGAGCTGCACTGCCAGATTCAGAGAAGGGCAAATTTCGAAGTTCGGCAGTGTCTTGATTTTGCTTATTGCTTCAGAAAGTGAAGGATCAGTAAGTTCGCCTTTGAGTGTGAACTGAATTGAATTGCTCTCCAGTCCTTAGCCAGGGGCAGGTAGCCAGGGTTTTCTTCTAGACACGGAGGAGTTTCTGAAAGTTGGATCTGGGTGCTAAAGGGAAGAAAAAGAAGAAAGGACTCGAAGCACACAATTTGGAAGTCTCTTCCAATGCAATGTGCTGGTGTGGTGCATGTACTCCTACACCCTGTGGCATTTTCTCGAGCCAGGATGGCTCACCCTGGCCATAGAGCAAACTTTTCTGGGACCCCACTGATTTTGTCAGAGTTGGCAAAAATACAAAAGTCAGACTCAGTGCTGGGGTCAGTGGAGAGATTTAAACCTCTATGCAGAGCCCAGATATGGATCACTGCCTGCCACCCCAGACATCGGATCAATCATTTGATGAGCAGGGAGGGCTGACCGAAGGAGGTAGTTCTGTGCGTGTGTGCATATGCAACAGTGTTTGAGGGGCACGACTCCTCTTTGAGCGCTCTTGCCACTTTTATGTGCCTTGCCCAGGCTTACCATCCCTGGCGTAGGAGTCAACTCCTAGAGGCCAAGGTCCCTTCCCCCCCCCCCAATATTTGAGGTCCTGGACCCCCCCCCCCAAGTTGAAGGGCATTGCCATTCAAGTGGTGTGTGCCGTGTCATATGATCGATTATGTGGGACGAGGCTTACTTGGCTCCTTCCCCAATATTTTCTTCAATACCCCAGGCCTTGGGTGGCAAGTGCAAGCAACCTTTTAATCAAAGGAGTTGTTCAGTTCCCCATATGTTTTAAATATGTGCTGCCTGGATTTTCAGTTTCGGAAGTGTTGAGCCAAGGCTTGGGAGCCAGTGTGGTGTAGTGGTTAAGAGCGGTGGACTCGTAATCTGGGGAACCGGGTTCGCGTCTCCGCTCCTCCACATGCAGCTGCTGGGTGACCTTGGGCCAGTCACACTTCTCTGAAGTCTCTCAGCCCCACTCACCTCACAGAGTGTTTGTTGTGGGGGAGGAAGGGAAAGGAGAATGTTAGCCGCTTTGAGACTCCTTTGGGTAGTGATAAAGCGGGATATCAAATCCAAACTTTTCTCTTCTTCTTCTTCTTCTTCTTCTTCTTCTTCTTCTTCTTCTTCTTCTTCTTCTGGGGTTCCTTTGAATGCTTGGGCTGAGTCTTGGAGCATGCTGAAATCCTAAATTGGGTGCCTCTGACCCTGTGCTGAGAGAGAGCCATTGTCTTACCTCCGCGAGCAGTGGCGTAGCGTGGGTTGTCAGCACCCAGGGCAAGGCAAGTAATTTGCGCCCCCCAACCCATGGATTTGCGCCCCCTAACCCTAACCCCCAGATGTTGCGCCCGGTGCGGCCGGCCCCCCCTGCACCCCCCACGCTACGCCACTGTCCGCGAGTAACACTACCACCTCTTGTGCAGCTATGGCAAGAGCTTGTCGAGCAAACCAATAAAATTTGAGACAGAATCTTTCGAAACCATAGGCTTGGTCTTTGCCCCTCTCGAAAGTGACCCAGTGCTTCAGCGGCATTTTCCTTCACCAGGCTGGCCTTGCTTTCGACAAGCCTACCTGAGTCGACGTTTCCACAGCGCTGCTTTGTAAAGAACTCCTCAGTCCGGAGGTTTGAACCTCCTCCACCAATGCTTAACACAGCTGTAATTTTAAAAAGTGTCTGCCTTCATATTCAAGAAAGGTAGCCAGCATAACTCCTTTGTTGGCGGAGACTGCATGTCTGCCTCACGAAGATGCTGCAGTTTCATCCTGCGTTTAGTCGGTGAGTTGAGCTAGGAGGTGACCACTAAAGACCCTTCCCATTCTAGCTTCTAGAAGATCCCATCTGCCTCACTGTGGTGGCACTTTTATGACTTAAATTCTAAGCAACCCACCTTAATTCTAGCCCAGTCTGTTTGGATTCTCTCACTGGGGAAACTCCCTCCAAGTCAACCTTTTCTTGGAGGGGGGCAGTGCTGAGGTGTTCATTGGGTTAAGGAAGGCATTCAGACATTCTCAGAGGCATGCTTTTTCACGTGTTCCATGGGACGTTGTGAAAGAGGTCCAGAAAGATCTACAGTACCCCCCAAAAAACCCATTAAAAATCCCCCACTGTGTCTTGTGATCACAATATTTTCTTGAAGGAAATCCTGTAGATCCAATGAAATAACTCTACCTGGCATACCTGGTTTAGATCAACAACAGCACATTGCTCCTCTCCTTAAAATTACCCCAATAGTTCCCCAAGGAAAGAGAGAACGGCCATATTTTGGAACGCAAATATTTTTGTAGCCGGATAGAAATTTCTGTGCATCTTTTATTTTAAGGGCAGCTGTCTTAAATCATTTGAAGTTGCCCTCTGTCCTGGCTTTGGGGTTTCACAGCTGAGCTGTAGCAAAAGCATCCTAGTTCTGGATCTCTCAGAAGGTTGTTTTTTAACTTTCAAAGCTGCTGTGAGCCGTGTCACACCAGTGCGAGTTAACTTCCCTACTGAGCATTAATCTCGCTTTTAAAAACACACTCTTTTCCTTGTGCCCTTTGGTGGTTTGGTCAGCTGTTTCGGGTGTGGGAGCCCCTGGCTATCACCCACAATTCTTCCCTTTGGCTATCAACTGATAAGGGGAAGGGGAGCAAGAGGAGAAATGTCCCAGAGGCCTTCCGCACATCAGCAGTTTCCCCAACTACCTTAAAGGCACAGGCGCCTCCCGGATATCCACTGCATTTCTCTTCCATCTCCCTTCTTGCATTTGCAACCCCGCCTTGCCTCTTCTCCCTGGAGCCCTTTAGCCTTGGAGCTCAACTTTTCCCCCACTCTTTTGAGCCCGGGGAAAGAGGAGAACAGAAGCCCTAAGTGACCTTTGTTTTCCTTTTGGAGGGTTTGCTGTGCTATACCCACCTGAGGAATTTCGTTCCCTGAAGCAACCAAACTATCCGCAGGGGACCTAGTTATGAAACAGCAGAGGGGAAAGTGCTTTAACTGGGTTCTCTATTATTAGAAGCCCTCTTAGGGGACTCAATTATTTTGAAATGCATCACTTGCTGAGTCATCGAAATCTCCCCCCAAAGTCGAGGGGCATTTTCCTTCGCTGCTGGGATATTTGCATCGGGGATTATATACATATACATATATATATATATATATATATATATATATATATATATACCGTATTTTTCGCACCATAGGACGCTCCGTCCCATAGGACGCACCTAGTTTTTTGGGGGGGAAATAAAGGAAAAAAAATTTCCCTTTATTTCCCCCCCAAAAGCAGGTCAGGGAAACCGAACCAGGTCGAGGAACAGCGGGATGGTGGCGCTGCCCCTCCCTGCTGTCCCCCGAGCTTGTGGGGCTGGCTGATGTCTGCCTGGCGCGCGGGGCGCTCTGCTTCAGCGGGCCCCACCCGCCAGGCAGCAGGCTGCTATCCGCAGCGTGGGGAGCCCTGCGGGGAACTCCTGCAGGGCTCCCCACGCTGCAGATGTCTGCCTGGCGCGAGGGGCGCTCTGCTTCAGGGCGCCCCACCCGCCGGGCGGCAGGCTGCTATCCGCAGTTTGGGGAGCCTTGCAGGGAACTCCTGCAGGGCTCCGCATGCTGCGGATGTCTGCCTGGCGCGAGGGGCGCTCTGCTTCAGGGCGCCCCTCGCGCCGGGCGGCAGGCTGCTATCCGCAGCTTGGGGAGCCTTGCGGGGAACTCCTGCAGGGCTCCCCACGCTGCAGATGTCTGCCTGGCGCGAGGGGCGCTCTGCTTCAGGGCGCCCCACCCGCCGGGCGGCAGGCTGCTATCCGCAGCTTGGGGAGCCTTGCGGGGAACTCCTGCAGGGCTCCCCACGCTGCAGATGTCTGCCTGGCGGGAGGGGCGCTCTGCTTCAGGGCGCCCCTTGCGCCGGGCGGCAGGCTGCTATCCGCAGCTTGGGGAGCCTTGCGGGGAACTCCTGCAGGGCTCCCCATGCTGCAGATGTCTGCCTGGCGCGAGGGGCGCTCTGCTTCAGGGCGCCCCACCCGCCGGGCGGCAGGCTGCTATCCGCAGCGTGGGGAGCCCTGTGGGGAACTCCTGCAGGGCTCCGCATGCTGCAGATGTCTGCCTGGCGCGAGGGGCGCTCTGCTTCAGGGCGCCTCTCGCGCCGGGCGGCAGGCTGCTATCCGCAGCGTGGGGAGCCCTGCGGGGAACTCCTGCAAGGCTCCCCACGCTGCGGATGTGTTCCCGAAGCGCCGGGCGCTCTGCTTTCAGGGCGCCCAACGCTCCGGGAAGCAGGCTACCATCCGCAGCCTAGACACGGCTAGCGGAGCGCTGCGCTAATCCGGAAGCTTGGGGCGTGCGGAGCTCAGCGCGCCCCAAGCTTCTGGGTGCCGGCAAGGTCTCCGCTAGACGGCTAGCGGAGACCTTGCCGGCACCCAGAAGCTTGGGGCGCGCTGAGCTCCGCACGCCCCAAGCTTCCGGATTAATGCAGCACTCCGCTAGCCGTGGGAGAGCTGGGTCTCCCATGGCTAGCGGATAGCTTCCTGAAGCCTGGAGAGCGAGAGGGGTCGGTGCGCACCGACCCCTCTCGCTCTTCAGGCTTCAGTGAAAGCCTGCATTCGCTCCATAGGACGCACACACATTTTCCCTTGCTTTTTAGGAGGGAAAAAGTGCGTCCTATGGTGCGAAAAATACGGTATATACACATACATACATACATACACACACACACACACACACACACACACATATTCTTCTCTCTGTGTATAATATTGCAAAGCAAAGCATGGTGCTGAGCGGTCCCTGAACAGGTAGATCAGGAAGAAGGACTTGCGATGCTGATGAAATGGGCAGCAATATTGCAAGGAATGCATGTGGTGTTGAAAATATTGCCCCCTCACACATATTTTTAAAAATGAACATTACGGGTTGATTTCAGGCGAGTTCTTTCCAGAGCACACCCACTGAAATGAAGGGACGCAAGTTAGTCCTGCCTATTAATTCCAGTGGGTGTACTCTGAGTAGGACTAGCATGGAAAACAACGTTATATCTTGCTTGCTAGAACAGGCCGGGATATGTTTGTTTTACTTACCTCTGAAGGTAAGTAAACCTTAGCTTTATCTTCTCCTGAAGATATCCTGCAAGGCAGCCAAGGATTAGATCAGGGTTTTCCTTCTTCTAAATGGGCTACCTTCCCAAGTCGTTGATAAGCCCCACCTGCCCTTCACGTCCCTCTACAGCTCATGCAGAAAACACCTTCTTGACCACTGGACCCACTATTGGTCTCATTCGCTCAATCTGCCATAGCCTGTCTTCACATGTAGGGGGAGTCCCTAACTCACCAAGGGTTTGAGACCCATCGGCTACCCTCACCTGATTTAGCCGGCCAATCAAAGCGGCTGCTGTCACATGCTGACAGCTTCTGGGAGCCACAGGTGAGAACTGAGTGCAGGGTGGGGACCAAAGGTGGGCAAACCACCCTCAAAGGAGCAGGATGTGTCCCCTCACCAGCGGTACTCCCCCTCCTGTAACGCCCCCATACACCCCTGGGTTGATATTACCTGTTTACTAAAAGGATTCATATGCCACTTTTCATTCAGGGTATCAAAGTTGTGTACAGCAAGATTTAAACAATGAAATATAATTAAAACTACATCAAATGATATATCAAACAAGGGGCATGTCTCTTGACGACATTCCTTTTTCAGAAAGCCTTTTCAAGCGGAGGTTTTTATCCTTGTCAGTCTCTTGTATCGGATTTGAAATTCCTTTTATTGTTGATGGTTTTTATCCTTAATTGCTCTGAGATGCTTTTATGGGAAGTGATTCATAAAATAAATAAATAACAGTAAAAATAAGCATACAGTCCTCATACGGTAGGCACGAACGAGTGAGCTGGTGATCAATGGTCTTTAATTCACTCAAGCGTTTGCAGTCCAGTTGCCAACAAGAAACCACCAGGGAAGGTGTCTGCTGGATTTCTGAGGGGAGACTGTTGCACAAAACAGGTACCCCTACAGAGAAGCACCCTACTCCTGGTTGGTGCCAGGTGGATCAGAGCAGGCTGTGGTGCCACACACAGGGGGTTCTTTATTTGGGGGATGGTGGACCAGGTCCTTATCTTCCCCCACCCCTCACAGGCCTAGTTTGACAGTTGGTTGGGGCCACAGCCCTGTCAGTCACCTGATGCCCCTGTGATGCCATCAACCCATTTTTTGCATAGGGCTGTAAATGGAAGGCACAGTCAGCTGATCACTGGGCCTTCTGCTATGATCAGCTGATTGCCAGGACTTGTGAAGTGATGGGCATAGGACAGCCAACCAGCTGATCGTTGGGTGCCTGCAAAGTCCCATTGGCCCAGCCACTTCTTTCCCTGCACCTAATGCCCTATGGCAACAGGCGTAGGCCTGGTGGGTATGGCTTAGCCTCAGTGACCTTGCAGGCCAAACGGGGAGCCGTGGCAGGCTGAATTAGACCTGATGCTTTATGTTCAGCCTTTTCCCTCCAAGGCAAGGGTAGCCAACAAGGTGCTCTCCAAATACAGGTGGACTTGCAACTCCCATCAGCCTCAACTAGCGCAACCAGTGGCTGGGATTGACTGGAGTTGTAGTCCAGCAGCGTCTGGAGTGTGCCAAACTGGCAAACCCTGTTCAAGACACCACATGTTGATCTTCCCCTTTCCCAATTTTCCTCACTTTCATCCCTATGAGGTAGATTGTACACACACACACATGAGCCAGTGTGGTGTAGTGGTTAAGAGCGGTGGACTCGTAATCTGGGGAACCGGGTTCGCGTCTCCGCTCCTCCACATGCAGCTGCTGGGTGACCTTGGGCCAGCCACACTTCTGTGAAGTCTCTCAGCCTCACTCACCTCACAGAGTGTTTGTTGTGTGGGAGGAGGGGAAAGGAGAATGTTAGCCGCTTTGAGACTCCTTAGGGTAGTGATAAAGTGGGATATCAAATCCAAACACACACACAGAGAGAGAGAGAGACCCTTGAAAACCCAGTGAGCTATTTATGGCTGAGAAGTAATTTGAAGCCAGGACGTCTGGCCTGATATGACTTCGCTATTGTACCTTCCTGGCTTTTTGAGACAGAAGGACTGTCACGAAACAGGAAACTGGACTTTGCCATTCATGACATTGCAGTTTGTTAGCACTGGCATAACCATAGCTGTCAACTTACAGATTTGAAAATAAGGGACCAGCAGCCTTGAAAATAAGGGACCAGCAGCCAAAATAAGGGACCTGCAGCCTCACCTGTTCCAGGCACTCCAGTCTTCCTGTCCTCCTGCAGTCTGGTCAAACTCATGCTGGTAGCTTTGAGAACACTGTCCAACCAACTTTGTAACCAGAGGTTCAACTGAATAGAATCTGAATCAAATGTACTATGCAGCCTCAACTTAAGATGGCTCCCCGGCCTGGCTTTGCACTGCAAAGTTTGCAGCAGCACATGCAACAAAATGGTGTCCAGCATTCAAAAACCCCCTCAGCTTTCATTAACTAGCCACACACAAGGCATGCAAGCTCCACCACCCCCGTCGTTCTTAGACTTCTTATTGGGTGAGCAACACAGCCAAGCAACACAGTTGGAGCCTCCCTCCTCCCTGACCGGCAGGGAGGGAGGGAGAGGAGCTGCTTCCTTTGAAATTTAAGGGACATCATTTAAGGGACATTTAAGGGACATCTATCAATAAGGGACAGCAGCGGGACATGGCGCTGGAATAAGGGACTGTCCCTTCAAATAAGGGACACTTGACAGCTATGGGTATAACACAAGTGGTTGTAATAAGAATGACGAAAGGCACTGGAGGCAACGAAATCATTTGACGATGGGCTATTTTGTATCTGGGAGTCGAAAGGAAAGGAAACTTTTCTCCCTGCCCCCCCCCATTAGCACTGAGGGAAATCTTATTACAAAGCTTTCCGTTAACCAGGCTCTGCTTAATAAAACAAACAAATCTCTTCAGCCTCTGAGCTAATGTATGCATTATTTAAGAACACTGTTAAAAGGCGGCAGCCTAAATGGATGGGCTACTGTGTCAGTTGTCTCATTAAGTCTCTCTCTCTTAGGCTTTCTCTTTTTTAATTTGGCTTTTTACGGCCCACCTAAGATTTGAGACAGATTATAAACCACTTGGTTCATATTCACAGCATCTCTGATTGGTGGGCAAGTCGTGCGCTATTCCCGAATGCCGGATCTTTCAGAAGCACTCTGCTGTGAGCTTTGGCAAGTTAACAGAATGCAAAGGAACATAGGAACATAGGAAACTGCCCGGTCCTGAGTCAAACCATTGGGCCATCTAGCTCAATATTGTCTACACTGACCACCAGCAGCTCTCTGGGGTTTCTGGCAGGGGACATTCCCAGCCCCACCGGGAGATGATGGGGATTGAACCCGGGATCTTTCTATTTATTTTCTCCAAGGAGCTCAAGATGGTACACATAGTTCTCCTCCTTGTTTAATCCCCACAACAACCCTGTGAGGTAGGTTAGGCTGAGAGGCAATGACGGGACTTCATGACCAAGTGGGGATTTGAACCCTGGTCTCCCAGGTCCTGAGGATGCGGGTGGCGCTGTGGGTTAAACCACAGAGCCTAGGACTTGCCGATCAGAAGGTCGGCGGTTCGAATCCCCGTGACGGGGTGAGCTCCTGTTGCTCGGTCCCTGCTCCTGCCAACCTAGCAGTTCGAAAGCACATCAAAGTGCAAGTAGATAAATAGGTACCACTCTGGCGGGAAGGTAAACGGTGTTTCCGTGCACTGCTCTGGTTCGCCAGAAGCGGCTTAGTCATGCTGGCCACATGACCCAGAAGCTGTACGCCGGCTCCGTCAGCAAATAAAGTGAGATGAGCGCCGCAACCCCAGAGTCGGTCACGACTGGACCTAATGGTCAGGGGTCCCTTTACCTTTACCTTTACTCCCAGCTCCTAGTCCAACACACTAACCACTACACACCACACTTGTTCACTAAGCACCCTGAAACTGCACTGTGGAGCAACCAGAGGCTTTGGATCATGGTAGGTGCCTTGTTCTCACTCCCCCTATTAAGGTTTCATTGGTCTACCCCCCCCCAAAATCGGTCCATTCCACCCCACCCCCAAATTTCCCATATCACTCTGCAGTTGTTCTTATTTGAAATTAAAGCCTATTCATTTTTCTGCTGTAACAAGAGAGGACCAGCTGTTGTACACAAGAAATCTACGCCTGGTGTGCATATCCCACCAAGTGTTGAAATTAACAGTATGAAATAACCCATACGGTTACCTGGTTTGTATCTTTTCCTGAAAGTACTTTTCTCGTCCTTAATTCTGTGTGTGTTCTGATAATGCAACGTTCCGTGTAGATATTTCCAAAACCTCATGTTGATGCTGGATGACTCGAGGGGAGAGGAGCATGAGCTGGGGTATAATTTACAAATGTTGTTCAGAGCGTGCGGCTTGCAGTTCTCCTGATTCTTCTCTGCAAAGCTGGAGTAAATTTTGCTCCTGGCAGAGTCAGTAGGGCCTGTTGCTATCCAGAACATAGGAAGCTTCCTTGCACTGAGTCAAACCATTGGTCCACCTAGTTCTATCTCGTCTACACCAGGGACATTTCTGGCAGTACCTGGAGATGCCAGGGGTTGAACCCAGACCTCCTGCATGCAAATCAGATACCCTACCTCTGAGCTACAGGCCTTCCACTTTTTACCCAGCTACAACTGCACAGCTAAGGTTTTCCTTGGGGTTTACCTTCTGCTCTTTAATTCAATTGTCCCATGTTTCGTTAGCTTGCAGCCAGGCTTGAGGTGACATTAACTGCACCTTCTCATTTAACTTGTCCTTTACAAAACAAGCAAACAAAAAACACAGGTAGCACCAACTGTGTATGTGGCGGGTGACAATTATTAGAATCTCAGCAGACAGGGAGGAGGAACTTATCCCTTTCCCCTTTTGGTGCTTTTCTGATGCTTCCATTGGCATTGGCGAGAAATCCCCTGTTGGTACTTACACGGGATTTTCCCCAAAGCAAACAAAAATCTTCTGAAGAGGGACTTTCCGCTGGACTGTAGCAAGGGAGGAAGGCATCAGAGAAGTTCCTCCTCCAGGCTTGCTGCAATCCCAGTAATTAACTCCCCTCCCGAAACAACGGATGCTGCTGGCATTAAACACAGTAGCACCTGGTGTCCACTGAGACGGGCAGAGAAAAAGAAAAGTAGCTCTCTGCCCATCCGCCCCCAAACAATCTGGTACCATCCAGATGTTTTGGAGTACCGTTCCCCATAGACAATGGTCAGGGATGATGGGAATTGTAGTCCAGACCATCTGGAGGGCACCAGGTTTGGGGAAGACTGCCCATGATGATGTCAAAGGCTGTAAACCAGATCTTTTAGTGGCTGTAAGTGTGCATGTCTCTGTTATAGACTGTGGGGCTGTTCTGTTTGGTGGGTTGTTGTTGTTGTTAACACCAGCTGAGGATTCTGGCTTTAAAAAGCATAATTACTGTTGCTGTAATAATGGCATCAAACAAGCAATTATTTTTTTGTGTGTGTTTTAAATTTTGCATTGCAGAGCACAATTTCCTCCTTGGATCAGTGCAAACATTTTTATACGTTGTGCTCCACAATAGGCCAATAACAACACAGAAAATTTATTCACATTTGTCATCTGGCTGTGCCATTTCTTGGTGTTAGAATAACGGGTTGCTGCCCCCAAGGAGTTGCCATGCCGAATTAGAAAAAGCCTATCCAGTGTCAATGATACTCAAAAGACCTGCACATAGGAATGGAAGAATTTCCCTTTTTTCCCAGCATGGAGAAGGATGGGGAGAAAACTGGGGCCGGCTGGCTAAGACTGTCATGAGTAGTGTTAGAAGCTGAGGTTTGAAAGCTAGGAGCTAAATGGCATCTTAAACCTAGGTTATGGGCACAACAATGGAATGTCTAGGCGTGCTTTTCTTAAAACAAGAATTCAAAGCTGAAAATGACTGAAGGCACCTAAAATATTATGTTCATTTTTCACATGGTCTAGTCCTTCCCCCGGGACGCGGGCAGCAGTGTGGTCTAAACCACTGAGCCTCTCGGGCTTGCTGATCAGGAGGTTGGCAGTTCAAATCCCCGCGATGGGGTGAGCTTCTGTTGCTTGGTCCCCGCTCCTGCCAACCTAGCAGTTCAAATGCACCCCAAAAAGTGCAAGTAGATAAATAGGTCTACCTTCCTCTGGCGGGAAGGTAAACAGTGTTTCCGTGCACTGCTCTGGTTTGCCAGAAGCAGCTTAGTCATGCTGGGCACATGACCCGGAAAAACTGTCTGCAGACAAATGCTGGCTCCCTCGGCCTGTAAAGCGAGATGAGCACCGCAACCCCAGAGTTGTTCACAACTAGACTTAACTGTCAGGGGTCCTTTACCTTTACCTTTTTTAGTCCTTCCCCTACCCACCCCCCTGATATTCTTAAGTGGGTCTCTTCTCCAGTCTACTCCAGAGAGTAACTGGAAGTGGGAAGGCAGAAAAAGGTCCTCCTTTCCTTCCACTCTGCAGTTTTAATCTGAAATCTTAGGCGCAGGACCGTGCCCAGAGCTCAGAAACTGCTCGCACGAATGAAATTCCTGTCGCAAAACACGCCTAGAACAATCGGAGTTTCGAACACTGGTCATGAGCTCTGATGCCACCTTCTATTTGTTTCCCTGCCAGTCAAAAACTGCACCAAATGGACCAATGGTCTTAGTACAAGGCAGCTTCCTGTGATAAATATGGAGCGCTGGCAAGAGTGATTTCCTCTTCCTTCAGCAGCCAACTGGGTGGGGAGTGACAGACAGAGAGGAGGAAGGATGGTTCCGCCCACCACTGACACATGACCGTAGATAGGACAGGTGTGGCCAATGTCCCTAACTCTTGGCCTAGGCCTTGGAACTCTTTCCCCCATATAATATCACTTTATATGTTCCAAAATTCTCTTTTCTCGCTGGGAGGCAAGCAAAACTTGAGGTGTAGCATGCAGAATCCAGAGTGTACCATGGAGGGTTACCAACTTTTTTAGGCTGGTGGGAAAATTCAGAATTCTGAGAGAGTTTTGTGGATGCCATTCACAAAATGGCTGCCATGGTGCATGGTGCTTCACAAACTGGATTGGTGGAACATGGCGGGGCATGGCAAAAACACAGAATGGATATTTCGTGAGATCTTTTGTGGGTGCCATAGGACACACTGGAGGAAACTCATTGGCAACACCTGGGGTAACAAAATGGGGGAGTAATAACAAGATGGAACTGGAAGAATATTCTCATTGCTAGTTTCAACCCTACCATTCCAGGTACATCACGTGCATCTGGATTTAAGCATGTCAGTTGCCTCCTAAACCAAAATGGCCTCCAACTCAAACGGTCTGGAAGGTCCAGAATCCCACTGATGCCTAGAGACACGCAGCCCTTGGAAGGTTGACCCAAGTTCTAATCCAACCCTCGGAATGAAATAGATTCTCCATCCCTGCTCTAAACTTAACAAGTGTTTATACCTGCATAGCTTTCTGGTCATGCAGTGTTTACCGAAGAGAGATTCGGCTTAAAGTTTCCTCACGGACTGTAGCCATAACTCATGAGTGCTGCATGTTTATATTCAATCCATAACTAGGAGAGCACTCTCTTCGCTTACCACCATAAATGGTGAGGCTCGAGCAGTCGTGTTCCCAATTTCTGCACCGCATAGCTGTTGTTTCTCGTGCTGAGCAAAAACGGAAGGTTACTGTGGGACACTTGTTATCTCCCCTCTTATTTTGAGAGGCGATTTGGGAATTCTTCAGAGGTCTGAACTGATTATACCATACATACAATTGGCCTCTTTTTCTTTCTTTCCCTGTTTTTTATTTTTTTATTTCTTTGGTGGGAGTAATAATGGGTTGAAATGCTATAGTCAGTTATTTGGGGAGACTTTAATAAAATGACTTGGCAAAGAGCAGAAGGCTTCATTGAATATTTGGCTAAGGTTTTCTCCTTCAGGTTTTGGGGTGGGACAGGTTTAGCTGTGTTCACATTATTGTTGTATCTGTGGTCTATTATGTTCGGGTTGTGTTTTGGTGAATGGGGCCTTTATTAAATAAATTGGCTGAAAGGAGTGGAGGGATGACACTGCAGAGTCCTGTGATCCCTGGGTTGTGAATAGTTGTTAAATGTCAAATTGCATCTACTCTTTTCTCATAAGATACAGTTCATTTCAGCTGCGTCTTTCTATTACTATTATTCTTTTGATAAAGGCTAATTATACACTTGGTATAAATAGTCTGATCTTCAGAAGAATCATTTAAGTGTGTCTGTATGTGGCAGGGTGGACATTACCCCTGATGCCAGAATTTAATTTTGGGTAGGGATCAGTGAGCATCCTTGACCTTGTCCCAAAGGGTTGAGGTCTCCAGAGCATTTTGAGATCATCCTTGATAGAGGAAACTGCCTTATGCCAAGGATCAGGCTATTGGTTTATCTAGCTCACTAACTGATGTGATGGGCACTGGTTCTCTGGGGTTTCAGACAGGTAGTCTCTCCCAGTCCTATCTGGAGATCCTGGGGATTGAACCTGGGACCTTCTGCATTCAAAGCAGATGCTCTATGACTGAGCTAAGAACTGCCCACCAAGGGACTCACTGGTATTTTTCATGCAGAATGGGTTCTCAAAAACCTAGCTTGGAGCAGAGGCAAAGGTTTAGCTACTCCCGGTCTCTGGAGGAGTGGGCTGCCTTTTATCTTTGGGAACCAGACACCAAGTTCAAGCATCTCCCAACATTTTCCCTACCACACTCATCAAAGAGGAGGCTGTTGTCTGCCAGGATTGGGAGGTCAACTCCCATCAGCCCCAGCAAGCATGGCCAATGGCTGGGGTAGATGGGAGCTGTAGTTCAGTAACATCTGGAGGGCTAAAGGTGCCCTATCCTTGATATAATCCAATCAGCTGATCAGTGCAGGAAATCCAGGGTTAGAAGATCTCCAACAAGCCTCTGTTTTGAAGACAGTGTAGTTGTGGGTCATGATGCCCTTATGCTGCTTCCATTATCTGCCCCCCCCCCCCGCCTCTCTGCCAATTTCTGTTTCTTTCTCTTTCTCATTTCCTCACTCTTTAACTTAAATTCTCCAATTCAGTTCTGCATCAATTTGTGAATATTTTTAAAAATTAAAACTCACCTGCATTTTACTGCCGTTTTCTCCTAATATACACATTTTTGCAAAGGGATTTCCCCCAATGGAACACATGTTGGAGTGTTATTTTCACTGGTGTATGTAGGGTTTTTTGTATCATTATTTTTTATACTGATGTATGTGTTTTAATGCACGCTTTACCCTAATATATGCATTAATGTGCCCTTTACCTGGCTGGAGAACTGAGCTGCAAAATTCAGCTGAATTTCAGAGGGTGGTTGCATTTCAGTTTGCACTAGGCAGGTTCAGCTACCATGGGAATAGATAATTTCTCCTCCATCCTTACCTCTGAATACCTGTCATGGGGGGAGACAATGGGAGAGGGGTCTTCATTCGTTTATTCATTCTTCCATTTATATCCCACCTTTTCTCCAAAGAGCTCAAGGTGGCATACACAGTTCTCTCCCTTTCATTTTATCATCACAACAACCCTGTGAGCTAGGTTAGGCTGAGAGACTGCCACTGGCCCCAAGTCAACCAGTGGAGCTTTGCGGTCAAGTGAGGCTTGGAACCCTGGCTCTCCAGGTCCTGGTCTGACTCCCTAAGCACCACACTCCACCACTTCTCATGTTCATCCCTTGGCAAGGGCAAGCCCAACCACTTCTGTAGGTAATTGACTCCGTTGTTGAATTGTTCTTACCATCAAGAGGTTCCTCGCTAACATTCATTTAAAATATCCTTGACCACTTGGATTTCCATGGCTCTTTTCTTTTCTTTTTTGTGGTATTCGGAGCTGACTTTCAAACCACTCTAATGCAACAATGCCATGGCCCTCAATGGCATAGTAAGAGCCATTGTGGCGTAGTGGTTAGACTGGGAAAACATGGGTTCATATCCCATTTAGGCTGCATACACAGCACACCTTTGAAGCATGCCTCCCCTTCGCCCAAGAATCATGGGAACTGTAGTTTGTTAAGGGTGCTGGGAATTGTAGCTGGACTAGATGACTCTTGGGATCCCTTCCAGCAGTTCTATGACACTATAAGTTCTTTCAGCAAACACACAGAAGGATATCTCACCTATGCTCCGGGCGCTTAGTATAATCTCAAGAATGCCATTACAATTATTAGTCACTATATTTTTCAATCTTAATGAGCCTTAAAAAAAAAGAAAGTAGAATTTCCACCTTGCCAAGACTTCTAGGCAAAAGATACTTCAGTGTAATGCAGAGGCAGCCAACATGTTGCCCTCCAGATATTGCAAGACTGTAATTCGCATAATCCCTTACCATGGTTGTGCTGTCTGGGGCTGATGGGAGTTGCAGTTCAACGACACACAGAGGGCATAAAGGTACCACAGCAAGGATGGGAAAGCTTTTACAGCCCCAGGGCTACCTTCCCTTCGGGGGCTGCATGGCAGTGGTGGGTGGGGCCAGATGAAAAAGTGGATGGAACATAGGGTGCACATTCTCATCTGTGCACGGTTTCTACAAGCTCAAAACCACTTGTGTCCTCCATCAGAATTCAGGGGCACATTCTAACCAGGCAAACACAGGGTGCGAAGGAGGGCCAGTGAGGGGTGTGGCCTGGGGAGAGTTCCGAGAGCCATTCAGAGAAACATGGAGGGCCGCATTCGGTCTCCAGGGCCCTTGGCTGCTCACCGATGTACAATAGCTTTTGCTGTCCGCACATTGGCACATCACGAAACTTTCATGTCCTGCAGCCCTGGCACTAAGCTCAATTGAGGCAAAATGCCAAGATGTTTGCAATCTGAAGTACTGCATGGCTACAAGGTATTATTCTCCTGGTGCCCACTCTAACAGCTTTGCTGGCTTCATTTACACAAGAACTTCCCGAACAAGCATCCAGCTGCTATCAGGAGGCAGCTCCTTGAAGCAGAAATGCAACATGGTTGAGGGCCTGTTATTACTACAGTAGCCGAGACCCACTTCAGCACGAGAGTCCCATTAGCAAGGTGTGTACCACGTCCAGACAGTTGGCAGCCAACAACTTGGAAGGAGCAACAGGGGGGAAAAGGGGAGGCAGGCTGTAAATTTTGAGAGGATCAACAAGGTGCTCCAGGCGTGTGGAGGGCAATGTTGAAGTGCAGGAGCTCATTGTGATAGCCCTTGGAGCCACACTTCCAAAGAGAGTCGAAAAATGCAGGCAGTTTTCCTGAACTCATTCACATATATGTATCACACACACAACACACACACAGCAGTATGTAGCAGCAACAGGCCATAGTGCAATGCCCAAACCCTATGCATAGTTTACTCCAATGCTATGACTCCAGTCCTATGCAAAGTTGCCCTGGAGTAAACTCCCTTGAGCTCAGTGGTGCTTAATTCTGACTGCATAGGTTCAGCTTGTAACACTGAGGTTTAACAAAAGATATTCAGCCATCTGAAACACAACTTTTAGTATTTAATAAGAGGTGCAAGCAACCTTGCAGGGAAGTGTAGGAACACCATCGGGGGAAAAGAAAGACGTACCCAGCCCCTATTTGATTCCCTGCCCCCATTCTCTGACTTCCTCTGTGGTAGTCTGCCACAAGCAATAGCAAAATCAGAAAGTCTTGTCACCACCTTTGCTTGCCAGGTTAAGAATGGCAGACGATGCCATCACTCCTCTCCCCCTCCCCAAACCCCATTCTGGAGCTGTTCTCTCCCTCTACTACGCAACCAACAATGATGTTATCAGCCTCTGCTCCACTTCTAAGAACTGTGTTGTTTTTAATTATTTATGTTCTTATTGTGTGGTTTCTCTTCTTCTTACTGTTATAAACAACTTTGATACATTTTTGCAATATTTTTAATAAATAAATATAATTCCGGTGCTCAATTTTTAAAATTAATTTTACTTTATACACTGCCTTTCCTTGGAATAGTTCAAAGCAGAGGACCTGGTTCTCCACTCACCCTCTTTAACTGCTCAGCAACTCAGTAGAGGTAGGTTAGGTTGACTCTGTGTGTGTCTGGCCCAAGGTTTCCCTCTCAAGGAATCCCAGGAGCTATAGGGTGTTGGGAATTGTAACTCTGTGAGAGAGAAACTACACTTCCCAGGAGTTGCACTGCCTGTATCCAAAAAGCTTTTTACAAATATGCAGCCTTGCTTAAGCACCACTGACTTATGTTTAACAGGACTTACTCTCAAGTAGGTTCATGTGTAGTAATGCAGCCTAACAGACCTACTGAAGTCCACAATTTTAGGCACTCGCTTCCTCCAAATAGCGCACCACTGATTTCAAGCCCATTCTGCATCTCAGGAATTCTGGGAAATATACTGTGCTGGGCTTGATGGGCCTTTGGGATTGATCTAACAGAGCTTTGCTGAGTTCTTCTTAATTGCTTTCACTTCAGTCATTCCTGCTAACGCTGGGAAGAAACTAACCACCACCCCTGCCTTAGCATTGTGGCTGAACAAGGAATCAGGTTTTTGTAATGGAACAAACCATGGTGATAAGCCTTGGCTCATCAACCATGGTTTGTTTGAGTTCAGAGATGGTGGTTTGTTTCCTCCCCGGGCTAGCAGGGTTGAGGGAAGCAGGTGCAATGAGCTCATGCATGATAACCTGTGGTTTATGGCCTATTGTGCCATGTGGGTGTGGCCTTTGAGGTGTTGAAGCTATTCTAGAACAGTAGCCCAAAATCAAACTATACTGCTTCATATTGTGCTGAATGAAAATCGCTCTGACCTTTGTTAGCTGAATACAGCCACAATAGATCTGCTAAGTCTTCAAGGTGCTGACAAGGCTCTGTTGTGTCATACCAGAATATGTCTGTCTGGAACCACTTGACCTCAAGCTGTTTGTGTGAAGGATCAAAGAAGCCAGTCAGTTCTTCAGCTAAAGTGTGATTTTTAACAGATGTTTTGGTATCCTGGTTCTCAGATCTCCTCAGGCTCCCTTTAGCATGTGGCTGCATGGCTAAGGGTTGCCCAGGTCATAGAAGCTTATGAGCTGCCTTTGATCATGTTAGATTTATTGGCTGACCCGACTCGCTACTCTGACTGGCAGTAGCTAACCTGTGGTCTCCAGCCGATGTCTTGCAGATGTTGTTCTCATCACTTGATGGGACCTTTGGTGTGCACAGCACATACTCCACCACTTGGCCTCTCCCACAGGTCGACTTTGACATTGGAGCAACCAAGCCAAAAGCTGAGACTCCGTTATTTCTGGGATGTGGGATCAGCTTAGCAAATGGATTGGGCAGGCAGAGATGGTCACAGGTCAAATAGAACCTTCAAGAGTGAACACAACCCATATATAACTCTGGTGCAAAGGCCTATCCATCAAGGCAGTGTGGTGGCCATGAGCACAATGGTCCTCTTGAGGCCTTCCCCTGGCACCCGTGAGGCCTCTGAGCCTCTCCACTCAGCTGTCTCTGAGGACATGAGGTAGTGAGGGAGGTTTCACCCTGACATCTCATGGGGTCAGGCCACCACCAGGGCCCAGCACCCTGAAGGAGGAACAAGCTGCATTGGCTCTGGCGCTTCGCGTCTCATTCCTCCCTCGATTTGAGGGCCAGGGAGCGATGGTGCCTTTCCCCAGCCTATACTTCTGTTGATGCAGCCTAGAATAGCATTAGCTTTTTTTGCTGCTGCTGCTGCTGCTGCATCACACTGTTGACTCATGTTAAGCTTGTGGCCCACTAAGCCCTTAGATCCTTTCCCCTTGTACTGCTAGTAAGCCACAGATTCTGGCAACTGCTAGCATGGAGGAGGAGGAATGTGGTCCTCTAGGTACTGCTGGATGGCATCTCCCATCATCCCATGGAGCACATTGGCTGAGCCTGATAGGAGCTGGGAGGTTCCACCAACATCTGGAGCCCACCCAGAGTGGCTGCGGCAACCCAGTTGGATGGGTGGGGTAAAAATATCATCCTCATCATCTGGAGGGTAACAGCTTCCCCATTCCTGTGCTACAAAGGAATGCTATAGATCCTGTTAACCCAGCTGACATGTTACTGTTGAAACAAAAGTTGAAATGCCAGTCTGACACATCCCCACCAGTATGGTGCAAGTGATCACATAGGTGTTGGTGGATGTGGTTTCTGATGCAATCTGTTGCTGTCAGGCAAGAAACAAGGCCGATTTTACTTCTCTTTTCTGTGACCAGAATAATACTGTAATAATAAAAATTCTACGGATGTGGTAGGGGAGGGGAATCCTCTTTACCTCAACCAGGAAGACTCAAAAGCACTTTTGTTTTGTCAGTTTTTTGTGGGCTGTGTTAGCAACTTACTTCTACACACCCTTTTCTTGGGAGTAAGCCCCACAGGTTTCAGTGGGGCAGTGGCTTTCAACCAGTCCAGATCCAAGACTCACCTCTGACTCCCAAGCTGCGACATGGGACCCACTTTCACATTTTTGCATTTGAATTCTGCTTAATAGGGTTAATAATACTCGTTATTTGATCCTAAAAGGGCAGACAATAGGCAGTGTGTTACCTCAGGGTTACTACTAAATGAAAATTAGTCCTGCAAAGTGGCAAGAGAAAGCTGTGAGCCTGTGGTTAACCAGAAATATGTATCTTATTTAAAAGAATGGTTCATCCCATTCAGCACTCATGGAAATTGATAAAATGAGCTTCTGATCTCAATAGCATGTCCTAGTCCAGACACACGTATAGTTCTGCTCTGGTCTGGTCAGCCTAACCTGGAATCCAGCATGGTGGCCCCAGCTTTCCTGCAGCCCACCTGGTATGGCCTTGTGATCCACCTGTGGGTCCTGACCCGTGTTAGAAACTCAGACATATAAGCTAGGTGCCAAATGGCCCCTTAAACCAGGGTTATGGTCGTCAAAATGGAATGCCTAGTTGCCATTTTGGGGGCAGACAGCTCAAAAGTCGTATTTCCCAATACAACTTTCTGGTTCCTGAAATTCGTTCTGATTGTGCAGATAAAAAATAACGGATAGAATTCTATAGGATGTGTCGCTAGTGTGTGGAAACAGTCAAGATCCAAGGATCCCCAGGCATGCAGCTCCAGATGGCAGAGAAGTCAGTTGCCATCCTGGTGCCCGGGCATCTTCACTTGGTCACAAGTGCCCGATAGCCAGGTGCAAAATGTGCCTGGCGCCTGGCGAATTTCAAACACTGGTCCCAACCCACTGCTTGAAGACCTGGGCAGTGGGATATACTACTGCTTTAGACCTCTTTCAGCAGAAAGAAATAGTGGTTGTAAGGTATTGAAAGGCTAACAGATCGGTTTATTGCATCAGTTTTTGTGGTTTGGAGTCACACACCCAGGGTGAAGTAAAGCCTTCATGCATGCCATGAAGCGGACTTCAATCTTATGATCAAATTATCTTTCTGTTTTGTTTTGAAACTTTCCTTTTGCTTGAAAATGTTTCCTCAGCTGTTACTGTTGCAGTGTGTGTTTTGGTTTTCTTTTTTATGTTTTGTACACTACTTGCTTTTGTCTGAGCTTTTCATTGCTCTTGTATGCCTGCCTGCTGTGTGTGCACACACCTTAAGAAATGGTTTCAGGAAAAGGGGGCAAAGGCTTCAGCTGTGGGGCTGCCCCCTCTGAGAAGTTTGGTGTTGGCCACAAGCCTGCTGTGCTCTTATTTATTGAAGAGCAAGAGTTAGCCAGCCACTTTTAACATTTTTTATTAAAAGTGTAAATACATACACACATATCTGTAAAAATAAATAAATTCAGAACATGCAGTGTTCAAAATTAGCCAGGCGCCCTGCGCATTTTGTGACTAGCACGGGTCCAATTGAGACCATGTGAGATCTCTGGATGCTGGGTTGGCGACTGACATCTCCACCTGGCTGGCCCCTCCAGCTTTCTTAAGCAGGTAAGCAGAAGAGCTTGCGTATTGCATGTATATTCCACCTTTTCCTCCAAGGAGTACATAGTTCACCCTCCCCTTCACAGTTAATGCTTACAATGACTGTGTAAGGTAAATTAAGAGACTGTGATTGGCCCAAGGTCACCCAGTGAGCTAAATGGATAGGGATTTGAACCCTGATCTCCCAGGTGCTGGTCCAACACTCTAACCATGACCTTGGCTTCCTAGAGCACTTCTGCTACGGGGCAGCTATATAAATTAAGCAGGTAAATAAATATGGGGCAAACAAATTGTCACTTAGAGAAGGATCTGTGATATTTTCCTTGACGCTTGCATTTGTTTTATTCAGGCTTGTTTTATTTGCAGTTTTAATGTATTGTCAACCGCTTTGAGATTTTTTTCTTTAAAGTCTAAAGCAGGCATAGGCAGACTCGGCCCTCCAGATGTTTTGGGACTACAACTCCCATCATCCCTAGCTAACAGGACCAGTGGTCAGGGATGATGGGAATTGTAGTCTCAAAACATCTGGGGGGCTGAGTTTGCCTGTGCCTGGTCTAAAGTGAAATAGAAATGAAATTTATAAAATAAGGCTCATGGAAGAAGAAGAAAAAAAGTGCCTAGACATTCCATTGTGGCGACTGTAACCTAGGTTTAAGGCGCCATTTGGCAATTAACTTACGTATCTGAGTTTCTAATGCTGAGAACATGTGAACCATAATTATGTAGTCCAGCCAGGGCAACAAGCCCCATCCTATCTGATGGATGGCCCTGTTGGCTGTGACTGATAGAGTCCAGTAATAGGCCTGAGATTTCCACTGCTTGGTCAGATACAGGAATGTCCACCATCTAATCCGCAGTGTTATTCTGCTGGGTTTGGGGTTGGGTGTATTGCAGAAGACCATCCCTGACCCTTGGCCATGTTGGTTAAGGCTGAGGAAGTTGGGTGCCCAGCAGCGCCAGGAGGCCCACAGGGTCCTCACCTCTGGGCTGAAGACTGCTAAGGATGTGCTCTGGTGAGGGGAGCTCAGGAATCTTAACAGCAAAAATGCCTGTTGAAGGGCAAGCCATATGCACACCCACAAGCAAAGGGGAGCTGTGAGATTCACCACTGATGGAATGCCATGGCTGCTTTTGAAGTGTCAGTACAATTCCATAATGAGTATCATCAGCCAGATAACATCCCATAGATATGTTCCGTTTGATCTATTTCTGGAGCGTGCAGAATTGGGAAGAAAAATGAGGGAGACGCTTAATACTTTTGTGGCAAAAGCAAAGACTCCACCAAATTGTTGTGGAGACCGCTCGCAGCTCAAGGGATGCATTTTCTCCTCTTCTCGCGCTGATATCACACAAGCTTTGTTCTGTGGGCTGCCCTCTCTGAAAAAGGAAACAATTTGTTTCATTCAGACCTCAAAATGTTTCTGTGTATTCCATTTCCAACACGCAGCTGGGTCTTTCTCTCCCAGTGAATAGGGTGATCATAGACAAGTCTGCTTGGAATTGAAGCTCATTGAGTTCAGTGGGATCTCCTTCCATATTGGTGGGTCACATTTAGGCTGCAATCCTATACACAGTCATGTTCACTTCGTAGAGTCTGGTATGGCTGCTTTGTAAAGTCCAGTCAAAGCTAAAGCTGAAACTGGTTCCAAATTTTATGTCTTAAACCCATAGGTGGTCATAAATGAGCCATGTTTGTCAGCCACCAACAAACATGGCTTCACTCTGGCCATGACTTAGTGTGAACATGCTGGCTCCCAAGAATGTAGGAATGTTTTGTTCCTGGATTATTTAGGAAATTTTTTTGTTGCAGAGCATGGTTCAGGAAGAGGAGACATTATGATCCAGGGTTTGGACAATGTGCTTAAACCAGTAGTATTCATCTTTTTCACACCCAGGATCCACCTTACCCAAACATGCATTTGGAGACCAATTTATTGATATTTTACCATATATTTGTATGGTAGGTTGCAACCCACCTTGGATTCAGCCATGACACAGTAATGGTTCCCAAACCACCAGCTGAAGATCAGTGTGCTAAGCCTGAACCTTGGTTGGAGAGGAGCAAAGTGGTTGCAGCCTCTTTCTTGGGAGCCATTGTGTTTGTGCAATGCTGCTAAACCATGGTTTGACTCAGTGCTATGTGTGAATGAGGCTGTTGTGGTTTGCTGCCAGAAATCAAACCATGGTAAGTCCGCTTGGCTGGGGCTGGTTCTGAACAAACCACACTGTAGCGAAACAAACCCTGGCTTGATATTGAGAGCTATAGTGTTTCGGCTAGGAGTTCATACCCATCCAACACATGAAGGGTGTAATAGAAGCCCTATGACCTTGCTCTCTGACCAATTATATGCATGTAAACCACCACCCCTTCCACTTGTTGCCAATATCAACAAGACCCCCACCCTCAAACACTTCTGAATGCACAGACTTTAAGAGCAGGACAAGCGAGTTTGTGCAGTGTCCCCTCTACATGTTGCCTTTCTCCATGTTAATATTTTGTTGTTGTTGTTTAGTCATTTAGTCGTGTCCGACTCTTCGTGACCCCATGGACCAGAGCACGCCAGGCACTCCTGTCTTCCACTTCCTCCTGCAGTTTGGTCAAACTCATGTTGGTAGCTTCGAGAACACTGTCCAACCATCTCGTCTTCTGCTAATATTTAGTCTCCCCTTTAAGTCTACTTATATCACTCTAGCGGGTGGTGGGATTTCTGGAGCACAGTGCCTTTCTAAAACGGATATTGCTGTTTTTCTGAAAATTGCTTACTTTGTAAGATGGACTGTTCTATTTATCTGTATGCACCTGAGCATCCTTTATGTATACCCCCCCCCCCCCGCTGACTTCGTTAAGCTCCTTCTAAATTACATTGTTTTTATGGGGCTCAACACATTGCCTTGCTAAAGATGCTCATGCGGAAGGTAATTAGCATTGAATTTTGCAGTGTGATGGATTGTGGTGAAGCTTAATTGCGGCTTGTAGGTGCGTTGAGCTCTCTATACATATATTTATGCTTAGCTGTGTGATTTTTTTCCTCTCTTTTGGAATTGCTACAAGCAGCTGAGTTTCTATTTTGATAGCAACTCACTGCTTGGTCATTCCATAAGAGTGTGTGTTGCTGCTGTCATTTTTTAAAAGCGAAAGCAACATTATGCAATATACCACAGGGTCACTGCTTCAGACAAGGGGTGGGGAACCGTCAGCCCTCAAAATGTTGGATTGCAGACCATGTTTGCCAACCTTCACTGTGGCTTGTTGGAAACCAGGCAGCTTCTTGGCCCATGGTCTGAAGTTGCCTTTCCCGTCCCCCAAACAAACCATAGTTGAGATGAATCATACAAACCATAGTTAAGATTAATGGTTTTCAGTGGCATGACAAGCCACTCACAGTAGCTCATTCTTATATGGTTTGATGTGACATCAAAACAGTGCCAATGCAATTTCACTACTTTTGAGTTATTTTTATCTGCTTCTTCCTTGTAAGCCATTGTGCAGAACCAGGTCAGAACTTACTAATTTCCCGTACCTTACATTATTTTTAATGGAAGGTATGCCCATATCCATCCTTTTCTTTAGAATCTCTCAAGCTGATTCTACAAGCAATTTGTTCCATTCTGCAACTGGTCTGCTAATCAGAGGTTGCAGTTTGAACTTATCACCCTTTGTCATCCTTTGTGGTGTTAGATTACCTCTGCTGTTGAGATTACAGATGTCCTTCTCCTTGTTTGAGGCTGTTTTTCAAAAGGTGGAAGGTCACCAAAAACTCCTCAGTATTAAAAGGCTGAGAAAACTCTGTTCTTTTATCCTTTCTTTTACTGCACGTTTTTACAGCTTCTATCATCTTTGACTGTCTTTTCTAGATTCTCTGGTGCTGCTTTAAATTGTGGCCAAACTGCTGTTCCTTCTATTATCTTAAGAAAAGGAAAAGGTGATGCCTGCTTTTCTTCACAGCATTGAATCAACCTTTTTGCTGTTTGCTATGCTCTATCTCAGCTCAGACGTCTGATTTGAGCCATTGCTAAGGGAAACTTCACTGCAGTTTGCAGTCAGCTGGCAAACCAGAATTTGAAACTGTGGTTTGATGTTGCTGAACTTCTGTGTGCCCTGCAGCTTTTGAAAGTTCAGAGTTAGGTTAGGGGGTGGGTATAGCGAAGGGGCAAAACTCTACCCACTAGGCTCTCTAGGTAGCATCTCTCCACGATTGGACTAGATGACCCTCATGGTCCCTTCCAAGTCTGTGATTTGCATGCGCTCTTCCACCTAGTCACAACCAGCATAATGCAAAAATGGAATTGAACAAACAACAAAATCTAACACTCGATGCAGGAACAGGCCTGCTGGATTAGGGCAAGGGGGACAGTTTGCTCCAGCATCCTCTCTCCAGGCAGATTCCTCTGAGACATTGGAATATAGCTTTCTGATCGCTGTTGACTCCTCCACCCCCTAATCACCACCAAAATTGGGTTTTCAACCCTTCTTAGGTTAATCAGTGGTGTCCTCAAAAGCTTTTCTTAAAACTATTTTTGGATAACTTGAGCAAATATTGGCAATCCTGTTGGCTCAAAGTAGCTCCTTGAAAGGAAGAATGGAGATAAAGTAAAAGGAATCCCACATGACAAGCTGAGCAGCCTTTGGGGTAAAACTGGAAGATTTAGATAGCTGCCTCTTCTCTCTAAATGCCTTGCCGTCCGGGTGCCAAAGAGGTCATCCTGGAATTTTGGATTGCCCAACATTTAATCATTGTCTAAAATATCTCCTTTATAGGCAGATGCCAAAGCCGGATTATTACCACTCCTTAACCTTTCGGCAGTTTTGAGATATTTATGACTCCATTTCCCCCCCAGAAACTGAGGAAGCTAAAAAAGCTCACGCAGCAAGTGTTTTGTTGCTTAAAACAAATCCGCCCAGGCAACAAAAAGCAGTTAGGATTGATGGCAAATTAGGAGGGGGGCGGGAAACACTTTTTGACCAAGGGCCACATTTCCTTGGGGTCCCCCTTCTGAGGACTGCATGCCATTGGTGGGTAGAGCAGCAAAAGTAAATCTTGCTTTCAGGCCGTGGGCTGTCCTCAAGATTACACTCACAGGGTTGTTCAGAAGGGAATGCAACGCTTGGGCTGAAAAAGTTTCTCCACCCCTGGCTTAGACCGATTCTGGCCCTACTGCTTGTTGTTGTTGTTGTTTAGTCGTTTAGTCGTGTCCGACTCTTCGTGACCCCATGGACCAGAGCATGCCAGGCACTCCTGTCTTCCACTGCCTCCCGCAGTTTGGTCAAACTCATGCTGGTAGCTTTGCGAACACTGTCCAACCATCTCGTCCTCTGTCGTCCCCTTCTCCTTGTGCCCTCCATCTTTCCCAACATCAGGGTCTTGTCCAGGGAGTCTTCTCTTCTCATGAGGTGGCCAAAGTATTGGAGCCTCAGCTTCACGATCTGTCCTTCCAGTGAGCACTCAGGGCTGATTTCCTTCAGAATGGAGACGTTTGATCTTCTTGCAGTCCATGGGACTCTCAAGAGTCTCCTCCAGCACCATAATTCCAAAGCATCAATTCTTCAGCGATCAGCCTTCTTTATGGTCCATCTTTCACTTCCATACATCACTACTGGGAAAACTGGCTGCCAAATAGCTTCCGGGCCCAAATATCTTCATAGGCTGGTGTTTACCTATGAAGACTTATGTGGCTCAGGACTTCAATACCAGAAGTCATGAAGAGCCAGTGTGGTGTAGTGGTTAAGAGCGGTAGTCTCGTAATCTGGGGAACTGGGTTCGTGTCTCCGCTCCTCCACATGCAGCTGCTGGGTGACCTTGGGCCAGTCACACTTCTTTGAAGTCTCTCAGCCCCACTCACCTCACAGAGTGTTTGTTGTGGGGGAGGAAGGGAAAGGAGAATGTTAGCCGCTTTGAGACTCCTTAAAAGGGAGTGAAAGGCGGGATATCAAATCCAAACTCTTCTTCTTCTTCTTCTACCTGAAGGACTGCCTCTCCCCATATGAACCAACCCAGACCCTGTGCTTGTCATCCAAGGCTCTTTTCTTTGTCCCCACTCCCCGAGAAGTTCGCAGGGTGGCAACACAAGGAGAGGCCTTTTCAGTGGTGGCTCCCTATGGGGAATGCTCTTCCCAGAGAGGCTCGCTTGGCACCATCATTACATGTCTTTAAGCGCCAGGCAAAAACATTCCTCTGTACCCAGGCCTTTGGCAATTAAGTAATCTCTGGCCTGTTAAAGGTGTGGGGGAGGGACTGTTATTATAATTATTTTTATTACTATGCTTTGCTTTATGTCTTTATTTTTATGCTCTGTAAGATATGCTTTTAATGTTGCACACTGATAAAGGGCATTATATAAATTGAAATAATAATAATAATAATAATAATAATAATAATAATAATAATAATAATGCCAGGCATGTGAACCTGGGACTGTCTGTATGACAAAGCATACATCCTACCATCCAGCTAAGCTCCCTTCCCAAGTATGAGTGGAGCATAGGAAGTTCCCAGGCCTGATGACACAAATAGAGTACATTCTTTGTGATAAGCCCTGTGTTGTGGAACTACCTCTCCACAGAGGTACATCTGCCACCTTCAATATACCTCTTTTGGTGAATAATGAACATGCACCTCTTAACCTTTACACCTGGGATGTGTGTTTTCAGGACCCACCCTGACCCTGTGAATGTAATTTAACTGTAATTCTGAATTTTAAATTGTTGCAACCTGCCCTGGGACTTGCTAGTGAAGTGTGTGTGATAAATTTTATCATTATGTATATGTATGCCGTGTTAGGGAAGAGGTAATACCTCTGGTGGGGGACGTGTCCTTCTCCTTCTGGGGCATTTTGCCCACCTTTAGTCCCCATCCTGCACTGAGCTCCTGTGGCTCCTAGAAGCTGTCAGCATGTGACAGCAGCCACACCCCGGGAAACGGCTTCAACTGGCTGGCTAAACTAGGTGTTGGTAGCTGGTGGGTCTCAAATCCTCAGTGAGTTTGGGACTTCCCCAGCAAGTGAATACAGGCTCCGGTGAATTGAGCGGATGAGACCAATAGTGGATCCAACCATCAAGAAGGCAGATTCTGCACATGCTGTAGAAGAAAGTGAGGAACTTCCACTGCCTTGCGAGATATCTTCGGGAGAAGATAAGGCTCAGGTGTAAACCCTACACAAATCCGGAGTCCCTAAGACGGTTGGATGTCGCCATGTACGCCTCCTTTCAGCAGTTCCTGCAGCCAAGCTGGTGCTGAATGTATTTTTCTGTTTTCCCTTTGGACCACATCAGAGAAGTCCGAGAGGGGAGTCTTGTCATCTGGGCAACCCAGGAACTCCATACACTATCTTGCATACCGTTGAAGGTCACTTAGGTGCTGCTAACGCCCGGAGACGCACCTCATTGTCTCTTGAGAGACAGTGAAAGGGAACTCACGGGTCATCTAGTCCAGCCCCTGCAATGCAGGAGGGCTTGTTGTTATGCTGCTGCTACTACAGCAACAATGGTATTGTGGCTGGACCGGAGGAAGGATCTGCGCTTGGGAAAAATGAGTGCAGCATTATTATATGGGATAAATGTTTACTCTTTCCCATTGGCGCGCACATACCCACCCACCCACCCACCCACCCACCCACACACCCACCCACACACCCTTTCTCCAACATGGTCATTGCCCCAGTGGCTAAGAAGGCGACAGACAGAGATCGTCATTGTGTTGGCACCCTGCTTAGCACTGCCACATCGATTCACTTTGGGAATGGGCCGGGGGCCGGCAGCAAAGAAAACCATCTTAATGGGCTCTGAATGAGCCCCAACCGCCAGCCATTGTTGGATGCCGAAAGGCTGCAATCCCTAAGTTATGGCAGTGCCTGCCGAATGCTGTGCTAGATCAGGGTCAGGAGGCAGCTTTGCATGACATCAATCAAGAGCGGCAACACAGAGGGGGCCTGCTGAGGCTGGGGCGGCATTCCCAGGAAACGCGCAATGGGGGGAAGAGGGCGATTAAATGGTGTCTGTCTGCAGTGCTGGGCTTGGAGCTGCAGCGAGGGACAAAAAAAGGGACCAAAAGTGTGTGTGTGTTTGTGTGTGTGTGTTCTGACTCTACATGCTGAAACGTTAAATAGCTGGTTTTGAGCATTAGCAGAGATCTTCATTTCTTGGGCACTGCTAGCCCTTCCCCCAGAACCTCTCTATCTCCCTCTAATGCCTCTGCTCTTCCACACTGCCTATCCCATATGCTTGGAACCATTTCCCAGAACCTGTGTGATGCCTCCAGGATTCTTCGTGCTTTAAAAGTGCACCGGATTTAACGCTAAGCGTGTGGTGCAGATCTGCTCTCTGTTTCCGTCGACTTGCAGTTCGCTTGTGAACTAGGGTCAAAAGCCTGTTTTCTGAGCGAACCCCGTGGTTTGATTAAACCAAGAAGCATCACTTGCAACGCAAAGGGAGGTGGAGGAGGGAGCACACAAGCGTTGGGTTCATATCAAGTTCTCCAAACCATGGCCGGGAGGGTCATCTGAATGCAGTCACAGCTAAAAATTATCTTGGTATTTGAACAGTCCTCTCTGCACTCCTTTGCAGGCTTGTGTGGTGCAATTCAGATGTTGGACTTAATGTTCTCACTAGGACGGGAGGTTCTTTGGATGTTAATATGTATTGTTTCAAAAGGTGATGATCCAGCACTGTTGCATTTGAGAAACTTACTGCTCATTATTTGGATTGTTACCCCAGGCACCTGCCCCATGGCACTGGGGATGGTCCTTCTTTGCTTTAGAAGCTACATTTTGCTATTCATATTAAGGAAGCAGTGAGCTTTGGCCCATTGCATTAAAAATTTTTCAGCTGTGACATTCCTTTTCCTGAGTTGCAATCATCCTCCAAAACTGGGCATTGAGTTGCTTGAGATTTGACATCAATAACCCTGGAGGGAGGCAAGGTCCCATATATCAATGGAGGGATTCTGAGTGACCTGGGATTTCCAGCACAAGATGTACAGAAATGAAGCTCCGAAGATCAAAAGTGGGCTTACGAGATCATTAACTAGGTGGTAGGGAAAGGCAGTAAGCCAATATTACCGCACTTGTCTTCTAGATTTTCCTGACCTGTTTTCATCTGAATGATTGTTTTCACAACTTGTGCACATACATGATCTCCTTGCTTGTTTGCATTAGCCTTGACCAGACTTCCTACAATATTTTGAAATCTAAAGGTCAGGGGGTTTTTTTGGTGAGGGGCTGGGTAGTGTGATGATATATGCCACTTTTATCTCTTATCTCTAAGATAAATGCTCTAAGAGAAACACAAAATAAAATCTCTAAGATAAATGCAATCTTAAGAGCAAATCAGTACAGTTACTGTTGCCAGTTATCAAAGGTCGAGTTCAGTTGATTGTGGTTGTGCTTATATACGCGTTTGCTTCTTAATAAAATGCCTGTTCTAAATTTACTAGACTGAATCTGAAACTTCATATAGAATACAACACAGTAAGGTGGGTCGATAAATAGATAGGCCAGGGATGGGGACATTGTTTGACCCTCTTAGATGTTGCTGGACTACAACTGCCATAATTCCTTACCATTTGGCTGTGCTTTGCTACAGCTGATCGGTGCTGGAGTCCAATAACATCTAGAGGGCCTTTGCAGAAGGGCCATAGGTGAGTGGTAGAGCATCTTGCTTGCATGCAGAAGGTCCCATGGCGCTATCCTTCTGCACTTCATGCCCTTATTAAAGGTAAAGGGACCCCTGACCGTTAGGTCCAGTCGTGGCAGACTCTGGGGTTGCGACGCTCATCTCGCTTTATTGGCCGAGGGAGCCAGCCTACAGCTTCCAGGTCATGTGGCCAGCATGACTAAGCCGCTTCTGGCGAACCAGAGCAGTGCACAGAAACGCCGTTTACCTTCCTGCCGGAGCAGTACCTATTTATCTACTTGCACTTTGACATGCTTTCGAACTGCTAGGTTGGCAGGCGCAGGGACCGAGCAACCCTGTCACGGGGATTCGAACCGCCGACCTTCTGATCGGCAAGTCCTAGGCTCTGTGGTTTAACCCACAGTGCCACCTGCATCCCATGCCCTTATTAGTTGGCCACAGAACAGCCCTGTCGTCCCTCCACTTGCCCATCACCCTTCGTTGCTGCCTGGACTGCTCCAGCATGGACCCTTCTGGGCCTCTCCTATGAAGAAAAAGCAGCGGCCTTAGGCCACACCACCAGTATGTACCACGGGAGCCACAGAAGTGGATTGTATAGAAATGGGTTGTCCAGTTGATTTGATTTGAATACCTGCAGACAATTGGTTAACCGACTTGGTTACTTTTAGGAAACTAATCAATTGCCTATTGATTGATTGATTCTTTTCTATTTTCTCTTTTTTCTGTTGAGGAGGTTACTCATGTTTGGACAATTTGAGAATTAACCAATTTGAGAATTCCTTTTAAAAGGAGATGTCTAAGAAGAGAGAAATGGTGGGCTTCAGTGGGATGGAAGGAAGGAGTGGAAAGGAAAACATGAACTTAGTAAATGTTCCCTCAAAAAAAAATGACCACAAGGCAGATGACGACAACAACAACAACAACGGGAAAATGCGGATTCAGATAAACAAATTTGATAATAGTTTTGAGAGATTTGCTTCTGGCTAGTTCCAAAGTTTTGAAACTGAAATTAAAACATTCAGAACCAATATAATAAATACTATGAATGATGCAGAAAGTGGATTAGCAAATAGATTGACCTTGTTAGAAACAAAGGCTGATGGAGCATGAAAATAATAAGAAACAAACATAACTAAGGCATTCAAACTATTGGAGCAAGACTTTAGCCAGCGAGAAGTAGACTTTGCATATGCCACAACTGAAGCAGTAGAAAATAAAGTCAGATAGCAGAATATTAGACACAGGGGCTTTAACAAGAACCTCAGGGGGAATTATATAAAAGCTTCTCTCTCTTTCTCTTTCTGAATGTAAGATAGGAGATGCTAGGTAGAAAGCCTAGCTGCTCAGAGTGGCTGGGGCAACAAATTATTATTATTATTATTATTATTATTATTATTATTATTATTTATTAATTACCACCACCACCACCACCATTAGTGATACAGGATCTAGGAATAAGAACATATGTACCCAGAAAGTGCCCTAGAGACATACTAATTCTGTTTATGAGAAGAAGAAAAAGGGTTAGAACAACCTAAACAACCAGGAGCAACCTAAAGTTGAAGAAAACGGAGAGGTGTTTATATTGACCGATCTCTGCCCAATAACATTCAAGAAAAGGAAAAAATGAACTTTTAAGCAGTTTTTATGATAAAACACTATTCTGCGATGGTATAGGACTGATCTGTTACTTTAAAAATTGAGGGAGGAATTACAGATAAAAAGTTAATTTATGACTATAAATAGGAATGGAATGGCCTGAATAGGCCAATTCAAAGATGAGGCTTAAAGAAAATTATATTTTATGACAATCCAGATATTCTGTTTGTTCAAGAGACACATTTGAAAGAAAGATAAACAATTCCTGAAATAATTTTTGAGGGAATTATTTACCATGCTGCTGCATAATAAAAAAGGGGGTGAGTTATGCTAGAGCTCAAGGCTGCAGGCATAGATAATTGTTAATAAAAAATGGATTCAGAAGGCAGATTCTAGTTCCTAAAAATAAAGATGCAGGACAGAATCACATCAATCTATATTCCTTCTGTTGGATTTCACCCCCCCCCCCCCAAGGACATGATATATCAAACTGCACACCGGATATTAACCAGAAATTTCAGTGTGACAGTGCAGCTCCTGGAATATAGCAGGTTGGTCCTCTAAACAAATTCTGGATTTTCTGAATCATTTTGACATTGTACATTTACAAGAGGACTGGCAAGTTGAATTCATAATTCTTAATAGGTGCCACTACCTGGCAGCTATTCAGTCTGAGAAAGGGAGGGATGGTTAGCATGCATTATTTTATTTTATTTTATTTTATTTTATTTTATTTTATTTTATTTTATTTTATTTTATTTTATTTTATTTTATTTTATTTTATTTTATTTATTATTTTAGTTAAGGCCTATGATTTTTTGCAAGCATTTGGCTGTACTAATTAGGCTCCCAGAAATCCTTCTGATGGTGGTCAATGCATACATATCACCCTGCTCTACCAGTCCCAACCATTATGATTAAAAGGATTACAGAATGTGAATAAGCATTTCATACAACAATGCATAAAGTCCCCAGAGTAACATGTAAGGCAACACAAAAGAGAAATTAAGAAGGTGGTCCTTTACAAATATTAGTGGATGCTCTTAGACAACTTACAAAATTTCAAATGCTATTATCTAGTTTAGTGTCTCCAAAGGAACTATTATCAGAAGCATGGAACATGCTATCAGGTATACAAAATGGCAGCCCTGAAGTTAAACCTTCAGTAGTCGGGATAAAAAGGTTTCAAATACTGTTCCCATGTTTCAATACTGACAGAGACTGCTTCGTTACATATCGTGATGGTCACAAGAATTTGCTGATGTTGTGATAAAGGAAAACTTCTAGAAGATGTGTGGTACTTGAATTCGCGCAAATCACATGCAACACACACACAAGAACTACCTATCATTTTTAGCTTGGAGTTGCAGCCAAGATCAAGAGGTATTTAGACACATATGGTGGAATTACAATATTATAATGATTTTCTGAATGATGATGATGATTATAAATGATCAAATTACAAACCACAATTAGAAATGAACCCTATGAAGGTTTGATTTGTAGAGTAACCCCCAGATTTAGGGGTTCATATTCACTTCAGCATAAGCTTTCTTGGACCAGAACCCACTTCAACAGATCCTATCACCTCCCTTTGGAACATTTCAACAAAATAGATAGGCTTGCATCCAATGTAACACTAGGTAATCATCCTGTCTGCACAAGGATATGTGCTTGCAAAATGGGACTTTCCCCCTGTCCCTCCCCAGATTTAGGGGGCATGTAGGGGGAAGAGTACAAGTGTACAAGTGGGACTTTCTCCCCCTCTCTTCCCCCTACATGCCCCCTAAATCTGGGGAGGGACAGGGGGAAAGTCCCATTTTGCAAGCACATATCCTTGTGCAGACAGGATGATTACCTAGTGTTACATTGGATGCAAGCCTATCTATTTTGTTGAAATGTTCCAAAGGGAGGTGATAGGATCTGTTGAAGTGGATTCTGGTCCAAGAAAGCTTATGCTGAAGTGAATCTGTTAATCCTTGAAGCTTCTTGTAACCCTGTCTCTCTCTTTTGGTGTATCTGCTGCAACAGGCTAAGACGGCTTCTACGCTGCAAGATTTACTAATGTAATCTTTGCTTGCCAGATTCTCCGTTGGCTAATTCACAGGTTAGGAGTGCTGCTGCAGCCAGCCTTAAGTGGAGCCCTTTGTACATCTCTGGTCAGTTCCATCTTTTCCCCCACCAGCCCAGCGCGAGCTGTACAGTTGTACTTAAAGACAACCGAGCTGATGCAAGTTATTTATGCAGTAATGATCTTGGAAGCGGGCATTTATCATCCTTTTCTAAACACACGACACACGGCTCTGCCCTCAAGGAATACAGTTTAAAAACCAATATAAACATAGCTCTAGTCTGCCTGATTCCATTAGTCTTCGCTGTGCTGAGTGCATATTCAAGGACTCTGAAAGAAATGGCAGCGGTGGAAGGGAGTTAAAGAAACCATTCTTCATTTTGTAGTTACACTTGGGTGTAAACACCACATTCGTTCAGCAAAATTGGGCGGCGTTTCTTTCTGTGTCTGTTGCCTTGATGGTCTGTTGTGAATAATTTTTGTATTAAAAAAAACCTCAGAAAGGCTGCCCAGATGGAAAGGTTGTCTAGAATTCACACCCTCTCCCATAATCTTGGGTGATGGCAAGGGGGTGTTGACTCACTGCCTTTCAGCAGTGAGTAGGGGGGCTCAGGGGTGCCAAATATTGGAGGGAGGGAGGTAAGCCCCGCCCCACATAATCAATCACAAGACAACACATATACACCATTTGAACACACTGTTAACTTTGGGGAGGGGCAGCCCCCTTGAATATATTATTGGGGGGAGGCTGAAGGGACCTTGACCCTGGGAGTTGGCTCCTGGGGGGGCTACATTTAAAGCTACAGTATATCATTAAAGCCTTTAAATAATCATGACTTTCGCCCAAGAATCTGGGGAACTATAGTTTGCTAAGGTTAAGAGGGTGCAAAGTGTTAGGAGGCCCCTGTTCCCCTCACAGTGCCAAAGTTCCCTGTGCAGAGGGATCAAATTTTCAATCACTCTTGGAATTGTAGTTCTGGGAGGGAACTTGGGGTGTCCTGGCGATGTGGTCTAAACCACAGAGCCTAGGGCTTGCCAATCAGAAGGTCGGCGGTTCGAATCCCCGCAACGGGGTGAGCTCCCGTTATTCAGTCCCAACTCCTGCCCACCTAGCAGTTCGAAAGCATGTCAAGTGCAAGTAGATAAATAGGTACCACTCCGGCGGGAAGGTAAACGGCGTTTCCGTGCGCTGCTCTGGTTCACCAGAAGCGGCTTAGTCATGCTGGCCACATGACCCGGAAGCTGCCTCTGGACAAACGCCGGCTCCCTCGGCCTATACAGCGAGAGGAGCGCCGCAACCCCAGAGTCGTTCGCGACTGGACCTAATGGTCAGGGGTACCTTTACCTTTAATAACTCTCAGTAAACTCTCCCCTTCAGTGGTTTCTGTCTACTGTATTCAGAAGCATTACTGCCTCTGACTGTGGAAGAAGCCTTATCCTCTGTGAATTTGTCTAATCCTCTTTCAAACCCATACAAGTTGGGGAGCATCACCACCTCCAAAGGAACAGGCAATGAGGAAAGGACCTTAGTCCAGTGCGCGCGCACACACACACACACACAGAGAGAGAGAGAGCGGTATTTTAGGTCTCTTTCATTTGGTTGGCCACCTAATTTGTTTTTCCTTGGTCTCGGCACTCCCATGTCATCCTGGACACCACGAGTTAACTTTAGGGCTTAGAAGAATCTGTCTGCGTTGGGCCTCCCTTGAAGGCCACATGAGAGGGGTTTGCTAAGTCTGGCTGGTGTATTAATGGCTTCTTTCATAAGAAGTGTAAAGACTGGCTTCATGTCAAGTTTGGACAGGCACTCTGCCCTGCCATTGCGCACAGAACGGTGGTTCTTCAGAGAGCCACGGAGCCAGATGCAATGGGCTTTCCGTCTTTTGAGAAAAGCAGCCATTTCAGAGTGGTCTGCCCCTGACAAGGAGCCGATTGTGTGGCAGGGAGCCTCCTACGTCAGCCAAGGTCATCTGCGATTGAATCACAGTTGCTCCGCACTTCCTCAGAAGCAACTGTCTTAATATGCTGCGTTCCCTCAGCATGGAAGGAAGCGATTTGTAGTAGACTGCTTATAAAGTCATTTCCTTTCTCGGGAAGGGTTTTGACTATACTGCTGGGGGTTTTCATGGGGAAAATGCGGTGGCTAGTTCAGCTACGTCATGTGCCCGCAGGAAGCAGGGAAAGGAGGAAGAAAGGAGGTTCCGTAAGTCTCTACCCCTAATGTATCCATGCAAGAACCAAAAAGCAGTCAGCAGCTACAGTCACTTCATATGTTAAAAGCACTGGGATGCCACGTGAAACACTCATGGTTTCACCCAAAGAATTCTGAGAGCTGTAGTTAATGGTGCTGCGAGTTGTTAGGAGAGCTCTAGTTCTCCCACTGAATTACAGTGGTTTGACAGTCAGCCCCTCTGCCCAGAGCCGGATTTAGGTTTGATGAGGCCCTAAGCTACTACTGAAGGTAATGGGGCCCTTTATATGTCCTTTGTCAACAACAAATTGTCGCTGTTTTTTGTGTTGAATTTATGGACCTAATAGGTATCTAAAGCCATTTGCCACTGCTGTTGTATGTAGGTTTTATTTTATTTGTTTTTATCTTATATTTTGGAAATGTACCTCCAGTTTTTTTTCCTTTGGGGGGCAAGAGAGTGGGGCCCTATGCCATAGCTTGTTTAGCCTGTACATAAATCCGCCGCTGCCTCTTCCCAGGGAAGGCCCACAACTAAAATTATGCATGCCCAGAAGCAGTCATCACCATCCCACCATTCCAGAGGCCTGACCACCATTCCAGAGGCCTATGTGAGTTGTTCTCTTTGCCTACACCTCCCTGCAGTTTATGTTTTTTCAAGTGGTAAATAAGAAAATTGAATGTTTAAAAGTAAGGCTCTGGAGGACATTGGATGATAGTGCTTGAAAAGCCTGGTAAGTGGGCTTTTGATTGGATACTCAATCTGATCGTGCGACTCTCCTTCATTTCTACAGCAGCACCGCTGGTTTGTGTTATGAAAATTTTGGAATGCAGTCTTTTGAGGGAAGGCCTGTTCTTCCGCTTCAGAACCCCCCATAATAGGATGAGATCTTTTCTTTCAATTCTTGGGAGTTCTTGGAATTTCCCTTTTCCCATTCCCCAATTACATAAGAGTGTGCACTTTTTTTACAACTTGGTACAAGCAAACAAAAGTGTGCAAGAAACGAAACTGAACAGATGTGCAGGAAGCAATATATTGCGGCATATCTCTGTTGCTTTTGCAATTTATAAGAAAGTTGCCTTTTAAGTAAAGAGTCCATAGGGCAGGAGTCTCAGACTCAAGGGCCAGTGTGGCCCTCCAGACTTCTTTGTCTGGCCCTTTAGACTCTCTCTAGGCCACACCCCTCTGAGACCCTGCTTCGCGTCCCGAGCATTTTTGCCTGGCCAGAATGTATCCTGTTACTATTTCCTCCTCTTTTAGATGTAGCAGCCATGTTGTTTTACGCTAAAACCAAAGCAGCCATTTTGTGACTGGCACCTGCAGCGCTTCCTCAAAATTCCAGACATGCCCACTGGCCCAAAAGGGTTTAGATATATCTGGTATGAAAAAATTAATGTGGATTTGCTCCCAAGTCCACTATGAGTTGACTCCCACCGTCTAATACAAAGCAGTTTAAAAAAAAAAAAAAAAGCTTGAGAAACCCTAGCAAGAGAACTTGCTATGCTAATAGGCTTAAAAATAATTTCCCCCCCCCCTTGAGGAAGGATTGAGCAGTGTTGATTTGCTCTGAGAATGATATTTTATATTCTCAAGTAGTTCACCAGAAAGAAAAGCTGATTTGACGTATCTATAAACAAGTTATTCCTTCAGTTGCAGAGTATTTGGTGAGAAAAGCCTATATATATTCTCTTGATGTTTGGAGTTTTTGCAAGAGGAGTTTTTACTTAAGAAGGTTTTGTACATCCAATGTACAATGTAATGTCACTTACAAAGATGCTTTTGCACTGTTAACACATTTCTGGCCAAATTCCCATGCCTACCTATGTTACATGGAAATGCTACAATTAATAGATTAGCTTCACTGTCCTCCTCCCCCAATGCTGACAGTCTAATGAACTAGATCAGGGATGAGGAGCAGGTGGCCCTGCATATGTTTTGGACTACAACTCCCATCATCCATACCAACTGAGGCTGATGGGCATTGGAGTCCTTGAGTACCCGGTATATGTTTTGGACCACAACAGCCATCATTCCTATTGGCCATCCTAGCTGGGGCTGATGGGGGCTGAGAGTCCAAAACCTATGCAAGGCTTTGGGTTGGCAAGGGCTGGCCTGCACTGATTGGCAGTGTCTCTCCAAGGTTTCAGGCAAGGATCTTGCCCAGACCTACTTGGAGATGCCAGGGATTGAACCAGGGATCTTCTGCAAGCAAAGTAGGTTCTCCATCAGGACTGCCGTTGAACCAGCAGCCCACCTGTCTTGTCCCAGTGTAACAAGATGCTTCTTGCTGAGCAGCCGGTCTTGCCTGTGAATTGTTAAACAGTAGAGCACAGAGGGGGCAGACTGATGGGATCTTTCTGGTTATATAGTCCTGATCTGGATTAGAGCCCCCTACACGGGCAACTTCTGTTGTGGGTGTTTTAAAAAACCAAAAACAGCCCTGCTCTTATAAGGCATGATCCCATATCTAACATCAACTCGTTATTTGGCCTTTAGACCTTCCTAAGGACTGCAAGAGATAAGGAGTATACTCAGTGATGGATTCAGCCAAAATCGGTGCAATTAATAGGTTAAGGCTTGCAAAAAAAAGGGAAAAGGAAAATACATTATAAATGTCCATGTGTCTATTTTATGTAATTAGGAAGCTTGTAATGTGTCCAGTTAATGATTAATTGGCATGTTTTCTGCTGACATACCTGCTCCTCTTCATTACCTTATGGCACACAGCACAGCTAGAAGTTGCTGTGGCTAAGATATGAGACAGTAGGTTTCTTTTCAAAGCTTTTAGATCAGGGATGGGGGGCCCTCTGGATGCCCCTGGACTCCAACACCCATCATCCCTGACCATTGGCTGTACTTACTGGGGCAGGTGGGAGTTGGAGTCCCCCACCTTGTTCACCATCTCAGTTTTAGGTTATGTCAGGGCAGCATATAAAGTCCAAGTTCAAAATGTGGGATCTAAGGTTGTATCCAATGCCAGACCTAGTCAGTGGACCCATTCAAGTTAATGAAATTGACAAACTACATCTACAGAATCTCACATTCATATCTGGATATGTGCTGCTTCAAGTTCTCTCCATCGTTCTCTTATTGTTTACTTCCTGCATCTGCATTAACCCTGTTGTTAGTTTTAGATTGCCCACCCATCACATAGGTGGTCATCCCCTTGGTCTTTAAAAATTGTAGGGTCTTCATACTAACACTGCTTTATTCCATCAGCCTGAGCCATTTCATTTCACTTTTAATTTGTATACTGTACTGCCTCTCTGTATTGCTACACGCAAGGCAGTTTACAAGCTGAAGAAACAAGCAACAACAAAGATCGCACACCTTGTAACAAACTGATCCAGTACAAAAATATCCTAATAGAAACGTAACTTTAAACAACTTATATTAAATAAAGTAATATTCAATAATACATTTGAATATAACAGCACACCGTAAAATCAAATATCAACAAATAACAATTAAACAGAAATTCACTCTTAACAATTACAGTTAATAATTTCTAAACTATAATCAATAAAAGTCATCTCTTGCCACATGTCCTGTATATGTTGATTTTAACTTTGCGGCATTTCCACTACATCTGTGACTTGATCATGGTTGTATCCAGTTATTAGTTTTTCTGTCTTTTAATGCTGTTCCAAACATTGCACGTTCCATTGCATGTTGTATTGTTCACAAGCTGTTGATGTTTCTCTGGGTCATGGTCCTGTTCTCTGCTCCGTAACACACCACAGGTAATGTGCATATATTGAACACGTTTTCAAAGCAAATGACTAACTTGGAGCCATTCGTTTCAGTGGGTCTACCCTGAACTGGATACAACCCCCCAGTGTCGCTCTTTTATGGGAAGCTGAATCTGAAGATGACCTTCTATAACATTGCAGATTCATATCTCCATGAGGCAGCGTTCTCATCCTGCAGGCAGGAATTTTAAAGCAGAATGGGAAGATAATGTACCATCCAGCCAAGCTGCAGCAGATTAACAGACTTTTTTTGTATATTGTGGAATGGATGTGTTTGAATTGCCATGTATCCAGTTCTTTAGTGCTTAGTGTTGTTGAATCCACTATGTTCCTGAATTGTGCTCTTACAAATGATGTAAACAACTTTGGTTGTCCTTGTTTGGTCTTTCCACAAACAACCTAAGTTTATACTAATGAAGGGGAAAACTCTTGGGTTGTATCCAGCAACTCAGAGTAGACCCAAAACACATTTGCTTGCAGTGGTGTTGGTGCTTCGTTGTTGCTTTCCTCTTGCTTCGTGGTCCCAACACAAACAGCCTCCCCCAGAATAGCTTTTCTGGCCCTGAGGGCTCAAGAGCAGCTTCTCTTCTGCTGAGAACATCAGCTTGGGAAGTGGGAGAGAAGCCAGTCCCAATACCTAGTGCACACAAACACACCACAGCTGTTAGTTGACACCCCACTTCCCCACCCCCCAAAAACAAAGTAGGTGAAGAACAATTGCACATGTGGGCAAGCCTGCAGCATGGCTTGGTGGAGGTGACATACTGTAAATAAGATGCTCTGTCTCCACAGTCAGAGGCAGAAGGAATATTAGGTCAGTTGGTTAGAGTGTGGTGCTGATAATGCCAAGGTTGCAAGTTTGATCCCTGTAAGGGCAGCTGCATATTTTTGCAACAACAACAATCTGCATGCTGCCCATCTGACTGGGTTGCCCAGCCATTCTGAGCAGCTTCCAACAATACAACATGAAACATTAAAAAACTTCCCTATACAAGGCTGCCTTCAGATGTATTCTAAAGGTTGCATAGTTACTTATGTCCTTGACATCTGATGGAAGGGCGTTCCACCAGGTGGGTACCACTACCAAGAAAGCCCTCTGCCTGGGTGACTTCACTTCTCATAGTGAAGGAAGGTCCTCGGAGCTGGACCTCCAAGTCCAGGCTAAACAATGGGGGTGGAGACGCTCCTTGAAGTATACAGGGCCGTTTAGGGTTTTAAAAGTCAGCACCAACACTTGTGAGTCTGTGTTTTGTTTTTCTTGTCCTGTAAATATAATAATTCTTTCTCTCACGCACATGCACACACACACACACAATCCCACTCTTGAATGTTTGAACTGATTGCACTGTGTTACAAACCAGCATGCCTCATGTTAGGGTTTGGATTTAGGCCAGTGTGAACCGAGAGCGGAGCCCAGCTGTGAGTTAGCTCCCTCTCTCTCTTTCTCTGTGGGAGGCTTAAAACAAGAAGTAGTACTTCTGTAATAGTCCCTTGGGGGAAAGGATAATGAAACAACCAGGCTTCGAGTTAGTTCTCTTTCTGGAGGAAGTATTGCCGGAAGGGAAGCCTTTATACCACTACGGCATTTTGTTTTCTTGTTCCCTTTAGCCTCTGACATGAACTGTGACTCAGCCACCGAAAACGATGGGGCAGAAATTTGATTCAGTTCACATTTAAAGGTGAAATCACCTTTTTTGCCCTTTCCAGAGCAATATGCAAACCAAAATACAGTGGTACCTTGGTTTAAGAACAACTTAATTTATGAACAACTTGGATTAAGAACGCTGCAGAAGTACATGTTTTGGTTTGTGAACTTTGCCTTGGAAGCAGAATATGTTTTGCTTCCTGTTGAGTGGTTGCATTTGTAATCTGAGTCCCCTGCTGCTATGGGAAAGCATGCCTCTGTTTAAGAACGCTTTGGTTTAAGAACAGTCTTCCGGAATGGATTAAATTCATAAACCAAGGTACCACTGTACAGCCATCCTTTGAAATTCTCTGTATTTCACAACGCAGTTCTCCAGCCAAGCAACGTGTAGAAAAAGAGAATTTGCTAGGGTCAAATGTGCTTTGAAAGGCATATATAAGGGAAATAACATATAAAATGCATTATAGTTGGGATATTGTGTATGAAAATGTGTACAGTGGCAGATATTTGCACTAAAATGCTGGTGTGTTTTCATTCGGACCTTTTTTAAAAGGAAGAATAAGCACACTTGGAAATGTGGAGAACTGAACTAAAGGTCAGGGAAATGAGAAACAGAGAAATCGAAATTGGCAGATTCTCCCAGCCCTGGCTGTAATTTTGCAACAAGCTTTTGTTTCTGAGTGGACAAGCTGATGTTCAGTCAGAGCTATGGAATTCTCCACTAATTTTCTGTGAGCTGTGTTTGTTGGAAACAAAAAGATGACCTCCAATATACATCCAGAAATTTCCTCTCAAGATACTGGTATGGGTTGCTGTCTAGCGTTCTTGTCTTGGTGGTCGTCGATGCGATAATATTGCATTAGTGGTGGATTCATACTGGACCTTCCATCTATCATTCCACTTCGTTAGTTCTAGGGTGATTCCTCGATATTACAGCATTATTGTCATCTGGAGGGGCCACTCTAGCGCCATGGTACAACAAAAACAAGAGACGTAAAAGAAAACCCCAAACTGGAACATTTCGGCAGGAAGTTAGAGGACATGGATTGATGGGAAATGAAACAGCATGTCTGAAATATACTCGGAGTCGAGTGTGGATTTCATGCCCTTTATTCAGCTCATAGTAGTGAGGAATGAAAGTTCCCCCACAATATCTGCTTTATATACATTATTTACACAATGGGCCGCACGTGATTGGCTAATTCTGGGATTCTCCTTTAGGCCAATCAGGTTGCGGATTCACTTCCACCTGGAGCTGGATTGAGTGGCTCCTGCGGACCAGTCATACTGCTTCATTGTTCTAGGACCAATCAGACTGCTGCATTCTGAATCCTATTGTTCTAGGACCAATCAGACTGCTGCCTTTTGGATCCTATTCAACTCAGTACATAACAATGTCTGCCCTGAACGTTTTGCTGGCGCAAACGGTAACGAAAGCATGATCACATATAACTGCCCCAGTACCACCCTAAGCCACGAATGCCCATTAGAAAGGATGCCTGAAGGAGACCTTAGAGAGTGATCTTATTGATTGTTATATGGGGCGGGGAGCGGGCTCTGGTTCTTGTGTCTTTTGTGTGAGTGATGGCACGTCCCCATTTGCCCAAGCTGAAAATCACCCCAGCTCGCGCTCCCTGTCTGCAGGCTTCTCCAAGTTCTCTTTATTAAACGGTATCATTTGTGTCATTGTCGGGGGAAAGATGGCTTTGCAAATGCCAAGCTGAGTATCGCCGCAGCCCTATTGTGTGTCAGCTCCTGAAAGGAAAGATAAACCTGCTCGTTAATAAATTAAAACACTGGTGATCGCTCTCCCTGTAACATGTTATACAACATAGCTGGCTTGTGTAACTGACAGGTTCAAATATCTCCAGTGGACAGCTGTGTGATGCCGCCATCTCAGGCAAGCAGGGAGCAAAGAGGACCTGGGAGAATTGTCTCATAGAACAGTATTAGTATAGCTTTCCCAAAGCCAGGCAATGGGAAGGAGGCATGGGGGCTGTGTGTGTGTGTGTGTAATGTTGCTGAGGGCCACCCAAAAAGGCTGCGAGGGCCGCCCTGTGCTAACACATTCTCATGATATTTGTACCTTCTTCAAAAGGATGTTTACGTTAGCTGATGGTCCAAATCTTTTAGTAATAAGCCACATCAGTTAGGTCTTTCCATAAATGTTATTGATGTGCAAGGGTGTTGCCAGGCAAAATTTAGAGGACATACAAGGCTGCCTTGTACCGAGTTAAACTATCAGTCCACTTAGCTCCTTATTGTCTACACTGACTGGCAGCCTCTCACCAGAGTTTCAGGCAGAGGACGTTCCCAGCCCTGACTGGAGATGCTGGGGATTGAACCTGGGACCTTCTGCATACAAAATAGATGTTGCGTCACTGAGCCATAGCCCTTTCCCACATAACCTCCGGTTTAAGGACATCCATGCACAACAACATTCCATGTTAGCTGCTCATAAAATCTGCTCTGTGACTCATCTTGGTGTGTCTTTTGAGTTTTCGGAGGGTCCTGCTGATCATTTGGATAACCTGGCTGTTGCCAAATATCAGCGAACCTTTTCTAGGACTAGACTTGCCTTCCTTCTGTTGCACTGAGTGGCCGTTTGGTGGGTAAGCCATATAACGTAGGACTCTCCAGCAGGAATCAAGCAACAGAAACATGAGCACGTCTTTTGTATGCAACAAACCACATTCAGTGAAACCACATTGTTGGGCTAATGTTTTATCACTGAAATTCCAATTGACTTCAGTGCTCATTATCTTCCTTTCTTTGAAGGAAATAAAGCAGTCCCCAACTGCTGCTAGAGATTAATGATTTACATCATCTGGGCAATGGGACGTTTGACCTTTATTTTATTTGATGAGATGATTATTTCAGGATCTGATTGGTAATTTCTCTGCCCTCCAGATATTTAAATGGGATGAATTGTAATGCAGTTTTAAAATCATGAGGAGATCGGAGGTGGGGAGGGAGAGAATGCGTATACAGGGCTCTCTTAATGTGGCTTCTCAAAAATACAGATGTGGAAACCCAATTGCAAAGTTCAAGATCTGGTGTAGATTAGTCCTACTCAGTGTAAGGCAGCCTCCTAAAGTGGAAACACAGGTTTCAGTCAGCACCTAGCTGTGAGCAGGGCCCTATGTGCCTCAGAGCTACTCATAAGTTTTCAAATTGGGGCTGGCGGCGCTTGCTTTTGAGAGTTCCCTTTCTTTAATATTTCTATGTAGGAGGTTGTCACCTGATGTCTCCCTGTAAAACATTGTCCTGGGTTGTCTCCAAACTATCAGCATTTTGCCGGAGGGATTCAATCACATACATCCCGCTCATCTAATGGGAGTGGCCGCCAGGACCATAGAACACTGGTCCTGCGAGATCTGCATTGGCTCCCAGTATGTTTCCGAGCACAATTCAAAGTGTTGGTGCTGAACTTTAAAGCCCTAAACAGCCTCAGTCCAGTATACCTGAAGGAGCATCTCCACTCCCATCATTCAGCCTGGACACTGAGATCCAGCGCTGAGGGCCTTCTGGCGGTTCCCTCATTGTGAGAAGTGAGGTTACAGGGAACCAGACAGAGGGCCTTCTTGGTAGTGGCACCCACCCTGTGGAACGCCCTCCCATCAGATGTGAAGGAAATAGGCAGCTATCCTATTTTTAAAAGACATCTGAAGGCAGCCCTGTTTAGGGAAGTTTTTAATATTTAATGCTGTATTGTTTTTAACACTTGATTGGGAGGCGCCAAAGTGGCTGGGGAAACTCAGCCAGATGGGCGGGGTATAAATAAATTATTATTATTATTAATACTACTACTACTACTACTATCTAACTGGGTTGTCCCAGCCAGTCGGGGCAGCTTCCAACATATATAAAAACATTAAACATTTTTTTAAAAATCCTCTACAGGGCTGCCTTCAGATGTCTTCTAAAGGTTGTAAAGTTACTTATCTCCTTGGCTTGGGGTTCTCATAACTCCATACCCTGCAACATTTCTCCGATGAAAACAGGGAGGTCCTAAGGAAAAGTGGGACATTCTGGGATCAAACGGGAAACTGGGACAGCTTCTGTAAATCTGGGAGTGTCGCTGGAAAATAGGGCCTGTGGTGTGGCTGTGGCCTAACCTCTGCATAAAGCTTCTTGCAAGCAGATCTGGATGAAAGTTCAATCAACAGGTTGTCTGAAGGGGCCCTTAGGCTTCAACCAGGAATTGCCCCCTTGTGTCATGACACACCCCGGAGCTTTGGCTTTGCTTTCTCACATGTCCTGCTGTTGCAGTTATGACAGCTGCTCCCAGACTGTCTCACAGGCCCCGGGCTACAGGTTTGTTTTTTTCTGAGCTTGGCTGTCTTTGACACAGAGTACCTCTTGGAAACAAAGCTGCTGGAAACAAAGCTGTTGAAGTGGAAGTTTTTGAGGGAAGGAAAAGAAGAAGGGATGGAGGGGGAGCCCACACCATTGCTTCCCATTCTTGAAAGGCATCCATTGTGCCTGTCAAATGTGCGTTTCCACCAGCTGTTCCTTTTGCAATAGTGCTGGAAGATGCCCCAGTACTTTGAAACACTGTGAGTTTGGCCTTCCTGCCTGTGAGAATAAGCCCCCACTTCCCCCCCTCCAAACCCCATGCTTTGATTAAACAGGACGTTTCTTAGTGGCGGTGGAAGCAAGAGGGTGTCACGCCGAACCCCAGCCTCTCTCATTTGGCCCACGAGATGTGATAACTTCCGCTTTGACAGCCGCACAAACGGCGACGCGTCAGCTTACGGCACACGGTGTTTCTTTGCCCATTAGACAGGAAGTGTGGCGCTGGGTGCCAAGGCTATTTGCAGGTTCCCCAGCCACAAAATAGCTCTCAGTTGAGTAGGAGCGGGTCCAGCTGAGAAGAGAAAGAAGCTATTCTTGTCGGGGTGTTGTGTATTGGAGAGAGGTGTGTGTGTGTGCTTAAAAAGAGAGTTTGTGCACATATATATATGATATTCAGGCATGGCATCTGTTGCCAGCTTGGCAAATAGGAATGCTTTACGTGAGTCAGGCATTGCCCAGGGTTTAACCCCCCAAAGCAGAGAGCGGAAGGGGATGCTTACGTAAACAAACTCTTTCATTCTTCTTCTCCCTCTCTTGCAACTCCTGCTAACAATATCCCAGCTGCCATTCATGAGGGAGGGTGCCGGGAGGTAGGAGAGGATGAAAAGAGGGAGTGTCCGTGTAAGACCCTCTTTGCAGAGGATTTGGCAAATCCTGCTTCATTCCCAACCCCCATCCTGGAAGCAAATAGGAGAAGGAGCAGGGTTCTATTCAGATTCCTTGGTTACCAAGAAAAAGGGGGTATTTTTCCTTACCCGGTGTCTCATTTGGGAGGAAGGAGGCAAACTTGGGTCTCCAGCTGTTTTTGGACTACAATTCCCATCATCCCTGACCGCTGGTCCTACTAGCTTGAGATGCTGGGAGTTGTAGTCCAACGGCTGGAGACCCAAGTTTGGGAAAGCCTGATCTAAAGAAAGGTGCAGTGTGTGGTTTCTCAACCACTGAATAACTGCAGTCTATACTCTACACATCTTGTGGTTGCAGTGAGACGGTCCTCCCAGGGACTTGTTGCAAGTCTTGTGCTTATAACACAAGAAGACCCCTTCTGCTGGATCAGGCCAAAGGCCCATCTAGTCCACCATCTTGTTCTCACCATGGTGAACTAGATGCCTAGGAAAAGTCCACAAACAGCACCTGAGCATAGCAGCACTCTACCCACTTGTGATTCTCAGCAACAGTGGAAGGAGAACATAGCCTTGTCCCACCATGAATTTGCCTGGTTCCCTTTTAAAGCCATCCAGATTGGTGGCTGTCACTCCATCTTGTTGGAGCTGGGTTCCATTCAGTTTAACTGTGGGCTGTGTGGTTATTCTTGTTGTTTGTTCTTCATCTTGGTTGGATGGCCTCAAGTTCTAGTTCTGTGTGTGTGAGAGAAGAATATTTCTTAGCCCACTTTATCCACACTCTTTAGCATTTATCCACACGCTTACCATCGTCATACACTCTTATCGTATCTTCTCTTACTCACCTTTTATATGATTAAAAAGTCCTCCAAAGCTCAGTGGTAGAGCAGATGCAGAAGATTCCAGGTTCAATCCATGGCATCTCCAGTTGAAAGAATTAAGTGGCAGGTTCTGGGAAGGAAAGACCTCTGCCTGAGACCCCAGGCAGGTATAACAGGGGTGGGGAACATTATTCAACCTGTTGAAGATCTGTCCCACCCTCCACCAGCCATTTCTCTTAGGTGGGCAGGGTTGCCCACCTGACATCACCATGATATCAGGTGACAACTTCACATGGGCTCTTTTTTCAGTCTTCAAGAACTCATCCCGCCCCACCACTGACTGTTTTTGCCAAGTGTGGTATAGTAACTGGTCCAAGGTCAGCCCAAGAACTTCATGGCTGAATGGAGATTTGAACCTGAGTCTCAAATATGAGGTGTGTGTTTTTTTGCTTTTGTTTCAGTTTAATCTTTTCAGTTATTCTGTGTATTTGCACATGCACGAGGGTATTTGTGCGCGCGCACACACACACACTCATATATCTTCTGTTCAGTCAGCAGTTCTGCATCTCTGTTCTGTTTTGGACAGGCTCCAAGGCTCCCCGGGACATCAAAACTTTCTGGCAGCAAACCCAAGCTTTGCTTCCACCTATTTTCATTGCTCTCTCCTAGAATTCCATTATCTCACAGCATGTTAAGCTAACACTTAAGAAACATTATTGCATGCCAAGGTCGTAATGGTGGAACCCTGGGGAGCGAGACCACACAATATGGTCTACAGGCACCATGATGTTTGACTTTTCTTTCTCCCTCCTTCTTAGCAGCTTAAATTCTGTTTGTGTGTGTGTGTGCATAAATCTTCACTTTTGTTAATTGGATAGCACCCTTAACTGTAGAATAGAAGCTGTTGTGGTCTATTCTCTTAAGCTCTGTGGTCCAGGGCTGGTGTTTGATGCGAAGGTTATCAGTTTCTAACCGGAAATGTTACTGGAAAAACCTCTGCAGCAGGTGTGAGGAACCTTTGGCCCTCCAGCCATTACAACTCCCATTATCCTTTTTTAAGGGTCCAGGGCAGGTGTCACCCATGGGCCCTTCGAGGGCATTGGGGCCCAAGCTGCTGTCCATGTATGCAGGCAGCTCTTCAGGTAACCTAGTCAAAGTCCATTGACAGGTCCATAAATAGGCCCCCAAACTGGGTAAGAAACGTAAGGCATTCAGAGGGGCCCAGAATTTTCTAATTGACAGGCTGTGTTGAGAAAGTAGCAGCAATTCTGTTTCATGAGTTGAGCTTTTGATTGCTTTTGGAAGCCATGCAGAGTTCCGTGTAGCTTATAGCGTAAGTCTTCCTTGGCTCTGAGTTCAAAATCAAATTAGCGATGAATAGTTTCTGACAACTTTATCATAATAATGTAACGGTGATACCCAGTGCAGTGAATAGTTTAATTATTCCTCCTTTTGACAGGCGAGTTTGGTGCCAGGAACCAAGTATATAATTGTTTTCTCTCTCTTTGGAATACAGTTTGGGTGCACCTGGAGCTTGCCCCCCTCTTCCTTTCATGTTGCCTTCCTTAGCTGTTAACAGGGTCTGAACAAAGCCATTCTGGACAGCTTAACCACCCATCTGCCAGACAATGGAATGGTTGGCCAGTAGTCACAATGCCCATTGCCAGGACCCAGGTTTTGGGGACCCTTGGGCAAGATGCCCAAACTGGAAGCTCCTACCTGAGTGGGCCCATTTCCTCCTCACTACCCATTTTATTGCCCCCCCTTCCCTCTGGTCCCAGTCCATACCACCAGCCAGAGAGAGCAACATTCATATTCCAGCCAGGCAAAAACACTCAAGGAGGGTGTGAAGGAGGACTTGTGAGGGAAGAGGTTTGGGGAGAGGAGGTGTGGCCTCAGGGGAGTTTTGAGAGCCTGAGGTTCCCCACTCCTGCTCTTCACATTTGTCTGGAGAGAGGAACATGCTAAGAGATGATGGAGGAGTTGAGTGGCAGGACATCCAGGGACAATAATGGGCCCTCTGCAGGTATCCAACAGTGCCAGCTTCGACACTAGTCCTGGTAATGGCAGTAGCCAAAATGTGAGTGATTTCTTTGAAGAAGCTTTTCTTGTAACATGTAAGGGCCAGTGCCGTATTTATGTTGGGACTTCAACTGGCGTTCAACCAGCAGTCTTGGAGATGGGGACCCTCTTTGCCTTGCCAGAGCACTCCATGGAAGTACTTGGAAGATGCTCAGTGCTCCCCTTCTCCTTCCACCCAGTTTATCTCGAGGACCACCCTTCTCTCTACTGATATGGCTTCTTCCTAAAACTCTTTCAATGCCCTCTTCCAGGAAAGTGACCTTAGAAGAGGGCATCAGAAGCTGCCTCAGACTGAGTCAGACCTGTTTATCTCAGCTCCATGTAGCTTGACTGGCAAGGACTTAATAGGAATTCAGACAAGGTTGTCTTCCAGCCCTACCTGGAGATGCCAGAGACCTGAACCTGGGACCTTCTACATGCAAAGCAGATGTTCTGCCATTGAGCTGCTAACCTTCTGGGTCTTACCTGGCAGTGCAGATGTCCCTGTTCAGCTTTGTTACTGCATCCCTGTAGCTTTGCTAAGCAAGACGCATCAATCAAAGAATCATAAAGAGCTGGAGTGGGCTGCTGGGGGCGTCATGGCAGAGCTGACAGTCAGTTTAGGCAGCTCTCAGCTAGATGACCCAGTGGTCTCACTTGGTATGATGAAACTTCCTGAGTACCGAATGCAGCCACTGGTCATTGGAGGACAGGACACAGCTCAGTGGTAGAACACAGATTTTGTATGCAGAATGTCCCATGTTCAACCTCCAAGAAGTACAGTGGTACCTCAGGTTACATACGCTTCAGGTTACATACGCTTCAGGTTACAAACTCCGCTAACCGAGAAATAGTGCTTCAGGTTAAGAACTTTGCTTCAGGATGAGAACAGAAATCGTGCTCTGGCGGTGCAGCGGCAGCAGGAGGCCCCATTAGCTAAAGTGGTGCTTCAGGTTAATAACAGTTTCAGGTTAAGAACGGACCTCCGGAACGAATTAAGTGCTTAACCCGAGGTACCACTGTATAGCTGGGGGAGACTCCTGTCTGAAAATTGCTGCCAATAGGCATAGACAATACCGAGGACCCAGATAGATCAGCTTCCTGTCCTCACTAGATGAATACAAAAGTTGCTTCCCAGAATTATTAATGTTTCTTTTAGCATGGAATCGTGCAGCTATAAAGCCATGCCTCATCAGGTTCGTAAAGAGGAAGAGGAGCATGACAGTTACCTGTTGCTATTTTGCCGGCGGCTCTTCGGGAGTAGATTTGCAGGTAGCTGCAATAACCAAGATGGTTAGAATTCTTCATCTCGGAGGGAGTGGGGGTGAGCCCCCACCCCCCATGAAGTGACAAGCAGGAACCAACTGTAAACAGAAGCCTTCTAATTCCGACAGGCGTGATGGATGAAAGAGAGAGCATCATTGACCTGGTTTCACTTCGTTAAGCTTTCCAATTAAGCAGGGGTGCGACAGAAAACGAGTCTGCAGGAATATCTGCAGCCATCAAGCACAGATGTTTTGCAGAAGTGTGCATGTTTCTTTTGTACTTAACAAACAAACAAACAAACCACACAACTATTTTCCTTAAAAAAAGAAAAATCTCATTGAGCTTCCCATCTTCTTCCCAGAATTTGAGTTCTGGAGAACATGGTCATAGTGGCTAGTACGCAGAGTAGTACAGTGGTACCTCGGCTTACATACGCTTCAGGTTACATACGCTTCAGGTTACAGACTCCGCTAACCCAGGGTAGTACCTCGGGTTAAGAACTTTGCTTCAGGAGGAGAACAGAAATCGGGCGGCGGCAGCAGGAGGCCCCATTAGCTAAAGTGGTGCTTCAGGTTAAGAACGGACCTCTGGAACGAATTAAGTACTTAACCTGAGGTACCACTGTACTAGCACTGGATACAACCCTTTGTTCTTGGATTATTTCTGACATACATTAACTGAGATAAAAACTTGGAGCTGAACATTTCAGTCCTGCTGGAAATTATGTCTGAGGACATTAAGGGGTGGGGCAGGCACTTGCTCCCCTTCTGCATCACACCATTGAATGGAAACTGCCTTACGCTATGCAGTGAGGAGACCACCAGAACATTTTCAGCCTCTTGAGCCAGAGGACAGGGATTTAGAGCTGCTCTTGATCCCAGTTCTGGGACCGAAGGAGCTCCAGCTTATCCTCAGGAATGTAAGGAGGCAGCGATTTCCATCCTGTTCTGGATTCATGGCAATCAGCACTGTTTCTATTCTGCTACAGTTCGGCTTCCAATGAAACCTTCTTTTTTTGTGTCTTGCAATCTTCTGCAACCAAAATTTAGACAGTTAATTAGATAATAAATTTTAGTGCATTTCAATGAAAGGGAAATGTCAAAAACAAAGCAGAAAAATAATGTAATAGTTTATGTAATGTTTGTGGACTTAAAAAAAACCCAATACTATGAATATTAATAATAAATAATAATAATAGGTATGTCTACTTGCAATTGGCCTCTTTGAAATAATCCATTTTTTCTTCTGTGTTCTTCTTGCAGGATCAGCCTCTCAATCCTTACAAAGGCTTGGAAACCCAGGTTAGTTCTTTATTATCATGTCCTCTTCTTAAAGTCTTTATTCAAATTCTGGGATGTTCTGGCATGCCCTTCCTTTGAAAGCCAGCAAAGCCAGGATGTCGCCTGTCATTACATCTCGACTGTGCCTTGTTGAAAAGTGTACATTTTGTCAGTTCTAAGGATGTCATTCCCACCTTGAAGATGAAGCAACCTATTTGTACCGCACTTTCTGTATCGTCTCTTTATTTCTTTGCTCATCCTCCCAGACAGATGGCACGATGGGAAGGAAGACAATGGCGTCTCTTTTCAGATTTTCACCTTCAGTGTAAAAAAATGCATCATGTGTCAGACGTTGCTTTTAAGGTCACTGCGATGGGAAGTGTTTCACATATTCAATGAGAGACAAGTTCAGTTTATTTATTATTTATTAAACAAAATTTTGGACCACTTTGCACCATAAAGCCATTGAAGTGGGTAAGAGTGGGGAGAACAGAGTACAAGACAGACAAGCTCTAGGCATAATAAAATCAGTTCAGCAAACTCTGAAACAATAAAACCATCCATACAAACTCTATAAACAACAAAACAATTTCATCAGGCTTCCATAAATGACTAATATATTTGCAGCCCTTTGTGTGATGGTGTCATTAAATTCCCTTCTTCATTTCTTTGATTGGGGGGGGTGACAATTATCTTGGTGACAGGGATGCAGCGAGATGGCACAGATTTAATCCGTTTGCCTCAAGTGTGTCTGATATCGTTGGCAGCTAGAATAAGTATTTCTGCCCTTGCCTCCTGATCTCTTAGGGTGGTATCCAAAGCTAGTCCTACTGAGAGTAAACCCATTGAAATTAGTGGCCTTCACAAACTTAATTTCAGCAGATCTTCTCTGAGTTGCCTACAACCTTTAACTCTTAGTGACAGATCTTCTTTTTATGCCATTGGCTTAACTGCTGTGATGTCACAGCAGCAGCTCATGGAAGCTGAGTGCTAGCTACAGTCCACAATGAAGCTGCTGTTAAACTGCTTCACCTTTTGCCCATGGGCAGTAGGTTTTAGAGGTTGTTAAAAAGAACTTGGCTTGTGTGGTTTTCTGTGGCTATTTCATAGCCGCCTGTTGAAGAGGGAAGAGGATGGTTGCAGCTTGTGCATAGAATGGCTTTTAAAAAGTGTACTGGTGGGAGTGGTGTCTACCACAACTTTACCTCATCACTGAGTAAAAACAACCAGCGCTACTACCGGGCAAAGACCTTTCCAAAGCTTTTTAGATGTGATTTCAGTTCTGCCAAGTGATTCTGCCGATGCTACTTTTGTGATTTTGTGACCTCAGTTTATTTTGTCATCAGTGGGTGTAGTGTGTGCGTTGTTGTTAATCATTTTATTCATTTTTTTAAAACCACCCTGAGAACATGATTCAAGGCAGTGTAAACCTACTTTAGAAACCAAAAAAGGGGGAGGGGTTAAGAGCAGCATACCTCTTAGGAATGGGGGACAAATTCAATTTAATTTGAATATAACAGTGAACCTGCCTAATAATTCACACTTTCTGGAACAGTACAATGCAAGCATCCTTCAAAACAGGAAATTATTTGCATTTTCCAATGCTGTTCTCCAGCCCAATAAATGTGTGCAAAAATGCGTGTAGTGAGATCAATGGGCAGGGAATTCCAGAGAGTAGGTCCTGCTGCCACACTGTGGCTTGGATTCCTTGGAAGCGTGGAACAAAAGTCATGTGGCAACTGTAAAAAATGCCAGTTATCCAATTGGTCACATGACTGCTAATGGTGGTGGTTTGGGGAAAGGGAGCCAAAATGGCACCCAATCTCACTGAGATTGGTAAATCTTTCCTGCCTCAGTTCCTCCCTGAACACAGCTAGGTAGTGTGCGCATGTATGTGTGCATGCATACAGTTGACTACAGTAGACATCAAGCATTTTAAAAGTCAGGAATTGCCAAGTCTGAGGCCTGTGGTTTTCCATTTAGCCACAGAGCGTGTATAAAATGTCTTTGGCATCTGCCCTTCTAATTTGCCTTCTCCGACCCGAATGTAGTTCAGCCTTCATGCGTATTAATTCCTTGCTAAGTGAGTGCCAAGGCGAATGCCAGCTGGCTTTCAAAGACTCTGTGGTCCCCCCCCCCACACACTTTTTTTCCAGGAGGACATAAATATTTCCAGCAGGCAGAAGAAACTGTGCTTATACACTCACACATGCACACCTGTTCTTAAATAATTAAGATAGAGATTAAGTGTGTGGTTCTACATATGGATAAGAGCAAATGGGGGAATTGCTGGGTGTGTTTCAGAGCCGGGACTTCTCAGCCAACTGTTTTGCTAGTCTCTTTTATTTGAGATCTATTACGGGGGCTGGGAAACAGCTTTTCATGTGCGCCGTCTTTGTACCTTGCGGTGCTGAGACCGAGTCAAAGCAGTTCAAAAGCAGGAACTGAGATCAAGGAGGGCTTACCGGGGAGACAAAACTCAAATGATCGTGTTTTGCATGTTGTGAAAGGGCCAGAGTTTGAGCATCAAGAGAGATGATCATCGGAGGCAAAAAGATTTGGTTTTTGCTGCATTTTCTTCTTTTCTGAAGCCATATTTCTCATGTTCAAAGCTGGCAGCAGAAAGTACGGAGGAGGAAATCTCCCATGACTGTCAAGCAAACTCTGCATTAGGTTCTGACTTAAACTATTGCACTTACTCCCATGTGTGTATGTTTTGAAAAGAAGAGCACATAGCAGGTTTGAAATGTTCGATGCAGCTGATTTTTTGTGTGTTTGTGTGTGTGTAGCAATATCTAATGTAAATCTATTAATTTTCCACATCACACACAAAACACGATAGTGCACAACACATCAACCACTTTGCTTTAAAATATTGTATCAAATTCTTACAGTTCACTCCAGTTTCCCCCCCTGCATATTGCCATGAGATCTCAGGAGGTTATAAACACAATGTTCTTGATGCATATAATCCAAAAATGTTTGCCACACATTATAGCAAAGGTGGGGGTTAGAATTCCCTTTGGTCTCACGAATCTGGCACGTCAGCTTTTCAGCCAGGGCTATTGTCCATGCTCTGAATGCAACTGATTCTTGAAAGGTTGTAAAGCCCTATTACCTCTGGCTGCAGAAGTTTGAGGAATAATGGTGGTACTAAGCCAGGAATAGTAAACATGATGCCTTCTAGATATTGTTGGACTCCAACTCCCATCATCCCCAGGCAGCATCAGCAGTGGTCGGCTGCAATGCATAAATATAGGATGGGGGACACCTGGTGTGGCAGGAGTTCAGGTGAAAAGGACCTAGGGGTCTTAGTGTTTGACATGAGTCAACAGTGATGCAACAGTGAAAAAAAGCTAATGGTTTTGTGTACCAGATCAAGGGAAGTAATAGTATCACTTGGAGTCCTGAGTCCAGTTCTGGGCACCAGAGTTTTAAGAAGGATGTTGACAAGCTGGAATGTGTGTAGATGAGGGCAACCAAGATGATCAAGGGTCTGGAAACCAAACCTTATCAGGAACAGTTGAGGGAGCTGGGTATGTTTAGCCTGGATAAGAGGAGACCAAGAGGTGATATGAAAGCCATCTTCAAATACCTAAAGGGCTGTCACATGGAGATGGAGCAAGCTTGTTTTCTGCTGTTCCAGAGGGTAGAACCCAAACCACTGGATTCAAATCACAAGAAAGGTGATTCTGACTAAACATCAGGAAGAGCTTTCTGATGGTAAGAGCTGTTGACAGTGGAATGGACTATCTTGGAAGGTGGTGGGCTCTCCTTCCTTGGAGGTTTTTAAGCAGAGGTTGGATGGCTACCTGACAGGGATTGTTTAGCTGTTTTGGCTGCATTGCAGGGCATTGTACAAAGATGACCGTTTGGGTCCCTTCCAACTCTACAATTCTGTGATGCCATGATGGGTGTCACAGTCCAACAGCACTTGAAGGGCACTGGCTGCCCCTGTGCTAAAGGACTGGAAAGGAAGGGTGGATAAAAAGAAATCTGATTTCATAACTCCTCTTATAATCCGTATGTCCAATACTTGTGAGCAGCAATTTCAGGATAAGAGCATCATGGGACATTGCTAGTTGTCCACCAGCTTTAGTTTGCTGTTGGCCATGTTTGGGGCAAAGGGTTGTTGCACAGTGGTGGTGCATCTGCCTTGCATGCAGAAGGTCCCTGGTTCAGTCCCAGCATCTCCTGGTAGGGCTGGGAAAATCTCTGTCTGTAACCCTGCAGAGCCACTGTCAATCAGTGTAGACCAGGATTTCCCAAACTTGGGTATCCAGCCGATTTTGGACTATAGTTCCCATCATCCCTGACCACTGGTCCTGCTAGCTAGGGATGATGGGAGTTGTAATCCAAAAAAACCTGGAGACCCAAGTTTGGGAAACACAGGTATAGATTGTACGGAGGTAGATAGACCAGTAGTCTGGCTTTGTATGTATATGGCAGCTTCCCATGTTCTTCAAAGTAAATGCAAGAAAAAATCAAATCAGTTGATGGCTTTCCTTTAGGTCTTCCATTATCTACTCTCCAGATGAGTTAGTGATTATCAGGCCATTGCTGATCTAGAATATGTTGCCAGCAAGGGGTGTGGGTGGATGAGTGAAAGGCAGCAGTTAACCATGCAGTTTGTACTATTAGACTAATAAATTGGATTTACTGGAAAATCTTACAATGATATAGTATTAACTCCCAACTCGTTGATGCTTCCAGAAGTCTTATTAACGTCAGTTTCATAAATATTCTCCCTTTCCATTTTTATTATTATGCTCAAGGCAATTTTCATCAAAACTGACAAACGTGTAACAGCAATGAACACATCAGCCTGTGAAACAATTACACCACAATATACACAGAACAATGGAATAAACTGAAACTGTTCATAATAATAAGACAGTAGACATAAATATCAAGACACTGATATCTGGTAAAAGAAATTATTTTTTGAAATATTACTCAGTATAATAATCAGTAAAGTCAACCACATCAATCAGTTTATAATTCCATGTTCCCAGGGATTGGCCTTTGCCACCCAGCAATGGAGGGAGAGAGCAGCCAGCGTCTCAGTCTCCCATATGGCAGGAAATGCTTTGCATTTGCATGTGAGACTGAGAATTTGTGCGGGAACTTAGGAGCCAATCAGTGTGCACGCTGGGTATGTTATAGCAATCTTCACAGCGTTCTATTGGCAGAAGAGGCATTAGGCTGCAACATTAGTGAGGAGGAGTGCCCTTCCTGATCTCTTAAGGGATCTTGGATCAGAAATCCAGTTCAGGGGCTGATGGGCCACAGCACCCTCTGCCAGTAGTCAGGTGGTGGAGTCTACCAGAATCAGTTTGCGCCATAGGCAGACCCCAACAACAGTTGACTCACAGGTGGGCTGTGTGGGTCAGGGATGACAGACGTATAGTCCTGCAACATCTGGAGGGCCACAGTTCCCCATCCATGGTTTAGGTGAGCCTCTTCTCCACAGGTATGCAGGTGCTGCTAAGTCATGGTCGCTGTTGAAGGGTCGGAAAGGAATTTTCCTGCATTGGCAGGTTTTGCCTTTCCCATAGCAAAACGTCACAACTTTGGCAGTTTCAGGCCTTGGGCGGAATCCTTTAGACTATCTTACTAAAGGGGGGGGCATAAAGTGGTGACCCACACCCCCCTTGCGGCGGTGATCCCAGGGTTCCCTGTTAAAGGGGTCTTGAGGGGAAGCATTGGCCATATGCCAAGAGGTTGTCATTGCTCTCCCCTGCGATGGTGGCAAAACGGGGGGCGGGCTCTCTGCTTGAACATATGTTCTCCAGAGCCAGCCCAATCCCCACACATTCTGGATAACCCTGATGTCTCCCAGAGCCCCGGCTGGGGACTGGGAAAGATAAACGCCCAATGCCTGAGCCAAGTTCTCCCTACATCTGAACCTTAATAAAGTTGTGGCCAATTTTAATCCCATAGCACGTTGTCTTGAGTCATTATTCTACTCGGGGGTTGCCTGGGGTTAGGGAGTCTCCTCCTGTCCACGCAAAATCTTTATAGCCAATGAAACATTTGAACCATGGCCAAAGCTCAAGAAGGCTGCATGCAGGACTTGCCCCCAGAGAACCATGGGAATTGCAGTTTGTTCAGGGTACTGTGAGTTATAGCTCTGTGGGGGATTAACCACAGTTCCCAGGATTCTTTGGCGGAAGTCATGCTTTTCAAATGAATAGTATGTACTCAGCCTAATAGGACAGCTGTGGGTCGTGTAAACTTTCAAAGTTACATAGCCCCTGCTTCTGTAGAACCTGAAAATAACTTTATAGAAAGCTGATACCTCAAATCTTGATAATAAAGCGGCAACAAATCAATTAAGTTTTATCAGTAAGCTCCAGATCGGCTTCATGGTAACCTTTCAAAGCTGCCTTTTTCTTTTGACTTTGAAAACCCAGAAACGTGTCATTTGAGAGCTGGAAGAAATGGAGGTCGCCACCTTTTATTTTTGGCATCAAACTGATGACTGGCAGAAGTCTCTCCACCCCCCAGCCGCCCACCACATTTTTTTTAATAAAAAAAATTTCATTTATCCCAATCAAAGAGTTTGAGCACATACAGCATTCTTCACAGTTTGACCTTTTAAAACTGTCAGAATGATATTAAACTGGGAGCATTATCATCTTATTTCGACTTGCGAGCCAGGGTGCCGTCTAAATCCTGCTTCGAATGGCGACTTTTTAATGTGACCTTTGGCAAGTTGCTTGTGTCGCAGCCTCACAAGGACATGTGCCTTGGAGTTGTTGTGTTGGAGGCAAAGCCTCAGAACTGGCATCTTCTCTGGAGATGGTGGAAGTCGCCGTTTCCACCCAAGGAGCTGTGGGGTTAAGCTTTTGTTACGACGATTATTGTCGTTTCCTTAATTGCCTTCCAAGCAACAGTCATGAGGCAATTTACACATTAGATTATTAGAAGCGGTTAAAAAAACACAAAAACAGCCATTACCTCATAAAATAAAGTACATTCTCAAGAGACTACACGCTGAATTGAATGTTAACAACAAAAACTGACCCGATACAGAAAAAGAACAAAATAAATGCTATGAATACAAAAATAAAGCCGTATTTCATTGGGACTTTCCATCTCCATAATAGACCTATCATAAAGGTAACAAATGGCCGACAAATGGAGGCAAACTCCATAGGTTCAGCTGCATCCAGAGATACTCTTAATTTATAAGTCAGGTTTTCCCCCCAGGAATTAGAATAAACATTACTTTGTGGAACCAGATATTTAAAGACAAACCCTAGGACTCCCTGTGATATGGTCAAAGGGGCAGCTACTGATAGAAAAATGACAAGAGGTTTGCATATGAAGTCTGTATTTCACTCGTCAGAAATTGGCAGAAGATGCAGTTTGTGCTGTGAACTCTGGTTTTGTTGTTGTTTTATACTTTTTCTTTTCTTTTTCATTTTATTACTGCAGGGCTATTTAAACTTCATCATGAAGTCTTGAGATTAAACAACAACAACATCTAACATAATATTAAATCCATACAAAGCAGACCCTTTCGACTAAGTCCCATTTATCTAGCTTGATAAAAGCCTGTTTGAACAAAATGTCCTTTTTTAATATAAATATTTTTATTTCGTTTTTTTGAAATTACACAGCTAAGATGATACACGTAACAAGTTACAATAGCATTTCCCTGTAATCCCTCCATCTCTCTCCCTGACGCGGGAACGGAGCGGTGTTTTTAATGGAAGATGTTGTTCCAGAGCTGCAGGTGTGTGTGCTGAAGATGCCGCACTGCAGAATTGTCCATTGAAAAATAGTGAAGGGATACCAAGTTTTTATAAAGTCATCTGCATTTTGTTTACCCCTCAGGGCTTTCAGGTGTTTAGTGAACTTTTCCATTAATGCCGCTGTCCATATATTTTTGTCTGCATATGGAGACAATGTGAACAATCTTCACTTGTTTCCAGAAAGTGCAGATATAGGCCGCCTGAGCTTGGAAATACGTTACATTTGGGGAAATTGCTGTGTAAAAAAAAAAATTAAAATGTGTATTTTAGACAAAATTGCATACAACTATATATTCTGGAAGAAATTCTTAAGACAATATTGATGAATTTTCATGAGAACTTTTAAAAAAAAATCACAAGCTGATGTGGAAGTGTGCAGAACTGAAATTAAGTTTGGGAAAATGAGAAACGAAAATAGACAGATCCACCTATCCCTAATCTCCAGTTTCTAGCAAGTAGCTAGGTGACTCCTGCAAGCCTAATGCCTACCCACCTCTGCCCTAAGCTTCAGAAGGGGATATTGGCAGCTTCCAACGAGATGGCACCAGTGTGGGCGTTCTGGGGTCAACACACACGCTTCAGGTCAACGAGGGCTTTAGCTAATTGGTTTATTATAATGGAAGCTCTTGTAAGCAAGCTTCTGCTTCATCACTTGCAGATATTGGACTAAGAAGGAGATGGGGGGGTGTGATAGATTTTTACATACGCACAGTGCAATTTTTTAGCCATCGGTTAGTGTCATCTTTTACAAATGACTGTATCCACCACTCCATCCGATCCACCAGCTCCATGCCTGGCTGGAGGTCCATCCTTTGGTGAAGGTCTGAATTGTATTTGTGCAGCCTCCTCTGTGCAATCAGGGCTCCAGATCACATGGAGTTGCCTATTCCAGCGGTGCTGAAGTCAAAGGGCTGGGCCAGTGATGTGGCCCAGTTCTCCCTTCCCCATCAACCTTAAGAACCTAAGAAGAGTCTCTTGCGTCAGGTCAGTGTCCCATCTAGTCCAGCATCCTATTCTCTCAGTGGCCAACCAGATGCCTTTGGGAAGTCCACAAGCAGGACCTGAATGCAACAGCTCTCTCCCCTCCTGTGGTTTCCAGCTACTCACATTCACAGGTGGACTGCCTTCGACAATGGTGGGCTTCCTGTGCCTTTTGCTCCAGCCTGTATGGAGGAAGGAAATATCATAAGAGACCTCTGCATGCTTCCTTCTTGTTCCAGCCCACAAATCCCAAGGCTATAAAGCCACCCCGGTGGTGGAGGGGTGCCCATAAAGCAACTCCACAAAGCCATCTGCACTTCATGGTAGCTGGTCTTAATCATTTTTCCAATCAAAGGCCGGTTGGCATCCTAATTGATTTTATATTATGTCCCTTACCAGAAGGGAGAAGGCGTGTGCTTACCAGGGCAGCACAAAGAGAGCAGGTCTATTCTTACTGCTGTATTTAATGCTGCTGCTAATCACGGAGATTAGGCTGAAACAATTACAACAGCTAATTAAAGAACAATGCGGGTTTTGGCATCTTTTTTGCAGACAGCACTACCGGGAATTCCTAACTCAGGCAAAGTAGAGATAATTAAAAATCGAGCTCCGGTTTCCTCGCACGGGCATCTGGATCATACTGATTAAACTGCAAACAAAACAAACGCACACGCAAAAACAGATGAAACCAACACTTTGCAGCCTATCCAATTTCACTTAAAGGGCCTTTTGGACAATTCATAAGCAGGAAAGTAGAAAGGGAGAAGAAAAGGCAGGGAGACAGCCAACTCTCAGCAGCCAATTAGGTGACTAAGCTATGAAGATGGATTGTGACTCTCCCTCACCCTTTTAAATGCCAAACGCTGAGTATTGCGAGCAATAGAGCCTCGTGGAGCACTCAAAATCGTTGGCGCTCCTACTGACCGTGTCTGGACAATCAGCTTAATAAGCCAAGAGGGGAATGAGCCTTTTGGCTGCACGTGCCGCTAGGGATGGATGGATCAGGCTCAATTCAGGCTGTGCCAATTTTACATGTGGCTGGTATTAAGTTTATTCAGTCCTGTTATGAGCTGCATGTGTAGTTCCTCTCCTCCTCCCCGCGCCCCCCCCCCCAAAAGTACAAAGATTATTCGGTTAAGGAAAGCTACTTCCAATGAGTTGTTTGGATGCCAGACAATAAGAATCCCTGGTGTCCCAAAGATCTGCTCTTTCCCCCTCTTCTTTTGTGCACTTTTCCTCTTTCTGGTTGCCCTTCCTTCCCCCCCTCACACTTAGGATGCAGCTTTCCTGTGGTGGCTTTGACTGAGATCAGGTAGCCCCTAGAAGTTGTTTCCTGCAAATGCTGCTTTGCGATAAGTGAGGGTGGATGGAGAAATCCATTCCCCCCAAAAGGCAAATTTGAAAACTTTGCCAAGAGGCTTAGACAGCAGTTGAAAGCCAGACACTCATTAAGAATTCACCGTACTGTACAGTTAATTTATAGTACAATGGTGTACATGTCTGCTCATAAATGAGTCTCTGTGTTTAATGGGGCTTCCTCCCAGGTTAGTGGATACAGGATGGCAATGGGTTGGTGTTGGAGGAAAACTGTGTTCTCGTCAGTGCTATTTTTCTAGAGAAAGAGATGCCAGAATTCACCATGAACACCTTCCTTGTTCTCTTATTACGGCAATGGCACCCACCTGAGAGGTGCCGGGACTGAGTTCCGGCGAGTTCTGGCTGAAAAAAAAGCCCTGATTCTTGTGCCTTTAACAGCTGTATGGCAGGCAAATTCCGCAGGTTAAGCGTTTTCTAGTATGGAAATGCAATTATGGGGAAAGCTGCTCTCTAATTTTGAGTGAAGACATGCCCTCCATGGCAGCCATGTTGTGTTAGGCCACACTCCCATTGTGGCTGCTTTCTGATTGGCATCCACAGGACTCTCTCAAAATTTGAAATCTTCCCACTGGTCCATAAAGGTTGGCACCCCTCCAGTTAGGTGAGGGAACCAAGGACTTGCAGGAGTTCTTCGAGTGGAGGCTGGGGACAAGGGCATTTTTAGTTCTGGATTTCATGAAGTAAGCTGAAGGCTGGATTTGGACTGTTTCACAAGGCAGTTTATTCAGTTTCTCCATTTGTGCGTGGCATGTGAACTTCCACATGACATCAAAGCCACTTCTGGAGAACTAATGGAATATAGCGCATGGTTGGAGTTTATTTCCATGTTATTTGATTCCAGGAAAAAAAAATATTTGCAGCTGCTTAACCCAGAAAATTGCTGGAACAGAGGGATAAAATTTGGGGTGTTATACTGGCATACGATTCTTCCCTGCTCTTTTCTTGGGAGAATCAGGGGGGAACAGAAGCACACATGTGCAGAAAAAATGGGGGAGTAGTGACATTGTCCAATGACACCGATTATTGTGTCACACCCTGTCCATTGGTTTATAGGACATGTATGACGTTCCAGTATATCGGTCAAAAAGCCACAGTTCCATAGACAGCTACTGCAGTGAGGATGGAACGTAAGAAAATGGGTCAGAAGCACTAGCATTATAATCGGGAAAACTAATATAATATTCCCCACATCTGAATGTGTGGTGGTCTGTAAGACTTCCTCCAATCCTATGATTCTTTCAAGCGCAATACAGTACTGCATTTTGGGGGATCAGAGTTTAAAATAGATATTACTAATGTTGTATGTCCAATATTTACATGCTTGTGTGTGTGTGTGTGTGTGTGTGTGGCACAAGGTGCCGCTCTTAACATTGCTTGAAAGTATTTGAGCACACATCATCTCATAAAACGGGACGGCTAGATTTACAAACCTAGCTCACCTTGGAATTCCCAGGGACGGCAGCAACGCTTAACATGCATAAACAACAGTGCAGTATAAAAGATATTGATGTAAAAAGGCTGTAAATTGCTTTCCCAAATATATGCCTTCATGTCTCGTCCAATGCACACGATTACTCAGATTTGTGCAGGGCAGAAAGGGGAGAACGTTAAGCCGTTTATCAAACAATACATAAAGCTCAAAAGCTAATGCAAAAGCAGTGGGTCAGTTCTCCCGGCAAAAGGGATAGCACACAACTGTGAAAAGTTATTGGCATGTTGCATTAATTCCCCACATTCTGCCCCCCTGTCAACAGAAATGCTCAGAAAATGTCAACTGGATGCCCAAAATCCAATCATCCTTACCACCATCCAAATTCATGTAGGAGCAACAGAAGCTTTCAGCACCCATCCAATGCAGCAACAGAATCTGGCTTTGCACAACATTCTGGTAACAAAGGAAGGAACTGCTGGCCATGTCAGCCAGGTCTTGCAAATAACTCAGTTGGTTGGAGCATGGTGCTGATAATGCCAAGGTTGCAAGTTTGATGCCCCCGTGGGGACAACTGCATATTCCTGCATTGCAGCGGGTTGGACTAGATGATCCTCAGGGTCCCTTCCAGCTCTATGAATCATAGAATCATAGAATCATAGAGTTGGAAGAGACCACAAGGGCCATCGAGTCCAACCCCCTGCCAAGCAGGAAACATCATCAGAGCACTCCTGACATATGGTTGTCAAGCCTCTGCTTAAAGACCTCCAAAGAAGGAGACTCCACCACACTCCTTGGCAGCAAGTTCCACTGTCAAACAGCTCTTACTGTCAGGAAGTTCTTCCTAATGTTTAGGTGGAATCTTCTTTCTTGTAGTTTGGATCCATTGCTCCATGTCCGCTTCTCTGGAGCAGCAGAAAACAACCTTTCTCCCTCCTCTATGTGACATCCTTTTATATATTTGAACATGGCTATCATATCACCCCTTAACCTCCTCTTCTCCAGGCCCAGCTCCCTTAGCCGTTCCTCATAAGGCTTCTGTGAATTCTATGATTCTCTGTCAATTTAAACATGCCTCATTAGAAGGGCATAATTTCACTAATGGGCTGGTTCAAATGCATTGTCAAACCATTGCAGTAGCAGTAGATTCCATACCATGCTGAGTGTTCAACATAGACATACAATCCATAGTTTCTGCTCTTTCGCCCTGTCTTTCTTCATAATCCCCCAAGATTAATAATCCCCTGGTAGAGCAATGTCTCAAACCAGGGTTTGTCAATTGAGGGTGCTGGCACTGATTTCCCCAAATATGGATTACAAACAAACTTCAAACAATGGCTTCAGATCCTTGTTGAGCAGATGCTCACAAAGCATGGCTTGTCAGAGGCTGTTGGTTGAGAAATTCTGGGAAACCATGGTTTGACTATGTTTGGGTCACTCTCAGTGAATCCTGTTCTGTAGAGATGTGTGGTGGGGCAGTTACCACACAAAAGGGACACAGCCCACAAATACAACTGTGCTGTGAAATAGTGCATTTGCTGTACTCCAGCTCAGTTGATGCTCCCCTGAAGTACAACCCAGCCTTCGCCATGGCTTAAATAGAGAATCCCCATTGCACAACTGCTTTAAGAGCGCTGCCAAAAATTGCCCGTGCTGCCTTATTTTATGTGGGGGTCAGCCCCACATAGGGTGCATTGCAGTAATCTTAGCGGGGCCAGACCTCCTCCAACCCCTGTGGGCCATTTTGACAGGTGGGCAGCAACTCCCACCTGTGAATCATTTTGACATCACAGCAATGCCAGGTGACCCATCGTAAAGGTTTTCCTTTGCAAGCACCTACAGAGGAGTGTCCTTTGCATTGCAGGCTTGAATTGAAACTGGCAGTGCAAAGGGTTATTTGTGCTTACAGCAAATCAGTGTAGTTCTCAGTGGGGAAGTCTGTAGCACAGCTGATCCCAATGGGTTTGTTGTCATTGGTGCCAGCAGTAAGCCTAAGTTTTCCAGGGGTCCTCCATCCCTGGCATACATCAACAGTGGCTAGACCTGGTTTCTGCAGCTGAGGTTGTGTAAAGGGCATTTCTGGGCACAGCAGCTACCTGAGCATCCAAGAGTATTGCCAAAGGTTCCCTGGCTGCTAGTCCAATGTCCTACTCTGTGCCAGAAATCCAGAGCTAGCACACCCCTGCCAGATGGCTGTCCAGCCTCTGTTTGAAACCTCCTGCAAGGGAGAGCCCACCACACCACTAGGTAATTGCTTCCTTTGCTGAGCTGATCATTGAGATGTTTCTCCTAATTTCCAACTGAAACCCACCTTTCCGTCTCTTATGCCCATTAAGGAAGTACAGTGATACCTCAGGTTACATACGCTTCAGGTTACATACGCTTCAAGTTACAGACTCTGCTAACCCAGAAATAGTGCTTCAGGTTAAGAACTTTGCTTCAGGATGAGAACAGAAACCGTGCTCCGGCGGCGCGGCAGCAGCAGGAGGCCCCATTAGCTAAAGTGGTGCTTCAGGTTAAGAACAGTTTCAGGTTAAGAACGGACCTCCGGAACTAATTAAGTACGTAACCAGAGGTACCACTGTATAGGGGATTTTCTTCTGCAAGTCCCAAAGATCTCAGAAGACCACTCCTCAGTAACCCAGAGCAGTGTGGCTGCTCCTGTTGTGTGGAATAGCATTTCTGCTGAAATACAACAAGGCACCCACTATCTGAGCTTTTCGGAAGCAGCTGAATACATTTTTGTTTCGACAGGCGTTCCCAGCTGACTAAATGGGACTTTGCCATGAGTGTCTATTTTGTATGCTTTTAGACTTGTCTTAACTGTATTTGCTCTCTTGAGTGGGACAGCCCTTTGGGTATTTGAGTGCTGTCATTCCCACCTCCTCCACCACCACCACCTCAGTCTTCTCTTATCCAGGCTAAACATACTCAGTTTCTTATGCATATTTTTTGCACTGTCCGCTAATCCAGTTTCTGGCTGTGACCCTCTGTCTTCCCAGAATGCCTCTCCTGTGCCTTTAATGTGAAATGGCATTCAGGATGTGCCAGCTGGGGAAAAGAGCCCCTGCAATTTCCAGCTGTGGGTCTTAGGAACAATTTTGTATTCCACCCTTCCCCCCCTTTTTAACGAGATAATTGCAAACATTGGGGCCAAATCATTGCTTCCCTTGTGCCAACCGTGTCCTGGACTCCTGTACTGTGTGTAGGAGGTGCATGCATTAGTAATCTGGCATGGACATACCAGTTGAATGTTTTGTATTTCCCGAGAAGCAGTGCTTTGTGTTTGTGTGTGTGTGTGTGTGTGTGTGTGTGTGGCTACACACACAAAAACCCCTCTTTCTACAGTGCTCAGTACAGCCTTGGGGGTTATCATAACAGTTTTGGCTGACTACATTTGTAAAGGGGAAAAGCTGGCAGGAGGGAGAGAGAGACGGAATTGGGTTTCCACGTCCAACAATCTGGTCAAACCCAGTTCAGTTATGCCTCATGCTGGCAGCAGGGAGCCCAGAGGAATTAAAGAGGCATGGTTTCCTTGCTGGTTAAGCAGACGCTCAAAGGAAGCTAACCACGGGAAGGAGGAACAACCAATAAGGTCTGATACTGTAATAATATGTGGCATTTTTGCATATGCATGAGTCATTCATAACCGGAGCCACTGGCCGTTTTCATATAGGGCAGAAACTTTTACAGTGGTATCTCGGGTTAAGAACCTAATTTGTTCTGGAGGTCTGTTCTTAACCTGAAACTGTTCTTAACCTGAGGTACCACTTTAGCTAATGGGGCCTCCCGCTGCCGCCGCACGATTTCTGTTCTCATCCTGAAGCAAATTTCTTAACCCGAGGTACTATTTCTGGGTTAGCGGAGTCTGTAACCTGAAGTGTCTGTAACCCGAGGTACCACTGTATTTCCCACAAGTAGCAATGCCTGCTGTTGCTTTGTAAAACTGAAAACTGTGTATTTGTAACATCCCATGCTTGTTTCTTTTTTGGAAATAGCACTGAAATGGCCCTCTCGCTCCAGTAGCTATAACATATGGGATAAAATATAAGCTGTATTTAAAATATACATTTATTGACAGGCTTAACCTTTCCAGATAATATTGCTTGCAAAATACAGAAATATTAAGCCTATCCCCAGATTAAACTAAGCACTCTGAGATTGCTTGGATCGAAAAGGCCACCTGTTACAAAACTGGCTGCCGGTGAGAGAACTGTTGGGCATACCAATTATCCAGAGCTCTGATGAAGCAAGGAGATGCACTTTAGATCTGGGTATTCTGCTGCCTTATCCTAATATACTGAAGGGGAGAGGGATGGTGGTGGCATAACCCCAGCTGTCTTATTTATTTATGTGCATTTATATCTTGTGTTTCTTCTGTCGAGGAACTCATTTGCTTTCCATTATCTTTTCACCTATCCATTTATGCCATCCTTGCTGCTCAGATATATTTAAAACTGGCCTATAAAACATAAAGGAGTACTAGTAGAGGAACATAGGAAGTGACTTTGTACTGGTCAAGAACCAAAATGATCTAGGGGGTGGATTGACTCCCCTGTGAGGAAAGGTTATAGCATTTGGGACTTTTTAGTTTAGAGAAAAGGCAAGAAAGAAGTGACATGATAGAGGTTTCTAAGACATTGTAGGGTGTGGAGAAAGTAGCTAAAGAAAAGGTTTTTCTCCCTCTCTCTTAACCCTAGAACTCTTGGACATCCAGAGAAACTGAAAGTTGGAAAATGCAGGACAGAGAAAGTTCCATATTTACTCGATCCTAATGCGCCATCGAATCTAATGTGCGCCTCAGATTTCAGAATCTTGAAACCAACAAAAAAAATGTAATCAAATCTAATGCGCACCTTAATTTCTGCAACATATTTTGGCGAAAAAAGGTGAGCATTAGATATGAGTAAATATGGTATTTCTTCACTTTGGAACTTGATCACACAGGAAGCAGAGAAGGCCACCAATCTGGATGGCTTTAAAAGGGGATTGGACAATCCATGGAGGATAAGGCTATCAATGGCTCCAAGCCACAATGATTATGCTTGGCCTCCTCAGTCAGAGGCAACATGCTTCTGAAAACCAGTTGCTTGAAAACACAGATGGGGAGAGTGTTCATGGGCTTGGGTCTGTCTTTCAAGTTTCCCTCAGGCACCAGGATTTCCACTGTGAGAATAGGATGCTGGATTAGATGGGCTTAAGCAGACCCTCCAACATTTTTCTGATGAAAATAGGGGTGTCCTATTCAATAATAATAATAATAATAAAAATTATTATTTATACCCCACCTGTCTGACTGGGTTCCCTGAGCACTCTGGGCGGCCTTCAACACAGATAAAACGTAAACATTTTAAAAACTTCCCTATACACAGCTGCCTTCAGATGTCTTCTAAAGGTTGTATAGTTACTAATCTCCTTGGCTCAGGGGTCGCATAACTCCATACCCTCCAACATTTCTCCAATGAAAATAAGCAGGTCCTATTCCATACTCTCCAGCATTTCTCCAAAGAAAATAGGGATGTCCTAAGGAAAAGAGGGACATTCCAGGATCAAATCAGAAACCAGGACGGCTTCTGTAAATCTGGGACTGTCCCTGGAAAATAGGGACACTTGGAGGGTCTGCCAAAGTACATAATTTTTGCTCTCTGTTCCTTTCCTGCAGGCAACTCCCAGCTTGGCCGGGGATACTGGGAGTCATAGCCCAGCAGCACCTACAGGGCTGCAGGTTCCTCATCTCTGTCGTCATTATTGTTGCTGTTATTTCAATTTATTATTAATAATTTATCTCCCACCCTTCTTCAAGAAGGAACTAAGGGAGGCAGTAGTAACTCCTGTGTGAAGCAACGAGCAACTTTCGGTGCCAGCTAGTTAATTGCCTATAAATCTATCAGCCTTCCATTATTAAAAAGTAGTAGAAGAAATCAGCCTCCTAGTCCTCTTCATATCATGGGTTTCTGATATTTATTTTAAACCCCTAATTTTACACCCAGGCATTTTAATTAGTGTTGTTCACCCTAGTTTAGCTTCCCTCAAGCAGAAACTTGCTGGGATGAGCCAACAAAAGCTTCTGTTCATGAGGTAATCTCAAAAAAGGTTATTTCTCATGTTAAGAGTAATTCTTGCAGCCTAATCAAATGTCTGGGGACAAGTAATAAGCAATAATTGGCAGTCTTGGCTGTTTGTAACTAGAAAGATTGATTCAGCCAAACCAAAAAAAAAGTTATTTTTTCTCCTCTCTCTCGAGTTCTTTTGCTGCAGTACCGTTACATTACTAACGTCATGGATATTAATTGTCTCCAATATTCATTCCGTGGGGATTCCAGAGAACAGTGGCTCCGTCAGTTAATAAATTCACATAGTTTGAGGAAAGTTTTAGTTTATTAGAGCTACAGTATGACTTATTTTTTTCCAGGAATTGGTTAGGAGTGAGATATTTTGCAGTCACCATTGTATATATTTCTCTCTCTATTTAAAAAAAATAAAATTTAAAAACCTCCCCAGGCAGCTAACATGGAAACCATGACATACAGATATGTCAAAGCAAATTAATGGAAGAGACACTCACATTATTTCACCCGTTCTTGGTGAAGCTACAGAATGAGTGTTTACGGCTGTTGGGGTCTGAAGCTATATTCACACCATCTATTTAAAGCACTATTGTACCACTTTGGCCATCATGGCTTCCCCCAAAGAATCCTGGGAAATGCAGGTTGTTAAGGGTGCTTAGGTTGTTATGACACACACACAAAATTCCCCTCACTGAGCTTCAACTCCCAGGGTAGTTTAGCGATGGATTCCTTTCCCTAGAGAACTGTGGGAATTGTAACTCTATGAAGGGAATAGTGGTCTCCTGACAAACTCTCAGAACCCCAACAAACTACAGTTCCCAGGATGCTTTTTGAATCTCCATTTGAACACATTGGCTCAGGTCCAGCCCTCTGAAGCAGCAGAAAACAAGCCTGCTCCATTTCCTCAGTGTCTCAAACATAGTGTTGCTGTAGGGTATCACAAGAAATTTTCATAGTCACTGCAAGCTACCACAATGATCAGATAAGTGATGCTCCTTTAGGTGCTTGCTTGCTCTTGAGAGGACAAGTCGACCAGTTGCCCCCAGTATTGGAGCCATGGGGCAGATCAGAGGCAGGGCTATGCATGAATCTGTGTATAAATCTTCAGTAATAAATGATTAAATAAGCCCACTGTTCTCTCTTCCTACCCCAAGAAGTGCATTTTTACAAGGGACCTCTCAAACCTGGAGTTGGCTGTGTTGAGGGGCCAAGACAGACTGATGAAAGGGCCTTGCTCTCCCTCACCCCTCTCTTCCTGCTAAATATGCACATGGATATAAACATCAGAGCAACAGAAAACCCTTTTGCAGTGACTCATGAGTTTCGGGACTAGGTGTTGGGTACAGTGAATGATCCTCAGTTCCTACGCCCAAGAACTCCCCCTACCCTATAATCATTTTTCTGCAGTTTCACCACAATGAGTTTTGAGATAACTGCTTCATTTTAATTTTATTTAAAATTTTACTGGAGGCAGGGGGGGAAATGTGCTTTTCTTTTTGTTCCCCCTTCTTTCAACAATGCCGCGTTTGTGCACTGGAGGTTGGCAGTTAGTTAATTTTGAGCAAGTATATGTATAAAAAAAAGAGAAGATACTTCCTGTTGATCATAAAGAAGAGCTCTGTCTTCTTCCAGGAAAACCACACACACACACACACACACACACACACACACACAGGGCACTGAAAGCTGCACTGTAGTATTTCACAAATCTGTTTTTTGTCCACATTGTATTTTGGACCTCCGACAAGGGCAGTCCAGTCGCCCTTCTGCACAGGGTTTATTCAGAGAGCGGCTGTTACAACACAACCTCATTGAATCTGCAGCTGCGGAACAAGGGATTCTTTCAGCCTCCAGTCTATAAATGTTGTGTTTTCCTCCATTGTGAGGAAGCAAAGCTCTGCCACTCTTTAAGGAAAGGAGGACGCTGGCCTAGTTTTCACTGAGACAGTCAACCCAGGGCCAGATTAAGATGGCAGCGTGAGGGAAAGGACAAGATGGCGTCCCCTCATTCCTAAAGCAGTCTTAAGCCCTGTTTGCTATATACAGCTAAATCACTATTATACTACTTTAAACAGTTATGGCTTCTCCACAAATCCTGGGAGCTATAGTTAGTTATGGGGGCTGAGAATTGTTAGGAGATCCCCACAGTTCCCCTCACAGAGCTACAATTCCCAGAGTTCCCTGGGAAGAGGGATTGATTGTTAAACCACTCTGGGAATTGTAGGGTTTTTGGGTTTTTTTGCAAAAGGAATCACCGTCTCCTAAGAAGTCTCAGCACCCTTAACAGTTCCCAGGATGCTCTGGGAGTAGCCATAGTTGCTGAAAGTGGTACAGTATTACCACTTTAGAAGAGAAGAGCCCTGAAGAATCTGGCCAGGAGCCCATCTCGTCCAGCATCCTGTTCTCACAATTAAAACAAAAAAACCTTGTCCAAATGAAGCCAATCAGTGGTGTACGGCAATCGCAACATTTTCAGTGATGAGGATGAGCTGCTGACAGAGCTTTCGTCCGTGAGCAAATTCTACCTTCCTCCAGAGGAGCTCTCAAAAGAGCGGTGGTTGGCAGGTTCCCTTCCCTCAATTAAATCCTGTCAGCTGAGAGAACATCCTTTGGCCTCCTCTCCCCCCTCCCCCTCCCCTCAACCAATCTACCCATTTGCTTTAGTGCTGGATAAAACCAGCTGTGGACCATATGGATACATTGTAAGCTCTTTTGGATTCTCTAAAGTATGATTTAATGACCATGTGCTTGAATGAAGAGCATTACGATGGCTATTAGTTGACCTACATAATCAGGGGAAATGGGAGCCGTCAGCATTCTGCTGCCTTCACTTCAGGATTATTTAGTTAAAATGTCCATTCTCTCACACACCCCACCTCTCGCTTTCCTCTGCTCTGCTTGCTGCTTTTCAGGAGATGCAAATGCTTCTGTCTCGTAGAGCTGGAGTGAACTCATAACAGCTCAGGCGGAAGACTTGCTCAGGCTTTGCGTTGGCAAGGTTTCCAGTTTGGCTCTCAACATCTTCATATAGATATATGAGCCAAACTACATGTGACAGTATGCATGGTCTCCAGCTGAGTTTTACTCAAGAGTAGACCCACTGAAATCAACAGCCCTAAGTTGGCCATGCTTATTAATTTCAATAGGTCTACTCTTGAGTAGGACAAGCGTTCTATGCAACCCTTGGTATACGAATGTAATTTGCATGCACGTTTCAGATTAGTTTTATATACTGCTTAATCCCAAAATAGGCTTCTAAAGCAGTTTACAAGTATAAAAGCACCCACCAAGTCTTAAAAGTACAAGCAGCCACAATTAAAATTTGCAATAAAACATGGTCGTTTGAACAGCGCAGCAAGTAAAGCAATAGACTTAGGTCAAGGGAACCAAGGGAAGGCCTGTATAAAATAAGGGAATCTTCAAAAGCTGGCAGGATACCAATACAGATGTGGCCTCTCATCTTTCGGCAGTGAGTACATTCCCTAATACCAAGTGCCATCAGTGGAAAAATCCTGCCTCTCCATCACCACTAGCCAATAATCATTACGTCATGCTGAGACTAAATGGGTTCCAGGTGTTTATCTTAAGACCATCATCAGGCAAAGGTGGGGAACTTGAGTCTTGTAGGAGTCTTTGTACAAACCCTGAGTTGCAAGCTGATTTAATGTGCCCTGGAGTGTTTAGGGGCTTGTCCAAGCTGAAGTGGGATCTCAAGTTGTGCAGATTTCCTCTTTAAAAATAAAATCAAATTTTAGAGGCGCTTCCCTGCCTGTAATTTGGCAGCCTTGAACCACTCTGTAGGGGTTACAATGCCTGCAAATTTCATCCACTTCTGTAAAAAGGGAGGCTGGAAGTTTGAGCTGCTTTTGACTCCCCATAGTAGTGATGGGGAAGTAACAGAGATTGTTTTTCATGAAGCAGATTCTGAGCTGGAGCTGGAGTCAAACTGGGCAGTGCACAAGACACTCTAGGAGGAGACAGGCTGTTCCTGAAGTAGGATCCAGACTGAATCTTGATCCCACTGCACACGCCTAGTAAATAGCTTTACTGGGCAGCTTTGAGACTGTAGGGAAGGAGAGTCCAGTTTTCCCTCTCCCTGCCACGGTCCTAACAACAACTGCTTCTGCATAGTTGCTTTGAGTTTCACAGGAAGCTCCCCATTGGCACCAATGAGCTTCACACATCCATGCACCGCAGATTTTCACTTATTTGATTTAAAACAGAGTTGGGGGACCTTTTTCAGCTGAGACCCACATTCCTTTCTGGGTGGGTGGGTGGGGCCAGGGGCATAAAGTGGGAGGGGCAATGAATTTAAAATTTCACCTTTTGTATAGGAGGCTAAAGGTAAAGGGACCCCTGACCATTAGGTCCAGTCGTGACTGACTCTGGGGTTGCGATGCTCATTTCGCTTTATTGGCCGAGGAAGCTTCCGGGTCATGTGGCCAGCATGACTAAGCCGCTTCTGGTGAACCAGAGCAGCGCACGGAAACGCCGTTTACCTTCCCGCCAGAGCGGTACCTATTTATCTACTTGCACGTTGTCGTGCTTTTGAACTGCTAGGTTGGCAGCAGCAGGGACCGAGCAACGTGAGCTCACCCCGTCATGGGGATTCGAACCACCAACCTTCTGATCGGCAAGTCCTAGGCTCTATGATTTAACCCACAGCGCCACCCGCGTACCATAGGAGGCTAAGCTCTGCACAAATTCACATGGCGTCTTCTCTGTCCTCCATCCAGACAAGCAAAAGGCATTTGTTCAAGGACGCATGCCAACCAAGCAAAAGCTCTCCATGAGAATGCCAAACAGGGCTGGTGACAAAGGGTGTGACTCATGAGCAGAGGGGTGGCCTGAGGAGAGTCGTGAGGGGCAGCTGAAGAGGCCTGTGGGGCTGCATTTGGCTCCAGAGCCCCCCTCTTGCCTTAAAACATACTTACAGTGCAATTGGACATGGGCTAGCCAGGATTTATGTTGGGGGCCAGAACCTCAGTTCAGTATTTTTTATTGATTTTTATTGATTGAGGGTGCCCTCCCCAACTACACCCATGTACCTGGAGCCCTGCTTACTACAGCAAATGGGGGGTGGGGAGCATGAACAAAAGGAAACTACCTGCAGGGAACGTGGCAGTGACAGTGTTTCCTCCTTCACCAGTAGCTTCAAAGGGATGCAGTGAATATCCGGGTTGCCACCTGGCAACCCTAATTACACACCTGATAACGTTTTCCACGCACGTCTTTTGAAGCCTAGATAATATACACCCTGCTGTTCCAAATCTTGTTGTGTTCTCTCAGGTGTGCCTTAACCAGCGTTCTGAAACCGCTCAGGCTTCTGCTTCAGATTACATTGATCTGCATCCTGTAGCCAGCTATTAGCTTAGCCTTAACTCATTGCTGATGGCTGCGCTCTTTTGTAATGGGGAAAGGAGGGCTTAGGTGCAGTGACTGCAGCTTATCTGTGTTTTTTGACAAGCACACAGAGCAGCCTGGTGTTCTCAGTTACGCTGAACCTCTGTGGTTCACCTGTTACTCTTGGCGTGTATATCTTAGGCACTTTTTTTTTTGTTCTGCTAATCCCTATACAATGCTCAACTCATTCTCAGAGTGTGAATCCTAATTAGCCAACATGGTGTCATCCATGCACACAAGGGATGTGTGGGCAGGCTCAAGAGAACTAAGGGCTTAGGAGAGTATACTGTAAAGGCGTTCCTCTTCCCCTAGCCTGGTTTGGACTTAGGGCACATCTGCACAATACACTATGATCCCACTTTAACAGCCACAGCTTCCTTCAAAGAATCCTGGGAACTGTAGTTTGAGATGATGGGTAGATAGATAGATCACTTAACTACAAATTTCAAGTGGTATATGAAGATACAATATGAGAAAATAAAAATCAGTTTAAACTGTAAAATCAAACATCAATTAAAATGCATCTCAATATTACACCATATCAAAGAACGGGCATTACTAGTCACACTGAGAACAGTGGGAAGCCAATGGGATCTTTGTCTTATTTAATTGTCTCTAAAACAGGGACGTACTCCCAACCAGTGTGCCTGAACTTGGGAAAGGTCTGGTGCATTGAAGGAAGAGTAGAAAGCTTAGCAGTTTCATGCCGTTTGGTTGGAAAATGTAGGAGTTAAAGGCACCAGAAGACTGTCTGGGTCTCCCTTTGAAAGCAATGGGAATCTAACGTGGATAACAAAATGAATGAACTAGTGTGGAATCGCTTGTGAAGATGAATGAAAAGCAAATGAACCAGCCATTGAAAGTTTTAATAGTGCAACTAAATGGAATGAGTAAATGTGGGGTGGGAATCTTGCACACTGCTAGGACCACTTTGAGGTCACATTTAGTATAGCTTTCCCTTATACGTCAGGTCATTATTTCTCTTTCAGCAATAAGAACAACAAATTTAAGTGACATTGGAAGTTAACGCATGCAGGAAACAAGTCAATTGAAAAAGGAGACAAGGCCCCAGTGAAAGTCACCAAGTTCCAACTTCTCAGCTGAATCTCTTAAGCACCATGAGTGCATCTGGTGTGTGCTCTTACTCCGAGTCTCTTGGGTACGGCCCATAAGGTTATTGTGAAATCATGTTTTTGAGATCATCTCGGCAACAGTGTAAAACAAATTAAAGTTGTTGGGGGTTTTTTTCATTAGCCTTCTGTGGTTCTTGGAATTAAAAATTCAAGAATACAGAGAGGGTAGCATTTTTTTAAAAAACCAAAAAAACAAGTTGAATATCTGTTGACATGGAGAGAGAGAGGAATGACCTAGTTTTTTTCGCCCTCTACACCATAATACACGTATCCCTGTATACATTCCTCCTAGATTTCAAGCAGTGGGTTGTTGCCAAGGTTTCAAGTGACCTCCCCCAAAAAGAATAATCAGGCGACATAGGGAGGTTTCTACCAACACCCCTTGGGGTGTTAAAATGTTTTTTTTTATACTTCTGCAAACCTTGGGGGGTCCCCTGAGCATGCTGACACCTCCCTCTTGTTTCTCACTGTCCCCTTTTGATTATGTATCTGTTGGCACTCCCCATCTGACTTTGCTATTTAGAAGGAGAGATCAAATATCAAAAGCAGTAAACAAATAATCATAAAGTGCGGGAGGGGATGTGTTGTAATCCAATTAACCAGCATAAAACCAGGAAGGTTTGATCATAAAAGCTCTTCCGGAATTAAAGAAGAAGTATCCAGAGCTTCTCAACATATGGGAAGAGGTGAGGCTTGATGTACTTCTCTAGAGGAAAACATTTCATAGCTGTGGTGCCAACACTGAAAAGGCCTATCCCTGCTACCCGCAGACCAGACCTTTGCTAGTAATGGGTCCATTCTTAGGCCTCAGGTAAATCCATATAGATGGAGGTGATCCATGAGGTAACCTTGTCCTGAGATGTATAAAGATTAACAATCAGCATGTTTGACTAAGCATGGAAATGAATCAGCATGCAATGATCAGTCTGTAGGATCGATGCCTTTCTCCAGCCCTCACCTGTTGCAGTTTCCAAACTGCATGGCCTTATAACAAATCAGACAAACTATCAGCAGCTATCCAGGATTTCAGGCCGGGCTTTTCCATAGCCCTAACCTGGAGATACCAGAGATTTAACCAGAGACAAAGTGGATGCTGTATTACGGAGCTACAGACCACCTCATCCTTCAGTTTGCTGAGGAGGAGGGAGCTCTGTCTAAGAGAGACAGTGTTGTGACAGCAGAGGCCACCAGTTAATATGTATTTAATCTAGTGTGCTTCTGCTGTCCCAGTGGACCTTTTGTTTCGGCTGCCTTTGTAATGAAAAGTGACAGTTGTTTCACCTACTGGTAAAAATCTTGTATAATTGGTCCCTGGATCAGCATCTGAAGGGGGGAATTAAGATTATGCTTTCCAGTGTGTGTGTGTGTGTGTGTGTGTGTGTGTGTGTGTGACATAATTCTTCTCTAAATGTAAATACAATGGAATGGGAAGCTTCCAAACAGGAGCTTTGCTTTGTTTACTTCATCTGTGTTGCCCATAATCTGCAGGCTGTAATTAAAAGCCCCAGTACTTGGTGGTAACAATTAAAATAGTCCATGGGTGACTGATGACTGCTCTGTTGAGGTTTGTCCGATGTTTGCCAGTCAGGGATATCAAATCCAATTACCAGGTGGTCAAGATAGGAAGCACTGTAGCTCAGTGGCATGCAGAAGGTCCCAGGTTCAATACCCGGCTTCTCCATGTAGGGCTGGGAAAGACTCCCTGCCCTTTTTGTTAAACCGCTTTGAGAGGTTTTCTTACAGTCGGATGGTGTATAAACATTGTGGCAAAGCAATAAAGAAATGCTTGGAGAGTTGCTTCTGGCCAGGGTAGACAATACTAAGCTCAATGGACCAGTGGCCTGCTGTCTATGTTCCTAAGACCAGTGAGCAAGGGCTGCTCAGATATGCAAATATGTGTTGCCACCAGGATCATTGTGGGTGCCATCTTGTTTTATGTGATTGTCTGCCAGTCACAATAGAACCATGAATATTGAAGTCACCATTCTGGTTAGAAATTTAAGGATGAAGGATCAGGGGGAAGAAGAAGACACTTTTCCAAAGTGTTTTTTAAAATTTTTAATATTCTATTCCCTTCTAGGTTTGATTGTGAAGCTCTTTCCCCTTTCAGTTGCTTGCAGACAATTACCACGAGATCATTTTGCTTCCTGACCCTTTGCATCAGGGCAGAAAGTCAAGCACACATGAATTAATTTCCTCACCCTTATTGGCGCATTCATTATGTAAGAACGTCCAAAATTTTCAGAGATGAGTAAAGATTCCTTAACAAACTCTACTGAATGTCGTCGTCCCCCCCCAGCCAGCCAGCCACATTGTTTTGTGGATTTGCCATGCCAGCTGATTGGGCTTCTGCGGGCTCATGAAAAGGATCTTTCCATCAACTTTTGCTGCAAATGGGCCAGAAACCCATTAAAATCAACATGATGGTTTTACAGCAGGAGTAGTCCCCACCAAAACTGGTTGCATTCCAACCCCCATCATCCCTGTCAGCCAGCAGGGCCAATGGTCAGGGTGATGGGAGCTGGAGGCCCACAGCGCACCATATTGACTATCCTTGTTTTATTTATTTATAAATGGCCCTTCCTCGTGTGGCAGGAACAACCAGGGTGATGTACATCAAACATAAGAACCAACAGCAATGCTCATAGCTGAAAAATGCACAGAGTTGCTAACCCTCCTCAAAACAGATGCATTGAGATTAATGAATCTAGGTTAGGCCTTTTAGATGACTTTGATGGGTCTAACCTGAAGAGGACCAGCCTTGGATACAACCCGTATGCACTAAAAATAACAATAAAAATTGGATAGCAAATCATTAAAGAAGGAATAGCAAATGTATATTTTTTTTCTAGAGCATGCAGGTGGATCTAGGCAACTAAGCAGCTGTAATGTTGGTTTTCAGCATTATGCTAAGAAGTTGACCATTCCAAGGAAAGGGGATTGTTGTGGTAGTTGTAGTTAAGGGTTAGAGCTTCCACATTCACCTTGTGATATCTTCCTCCCTCTCCGACCCTTGTTTATATCAGGGACTGCTGGTATGGCCGGATTTGTTCCAGTCTGTTTGAGAAACATTCTAATTTGATGCTAATACAAAATAATAAAGGCCAGCCAATTCAGACCTGCCTACGATAATAAGCAAGGCTGACCTCTTTCTCTCCCTCTCTTTCTTTCTTTTCAAAATCAATGGATAGCATCCTATGGCTTGTTTTCCCTCTGTGTGTGAGAGAGCTTTATTATCACAAGTGCTGATCACAGAGATTACCATGCTCAGAATTGCAATGTGCTGGGCTGCCAAAGAAGCTGATCCCTGGCTGTTTATTTCTTCCATGACAGCATTATTACACACACATGCACACCCTCCTCCCTTCCTCTCACCCTGCACACATTGTTAAGCATCGCTGCTTAGTTACATTGGTATTCCAGCCAACGTGCTCTTGAGCAAACATTTCTCTGCCGTCGCCGTCTTTGCAAAGCCTCTTTCGCCTATGGCACCCAGACAAGGACACGGGGAGGGAGAGGAGACTGCGGGAGGGAGGAGAAATGAGTAATAATCAGAAGTATATTAAGTGAGGCACCAAATTCTCTCTCCTCTCCTGCTCCATCCCCCTGCAGTAAGAGCTGTCTTGAAGTCACCTTATTCAAGGCAGGGAAGGGTCGCTGTTCAGGAGCAAAGCACATGCTCTGCATGCAGAACGTCCCAGGATTATTCTCCGGCATTTGCAAACCAAGCTGAGAAATTGCTGGCCTACAGCCCCCATCAGTCCCAACCAGGGATGGTGGGAGTTGTGCTATGCAAAGAACGTGAGAACAGAAGAGCCTGTTGGATCAGGCCAATGGCTCATGCAGTCCAGCATCCTGTTCTCCCAGTGGCCACCCAGCTGCCCCAATGGGCAGCCCACAAGAAGATCTTGAACTCCACAGAACTCTCCCATCCTGCAGTTTCTAGCAGCTGGCATTCAGAAGCAGTGCTGCCTCCAGCTGTGGAAGCAAAGCATAGTCACTGTGGCTAGTTGATAGCTTTACCCTCCATGAACTTGTCTAGTCATCTTTTGAAGACATCCAAGTTGGTGGCCATCACTACCTCCTGAAAGATCTGGAGGGATCACACTGGATAGGCAGAGGGCAGGCAACAGCTGGCTAGATGATCCAACCGTCTGCCTTGGTGCAGGACAGCACCCTCTGTTTAGGGAAGGAGGTATAGCTCAGTGGTAGAGTACGTGCTCTGTATTCCACATTTAATCACTACCTGGAGAGCCACTCCTAGTCAGTGTAGACAATAGCCAGCAAGGTGGACAATGGTTTGATGGTACATAAGGCACTTTCCTAATTTCCTATCCTTTTCATAGAGCCTAAATCTTCAACTGTCTTGTGTGTAGTCATGCCAGTGGTCCATCTACCCCAGCATCGTCCATTCTGGCTGGCCGCGCCCAAGGTCTCAGGCAAAGACTTTTCCTGGCGCTTTCTACGTAATGACTTTTTTTTTTTTGTTTTAACAACTGGAGAAGGCGAGGGCTGGAAATTCTGCCTGCCAAGTACATGATCTGCCGCAGAGCTGCATCCCCTCCCCTGGAGAAGAGGTGTTGAATCTTCCTTATTGACACTGGTAGCTCACATTAGCATATATAGCAAAGCAGTCCTCTAAGGCAAGGATATGGGCAATGATTGTTCAAGGACAATTTAAAAAAATAAAATAAGGACTTCTTGCTGGAAAATGAGGATACTCAGAGTATATGGGATCTGCTAAAACGCTACACAGTTGTTGCCTTATCCTTTGATCTGAGATGTCCTTGTGCATCCTGCCCTTCTGTTGACAGGGTGGGGCCTTTGAACCAAAGCAGATTGTAAGTTACAAGGATAGGAGAGGTGGCAGCATTTGCCCTGGGTGGAAGAGGGAGTGCAGAGCTACTCGTGGTGGTGTCCTTGGAAAGGAGAGAGACGCTGGGTTGCAGGATGCCTAATTATGACCATTTTCTTGCTGCTGTGTAGCTTGGTGTGTGAGCGGTGTTGGCTCCATAGTGCCACCTCCTACTCATTGCTGCGGCCGCTGGCCAGTTGCTTGCCCTTGTCCCTCTGGCCCCATCCCACACCACTGCTCAGAAATGGGGGGCAGGGTGCCAAGGCAAATGGAATCTGCTTGCTCACATGGAGAGGACAGGTGCAGGAGGAAACAACATGGGTCAGTGATCTTGTGGTGTGGTGCCTCAGTAAGTGCCCGAGAGTGCTGTCCCCTGAGCACAAGTCCCTTGGGATATCCATGGTGGTGAGATTCCTGCCAAAATCAAACAGCCCCAAGCATGATTCTTGCATTGCAGGGGGTTGCATAACCCTTGGGTTCCCTTCCAACGCTACAATTCTATGCTCCACTTAAGCTGCAGTGCAGACTTCTCCACCCACCATGGCCAATGGAGCCACCATCACCGCAACGGCTGCAGCCCTGCTGCAAGCAATGGCTGGGGCAGAAGGAGAGGGCAGGCAGTTCCTGTGCCAGCCTAAAGTTGTCACAGCAGTGATTGTGTTGCCAGCTCAGGATCCAAGAGATCCTGAGCCAGCTTAGCCTCACCCCTTGAAAGCCCCATTTTGGGGGCTTTTTGCTGGCCACCACCAGCCCATGCGAAGTCCACTGAGGTCGGCATAGGGGAACCAGCACCTCCAGTCCAGCACAAAGCAGCACATTGCTCTGCTAGCCAGTGGACTGCACTCAACCAAGTTCTCAAAGTAGATCCATTGAAATGAATGTATCCAAGTCAGTTGTGTCCATCCGTTTCAGTGGGTGAACAGGACTGACTTTGGATGCCGTCCAATATCTTAAAATTGGGACGCAGAAACATTTAAAACAAAGCAGTGCAGTGCAGTAGCAAGTAGCACTGATGGTCTCATCTACGCTTGGTTGGAAGGCAGTAAAAGCAAACATGCATCCCTTGACGACCTTCAGTTTAATAAACCTCTTTGCTGGCGCCTCCAAATCAGAATGCCCGTTCAGCAGCAAATTTAGCTTTCACATTAAGCTCTCCTTGAGACCTGTCACACAATTATTTTTAGGCCTGCTGCTTCTAAAACCAGAGCCGACGCGCCTGGCTCCGGACAGGCCTCTTAATGAAAAGAGACACGAGGAGAAACCTCAAAAGAATTCAGCAATATAGATCTCTCTGGCAATCCCAACTCAGGGAACAGCCCAGGGCTGAGTTTAGATAAAGGCTAAATTGCTGCCTGACAGTTGCGATTGGAAGAGAAAGGCCCATGGAAAGCAGTAGCACGAGGAGGTGCAGAGTCGGGAAATGTGTCTGGAGAAACTACCGGATACAAATGCAGCTGCTCACATTAGCTTGTTAAGGGCGGAAATGGTTTCGTTTGCAAAAGATGTTGAGGGGGATGTTTGCATTAGAGAGGCATCAGAGGGGGTCTGTCTCTCGCCTTCTGTAACAGCCTGCTTAGTTACTCTTTTTATTTTATGGATTGCATTTGTATCCCACCTTTTTCTCCAGTGAGCATACATGGTTCTCCCTCTCCTCCCCACAACAACCCTGTGGGGTAGGTTAGGCTGAGAGTGAAGTGACTGGCACTCAAGGTCACTTGGTGAGCTGCATGGTTGAGTGGTGATTTGAACCCTGGTCTCCCCAGTTCCACGCTAATTACTGGTGGACCATGTTTTGACTAAATCTGGGGTGGGGGCTGTCAGAGATTGTGGGTTCCCATAAGGGCCTTCCTCACATTAAGAACGAAAGAATCTCAAGTTCTGTTTTTAAATGAACCTTGGGAACTTGTGGCCCTCCAGTGATGGATACTAACATGGATGGCTTTGAAAAAGGATGAGACAAGTTCATGGGAGATAAGGCTATCAGTGGCTACCAGCCACAATGACTATGGTCTGCCTCCCTGGCTGGAGGCAGCGATGCTTCTGAATACCAGAGGCGAGAGTGCTCTTGTGCTCAGATCCTTCTTCAATGTCCCCCCCAGACATTTGGCTGGTCACCGTGAGAACAGGATGCAGGCTCTTCTTGTGTTCTAATGGAGTATGAGAGGAGCAGGTCCTTGTCTTTATCAATCTCTGGGGCTTAAGCAGATCCATCCATAATTTTGCATGTGATGAAACCATGCAGTTTCTTCACCATGCAGACCAGGCGTTGTAGCTCAACCCACCTGGACAGCTTTGTTAGAAGCATCATTTGTGGGATGAGTGGCGTGATGGGTATGGACCACTGTTAATGGCAGTAATGGGGGAACCTGTTGTCTTTTAGAACTTGCTAGACTACGACCCTCATCAACCCTGACCATTGGCTATGCTGGTGGAGGATGGTGGGAGTTGGAGTCCATCCACATCAGGAGAGCCACAAGTTCCCCAGCCCTGCTGTTGGGTTAGAGGCAAAGCATCTCAAGATACCAGTTGATGGGAGGCAAGCATTCATATGGTTGGCCACTGTGGAAAACTGTGCTGGGCTCAAGGGAACATTGATATGCTCAGACATGGGTGATGCCAAGAAGGGAGGGAATTTGCACCCGTCTTTGCCAACCTGGCTGGGTCTCACGGAAGCTGCAATCCAAAATACCTGGAGGGCACCAGGTTGGGGAAGGCTGGACTAGAGGAAGACTGAACTTTTAAGAGTTGCAAAGAGTAAGGCAGTTTAATGGATGCCCCTAGCACACTGAATCAATTTTTGACTTTGGAATGAAATGTACTGAAAGGAGCTCTATCGATCTGTGTTGAATTAGATGTAATGAACTGGCTGGGTTTAATGAACTAGATTTACTGAATTTATTGAAATTAACATTGGTTGTACACCAGGATGTTAAAAAGTGTTGGAAGTCTTGCAGTTGCTATTAGAGAACTGAATTAAAATTGAGCTCGGAATGAAATGAATTAAAAGAGCCATATGGATTTATATTGAATCAGAATTGGACAATAAATAAAATGTAGTGAGTTTATTGGAACTAGAAATTGAACTGATTAGCTGCAGTGAATCAGACTAAGGTTGCATTCCTGTGCACACTTTCCTGGGAGTAAGTCCCTTTGAAAAAAGTCAGATTTACTTCTGAGTAAGCATGCATGGGATTGCACTGAAATGCTGCAATCCTTTTCCCAGTTTCCTGGGAATTCCCAGTATCCATGCAACTCAAACTTGCTTTCTAAGTAGACATGCATCGGATTGTACTGTTAATTAATGTATTGGAACTAGGGAAATGACCCTATAGGATAGGATTAATGGGCTGAATATATTCATTTGGGAAGTAATTGTACATATATAACTAGTAATACATTTAGAGGCTATAAGCTGCCTTTGCTTATTTTGGAACACTGGGGAAAATAATGGCCTATTATAGTTGATGGATAAGCTGACAAGAGAAAAAGAGAGATGAGTATCTCGTAAAAATAAAAGCTTTAAAACATAAATCTTAACTGTTTCTTAGAAATCATAAACTGCAAGAGAGAAATAAAAAATATGTATATAACACTCCAATGTGTTAGAAAGTATTACTTATTTATCAAGATTTACATACTGCTTGGTTGCAATAGAACCTCAAAAAGAAAGAAAACAATAAAATTATCAGGTAAAAACAACTACTACTTAAAATGTTCAAAAATGCGCAGTGGTCTGAATTCCCAGCTGGCAGCAACAAGGGCGCTGTGGACAGGGCTAGCAAGTGTCTCTCTGCCCCTCTCGCCTCGCATTCTCAGTCCACACCTGAGCAGGACTCGTGAGATGCGGAGCATTCTGCTGTCCATCGTTTTTTTTCAACGTTTGAGGGTCAGCTGACATGTCTGCAGGTGGGGAGAGTTGCCGTTGTGGTCGGATTCTGCTTGTGGGCTTCCCATGGGCATCTGGTTGGCCGAGGGAAGAAAAGAATGCTGGACTAGAAAGCCCCTTTGCCTGATCCTGCAGGACCCAGTTTCTGCGAATCATAAGCAGGTAGGGTGCTATTGTCTACAGGTCCTTCTTCTGGGCTTTCCATGAGAACAGGATGCTGGGCTACGTCTGGACCACTGGCTTGATCCTGCAGTTCTTGGTCTTACGTTCCCCCCCCCTCCTTATAATTAATACAGTTTTTCTCTGCAGAAGAAACAACACAAGAGTCTGATTGCAATCCTCAGTTAATGTCTGAAGCCTCTGAATTTCCAGAAACCAACAATTGTTAAAGTGCAATTTAATTTTTTAAAAAAATTAAAAGAGGAAAGCATATGGAAAGAGCAAACTGCATTAACATCTGTTCTCTCTCCCATCTGCTGTCTTTGGCTTTGCTCTTGCCCAGATCTGTCCAACTGGCTAGATTTCCAAGGAGGCTCATTGCTTATGAGCTATTTCTTCCAATAAAGTTCATTATTTTTTCTTCATCATGACTGAAATGGAGAAAACGTCTCTCTCAAATGCGGAACAGCTTTTTGAGAGAGAGGTTTGTTGTTGTTTTTCCCCCTTAATGAAAAGAGCTGGATGTTGAGAGAACAGGTGGAATATAAAATGGATCTGGCTAGGTTGTGGGTTGTTGTTTTTTAAAATGTCATGCTATCCAAAACAATTGTGAGATCACCTGGATCTGTTATCTTTTGTTTATCTCAGAGTCTGTCTCCCGTTTCAAGCCTTGCGCCACCTTTCTGAAATTCAAGGTATCTGCCACATAACAAAGAATAATATTTAAAACCAATTGGCTATTACAGTTTCTTTCTTTTAAAAAGGGAGCCGGGAAGGTCATGCTAGGCAACAAGCCTGTAAGTTTATATGGATTTTTCACTGATTGTTATAAGTATTGTGGGGAAACCTTTCCTGGTAATCTGTTCCTTTATATCAGGGCCACAGCACAAAAGGCCCTGCTCCCGATCTGACCAGTTCAACACTGAAAGGGATGGCCTAGGAGAGATGTGGGCAGGGCAGAGGAGGAAACCAATGTACAGTGGTACCTTGGGTTACAGACACTTCAGGTTACAGACTCCGCTAACCCAGAAATAGTACTTTGGGTTAAGAACTTTGCTTCAGGATAAGAACAGAAATCGCGCAGCGGCAGCGGGAGGCCCCATAAGCTAAAGTGGTACCTCAGGTTAAGAACCGTTTCAGGTTAAGAATGGACTTCCAGAACGAATTAAGTTCTTAACCCGAGGTACCACTGTACGCTTAAGCTGCAAGGGTTTGATGTACATTTGCTTTCCTTATGTCTTTTGCCAACCGGCTTAGCCCAACTGAAACTGTAGCCAAAAGTGTGTGTTAGGTTCCACTATAACAGGGTCTGGGAGGTCTGTGCCCTCCAGGTGTTGCTGAACTACATCTCCCCTCATCCCTGGCCTCTATCATCCACCACCCAGGCAAGGCAGAGGCATTATCAGAGAGCCAGGACACATACCAGCCAGTCAAAAACACTTGGAAGAGGGTGCAAAATAAGCAAGAAGAACCCTGCTGGATCAGGCCATTGGCTGTTCTAGTCCAGCATCCCATTCTCACAGTGGCCAACCAGTGGCCATAGGAAACCCTCCAGCAGGACCCGAGTGTAAGAAGAAGAAGAAGAAAAGTTTGGATTTGATATCCCGCTTTATCATTACCCGAAGGAGTCTCAAAGCGGCTAACAATCTCCTTTCCCTTCCTCCCGCACAACAAACACTCTGTGAGGTGAGTGGGGCTGAGAGACTTCAAATAAGTGTGACTAGCCCAAGGCTAGTGTGACTAGCTGCATGTGGAGGAGCGGAGACGCGAACCCGGTTCCCCAGATTACAAGTCTACCGCTCTTAACCACTACACCACACTGGCTCTCCTCCTTGTCATTTACAGCAACTGTTATTCACAAGCATTGCTTGCCTCTGCTTGTGGAAACAGAGCAGAGCCATCCTGGCCTATAGCCATTCTCCCCCCATGATTCGTCCAGTCCTCCTTTAAAGCCATCCACATTAGTGGCCATCACTGCCTCCTGTGGGAGAGAGTTCCATAGTTCAACTCTGCACTACATGAAGAAGTACTGTCCTGAATCTTCCAGCATTCAGCTTCATTAGATGCCCACAAGTTCTAGTATTGAGAGCCAGTGTGGTGTAGTGGTTAAGAGCAGTGGGCTCATAATCTGGTGAACCGGGTTCGATTCCCCGCTCCTCCACATGCAGCTGCTGGGTGACCTTGGGCTAGTCACACTTCTCTGAAGTCTCTCAGCCCCACTCACCTCACAGAGTGTTTGTTGTTGGGGAGGAAGGAAAAGGAGAATGTTAGCCGCTTTTGAGACTCCTTCGGGTAGTGATAAAGCGGGATATCAAATCCAAATCCTCTTCTAGTATTATGAGAGAGAGGGAGAGGGAGAGGGAGAGGGAGGGAGGGAGGGGAAAAACTTTACTCTGTCCACTCTCTCCATGCCACACATAATTTTAAAAACTTCTGACACCTTGACTCGCCTTTCCTCTAAACTAAAAAGTCCCAAACACTGCAACCTTTCCCTATAAGGCAGACACTCCATCCCCTTCAGTGCCAGATTTACGTACAGTGGTACCTCTGGTTGCGAACGGGATCCATTCCGGAGCCCCGTTCACAACATGGGCAGAACACAACCCGCGTCTGTGCCTGCGTGAGTTGCAATTTGCCGATTCTGCGCATGCGCATGACGTCATTTTGCACGTCTGCGCAAGCGGCGAAACCCGGAAGTAACCCTTTCCTTTACTTCCGGGTCGCTGTGAGATGTATCCTAAAAGAACGTAACATGAAGCAGACGTAACAAGAGGTATGACTGTATAAGCTAAACAAGCTGTAGCTTAGGGCCCCACACTCTGGGGGGGGTGGCAAAAAAATAAAGGAAAAAAACCTTGATGTACATTTCCAAAATATAAGATAAAAAACAAAATAAAACCTACATACAGCAACATTGTTTTGTGTTGTGTAGGCTCCTATGATGTAAGTAATGGGCCCCGCCTGCTCTCTAAAATATCACTGCTTTGCTCATTTCTATATATAGGGTGCCTACATTCTGCATGGTCTGTTATGTGCAAATGGCTTTAGATACCTATTAGATCCATAAATTACCATATAGCATATATTCAACACAAAAAATGCGACAATTTATTGTTGACAAAGGACAGCTAGACATATAAAGGGCCCCATTACCTTCAATAGCTTAGGGCCTCATCAAACCTAAATCTGGCCCTGATTCCCTTGATCATTCTGGTTGTGCTTACCTGAACCTCTTCCAACTCTACCATATGCTTTTTTGAGGTGAGGCAACCAGAACATAGTATTCCGAAAGCGCTTGCACCACAGACCCAGTGACGCGTGTTGCCTGGAAGACAAGGAAGTGTCTGAGGATGGGGGTGGCCTGGGGGGGTAGTCCTGAGCACTGTATTTGCCCCCCCCCCCAAGCATGAGGCTTCCCACCCCTCCTGCAAAGCCTAATGCACGTTGACCCTAACAGTAACGATAAGAAAAAGTCTCAGCCTGTTTATGTTGTCAAATTTTATCCCTCTTCTTCTTGAAGGAGCTTGGGGCAGTTATAGAGAGCAGAGGGTTATGGGGGGATTTGGGGAGGGGGGCAATGTTGAGCTGAGAAATGGAACTGGGCCAAATGCCAGCTCTTGACCTTCACGGCTCAGCTTAGCCATGTTAACACATCAGCCACCTGCTTGCAGCGTTTCCGCCCCACAAATGGCATGGGAAACAGGCCTTCAGCATAAGGCAAACATCTGTTTGGAGGAGCAGAGGCTTTTAAACATCTCCAGGTTTTGTTTTTTGTTTTTATTTTATTTTTTTTAAGTTCACCTTGTTTCCTATTTTTTCACTCGTGCTTTTTAAATCGAGCGGTTTCACTCAGCTCAGTGAAGTGTGTTAGGAACATCTGCTTTTGGAGTAACCGGGAACAGTTTAGAGAAAGCAACTGATAGCAAGCGATGAGCAGATGCTGATTCTTGAGAGCTGGGAGCCGAGAGGGAAATTAATAAGAGTCTTTCAACGGGGCTTAACCATGGAGTGCTCTCAGTCCACTTTTTATTGGCCTGGGAAACAGCCAGGTTGGAGCTCAACAGGGCACAGCCAAGGCACGTGTATACTAGTCTCCTAAGTTCTATTAGTTTTTATCTTCATTGTTAATGGTGATGGTTTTTAATTGGTTTGTGGGTTTCGGCCACGTTTGATCTATGGTTTTGTTTGTACTGCTTGGAAAGCATGCGCACGTCTCTAAATTTTCTAAATCAATAAATGAAATATGGTAGGCAGGGAATGAATGGTCCCAGTGGGAACAAAGGCACCAATAAAAGTGTTGTGTTTTTTTCAAAGGCTGATCACAAGAGTGGAAGGGAGGATTTTCATTGAGATCACAACTTGGGGAGAATCCTGCAGTTCCGATAAAAATCGCCACCTTGCACCAACCGTTACATTTTCTGAAAACCTGATGTTCTTTTTTGGAGGATAAGGCTATCAATGTCCACTAGCCGAAATGGCTTTGTTTGACCTTCACTGTCAGAGGAAGTAAGCCTCTGAATGTCAGTTGTCGGAAACCAGTGGAGGGGAGAGTGCTCTTGCGCTCAGATTCTGCTTGCGGACTTTCCAAGAGACATCTGGTTGGCCACTGTGAGAACAGGATCATAGAACCATAAGAGTTGGAAGGGACCCGGAGGATCATCTAGTCCAATCCTCTGCAACAAAAGAATATGCAGCTGTCCCATATGGGAATTGAACCTGCAACCTTGGCATTATGAGTGCCACACTCTAACCAACTGAGCTATCAGAGACTTAGGATGCTGGACTAGATGGGCCTGTGGCCTAATCCAGCAGGGCTCTTCCTACTTTCTTGGAAGCTATTTTTATCCACTTGTCTAGAAATGTTCCCACTAAACCAAGACTGGCCAATGTGGCTGCTCTCCAGATACAACTGGACTCCCAACTCCCATCTTCCCCCATGGTCAAGGAGGATGGGTGTGGAAGTCCAGCAACAACTAGAGGATGCCTTATTGGCTACCCCTGCACTAAATCATTCAAGTTTTGCTCTTCTGTTTTCATACATGCAGGTGTGTTTTTTTGAGCAACATACGTATAATTTCTGTATATGTTATCTGTACCGAACCCATGTCATAACCGAAAAGAAATCAGGCTGAGGACATTGGCAAGGCATCGTAAAACACTACTGTGTTTCTGCCTTTCCTTTCCAAAACATATGAACAACTGCGCATGCACAGCGACTAATATTAATATTAATTGTATCATTACCAAATAGATTCTGTGGTTCTCGTCCGCGGGGGGCTGGGGGGGGGATCCCAGCCCCCACAAAATGCAAGAACATCCCAATAATCTCATTAAAATGAAAGAAGCCGCCATGTTCAATTAGCATAAGTAACCCCAATTTGTAGCAATTGCTTGAGGATAAAGAAAACAGGACAACAAATCATGCAAATGAATAATTCTTAGTCTGTCACAGCAGTGGGAGCGACAGTTCAGTAGAGAAGTTCTGGGTATAATGTTAATAAGCTTTACATTTTTTACATTTGTCTTGCTCTGCTTGAATTATGTTTTCTTTTCAAAGCGATAATGACCCAAAACTACCGAGAGCAAAGAGTTTGAATGTAGGGCGGCAAACATGCAGAATGCTTCCTCCGAATTCGGCTGTGCTGAATGGCTCTGTGCCCCAGAGCGGAATTCGTTTTACTTATTATTTATATCAATCGTTCTAGGCTGCATTTTGACCCAAAGGGAGCCAAAGCAGCTCTCAATGTAAAATCCCCCCTCACCCACACAAAAAAACATCCTAGTAATAAAGCATCACAACAAAAACACATTTTAAAATAATGTAGCGAACAGCACAGTGGAACGGAACCATAAAATGGATGGAATCGAAGCCATCTCTCCAAATGGAAGACCAAACAGCAGTGGGAGCTAGTGCCCATTGGGCAGAAGGCAGGGAGACCAACAGTAGGGGGAGCCAGAGCTAATGGGAGGCAGAACCACCACCTGACTGGTTGTAAGGAAGGAAGGCAGAAGTTGGTAGGGACCAGCCTCCCAATGCCAGTAAGGCAAGAATGGGTAACCCATAACCTTGTCAGAGCTAAATAATTCTAATTAGGTCCTCATCCTATTCCCTTCTGTGTTCTACATAGTTCTAAATTCCATGCAGCTTTATATTTCAACAGGAACTTTAAAGAGTTTATATAGCGCAAGAAAATCCATTTTTAAAAGAGATTAAAAAAGAACAGAATGGAAGAGACAGAAGAGAAATGATTCAGTTCCATTTTCCAGGGGTGGCTAGCATGGTGCTCTCCAGATGTTCCTCAATACATTGCTACATTTCCCAGCACCCTTCACAAACAATGATTCGTGTTCCCATGATTCTTTGGAAGGAGATATTGTGCTTTAAATGTGCATTGAATATGCTTTCAAGGTCTGGTGCAGATGTAACGATGGAACAACGGTCTGATTCAGTGTCAGGCACCTTGGAGATCCACACAGGCCAGTGACCATCCCGAATTATCAGAGCAATAATCGTTTTCCCCCTTTGCTTCTGCAGGACGGCTACTTTTCCCACCGGCCGAAGGAGAAAATGCGGACGGACAGCAACAACGAAAACTCCGTCCCCAAGGACTTGGAAAATATAGACAATAGCAACTTTGCTCCCAGGACGCAGAAGCAGAAGCACCAGGTGGAGCTGGTGAAAAAGCCCCTGAGCAAGCAGAAGGAGCGTTTGCGGAGGAAGCTGGAGCAGGAGGAGAAGGTGAAAGAGAACTCACTCCTGGGGAAAAGCTCCAATGAGGTGCTGCAGTACGGCCACCCGGCCCCAAAGACCAGCATCAATGGCAGCCAGTTGAAAGACATCCACAGGTCCCAGGCCAGGCAGCACCATCTGAAGAAGAATGGGAACAGCTCTCCCGAGCTCGCCTACGAGCAGCCCCCCAAATGCGAAATCTCGGGCAAGGAGGCCATCTCCGCGCTGTCCCGAGCCAAATCCAAGCAGTGTCGGCAGGAGATTGCTGAGATGTACTGTCAGCATAAGCAGGGGAAGCTGATGCCGGAGCAAGTGACTCGTTTCTGCCCTCTGGAAGGTAAGTTGGCCCATGAGGAAAGGAGAGATGTGGCTGCCACTCCCGATTTTCAAGTAACATAATACAGGGAGCCCTAAAAATGTGCTCTTCGGTTTCAAGTGTGGGGAGGGAGTTTCACGACTTAGGGGCCACCACAGAGAAGGCCCTCTCCTGAGCCACCACCACCTGAGCTTCAAGAGGGCATCTTCCACGGATCTTAGCCCCCGAGAGGGTCTGTAGGGAAGGAGGCGGTATTTGGGGCTCCCCCCATTTAGGGCTTTGAATGCTAATGATGGTGCATGCTAACACACTGCTCACTCTACTGCTTGGCTGCCTTCTTCATCAGCTCTACTTGCCTGCTTCAAGATGGACACTGTCGATCTTGCTTGCTAGTAATCTGGGGGCAGAACTGCTGGATTCAGTCACATTTCAGCCAATCTTCACTACTCACGGAATCAAACACATAGGCAGATGGTTAGACTAGAAAAACGTCGAGGAGAGTTCTGCTAGATCAGCCCATCAGGCCTAACATCCTTTTCCTACACTGGCTAACAAGCAGTTTGTTCCCCAGCCACTGGTCTTCAGAAGCACAGGGCCTCTGTGGGTAGCAAATAGCCACGGCCAGCCTTATCCCCAGGACAGACAAAAGAAGGTACTTCTTCACACAGTGCATAGTTAAACTGTGGGACTTGTTGTCACTGGAGGCTGCCATGTTGAATGGCTTTAAAACGGGTGGACAAATTGGTGGAGGTGAAGATTACTGGTGGCTACTAGCCCTGATGTTCTGCCTCCATCTTCAGAGGCAGTAATGCTTCTGAATACCAGTTGTTGAAAACACAGGAGGTGAGAATGCTGTTGCACTGGGGGTCCTGCTTCTGGGCTTCCCACAGGCATCTGGTTGGCCACCTTGAAAACAAGATGCTGGACTAGAAGGGCCATTGGCCTGATGCAGCGTCTTCTTGAACTGTTCTAATAAAGGTAAAGGTACCCCTGACCATTAGGTCCAGTCGCAGAGAACTCTGGGGTTGCGTGCTCATCTTGCTCTATAGGCCAAGGGAGCCGGCGTTTGTCCGCAGACAGCTTCCGGGTCATGTGGCCAGCATGACTAAGCCGCTTCTGGCGAACCAGAGCAGTGCATGGAAATACATTCTAATACCTCCATAAATATCTCTCGCTTGCCATTGGTTAGTGGCCATTACCTCATCCTGAGGAAGGAAACGCCATATGTCAAACTACACACTGTGTGAAATGGCATTTCCTCCTTCTGTTCCTTCTCCTCAGACACAGAGTTTTGGAACGAGTTTTGATCAGTGCATATGCCCACCTGCATTCTGTTGTCCCTGAAGAGACTGTCAATCAAATCCCAAACAATGTCTATTTTTTAAATTAAAAAAACAGCAGTTCCATAATTTTCGGCACGACATCTGTATTCTGAGCTATGAAACGTTTACACTACAATATTAAATTCCTTGTTGAAGCAGCTGATTGATTAAAGAACAGCGTCCTCTAGAACTCGGAAGTTCACATATAAATTACTTTCTGGTGTAAAACCAATGACGCTCTCTCAAGTTTTGCATACCTGAAATTGCTGGTTGTTGTTTTTTAAACCTATTTTCTTTTAATTACCCAGAAGGGAAAAATAGATTGCTCTGTATTTTTTCAATTAAATGGAATGAAATGCAAATGGAGTACATATTCTGTTACTCAATATACACTTTCAACATAGCTGGAAGTTCAGGCTTCAAGCAACCATTAGTTCAGCATTTTGAACACCCGTCCTAAAGCAGTTATTGCTGGGATCTTGAAAATGCACAATTACGGTTCTTAATAACCTCTAAAGGGATGTGACTGTCATTTAAAGGTCCCTGTGCAACAGGCCTGCTTGTTGGTTAATAACATGTTTCTGCTGCCGAGAAAAGAGAAAAAGTGGGTAGCCCATTTTGAGCTTGCTTCACTTCCATTTTGAACAACATGGAAATAAGAGACAAGGTAAGGCAGGGCAGGGCTGCGTTTTGCTGCCCAATCCCTGGCATTTGCAAACTCTCCCCTTGACACCCACTGGGACATCAATCTTGGTTTCAAATTCTGGAGACACTTGCAGTTGCTTATGCTGCACTCACAGATACCAGGAAAGACATAAGCAAAATCAGGGGTGAGACTACTTGATTTAGGCCACATCCACACCATACATTTAAAGCACTATGATACCACTTTATTATTATTATTATTATTATTATTATTATTATTATTATTATTATTAGGTTCCAGCAAAGATACTACTACTACTACTACTAATAATAATAATACCAAACATTAAAAGCTTCCTGAAACTAGGATAACATTAAAAGCTTCCCCAGACTATGATACCACTTTAAACAGTCATTGTATCCCACCCAAGACTTCTGGGAGCTGTAGCTTGTTAAGAGTGCTGAGTTGTTAGGAAACCCTCTGTTCTGCTCTCAGAACTACAATTCCCAGAGTTCCCTGTGGAGAGGGCTTGATTGTTAAGCCACTCGGAGAATTGTAACTCTGTGAGGGGAATAGGGGCCTCCGAAGGACTCTCAGCACCCTTGGTGCCCCAGTAAACAACAGTCTTGTTGTGAAGAGCGAGGGAGACAGAATTGTCACTATCATTGGAATAATGTTGCTTTTTACCTGATTGCCGCGAACGAGTCTTGGGTTTGGATGAAAGGGAGTTAATGGGCCAGAATGACTGTCTGATGTCCTTTAGTGGTCAGTGAGCAATTTGTGCCCACCGCATCCTTTGTTTGGAAAAATTGCAGGTAATTGAGCCAAGATGAGCGATGGATGTCTCTTTAAGGGCACTAATTGTTAGAGGGTGATTTCCCAGTCCCACATCTTCCCTGGAATGTGGAAAGCTATTTGGGGAAAGTGGAACACCTTCCCCATCACCCACTCCTAGCTAAAGGTTTGGGGTTGATATGTGAAGTCTGTGTATGAGAAAAGCTGCGCTTAAAATTTGGGAGACAGACATAGGGAGAGAGAAATGAGCTGCGTCCCTGGAAGGCTAAAAATATCTTGGGGCAACTCTCTCTGGGGATCTGGTGTGGGGCAATGAGTCTGCTGATTTGATAACAGTGCTTGAGCGATTAGCCTCTGTCGTTGCTGAAGGTGCAAAATCTATTGCCCTCCAGTTTGCTAGACTCCAGCTCTCATCAACCCCATTCAGCATAGCCAATGTTAAGGGATGACAGGAGCTGCAGTCCCATAACATCTGGAGAGATGCAGTTCTCTACCCCTGGCCTATGCCCGGCTTGCATATTTGCAAGTAATTGCTCTAAGTCTGCAATGAGCTCCTTGGTAGTGCTGGTGGACTCTCCTTGGTTGGAAGTTTCTAAACCAGCCTTTCTCAACCTGTGGGTCCCCAGATATTGTTGAACTACAACTCCCATCACCCCTAGCTAGCAAGGGATGATGGGAGTTGTAGTCCAGCAACATCTGGGGACCCACAGGTTGAGAACCGCTGTTCTAAACCAAGATTGGGTGGCCATCTGCGAGGGATTCTTTAGCTGTGATTCCTGCTCTTGGAGTCCTTTCCAACTCTACAATTCTGTGATTCTGTTATTCTATGATCTCTCCTCTCCAAGGAAGCCAGCCCTTGCAAAGCATTGCCCTGGAACATTTTGCTACTTTGGGGTCCCCAACACATTTTGAAATCTGTTGTGAGGACCACAAAATACCCATTTCACAGAAGGAAAATCAGCAGTGCTTAAAAAAAAACCCCAGACAAAACATCTACCCAGAATTAAACATATATATAAAAAAAGAGGCAGTACCCTATAAAAAAAGGCACCTGCCCCACCCTAAAGCCATTTTTAAAAAATCAGAGGGACAGGGGGTCTTGAGAGGCACCAGCCTGAGTGTTTGCAGGTGTCATAGCACCCATGGGTGCCACACTGGGGGGGGATCAGGGTGTAGCGTACAACAAATGCAGACAGGAGCCTGGCCACTTCCTTTTTATTTCCAGGATGTGCTATGCTTGTGTCAGCATCACTTCCCATTGGCACAGGAATCGACTCCTGCCAATTTCCATTTTGTCCCCATCTCTGGGGATAATCGATAGTCCGGAGAACCAGCCGGGGTGTAATATTTAATATTAATGCCTGCTCTCATGCTGGTTGTGAATTAGCTTTGCTAGACTCAATCATATGTCCTCAGCAGGCACATGTGTAATTAAAAAGGAGCGCACATCGGGTTCACAGTTGCACTGAGATCTGCCTGCTGTAAAAGGGCCGTATGTTCCTTTGGGTTTGCATACTGGAGGAATGTAATTATGGTATTGCTAAATACTTCTAGGGTTCTGGTAGATTCTCCCCCACCAAAAAATATATATATTATTTTTTTAGGATAACACTCACCTTACCTGGAGCAATGCTATTTCCAAAGTAGAAGGGTGGGTTGTTTTTAGCGCAGGATTTCTTGCTGTGCTTTCCTAATGAATAAAAGCAATGGACGCACAAAGGGAAGCTGGATTTTTGCTGAAGTTCAGTTTTTGCACACACCAAAAAATGGATGGGGTAGGAGTAATGTTCACAAAAAACCTGACTTTCCACACTTTTCTTTCATCTCCCTCCATCCCACACTTGTTGTTGTTGTTGTTTAGTCGTTCAGTCGTGTCCGACTCTTCGTGACCCCATGGACCAGAGCACTCCAGGCACTCCTGTCTTCCACTGCCTCCCGCAGTTTGGTCAGACTCATGCTGGTAGCTTCGAGAACACTGTCCAACCTTCTCCTTGTGCCCTCCATCTTTCCCAACATCAGGGCCTTTTCCAGGGAGTCTTCTCTTCTCATGAGGTGGCCAAAGTATTGGAGCCTCAGCTTCACGATCTGTCCTTCCAGTGAGCACTCAGGGCTGATTTCCTTCAGAATGGAGACGTTTGATCTTCTTGCAGTCCATGGGACTCTCAAGAGTCTCCTCCAGCACCATAATTCAAATAATTCATAATCCCACACTTAGAATCATAGAATTTTTGAGTGAAAAGGGACCTGAGAGTCATCTAGTCCAAATGTAGGAATCTCAATTAAAGAATCCCTGGCAGGTGGCCATCCAACCTCTGTTCAAATTTGAAAGGAGAAAGCTATATTTGGCAGGGAAGAATCAGAGAGAACTGGGTTGTTTAAAAGGAAGGGAAAGGCACGGATGGGAGAGGGGCCCCTGCTTCACTTCAGATCAACAAGCACCAGCTTGAAAGTCAGGAAAGCCTGGTTTAAAAATATGTCTTGTTAATGAATGGTTAGGAGATACAGAGCAAATCACATTGAAGCATGGCATTTGAGATGTGGTTTCCTTTGGGCCTTAATTGGATTAGTGGGATCATATTAAAGATATAGCGACTATGCGATGTTTAGAGGATTATTCAGCCCCTTTCTCTTTTTCATTTTTTGTATCATCTAATCCTGTTGATTGGGAGCTGCTTTAGAGTTAACTGCAACCAGGCAAGCAAGACCCAAGTTTCGGTCTCCCATCTGTTCCCAAGTGCCTCTTGCCTTACCGCAACGGAATTTCACAGAAATGGAAACAAGCATGGTGGCTTTTCCAGAAGATGCCCACACTATAGCTAAGCCCCACTTTCGCTTAGTGCTACACCAAGTACTCCAGATTGCACATGTCAACCCTGATGGTTTCCCAGTCATTTAAACTTTAGGAAACACTTCTTAACTATCAGAGCATTTCCAGGAACGCAGTAAGCTCCTGGAGATATCAAGAATCCTCTGTCCCTGAAAGGCTTTTTTCTTTCTTTCTTTTTTTAAGGCTTTCAGGGATGTGTTTAGATATTAGAGACACTTGCCAAGGTTAGGGCAGGAGTGGTCAAAGAAGGTGGTTAGAGTGGGGCCAAATTAGGCAGAACATATGAAAGTATGAGATGCCCCTATGGATGGGTAGATCTCAGTTTTGGTTTCTCTCTCATTTCTTCATGTTTCCAGTCTTAAAGTTCAGCTCCCCACATTTCCACATCAGTTTGCAACATTTTTTCTAAGTCCTCATGAAAATTGATCAGTGTTTTAGTGGGAATTTCTCCTAAAATACAAAAAAAGGCATTGTGCCTGATGTACTCAATTTTTGCAAAACAATTTTCCTTAATAGAATTAATTTGTGAATAGATGCATTTTTACAGACACTGTACCCTGGCATATGTGTTTTCGTACCCTTTACTTGGCGGAAGAGGGGCATTACAAAATTCAGAGAGAAGTGTGAATTTGAAGAGATGGCTGTGTTTTGCTTCTTGTATTGTTTTGGGAACTGCAGATTAGGTAGAATTACCTTTAAATGCAATCTGAATTGAACTTCTCCCCCGCCCCTAGTCCCTGGAGTACTGGCCAGATGGACAGATTGTCTGATATGGTATGAGGCAAGTTTCTGTCTTCTTTAAGAAGGAAAGGCTCCTCCAAAATTTCCCCCTGTTAGTGGGAATGTCTTGGGGAGAGGATTTTTCCATGGAGTTGGGGCAAACCTTTTGGTTCCTGCCCACCTTCTTAGCAACAGACTATTGTTACACCCCCACCTTGGCAACAGGCTTTTGTCCTGAGTCAGTACAGGGTTAACATACGTGGAATATATTTTTATCATAAACTTTTAGCTACAGGGATTTGATGTAAGGTGGTGAAGACAGAAAGGCTCTATTTTGTTATGTGTGTGCTATTGTAACTCAGCACACACACGCACCCCCTATGAGTAATCTCCCAAAGCCTGCCAAACAGAACCAGTGTTAATTGCTTATGCTAGAATCTATTTGCTGTTGGAAATGTCACACCATAAATTATGTTTCATTTCTCCATCTGACAAGCAATGTACCCGAAATAAATTGGTCCCGTTTCCACTCTTCTCCCTCCGCTCTGATGTCAAATTTATTTGCGGTATCCTTCAATTGATATCCACGGCATGTGTCGTGGGTTGCGTTGCTGTTGTTTTTTGGAACTGCAAAAAGAAACCCGCAAAAAAACCCTCTAATCAATGTTAAAATAGCTGAAATGTTGTTAAAAAGCACAGCAGCAGCAGCAGCAACAACAACAACAACAACAGAGTGTGGTTGGTGCAAACAGTCCAAGCAGGATGGTGCAATTTAGTAGATTTGAGGGGGATTAAAATTGCACCAAGACAGTCCTTTTCAGCAGTGGGAAGCAAAGCCAAGCCGATTGACCATCTTGCTAGGGAGAGAAACGACTCCTGCTTATTCACGAGTGTCAGGGCTGGAGTCCTAAACAGGTCAGTGAGGAAGGATGCAGATCTCTGTTGTTAGCGAAGCGAAAAATTTATTCAAGGAAATGAACATACAATGCGGCGTAGTGGTCTCAGAAACCCTTCCCAGTAGGTCTTGCTCCTGTGGAGCGGTTGCCAGGACTGAAGGTACCTGCCTTCCACCTTTTCTAAGGCTCCCATTTCAGAAAGCAAGAGTCCTGAGCCCTCTTCGAGTGAGCTCCCGATTCTTCCTTTGAAGTCAAATCTCCTGGTGCCAGGTGATTGACTGGTGAGAAGCCCCACCCACCTAGCAAAGGTGACCTAAGGAGGGTGGGCCTATTCTGCATCCAGCCCAACGTCCAGATCCAGTTCCCCATCCCTAGATGACACTGGTAACTGGATGGACTAATGGGGGATAGGGCTATCAATGGTTACTGGCCACAACTGCTGTGTTCCACCTCTCCTGTTGGGGGCAGTATACCTTTGAATGCCAATTACGTGGAATCACAAGTGGGTGGGAGTGGTTTCTTGCTTTGGGGATTCAAATTGGGGCCTCTGGTTGGCCACTCTGACAACAGGATGCAGGGCTGGATGGGCCTTTGGCCTGATCCGGCAGGGTTCATCTTAAGCTGCTAATGCTCTGAACTCAGTAAACAACAGCTTCCTATCTTTGCCATGTTTGCCTTTGGATCTGCTGCCCCCTGCGAGAAAGTGAAGATTCTGCTCTGTCCTGTTTCATTGTCCTAAAGAGAAGGAGGGGAAGTTACGTTATCGATCAATCAGGCTTTTAATATGCCCGAAATAGAGCAAAATGAGAGATGGAATCAATAAAGATTATTTCCCTGAGTCTAATTTGAGCCTTTTGCCTTGATAAATCCTCCCCCCTCCTCCTTTCTCTCACTTCTTTTTTTGGTGACATCCAGGGCGTTTGTTATGTTACATCAATATTGTTGCCTTTTCGGTTAATTTATTTCATCTGTGACGCTTTAGAGGCCGTGGTTAACTGCCCGCAGTTACCTGCGCTTTGAAGGATTAGAACCTAAAAATGGATTATGTGAGATCAAAGCAGAGGAGAAGAGATTTGAATCAGGCTGCCTGAGCATCCATTCCTGCGAGGGTTGGCATAGTTTTGTTCCTTCTATCTGGAAGGGCGAGGAAATCCGTGCAGAGTTTAGGAAAGACAACTCGACCCAACTGGGGCATGGGAAGCCTTATACGGAGTGAGGCTTTGTCTACACTGGCTGGCAGTGTCTCTGTAGGGATACAGAAAGCAGTCCCTCCCAGCCCTAACTGGGGATCAAACCAGGGACCTTCTGCACACAAAGCGGATTCTTTCCCAGTGAGCTGTGGCCCTTGCTCAATGCTTGCATCAGTACCTCAGAAGAAAGAACCAGAGTGTCCCTAGATCTCCTTGTACATCTCTGAACTCATACCTGTCAATGCTTATCCGTTATATGTGCTAACAAAAGCACTCATTTAGAGATCTTTACCGAAAACAATTGTGCACCACCAACACTTCAAAAAAGAATAAAGATGAACAGCATTACGGTTACCTTAGAAATCTTGCCTTGCTTATTACTGCAGGGGAAATAACCAGTAAATGCCGATATTACCTTAGCTAGTGTAAGGGAATTAGCAAGAAGCATGTGGTAGAAAAACGTTTATTTGAGCAAAATGGCCAACAAAAAGTGAAAATTGCTTTTCAGCTTGAAACACCAGCACAGAGATGTGAAATAGTAAAATGATAAAGGTGATTACAACTTATACAGGCTACCATTCCCCCTGGGGCCATAAACTTAAACTGCTTCTGGTATAAATCTATAATATATAGGCAGAGAGATGCCTTATATAGACTTATTCAGGTGTTTCCCCCACCACCACCCATTTAAACTGGGCAAATTGTTTTAATGATTGTTGCTGTTATGTATACAGTGTGTTTACAAGCTATTGCGAAACACCCTAGACGATACAGAAATCTAAATAAATCAGAATTACGGGATATTGAGGCCTTAGCTCAGGATAGGTTGTTGTAAGAAGGCCTCCAAATAATTAGCTGTAGGGCAAAGATACAGAACCTGTGGCCCTCCAGGTGTTGCTGGACTACAGCTCCCATCATCCCAGACCATTGGCCGTGCTAACTGGGGCTGATGGGAATTGAAGTCCAAAAGCATCTGGAAGGTCAAAAATACCTCCCTCTTCCCCTAGTGGAGGCTGGTCCACTGCTGACCTCTCTATATAACCAGTCAGGTGGTGGCTCTGTGTCATAGACTGGCTGGATGCAAGGAGAGATGGGGGGCACCAGTTGGGGAACCTCCAAGGGAACCCGGCTCTGAGCCAGAGGATTGGTGGTGGAACAATGATGAGCGGTCAGAGAGAGAAGAGGGAGCAGACTGAGTGGAGGTGGTGTTGGAAGCTGAAGAGGCAACAGGGTTTAGTGAGCAGGACGGGGCTGTGGCAGAGAGCAGTCCAGAAGCAGAGGCAGAAGCTGAGATGGGTCAAGAGGCAGAGATGAGGCAAGCTGCTGAAGAAGCCTAGGAGTCTCTCCCTCTTACTGCAACCAGCTTTCCTCCCAGAAGAAGTATGAAGAGGGGGGAACAAAGAGAGACAAGACAAATGAGAGTGAGGCTGCTGGGGAAAGGAAGCAAGGGAGGAGGAGACTTAAGGAGCAGTGGGAAGGTGGGGATCTTCAGTCCTTGCAACTGCCTCATCGGGGCAAGACCTATTGGGAAGACTACCAATGGGTGCTAGCCACCACTGCCTGGAAGGGGTGATGGGCATCAGTTCTTTAAAAAAAGAAAAAAGTCAACATAACCAGCCCTTCCCAAGAGATTGCGTCATTTATAGACATATTCTCAGCAGAGCTGGAGCGTTTCGTAGCCAAGGAGCCCTCGCAGGGCGGGCAGTACATCGAAAAAGCACCTCTCTGCATCCACCAAATAGATGATCCTTGTATAACCATTTAGTATTCACTGTGATCATGTTGATTATGATGAACTAATTAGCTGTTAAGTGATGTGATAGGTATTTTTAATAGGGAATTCATTCTAATTCCACAGTAATGAATGTACTGTTACTTTTAAGTGCTATTTGTTTATGCATATGAGTCGATGGAGGAGAGGGGGGGAAAACACAGCGGGCTCCTATGCTCCAACAAAGCAAGGAAATAATTGTGATTTGTCTCCAAGGGATGATAGCATCTTCATAATTAGAAATGTCAAAAAAGCAAGTTTGCTGTTAAGATTATTGGTCTGGCAAGATAGCTATCCTTGTAAATTAGATTCCATATCGCTGTATCTCGCTTGTACATGTCGCGTACCAGCGTCCTGGTTATTAGGCGCTGATTTGTAAAACACAAAAATGATTTCAGCAATTGCTTATGACTATGAAATCCTAAATGAAGAGAATTATATTTTGTTTTGATGTTTTGGGTTTTTTTTATTTAAAAATGCATAAACAGCTACTTTGCCGGTGCATTCTGGTTCCACATAGAATGCAGTTTGCATGCGACTGGGTAGTAGCCAGGAGAATATTCAAATAACAAAAATGACTGGCATGCTGATCAGACTCCCTATACTTGTGAAATGCAGGTTGAAGAGGTTAGAATCATAGAATCATGGAATTGTAGAGTTGGAAGGGACCCTAAGGGTCATCATCTCTAACCATTGGCCATCCTGTCTGGGGTGATGGGAACTGGGGTCCAAAACAACTGGAAGGTACAACATTAGCTATCCTTTGATTTAGACCAGGGGCCAGCAAACTTTTTCAGCAGGGGGTCGGTATACTGTCCCTCAGACCTTGTGGGAGGCCGGACTATATTTTGAAAAAAAATATGAACGAATTCCTATGCCCCACAAATAACCCAGAGATGCATTTTAAATAAAAGGACGCATTCTACTCATGTAAAAACACGCTGATTCCCAGACCGTCTGTGGGCCGGATTTAGAAGGTGATTGGGCCCCAGGCTTTAGTTTGCCTACCCGTGATTTAGACTTTCTCCATGCCCCGCAGATCGTGTAGATTAAGAAAATCAGAGATTCACAAATTGGGCTAGCCACATCACCCGCCACATTAGTTGACTGGATTTCTGCCGTTCCCCTTTTTTTGCTGCAGAGAATCACACAAAGTGCATAACTAGACAGGCTGAACAGATGCTGCCACATTTGGACCAATTGCATTTCCAGGCCCAATTCAAAGTGCTGGTGTTACCCTTTATCGCTGTAACCAATGGAAGTTGATAAGCATTTCATGTGTCGTATCCAATGCTGGTCCTCCTCAAAAGTAGTCCCACTGAAATTAATGTTTTTAGACCTTTCCAATCTGTTTAATGGGTCAACCTTGAATAGGCCTTGAATAGGCCTTGAATACAACCCCATCAATCACAATTTGTAACAAACGTAGATTTTATAAAGCATTGTGAAAACTTCAAAGGAAGGGCAGAGATGATATTTATAATGAAATACTGTCTTTTCCAGATATTCTGCTTTGATTAGCAGATATCTTGTCTCTTATCCATGATTCTAGAAGATGCTTTAAAATCATGCTTTGAGGGTGTGGGGAGCAAGGATCCTGGAAGAAAAAGAAAACCACAACATAAAAAAAAGACATAAGTACTGGTAGTGCAGTGGCAGAAGAGAGAAGAGATCATCTAGAAATCCCCCAGAGGCAGAATATCGGCTAGTCTGAAAAAAGATTCAGCCCAAGAGGTGAAAACAGTGATTGAAAGCAAGTGAGTGGGAGGGTGTGATAATGGTAAGATGGCTTCTGCAATTGTTGCTCAAGCTGAGTAGCTGTTTTGTCGCCTGTGTTGTACTGTTGAAATCAATTATGCTAATTATGTGAATAAGTGCTATTAAAAATAACAAAGGGTTGCAGAATTTAGCCCTACCCTGTGGTTCCAGTAATGCAGCTATAATGATCATTTATTGGCACAATCTAAATAAATAGTGTGTGGATCTGCAAAAGGAACGGCGTTCTGCTATGCCTGCTACCCATTTATCTTCGATAAGTGATGTACACAATGCAGCTGCGTAATGTGTCAGTAAGCAGAAACATTCTAGTATGCATTATATGTTAGAGCATAAGAAGCTTGCCTTTAGACCAACCAAGTCAGACTCTTGGTCCATCTAGCTCAGTGTTGTCCACACTGGCTGGCAGAAGCTCTTTAGGGTTTCAGACTGGGGACATTCCCAGCCCTACTTGCAGATGTCAGGCATTGAACCCGAGACCTTCTGCACTCCCTTCTGGAGTCTTTGAATGTAAAGGATAGGATGTTGTCCTGAATGTGGTCCCACTTCTGACACCCTGTTGCCTAATTCATGCAGGTGTGGGTAATGCATAGCTGTCAACTTTTCCCCTTTTTTTAAGGGAAATTCCCTTAGTCCGAATAGGTTTCCTCGCAAGTAAAGGGAAAAGTTGACAGCTATGGGGTAATGTAGCATGCGTGTCAACAGGGGTTTATAGCACTCCCTGGCAGGGTCCTAAAAAAAACTCCACAGGCCTGTTGCAGCATTTCTGCTAATCCAAGGGGAAGAAGATGGACAGAACCAGCTAGGTTGTACTTTATGGGACAGCACATAGCTAAGCCGCTTGCCTCCTGATCGCAACGCAAAACTCACCAGCTTCTATTTCTTTTCTTTTTTTTTAAATAATTTTTATTAACAGGCCAATCACATCACATTATCCATATCGCATTAATTCCAAATTATACAGCCAAATTTTTTTTTGGGGGGGGGAATACCCATACATCAAGCTCAGCTCGAGTCCAAAACTATCACTTGTCTTACTGCATTAATTAGACAGTTCTGTCCAGTTTGATCCGGATAGTCCTTTGTTACTTCCTTTCTCTTCTTGTTGTTATCATAAATTCCTTTCTTTGCGATCCCTGATGGTTTTCACAAGCAGGTTAGAAGCTCTCACCAGCTTCTATTTCAGCACAGATATCAAAGGAGCTCAAAGTGGCATTCATGGTTCTCCCCTTCCTCATTTAATTCCCTCAACAACCCTGTGAGGTAGGTTAGGCTAAGAGGCAATGGCTGGCACAAGGTCAGCCAGTGAGCTTCGTGGCTGAGTGGGGATTTGAACCCTGGTCTCCAAGGTCTGAGTCTGACACTCTGACCACTGCACCACGCTGGTTGAAAACATTCCGAAGTATAGCACATAGCAGTTTATGGAAGGCCACCGAGGCCTTTAGAAAAGGCAGGAATCATAGAATTGTAGAGTTGGAAGGGGTCATGAGGATCATCTAGTCCAGGCATGTCCAACCAGTAGCTTGTGATCTGCTGGTAGATCCCTGGCTGATCCTGGTAGATCGCTGGATCCTTCTCTATACAAAAAAGTGTACAAAAAGTTAACTTTAAAAAAAAAGCTCAAAAACTCTGTGGAACCCTCCCTCCAAAAAAACCTCAACAACTCTGGGCAATCCACCCACCTCACACACGCTCCTCCTCCCTCCAGTGGCAGTGGGTAGATCACTGCCAGTTTTTTTTATACTGGGAGTAGATCGCAGTCTCTTGGGAGTTGGACGTGCCTGATCTAGTCCAATACCCTGCAATGCCAGAATCTTTTGCCCAACATTGGGCTCGAACCCACAGCCCTGAGATTAAGAGCCTCATGCTCTACTGACTGAGCTAATAGGGAGTACAGATCTTTTCTTACTCAACCAAGCACATGCTGTTATCATTGTATGTGGCGCAAGTAAATGCTTCATAGGGGGTTATTGATCATTTAAATGTCATCCCCAAACATACACCTCAGCTTCTAAATATTAATAAATAAAAAACTATTAAGAGTAATTGCAGTCCTGCTGATTCTCAACAACCAATTGTTTTAGCTCTATTATTATCTGCCTGTTCTTTAAACAATTTAGAAAGAAAAATGCAATTTTATATCGATCTTTTTTTCTTGTTCCATTAAAAGGAATTGATTTGCTTCCCTTGTATAGCATCAAGCTGAAATTAACCTGACATTCACTGCTTGAGAAAAGAAGGCATCTTTTGAAGAGGTTGGGGCCCCCATAGTGGTGGTGGTGGGTGAGAGATTCGGGAACATGCTTTTGTTCACTACAGGAAACTTTCAGGCTGATCCCAAGGCTCACTGCGCTGGGAAATTAAATGCTAAGAATAAGCCCTATCGAACACTCTCCTAGCATAATCTCACCCAGACATGATGACATGCAAATGCTGCCTCTAGGGGTGGGGGAACCCCTCAATTTCAGATTCTCTCTGTTTCTTATTTCCCCCCCAACCTTAAGGTTCTCCATATTTCCACATCAGTTTGTGATTTAAAAGAAGAAAAAGCCTCATGAAAATTCATCAGCTTTGTAGTGTGACTGTCTCCTGATGTACACATGACTTTATGTGTACAAAGCAATCTCCTCTAATCTAATAAATCTTTGTGTGTTATTTTCACTAAAATATGCATTTATTGAGCACATTTTGTACCCTTTTCTGGCTGGTGAACTGCACTGCAAACTTCAGAGGTGGGTGTGCCTTCTGAAGGATGGCTGTATTTTGACTCTGGTATTGTAGATGTGCTTTCACACACAAACATTCTCCTCCATCCCTAGTTATTGTTGCAATATTGTACCCCATAAATACACAGAAGCCAAATCATAGGATCTGGGTGTCAGATTTGACCACTCCAGTGGCATTTTGGTCACTGAAAGTTTATGATCAAACAGCCACTTCTTGTAATGTAGTCAAGTTTCTTTTTGGTTTGTTTGGCTTGGTGGTTTTCTACTTGTTTCAGCCAAGCTATTCCCACTTGCCCCTTCAGCTGATCGCTGCTGCTTTGCCTACGCAGGTAGATTTCAAATGGGTCACCTGGTGTCATTGCAAACATCAGGTGATGGAGGGGTGGGAAGCCTTGCCCAACAGGGTATGGGGGAAGATAAGGATCAGGCCCACAAACAGAAACCAGGATAATTCTCATTGGGAATATTGTACGCAGGGAGGGGAGGTTGAACTCCCCCCCCCATGCTACTATTAGAAAGGGGAGTTCTCATTGGCCCCAACTTCTTTTTTAAAATGCTAGCGTGATTCCAAATGGCATGCTTAATGTCACACGGAATCACTCATTTTTAGGACTCATTCAGATCTAGCACTAAACAAGTGGGACTGGGCAATAAACGATGGTTTGTTAAAACAAGAGAGCTTCATAAACCATCATTTAGCACCATATCCAGACAAGGTCTTAACACTGGCCAGTGTATATTATATTTTAGTGGCTTGATAAAACCCCTTTTCGGAAACCAGCTTTCTGAGAATGGTTCATCCTCCTCCATTCAATGAATATTTTCTAACGTTTCCTAAGATAAAATGCCTCATATGAAAGAACAGAAATTACAGGGTCTCTGATGTCCTGCTTTAAAAGACATTGGTTTCTCATTGAAAAAACTGTTACTCCCAAAAACAAACGCCCAACTCATCAAGGAAGAGAAACCTGTACCTCTCCAGATGTTGGGCTTCATCAGCCCCAGCCAGCATGTGTCAGGGGTGATGTGAGTTGGAGTCCAGCCACATCTGGAGGACCAGAGGATCTCCATCCCTTATACATTAGGCCCCACTGGGGGATCTCACTTGAATCTAGAGTTCAGTGACTCTTAACCGAGCAGACTGGTATCATGCACGCTAAAGTGACATAAGTTGGTATCTTCCTAATGTAGGGGAACAACCATAGCTCAGTGGCAGAGCACACACTTTCTGTGCAGACAGGCCCAGGTTCGGTGACCAATATCTCCAATCAAAATGGTGCTCCTCAAATATTTTGAATTGGGAACCACCTATAGGCTTAAGTAATCTTCTGAACTTTGTTTTTCCTGTTTATAACAGAAAACACAGAATTATTACATCAGATTACTAGCACAAGACAATTTTATATTTTATTTTATAAAATAAATAAATAAAATGTCCAGTAGCACGTTAGAGACCAACTAGGTTTGTTCTGGTTATAAGCTTTCGTGTGCATGCAGATATACTGAAACAGAAGTCACCAGACCCTTATATATAGTGGGAGGGTGGGGTGGTGTTTTTCTCAGAAGGGTAGTAGGAGATGGGTGATTGACTCAATGGGTATGGTAAACCTGTTGATGACTGTAAACGACTATAATTTGTCCTACAGGGAAAAGCAAGGGATAGTACAGTGGTATCTCAGGTTACATACGCTTCAGGTTACAGATTCCGCTAACCCAGAAATAGTGCTTCAGGTTAAGAACTTTGCTTCAGTGTAAGAACAGAAATCGTGCTCTGGTGGCACAGTGGAAGCAGGAGGCCCCATTAGCTAAAGTGGTGCTTCAGGTTAAGAACAGTTTCAGGTTAAGAACAGACCTCCGGAACGAATTAAGTACTTAACCTGAGGTACCACTGTATGCAGATGACCAAAAATAGCTTCAGCATATGTAATGAGACAAGAATCCAATATCTCTCTTCAGACCAGGTTTATCCATAGTTTTCAATTTAATAATAAGTTACCAAACTTTAGCATGCACACAAAAGCTTATACCGAGAACAAACTTAGTTGGTCTCTAAGGTGCTACTGAACAATTTTTTTATTTTTTTAAATTTATTTCTACTGCGTCAAACCAACACGGCTACCTACCTGAATTTATAGTTTGTTTTTTCATTAATAATGTCTCTCTGTGTGTTTGTTTGTTTGTATGTACATACATATTGTATCTATTTACACATTTTATATTTATTGTGCCTACTTAACACATTTACTTTGTACAAAGATACAGTTCAAGGCTGCATTCACATGGAAATTTATTCCCTTTTCTTGATGTTTCCCTTATTACAATATGAACTTTCCCATGACCTAAAATTCACTTCCATAAATAGAACGGAATATAACACAAATTTTGCAAATTTCTGTGTTATTTGTTTCCAGAAAAAAAAATTCATTTGCAAATAGCACAGAAAATGGAGCATTAAACTTGCACTGCATTCCGTTGTATTTCCAGAAGTAGCTTTTACGTTGTGTGAAAGCTCAAAGTTCATGGCAAAACCCAATCCAAATGGAGAGATTTCCTCCTCTCTTTTGAGATCCTTCTGAGTTCTTTTGCAAGGCAGAGTGGGGTAAGACTATTTTTCCTTCTTAATTCAGAAATACTAAGTTCTGTCATTCTTGTTTTTATTGGTGTTGCCCTTGGGAACAGATTGCTAAGGATGATAAATTGAAGAAATTGAGGCTATATAAATAGAGATTTATTACTTGCCTGTCTAGTTTGTCTGTTTTCTAAAAATGAATCATTTCCCCCCCTCAAAAAAAAATAGGGGATCAACTAATGATTTCCAAACTCTCCAGTGTGCCCTCAGAAAATGTTTGCTACTGCTTAAGTCTGATTCATCTTTTTCTGGCACTCTAATAAAATTATAATGCTGTGGGTTGCTGTTGTTTTCATCTGTGCATAGAAAATTCCACTCTCAATTTTGGTAGCCCTAATGCTGGAATAATTTGGTTTGAGGATCACCTCTGAAAAATTCAAGGCTAAATGGGGGTGGGGGAGAGAGAGGAAATGAATATATGTATTTGAAAAGAGATCACCAGGTCCTTGAAAAATACAGAGTCGCAACTATTTTGCAGATCACTTTAAATCACTCCTCCCCTGAGATGTATGGCAGTGGAATGAGGTATACAAGGAGGAGAAAAATTGACCCAAATCCTTATTCTGTGCATATCAGGAAAGCTCTAGGGATTTTGGTGCAAAAGCAGCAATCGTTTGCAACAGCCGAGAGAGTGGCGAATTTGTGAGAAGGAAGTAGTGATATCTTTGCTTTTCTAAGCCTAATTTTAGACTCGCCCAACCATGTGCGCACACCTCGTCAGCTCCCTAGCCAGCTAGCAACATAAAGCTTCACATTCCGTTAGGTATTGCATGGAGTTTGCCAGCTAGCCTAATGGATCTTGCTCGCCCATAACGGCCGCCCTGCTAAGCATTCAGTAACTGACAGTTTCCTCTCAGAAATTGGAATACTTGTGAACATTCCGTGACATTTCTGTTACATGACCTCAGCTAAGGTCTTCATGGGAGTCCTCCCCCCGCCCCATTTTCTTACTTCCCATTTAAAGGCAGCATGAGAGGGAATAGCAGGGGAGGTAAGAGCCTTCCTAGCAGTGTTCAAAATTCTTCCTGATGTATAATCGGAATCTCCTTTCTTGTAACTTGAATCCATCGATTCAAGTCCCACCCTCCAGATCAGAAGAAAGCAAGCTTGCTCTGTCCTCCATGTGACACACCTTTAGATATTTAAATGTGCCTCTTGTGACTCCTCACAGTCTCCTCCAATCCAGGCTGAACATATCCGCTCCCTCAACCGTTCCTCATAAGGCTTGTTTTCCAGACCCTAGGTCTGCACACGTTCCAGCCAGATGCCTCTGCTGTTGGATTCCAGCTCCTGTTTTTCTTTATTTTAATAAATGTATATACAGTGGTACCTCGGGATGCGAACGGGATCTGTTTCAGACGGTGCGTCTGCACGTTGCGTTTTGCTGTGTCCACGCATGCAAATGATGTCATTTTGAGAGTCTGCGCAAGCGGCAAAACCCGGAAGTAACACACTCCGTTACTTCCGGGTTGCCATGGATCGCAACCCGAAAGTGCTCAACTGAAGCACATTCAACCCGAGGTATGACTGTAATGCTGAATGCCACAGTTTCTAAGCCAAACACAACAGAGGATGCAGGAGGGACACCACAGCACAAAAGCAGTAGCAATGACTGGGGAAAACTTACTTTAAATGCCTGCTGAAATAAGTTCAAAGCATGGGGAAGTTCAGCAGGGAGGGAGTTTCTGATCTCAGCCTTGAGGGAATTCCACACACCCTGCAATGATAAGTGTGTGGTGGATAAAGGCCAAAGAATGGGTGCCACAAACAATGACTCCCAAAGACCTCAGGCAGGGATAGAAGGCATCAAATGGTCCTCAACGTATCCTGGACCCAAGCTGCATTCAATGACAAGGCCCTTTGCAACCAGCCCTCCTGCCAACATAGCCAATAGTCAGTGCTGCTACTCTGGGGAAAGTGAGGCCAGCGTCTTCCCTCCCAAGGCCATGTCTCTCATTGATGATTGCTTAGGCGGAAGGGAGGGGGGAGCTCCGCCTGCTGAAATGTGATCCGAACTCGTCCCCTCAGCCCACCCGCCCTGGTACAGCACTCTGCAGATGCCCTGACTCTGTTTTGTTTCCAAACAGGCAAAGCCAACCACAATGTACAGTGGGATGAGGACTCCGTAGAATACATGCCAGCAAACCCAGTCAGGATCGCATTTGTCTTGGTTGTTCATGGCAGAGCTTCCCGGCAGCTGACGCGCATGTTTAAGGCTATTTACCATAAAGACCATTTTTATTACATTCATGTTGACAAGGTAATATATCACTGGTTATAAATTGCCTGTCTCGCCACCTGTCAATCTGTCCCTCTCCATTGCTTTTGCCCATCTCCCTCCTTTTCCTTCGTCATCTTTAATCTCCATCTTTAATGTCACTTATTGTGTGTGTTTCCCCCATACATCATGGTTTATGTATGTGTATCTTCAGCCTTTCCTCCTCTTCACTGTGTCCATCCATCCCTTTTTATGTATCCCAGGTCCATTTCTACCTGTAGTATGTGTACAATGCTAACTGATGAGCCGTCCCAGCAGGCATGGGGAACTTGAGGCCCTACACATCTCGGACTACAACTCCCATAAACCCTCACCATCAACCATGCTGGATGGGGTAGATGGGAGTTGGAGTCCAGGAACATCTGGAGGTTCAACACCACCCCTGCCATTAAAGGCTCAGATAATTGAAAAGAGCTTCAGTTCTCCCCAGACCAGATGGAAGAGAATTAAAAGGGGGCGTGTTCTTCTTGATGCTTCCACATTAGTGTACAATGAACAAATGGATTTGGTCTGTGATAAGACTTGGAGAAGAAGGTGAAATAAATATTAATGGTGCATCCTTTGCACATCTACTCAGAAGTAAGCCCCATTGAGTTCATTGGGGCTTGCTCCCAGTTGAATGAGAGGGAGGGTGGCGCTGTGGGTTAAACCACAAAGCCTAGGACTTGCTGATCAGAAGTCGGCGGTTCGAATCCCCGCGACGGGGTGAGCTCCCATTGCTCGGTCCCTGCTCCTGCCAACCTAGCAGTTCGAAAACACATCAAAGTGCAAGTAGATAAATAGGTACCGCTCCTGCGGGAAGGTAAACGGCATTTCCGTGTGCTGCTTTGGTTCACCAGAAGCAGCTTAGTCATGCTGGCTACATGACCCGGAAGCTGTACGCCGGCTCCCTCGGCCAGTAAAGCGAGATGAGCGCCGCAACCCCAGAGTCGGCCACGACTGGACCTAATGGTCAGGGGTCTCTTTACCTTTACCTTTACCTGAGAGTGAGTCTGGTTGAACTCAGTGGGGCTTACTTCTGACTGAGGTGACATGCCTGGAATTGCACAGCAATTGTCGCTTTCGTTAGAATACTATTTTCTGTACAAACTCCCACTCAGAATTCTCTCTCTCTGTAAAACAGTTTAATTGAAACTATTCCAAGAAATGTGTGAACTTCAAATTATTATTATTATTATTATTATTATTATTATTATTATTATTATTACTATTACTATTATTATTACTATTATTATTACTATTATTATTACTATTATTATTATTATTATTATTCCTACTATTATTAATTAGTTGCCTCTCAGCAAACTCCTGTAGGTAACATTCAGGGTCCCCATTTTCACATAACAGTGAGCCACAAGGAGAAGCAAACCATGGTTTACCAAAAACATAAGAAGCTGCCTTCTCCTGAGTCAGCCCAGTGGTCCATCCAGCTCTATATTGTCTGCACTGATTGGCTGTGGCTCTTCAGAATTTCAGGCAGGGTACTCTTCCTGCCATATTTGGGAGATGCTGAGGATTGAACCTAGGACTACTGTGTGCAAAGCAGGTGCTCTACCACTGAGTTAGGATGCTTCCTTGTGTGCCTCCTCCACGAGAGGTCTGGAGGGTGACCACACAAAAACAGGCCTCTTCTGTGGTGGCCCCCCACCTTTGGAATGCTCTCCCCAGGGAGCCTCACCTGGTGCCTTCATTTTTATTTTTAACAATAGTTTTTATTGGGGGGGGGTTGTGTTACAAACAGGGAATGCTGCATCTGTTTTCTCCACTTTCAGTTCATCGTCCTTTTCATGGTTCATTTGGTGAGAGACATTTTTGTCATAGACACCTTGCAACACAAACAAGCTGCCTCATAGTACAATTGCAAGTCTGGCAGGGCAAAGCCTCCACTTCCTTTTGTATCTACTGAAATTTTATATTTAATTCTTGGCTTTCCCCCCTGCCAGATAAATTTAGGGGGGGGGGTCCATTCTTTGAAGCAACTTGCATTATTTACCATCAGAATTGATTGGAATAAAATCAGCATCCTAAGAAGTACATTCATTTTAACAACTGAAATTCTACCTAGCAGGGGAAGTTTCATCCTTCCCCAGGTCTCCAAGTCTTTCTTAACCTCTTTCCCCAATTTAATATAAAGGTTCCTTGCTGTCAGCCGAATTCCCAAATATTTGACTTTTTTACCTATTTTTAAACCAGACAACCTTTCTGAAACGTTTTTTCAACTGCTCATCCATGTTTTTAACCAACATTTTGGTTGTGTCTGAATTTATTTTAAAACCTGCCACTTCTCCAAACCTTTTAATTTCTTCTAGCACTTTGGGGACGCTCTCTAATGGTTGTTCCAATGTTGACGCCACATCATCAGCAAATGCCCTTAATTTATCGACTCTACATCCCACTTCAATACCTTTAATTCCCCTATTTCTCCTCATGTTCTGAAGCAATATTTTTAATGTCCAGATACAAATGGGGACCACTGGTCAGGGGTGATGGAGAGCTGGACTCCCAAAAATATGTGGAAGGCCCCAGATTCCCTGTGCACATTCTAGGATGAATTGACAATTGCCTTGGATGCCCCTCAGTCACAAAAGCAAAACTGAATACTGTAAATAGAAGGAGCTTCCCAAAATGAAGACTGTCTGAGGCTACAACCCTGTACACACTTGCCTTGGGAAGAGGACATAACTTGTAAGCAAGCATGTCTGGCATTCTATAAGTTTTTTTCTTTGCATTGAGTCAGTAAATGCTTTGCCACATGAAATGGAGAATATTTCCACCGAGCCTCTCTCTCTACCTCTTCCAGTTCCATCTGCACTTAAGGAACATTGGAGGAAGATAATGATGGGGAACATGGCTGTATGGTTTATGCATGTTCAAATGTGTCAGAAGCCTTTTCATTAAATTTTCTCCTCCTTCTTGCTCCCCCACCCTGTCGCCATAAAGCGCTCCAATTACCTGTACCGGCAAGTGCTCCAGTTTGTGAACCAGTATCCAAATGTGAAAGTTACTTCTTGGCGCATGGCAACGATCTGGGGAGGAGCGAGCCTTTTGTCGACCTACTTGCAGAGTATGCAGGATTTAATGGAAATGAAGGACTGGCAGTGGGATTTCTTCATTAACCTAAGTGCTGCGGACTACCCAATCAGGTACAGTGATTCACTCCTTTTGGAACTAGTTATTGTTTCCCTGTTATAAGAATTGCCTTGGCTGGATCTGACTTAGGGTTCTTCTAACCCAGTGATGTGTTTCCAGCGGTGGACAGCCAAATGGTTTCGACAACCTTCCAGGAAGCAAGGCAGTAGTTCAGGCATGGCCAGCTTAAAGTATCAGCATTGTTATTTCAATATGTATGATGCTTTTCTACCCAGGTATGCCCAAAGTGGCTTACAATAGCAAAAAAAATACATCTCAATGCATCATTACAGTAATAAGCAGTCTAATAGCGACTCATTTCAAAACATAACTTGACAATCCAATTTTCTTTTAAAATCATTTGGATTATAACAACATTGTAACATTTAAAATTCATTATAGAACGGGCAATGATCATTAAAATGAAAATGAATTTGTATGTTTCTAGAAAACTAGAATAAGAAAAGATGTAACTTTTCAGTGCAGACAGGTATTAATAAATGGTATAACCAGGAGCCGCTTCATCAAAAACACCAAGTGCATGAAATAGCATCCAGATTGCTTATACAAGGGCTGCCAACCTGGCACCCGTGGGCACAGAGATGCTTCCAGAATCCTTCCCTGGTGCCCAAAAAGATTGCCAACCCCTTCCTCAGAGCCTGCAGCAGATGATCTCTTAATGTTCCACTCACTAAGGCCAAATCTACACTATACATTTAAAGCAGTGTGATACCACTTTAAACTATTACGGCTTCCCCCAGAGAATTATAGGAGCCATAGTTCATTAAGGGTGCTGAGAGTTGTTTGAAGACCCCCTGTTTCCCCTTCACCGAACTACATTTCCTAGAACTCCCTGGGAAGAAGGATTAACTATTGAACCGCTCTGGGTGTGTTTAGTGGGGGAAGGTGGAGTTTGACCTCCACTTTGCTTGACCTTGCCTTTACCCTCTGCTTTGTCGGACATTACCTTGCTAGGACTTGACCTTTCTTTGACCAAACTTTCCTTGACCTGGTTCTGGAACAGGGCTGGCAGTATGTGGCTGGATGTCCCCAGACTCTCCACCTAGTGCAGGTTCCCACTTGAGCTAGAATTCTGTCCTGCAGTTGAGGTCACCGCCTGGGACAAAGCCAAAATGTCCTATAAAAGACCCATAGCTTTGCATCTGCTTTGCATCTGCCCCAGGTTCAAACCCTGGTAACTCCAGTAGGTCTAGGAGAGACTCCCCCTCTGATACTCTGGAGAGCCCTTGCCAGTCAGTGCAGAAAATACCAAGCTTTATGGAGCATTGGTCTATGTTCCTAAAAATAAGAGCTAATCAAAAGTGGAAAAATTCTGCCTTGGCAGGTTGGGTGCTTTTCTTTGATGAAGATATTTAAATAGATACTGACAGGGGTGCCGTAATTGCAAACTCCCTGCATTGCAGATCCTGAATAATAATAATAATAATAATAATAATAATAATAATAATAATAATAATAATAGAATGCTAGGTGAGGTTGTTTAGAAAACCCCTTTATGTACTCCAGATGGGCTTGATAGACTCTTTAACTGCGAACAAGCTGATGGCTGGTCTTTAAGGAAAGGTCAAACCAAATAATATGCAAGTCAGGGGAGTTGTTTTGTGCTGTCATAAGATGCATTTGCTTCTTAGCTCTTATCCAGAGTACAGGCTTCTCTCTGTTCTGGGTAGTGAATTTCCCGGTAAGAAGGAATGTTCTTCTTGTTTGTTTTTAAACTGTACCCAGAGGTGCCCTAAGGTCGGAATCAAGGAGGTTGGTTTGTCCTTTCTGTTCCTGCCTACCCTCAAAGGGAGGAGGGTGGGGAGGCTGGAGGCGGGAGACATTAAATCTGGCAGCTTCGAGAAAAGCCACTTCTTTCACAGTGTCACGGTTGGGCTGTGGGCAGCAGTCTGGGGTGAGCTGGGAATAGGGGTGGAGGGAAAATCCTATTCAGTTTGCATTTAAAGGTGAGCCAACTGAATTTGCACTTTCTGGAACAAATAGGAGAAAAGAAACACAGCCAGCCTTCGCAATCTGCACTTCTCTGAATTTTGCAGTGCCAAATAAATGTTTACCAGAATGCATATGCTGGGGTAAAGCGTGCATAAAAATGCATCTATTAATGAAAATAACACACACACACACACACACACAAATGAATTGCATGGGAGAAAGTTGTTTTGCAATAATGTGTATATTAGGAGAGGTTCGCACTAAAATGCTGATGAATTTTTAAGAGTTGGGGGGTTGTGTGTTTTTTTTTTACAAAAGCAAACTGATGTGAAGACTGAGAAACAATGGGAAACCAAAATGGGCAGATTCACTCACCCTAGGTGCTCGCTTCGGCAGCACATATACTAAAATTGGAACGATACAGAGAAGATTAGCATGGCCCCTGCGCAAGGATGACACGCAAATTCGTGAAGCGTTCCATATAAAATAATAATAATAAAAAAGATTCACTCACCCTAGTTGGGAGCAGACAGCTGTAGGGCAAGCTGGCAGCCAGAGCCAAAGGACAAGTGAGTCAGGATTGATGGTCCACAGAGGCAAGACCACAGAATAACAAAGGATGCAGGAGCACACCTGAGCTCAGGAAGACCATGTTGCTCAAAAAAGAGATGGGAAACCTTTTTCAGACTGAGGCCCATATTCTCTTCTAGGCTACCCTTCAAGGGCCACTTGCCAGTGGTGAGGGGGGCCAGATCCAAAACTGGGTGGAGCAATTGTTTTAAATTGCACAGCCTAAATGTCCTGCATCACCCCAGCGATCAGTCAACATTATTTGGGCATTGTGCAAGGATAAGTCATATTTTGACTACAAAGGCACTCTTCTCTGAACACCAGGAATAATTAAAATGTCTGCCAAAGGAGAGGCCCCACAACCCCCCCCCCCAAAAAAAGGGCAGATGAGGCATTGACAACCCGCCTCTCAAAAAACATTGGTTCAAACTTTTCTTTTCAGAACTTTATGTCCAGAATTTAAGACCATTGTGTCTAATAGCTGTATTGACTAATCCTCCTGATAACAAGAAAAAAGCAAGACTAAACGATGAGTGTTTATTGTCTCAGTGAAACCACAGTGGACAGATTGCCTGACACCACTCTGTTGACTTGAGTTGTTTGCTAAATGTGATAAGCAAAGCTGTAATTTACATTGAAGCGCTGCTGTTCAGCTTTCACACTAGCTTTGCAAAACCTTGAAGGGGAGAAAAGTTATTTTATAAAATGCAGAAATGATTGGATGCCTTGCGGGGAAAGTTCCCTAGTTAACCTAGCTGTCATAAAATAAAATAAAAAATGTAATGGCAATGGGAAATGAATCCAGTTGGCTAGAGATGCACATTTCAAATGCTGTTCTTCCTTGTTTGCAGTATTCAGTGACTGAATGTGCTTTACTGAGTTAGGCTGCAGGCACAAAGCCAATGAGAATCTGCTCTATTCTGCCTTGGTCAGACCCCACCTGGAGTCCTTTGTCCTGGGCAGCACAGTTTATGAAGGATATGGAGAAGCTGGAACATGTGCAAAGGAGGGTGACCAAGATGGTCAAGGGTCTGGAAACCAAGCCTTATGAGGAACAATTGAGAGAGTTTGGTACATTTAGCCTCTAGAAGAGAAGACTGAGAGGTGAAATGATGGCAATCAAATACCTGAAATGATATCTGGATGATGGAGCAAGCTTGTTTTCTGCTGCTCCAGAGGGTAGGACCCAAACCAGTGAATTCAAATGACAAGAAATGAGATTCCGACTAAACGTTAGGAAGATCTTTCTGATGGTAAGAGCTGTTCAGCAGCGGAATAGAGTACTTTGGGAGGTGATGGACTCTTCCTTCATTGGAGGTTTTTAAACAGGTTGAATGGCCATCGGTCAGGGAGTGTTTAGCTGTGATGGCTCCATTGCAGGAAGTTGGATTAGATTACCCTTGGAGTCCCTTCTCACTCTACAATTCTATTCTAACTGGTCTGCTCCCCTCACTAACCTCCTAGCAAGCTGATATATGGATTTTCACCTACCACCTTAAAGAAGGAACATCAGGTAGCTGTTGGTGGATCAGCCTAGGACGAGGCAATCTGGGTTCAGTCCCCACTCATCCACAAAGCTTACTGGGCATACATGAGTTAGACAACACTAATTTAACACTCTCTCACTTGATGACATCCTAGTTTACTCTGATGCCCCAGAATCCCATGTTCAGCCTGTACATTTGTCCATCAACACCCCAGAGAAAACAGACTTTACACAAAGCTGGAGAAGTGTGCTTTTGGCCTGACCCAAGTTGAATTTGGGGGGTTGTTACCACCCCCAAGTCATTAAAATTGATCCCTGAAAAGTTCAGGCTGTCCACACCAAGAATTGTGAAGGTGCCCAACATTTACCTGGCTTCACAGATCATTACTGGTGCTTTATCCTCAAATTTGCCACAATATTCATTTCATTGACAGATTTGTTGTGAAGTCAGTCCATCTTCGACTGGGCCCCTGCAGCTCAAAGTGCTTTTCTCAACCTCAAACAGGAGTTCACCATGGCATCTATGCTTGTCAACTCAGATCAGACAGAACCATTCATTTCCAATGCCTCCACTGTGGTTGTTGGGGCAGTCTTACACCAGTCTCAACTTCTCCATCCATGTACATGTTTTTTCTTGAGAACTGCCCCCCGCAGAATGCATCTTGCTTGTAGAAATGTGTGCATTAGTCAAAACTGCATATTGAAAATGTGTTTATTTGCACTAAAATGCTGCTGAACTTCCATGAGGATTCTTTAGAAAAGAAAAGAAAGTATAAATGGCTGCAAAATGTGGACAGCTGAATTTAAGATTCGGGAGGGGGGATTATTGGGTTGTTTTTGTTATGTATTTTGTGTTTTTATATTGTGACTTTATGTTGTGAACTGCCCTGAGACCTGTAGGATTAGGGAACTACAGTCGTACCTTGGATCCCAAACACCTTGGTACTTGGACGTTTTGAATCCCGAACGCCGCAAACCCAGAAGTGAGTGTTCCAGTTTGCGAACCTGCTTTGGAACCTGAACGTCCAGCGGGGCTTCCTCGGCTTCCAATTGGCTGCAGGAGCTTCCTGCAGCCAATCAGAAGTCATGCCTTGGTTTCCAAAAGTTGTGGAAGTCGAATGGACTCCTGGAAATTATTCCGTTTGTCTTCCAAGGTACAACTGTATACATATTTAATAAATAATAATAATTTTTTAAAAATGAAAAATGAGAGAGCCAAAATGGACAGATCCTTCCATCCCTACCTGGGACTCTCTGCATTAAAAGGGGGCCCACTTTCTCTGCAGGCCCACAAGAACAGGAATGAATCTCATCGAAACAAACTCTTCCCTCCACCCACCGCCACCCAAAAAAGTATCAACTGAACAATCTGTGGAAACCCAGGCAAAACCCAGCCTTTGTTGTTAAAGCAAACATTTTCTTCCCGTCAGTGAAATGAAGAGGAAGCAATGAAGGAAAGGGGGAAGTATCGAGGTTAGGAAGCTAGTCCAAAGAATTGCAAAGCACATCCCACCATGTTGATATGAGAGAGGGGGGGAATTAAATGAAAATCCTATCACAGGCAGGCCAGGCCATTGGTGGTGCCTCACCTGTGTCCACAGCTCTCCCATTTCATTTTGGAATTGGGAAAGGCTGGCCAGGCCATGGCTTATTAATACAGCAGTCCAGACAGAACAGGTGGCGTTCATTTCTGAGCATTCATTCAGCGCTTCTGACCTTCAGGATGCCTCATCCATACCAGCCACACAGGGAAGGGTTGTAGCTCAGTGGCAGAGCATCTTCCTTCCATACCAAAGGTTCCAGATTCTATCCCCAGCATCTCCCGGTAGCGCTGGGTGAGACTTCCACGCACAATACCCTTCCGCACACAGTCCCTTAGCAAGCACCACGTGCCAGAGTGATGTGTACATCCAGCCACAAAGCAGTGTGTTTTCATTCATCATAAGATTTTACTGCCCTGTTTAAAAAGATGCCAAACACTCTGGTGAAACCCTGATAAGCTTTGAATAACCACTGGGACTTCGAGTTTATCCAGAATACACACCGCATGTTTTCCTTTCCATCATTGAAGAGCCAGAGCAAAATCTTGGGCTGTCGCTATCAGCACTCCCCACCCAGCCAACGCTTCACCCAGCCCCATGATCACTTTCCCAACCGAGTGCGCTCAGAAGATCCCAGCCCCTCCTTCTTGCAGGAACACGCAGAAACGATTCTGATGCCATTTTATTTGCCTGCGTTGCAGCTTTGCACCAAGGTGACGCTTCTTTCCTGCTGTGAAGGCAAGGAGAAATATATTTTGCTATATGATTGCCATGCCGGTTAAAAAAAAAACACACCAAGAGAGGGTTTCTCAAATCCTTATCTTTGTTCTACAGATGTTGGGGTTGCAAATCCTGGCTTGCAGCCAAAATTCACTCCCAAAATTAGGATGGGCTACCTCTTACTGCACTTCAAACTCATGAAAAGCTGGGATATGGGGAATGAGGCATCATGTCATCATTTTTAAAAAACCACCAGGGTTGGCCCAGTCCTCTGATCACAGGCCTGACTTCTCTGGCAGCAGTGGCAGGGTCTCAGAAGCAACCCAGCATTTCAGATTTCCTGTAAGTCACCCAAGAGATGTTGGCATGGAGGGCAACTGAAACGACAGGCAGTTTGCAACTACCTACCACGAGTGCTGCTGCCCGCCACCACCAACAATAAATGAAGTGTGGAAGCCAATGATTTCAAGAGGGAAATGACATTTTGCAGGTGATTGAGGGGCAGGGACTTAAAACTGAAGCCAGCTCTAGGCCACATCTGCACCATACTTTTTAAGCAGTATCATACCACTTGAAGCAGTCATGGCTTTCCCCCAAGGAAGCCTGAGAACCGTAGTGTATTAAGGGTGCTGAGAGTTGTTCGGAGACTCCCATTTCCTGTACAGAGTTCACGGGGAGAATAGATTTACTGTTATACTGTTCTGGGAATTGGAGTTATAAGAGGGGAATGGGGGTCTCCTCGGCACCCTTAACAAACCACAGCTCCCAGAATTCTTTTGGGGAAGCCATGACTGTTTAAAGCGGTCTAAGAGTGGTTTAAATGTGTAGCGCAAATGGGGTCTTAGTTAACTAAGCTATTGGGAATTGGAACAGTTCCCAATCCATAGATGGTACCCTCCAGGCAGCAAAGTTTATGGTGGGTCCAGCACCTTGGAGAGCTCAGAGTGATCAAGTTGCTCCTGCAAAGGTTGGAGGTGAATTGAGGAGGAGCTGCTATTAAAATGCCATCATAAATGTCCTTGATGTTCACTGGGGTCATCCAAGATAGCTGAAAGGTGGAAGTTTCTGGACAGGTAAAAGGAAGCCATCCTTCACATAGCACAAAGATAAGCCAAGAGCCACTGTGGGAAACTGGACTTTGGCCTTTATATAAGATTTTGGATTTCATCCAGCAGGACTGTGGTGCATTGGTGACACCATATATCTAGATGCTGCTGTCAACCAGCCATGGAAGCAATCTCCATAGGACAGACTGTGTCCACCAGGGATGATGGGAGCTGTAGTTCAGTAACTAAGTAAAAAAAAAGCATGTGCATGAGCTTGCATTTTAAGCCATTATTATTAGCAGTATTCAGTTTAGAAAAGGTTCTGGGCCTATTAAGAAATACTTACTTGGCACTAGGAGGCGGGAATGCCCCCACCCCATTAACCAAAGACATTTCAAGGTTCCTTAGGATATAATCATAAAACATTCCAAGCAAATGAAGTTCTGCTTTCTAAGGATAATGAGACATTGAAGGTCTTTATGAACGCCCAGCTTGAATAAAACTAATACCCCTAGTTAGATGAAGAAACCCCCAATAGAGGATTTTCATCGGTGACTGAGCCTCTGTTTTCCTTTCTTTCCAATAGAGCATTTACATATCACAGCATTTTTTGGCTGAAGTCCAGGAGATAGTTTGAAATTCATTTTCTTCTCTTACCCTTGCCACATTCTCTCCTAGTCCTCCCTGGGTTGTCATGTAAGCTTGATCTGATGTTTGGTTTTTGCTTTGTTTTTAATGTAGTCTTCAGAAACTTTTCTCAGTTTAAACTTGGCCATCTGAGGAACGATACATTTAGAAAAAGAGCCTCCAAGGTTTCAAAGTGGGTTCCATGGAGTAGTAAGAGACTGATACACCTTTTTACAAGCAAGTGCAACCTGATATCAATGGCTGCTGACCACAATGGCTATGTTCTGCCTCCACTGCCAAAGAAAGGTATTATGTCTCAGAATAGCAGCTGCTGGTAGTCGGAGACAGGGAGAGTGCTTCTGTGCGCAAGTTGCTCATACAGGGAAACCACCACCTGCTGTTTATAGCATAATAATAAAATAATAATATTTTTTTATTTATACCCGACCCTTCCCGGTTCAGAAAACTGGGCTCAGGGCGGCTAACAACAAATTTAAAACACTTAATTGATGCAACAAAAAACAGCATAAAATACAGTATAAAACGTGAATAACAATAAATTCAGAATTCAAAAATCAATTTAGGGGGGAAATCCATCCAATAAACATTAGATGATCACGAGGACTAGCTGGCTAAATTAGTCCTGTTTGGGCCAGCGAGGAGACCAGGGGAAAATTAGCTGTGGGATCCCAGAGCAGGTAATCTTCATAAAAAGGGGAGGGGGAGGGAAGCAAGGGAAATAAAAGATCAGGCTAAGGTCAAATTGAAAGCCAGGCAGTATTGCTCTGCCTTACAGGCACTGCGCAAGGAAGTTAAATCCTACTGGGCCCTGGTCTCATGGGACAGAGCATTCCACCAGGTTGGAGCCATCACTGAGAAGGCCCTGGCCTTGGTAGAGGATAATCTGAGAACATAAGAAGAGCTCTGCTGTATTGGGCCAGAAGACTTCTCATAGCGAACAACTAGATTCCCCAGTGGGAAGTCGGCAAGCAAGACTGAGCACAACAGCACTCTCCCTACATGTGATTCCCAGAAACTGGCATTAAGACAGTGGAAGTAGCCTCAGTGTTTCTCAGCCTAACCTACCTAATTGTTTGGGGCAGGGAACTTGGTAGTGTGCCTTAAGCTTCTTGGAGGAAAGTTAGGATGTACTAGGGTTGCCATAGAACATCCTAAGGAAAAGTGGGATATTCCGAGATCAGAACTGGGATGGCTTCTGTAAATCTGGGATTGTCCCTGGAAAATAGGAACACTTGGAGGCTCTGAGAGTCAATTCCCCAAAGTCTGTTGGAATAAGAAGTCACCTGTCAGAAGAAGACCAACAAGGAGGGAGCCATTCTAGCTTCTCTAGGGAGGGACTTTCAGATTCTGGGAGCAGCCAGCTTCTCCTGCTTTTTTCACTGGGGCTATACTATAGATTTGGGATGTTTTTTGTTGTAAGTGTTCTTTTTATATTTTGGTATTGCGCTTTATGGGTTGTATTCCACTCTGTCCTGCTCAGGTTAGACCTGTCGCAATTACTGGCCCAGAGGACCATGTTCATTAATTTCAATGGCTCTGGACTGAGTAGGATTAGCACTGAGTTGTATTCAATGCTAGTCCTACTCAGGAATATACCCACTGAGATTCATGGACATAACAAACTTCAGTTGACATTAATGAGCCTGTTGGGTATATTCAGTGGATAGCTAGAAACTGGAAAGAAGTACATCTAAGCAGATGTACAAGAATGGCATAACATAATTTGGGAGATAGCATTTAATGAAAAACTGATGCAATAAATTTCTGTGGGTAGAGGGAGGGAACTGAAGAGACTTTTATTGCAGACTGGTGGTCATTTGTCCAGCCCATGAACAAAGGTTCTACAGAGCAAACTGTACTTGCCGCATTCCATAATACATTAATATTCTCCTCCATATTGATGAAACTTTCAGTTTCTCTCTGTTCCTGTATGAACCTTTAATATTATTGTTTACATCTGACTATGCCTTTGGGTTGTGGAAAAGGGTTTTTAAATGTATTTAAAAATATATATGGGGGTGAAATGGGGGGAGAGAAATTAATGAGCCTGTCTACTTTGAGCAGAACTTGGGCACAAACTTTTAAAAGTCACAGTTAAAGACTCTTTTACGTAGCAAGCGACTAATACATTGAACGGATAACAATAATAAATAAATATAATTAGATCTTCATCAAGGGAACGCTGGCAGTAGAGGCAACGGCTGAGAATTTTGCATAGCTGCTGTGTTTTAGGATTGTGGTATTGAAACACAGTTCAATGAAAAGATCGCAAGAAACAAGAGAGCTCAGCATTTTCTTTTTAAAAAATGATTATTGCACTTGTTAACTTGTTAAATTCATTCTTGGAGTAAACTTAAAGTAGGAAAGTAAAGATAATCTCTGAAAAGATCATCCGAGCACGCCGGTGTTTGCCTAGAAACGAACCCTAAGATGTCAGCCATTGAGGCCTTTTCATGTGGAAAGATCGCTAAGTAAATTCCCTAAATGTCTATTCATCCCCCATAAGATGGCAAATCAGTGAAGCAGCAAATGTGAAAATCGGCAGGGCTTTACGATAGAGAGCGAGAGAGAATGTGTGTTTCTTCCCCTGCAAATGCTAAATTGAAATGCAGATTCTGACCCCGGGAGACTTTTAAAGCTCACTTGAGTGAGCATCAAAGGAAGGTCTCAGGCTTCTGCAATCTAGCCATTTAGGTTGATTGATAGACAGATACTCCAATTGGTCTGGACTTAGTCAATGGTTAACTTGTTCGTTATTCATCAGGGCAATAATGAACTGTTCCTTGAGATGGTTGGAGAGTTTGTAAATGCAGGCTACTTAGGGGGATCACTGTCTTGATAGAGTTCCCTGGCTGGGTTTGCTCCCTGTGCAACTTGGAGTACGAGTCATTTTGCTCCACAGGCAACGTATTAAAAAGGAATTGCCACAGCATTTGAAAAAGAAGTTCCGTGTTCCCGACTACGGGCATAGAGTGACTCAAAGCACATTTTCGCGGATAAACTGCTGCAAATGTGCCTCTTTCCCTTTTTAATGTCCAGCTGGGTGTAAGTGGAACCTGCAACCCAAAATCCCACAAGTTCAGGGGCAATAATGCTTCTTGAATACTAGTTGCTGGAAATTCTGCTGCACTCAGGTCCTGCTTGTGGGTTTCCCAGAGGCATCTGGTTGGACCTCAAGAACAGGATGCTGAACTAAATGAGCCACTGGCCTGACACATCAGGCTCTTCTTATGCTCTTAATTGGTAGTGCAACCTTGCTTCCTGGAAGAGTTTCAAGCTAGCTAACCATTCCCTCCTTCCAGAATGCTGTAGTCTTGTTAGACTTCTCAACCTGTGGGTCCCCAGATGTTGTTGGACTACAACTCCCATCATCCCTGAGCTCTGGCCTCGCTAGCTAGGGGTGATGGGAGTTGTAGTTCAACAACATCTGGGGACCCACAGGTTGAGAAAGGCTGTAAGAAAAACATTCTGCTTCTTCCTTTGCAAGTTTTCCATTTTTTCTTTTCCAATTAACCATCAACATTCTGTGACTACTGAGCATGCTCAAACCTCAATGAGTTGTTGGGAGGTGAGTTGCCTTTCTAAGAGGGATAGAGTTTTTTTTGTATTTCTGCAAACTTCAGGGTTCTCCAGAGCATGTCTCTCTGTCTCTGTCTCTGTCTATCTTTTTAAATAAATGTTATTAAGATTTATAGGGGGGAAATATAGAGTTTACTATCTTTTCCTTTAAAAAAAAACCAAACCAAGACTTTTATCTAGATACTATAAAAGCACAAAAAGGGGGGAGAAAGAAAGGGAGAGAGAACAATTAAATAAGTAAATAAATAGAATAGAAGAGGTTAAAAGAGAAAGATAGAGGAATAAGATTCAGAAAGTAAAGAACTTCCAGTTCTTCATCTGCCTGCTATATAAAAACAATATTCACTTTGTCCAATCCAACATAACACCCAACAAAGCTTCTTGCTATAAACAAACATTATATTCATTCCTCAGATCCAGATATCATTATTTCTTTTTCTTTTTCATACAAAAAGTTCCTTTCTCTCTTGTTTTTAAATTCCAGATCGTCAGTGCAATCCTTCCCCAAAAAGTGTTTGGTGGCTCCTTAAAGACTAGCAAGTTTATTGGCATAAGCTTTTGTAGATACCATAATAAACCCTTTAGTCTTAATGCACCACAACACTCTTCCCGAGTGACTGCTCATTTTAAAACCTTCTTAGAGCCGCTCCTTTCCCCAGCTGCTGCTTCCAAGCACTTTGAAAGGATGTGAATAATTTTACAGGTGTGCTCCCTTCACACTTGATGCCAGTTTTGTACTTGTGCTTTTCACAAGGCTGTAGTTTTGGAGTCAGGACCGTTCAGAGCTAGGTGAAATGAGTGGGCAGGTGTAATTCAGTTTTTTTAAAAAAATGTATGGTTAACTGAACTACATTTTAAATACGAAATAATAGATAATCTGAATGGAGAAGCATCTTCAATATGAAGTGAAAATCTGTTTGCATAAATTGCTATTGAATTTTCAAACTACAATTTAGTCAGCGATGTCTTTCAGTAATGTAACATTTTATCTTCTTTTATGAGGAGGGATCCCTCAGATTTGATACAGGAAATACAAATGCACTGAATTTTTGTTTCAAGAAGAGAAAGAGGCAAAGAGGCTCTCCTGGAATATGTCTCACATGATATCAGTGCCTAGGCAACATCTGCTTGCAAATCTGAACTTGCATTTCAGTGGTAAAGTTCCTGGTGTGTATGACTAACTATTAGTCTCTGTTTTAATTTTTTGTCCCAATCATTTCACAGGACAAACGACCAGCTCGTTGCCTTCCTTTCCAGATACCGAGACATGAACTTCTTGAAGTCCCATGGAAGAGACAATGCAAGGTAATGTGGCCTTTTCTGTGCCTCTCAGTATAATAATAAAAATTTGTGGTGATACTTTTCATTTCTTTTCTTTTTTTGCAATCCAGGTAAAAGTTGGATCACTTTGTGTGATCAATAAAACCGGCACTTTCAACTGCAATTTTCCCAAGAAAGATGTACAGATCTGTGTATTGGGTAGTGCAGGGCCAAGCATTCTCATGACAGAACACTTTGATCAGAGTTTGAGGATGGCATTCAAATTATTTGTGTGCACACAGTGGAGGCTGGTTCATGAGAGTGAATGGGGCACTACCCCACTAACCTCAGTCTATCCCAGCCTTAATTCCTAAAAAGAGCAAAGTTAGATGTCAAGCCTGGGCCATGGGTAGAAGTTTGAGATGAGGCCTTAAACCAAGAGACCAACCCATTATTTAGGACCAAGGAGTAAGTCAGAAGCAAAGGACAAACAAAGATACAGGAACAGATCGGGGAGCCATTGTTGTTTAAACAAGGTTCTGCTGCGACAGGAAGTCCTCTTATATTGTTTCCTGTCCTGGGGGGCAGCCTGAGTTTCCTGTCCCAGGGTGCAGCCTGAGTCCATCCAGGGCCTGAAGGTCCTTCACTGAGAAGCTGGCATTTGCAATTCAGTGGCTGACCACGCAGGGCAGACACCCACAGATCCCAGTAGCTCCTGACAGTGGGGAGGTGATGTCATCTTCCCAAAACCCACGTTATCTGCCCATTCCATGTGAGAACAGGCTGTGGTTGCTCAGAGATGACATTAAAAATGCACTCTGACCCAGCTCAGGGGCACCATTCATTATCCGCCTATTCTACAATTTTAGACAAGCAGTTGAAATAAGATTCCAGAGCTAAGCCAGGCACAAAATTAAGCCCATTTCGCACCTTCCAGTTAAACTCTGGCAGATTTGAGAAGGCTTACCACTTCATGCATATATATCAAGTGGGCTGGGGGAGAGAGAGAGATCTCTGTCTTTTTGTCACCAAAGTGACAGTGTTGTCATTTTATTTTCTTGCAGAGTATCAATCTGCTCAAAAATATGAAAAGCTTATTATATGTTTATCTACTCTAATCTGGTTTCTCTTTTTTTACAAAGAGTTTCCTGAGATCAGCTTACATATTTTATCTCTCTTGCTAATACAGTTTAACCATATCTTAGGACAGTACGGTGTCATATTTTTTAAAGGAGAGAATGTTACTTATCATTCTCAATAGTGCTGAATTTGGATGGTCTCATGCCAATCCCTTTGCAAGTGACACTGGGCCACCAAAAATATGTTGTTGTCGTTTATTCCGTGTTTCAGGATACTGTACAAATCCTTCCAGGGTTTCAAGTAATATTAAGACTTATTAGTAGAATCACTTTATTATCACAGTAACTATATTAAAACAAAACAATTCGTCAGAGGGCATATCCACACCATACATTGGAAGTACATTATTTCACCCAAATTATTCTGGAAACTGTAGTTTCCTATGGGTGTTGGGAACTGTAGCTCTGTAAGGGGTAAACTACACTTCCCGTGGTTCTTTGAGGGAAGCCATGTGCTTTAAGTTTATGGTGTGGGTGTGACCTAAACCCTTTCCACACTGAGCAGTTGGTAGGTAGATGCTGTTGTGCAGAGATCGAACAGAGGAAAGTCCAGCTGAGGGAAGCTGTTTAGTGACTTTTGCACCCCTCTCTCTCTCCCAGAACCCTTCCTACATGGCAGTCTGTAGTAGATATGTTTGGGCTGTGGGAAGCTGGAGCAGACTTTGAAGTCTGCCCACACCGCCTGATTTCCTGAGATTTTTCCCATAGCGTACCACATGGTCCCAGGTGTAATGTCTATGGCAGATCCATTGCTTGATCTGATGGTTGTGGAACTACCAAGAGGGACCCTCCCTGCCTATCTTAACACCCAGCAAAATTTGTAGGAGCAGAGGTGGTCATTTGGCTATCAGCTCACTTAGGGCTGTGTGAGCACACCTTGAACTGGGCCTGGAAACAAGCCAGCAACCAGTCATAGACTAGAGCCAACAGTCTTGGCTTCCTGCAAAGAACCCTGGGAAGTGTAATAAGTTCAGGGTGTTGTTGAGGGACCCCTATTCCTTTCACAGAGCTACGTACAGTTCCCCAGAAAAGAGGATTTGTTTCTTAGACTACTCTGGGAATTGTAGTTATGCAAGGGGAATAGGGGTCTCCTAACACCTCTCAGCACCCTTAGCAAACTACAGTTCCCATGATGCTTTGGGGAAAGTTGTAACTGTGAAAAATGTTGCTTTAAATGTCTGGTGCAGATGTAGCCTAAGTTGTTTAGGGCTTTGAACACATATGTGAATGCAACTTGAATTGGGCCCAGAAATGAACTGGGAACGCATTGCTTCATTTTGACTGGCAGGTTTTGCATTAGCTGGCATTCCTGTCAAACGATGGAGTTAAATTAGAAAGGCAATAAGAAAGGGTTATGGAGATATGCCTCCCATTCACTTCTGACTCTTGTGATCATTGCTCCTCAAACACTGTCAAAAGAAGAAATAAGAGCATGAATTATTACTGTTCCACACAAAGCCATAAGATGCTCACCTCGGCTGGGACAAGAGCAATTTGGATGAATTAAATCTGCTCATCTTCTCATTAATTTAATATTAAATTGTGCTAATGTGCCACTTGGCCTCTCTTCTGGGGAATAATAGGCTGGGTCTTTAATGGGGATTCTGCCTTTGGAATACATAAACAGTTAATTGTATCTTAGGATGTGCTGTGATATATAGGTAGGGCTGCCATATCAGTTTATGTATTATTCAGAATCAATTATCTCTTTAAAAAAAAATAACTGAAAGTGCTTCAAATTAATTACAAAGAAAGCAGTAACAAACTTGAGGGGTTGCGATCGAGAACAGTCGGATTTCAAGAACTCATCGGTTCAGGAGAGCTGTTCTGGAACCATCTGTGGGCAAAAAGTGGTTGGGCAAAGGGAGAATGTTCCCACAAGTTGAAGCCCCCTCCCCCAAAGCTGCTGTTCACTTGCAAAAGAGAATGGTGTGGCATGGTTTCAGGGGCACTGTTGTGGTGGAGTGGAGTGGCAGCCTCCATTGGATGGGGTAGGAGGAGTTATGGCAGACTTCCTCAAACTCAGCCCTCCAGATGTTTTGAGACTCCACTTCCCATCATCCCTGACCACTGGTCCTGCTAGCTAGGGATCATGGGAGTTGTAGGCCAAAAACATCTGGAGGGAAGAGTTTGAGGAAGCCTGAGTTATGGCATAGAGAAGAGCATTGGTAGTTAAGAACCCAAGAAGAGCTCTGTTGGAGAAGACCACAGATGGTCCACCACCCTGTCCTCACAGGGACCAAAGCAGATGTCTCACAAGCAGGATCCAAGTATAACCAGCACCTTCCCAGCAGCAACTGGTTTTCAGAAGCACACTGCCTCCAACAGCGCAGGTAGAGTACACCCATTGTGGGCAGTCGTGGTGCTTTAGTAAGTTGAGTTAATAGCGCACTGTGTGAAATGCTGTATGGCACCAGCAGCAGGGCATTTCAATTCTGCTCCCAAGCAATTGCTGGAAAGCAGTTCCTCAGCAGGGAGGATGCACTCAGTGTTATCAGCAGAGTGTTTCTGAGCAATTAATCAGTATGCTGGTCTGAATGGCACATCCAGTAAATGCTTGTGTATTTCTGTAACAATGAATCACCCATTTAATACCCAGCACTACTAAGTACTGCACATAAAGCAGAATTTATTATCCCTGTGGCCCAAGTATTTTAACCTCTTTGCTCCTGGTAGCATTAATGGTCTCACTAGTTTTGGGTGCAGCTCTGGGTTTTTTGTCGGGGGTGGGGGAGGCAAGTTACATGTTTGAAATTTTAGCCAAAGGACTCACTGAAATTTGTTGGCTACAAAATTCCTTCTTATTGTACCTGGGAAACATAATGCAATATTTGCAGCAGCTGTATACAAAATAAAATATTATTAGCGCACAGGATGTTTTTGCTTTTGTTTTAATTTTTTTTTTAAAGTGCAAAGCAGGGGCATTTAGAAATGTGTATGTTTTACAGTGACTGCTCTGTTTCTCCACTTTATCACCTGGGTTGCCATAAAACAAAACAAAACAAAACTTTACTGCCCGTTTTTGGCAAAGTGCCCTCACTTGGCTTTCTATCCTATGCTATTTAAGGAACAGATTTTTGTTTTATTTTTTTGAAATTGGTGCTAAAATAAATAGGTGTGCTGAAAAACTGGGGTAATATAACTCAGGCTGCAAGGTTAGGGGCAAATGCATGGGAGCAGTGTGAATGCCACTGCAGACGAGGGTGCAATTGCAGTAGTGGGACCAGGATGTGGCCCAGATCTGCAGGGGGACATTAGAGCATTTTGCATGCAGCGAGAAAACAGCTTGGGCCACCCCGGTAGCCCCATACACATAATTGCTTGAGAATTGTATGAAAACAGACCCCCCCCTCACTGCAGTTGCAAAAGGTTCAGTCCACCGCCTTGATTCAAAATGGCTTCCAGTTGTATCTCAACATCGATGAAAATCTGCTCATTGATTTCAGGAACCATCATGCAAAATCTGGTACAATATCTTAAGGGATATTTAAATGTACAGCAAAGATGACAAATTACTTTCCAAAATATCTAGTAGATGTTTTTTGGGAGGCAGTGTATGATAAAAATCTTAATTTGCCCCTGTTGTTGGCTACTTTTAAAGAAACCCATTGACGTTCTTGTACTTCACAGCAACAAACTTTTCCATTAAAGTATTGGAAACAAATACATTTTGTGGCATAGATACAGCCTCTCTGCTGGGTGAAATATGTGACTGTTCGAACCATATGTTAAAAAGTAACAATGACAAATGGTTTGTTAGTAAATACTCCCAACAAATCTGTTGGTTGTTAATTGCTAGGAAGAAAAGCGGGGGGAGGGGGGGACACCGAACCCTCTGCCAACCTTTTTAATTCAAGAAGTCATTTAGATTTTATTGCAGAGCATTAGAATGATTAATGCTGGAAGAGGAATATTTAATCTCCAATGGACAGCGCTGATTTAGTTTTCTTTGTTCCTTACCTTTCACTGGAAGGACTTATCAGAGGTGGGATTTCAGGTTTTCATTTCAGTTGTTGCCAAGTTGCAATCAGCAATTAATTAGCCTCGTGGGTGATATTACTCACTTTGAACTGGGAACCGGACAATCCCTGAACAGTATATTGGCTCTAAGCTTCTGCAGGGACCCACACACACACACACACACATACTTTTTTAAAAATTCAGGGGTGCAAAGCCTTTTCCAAGCCAAGGGCCACAATCCCTTCTGACTAACCTTCCAGGGGCCACATGCCAGTGGTGGGCAGGGCCAGAAGTAAAAGTGGGTGGAGCAATTAATGTACTTTCATAGGCTAATTTTTACACATTCTCAGCCCCTTTGTCTGCCAGCCAGGCAAGCAACAGGCATTATTATCCAAATTCAAGGACACATTCCAGGCAGGCAAAATTTTCTAGAGTGTGACTTCATTATACACTTTAGGCGCTAGGCGAAAACATCCCTCTTTAACCAGGCCTTTGGCTGACTGGCATCCAATGTCCTTTTAAAATGTGTTGGGGAGGGGGGGGGAATGTATTGTGTTGTCTTTGTTTTTGTTATGTATTTTGTGTCTTTATATTGTGATTTTATGTTGAAACTGCCCTGAGACCTGCAGTTTAATAAATAATAATAGGTCCTGTGAGGAGTGTGGCCTGGGCTGAGGAGAGTTCTGAGGGCCTGAAAATAATTCATGTAAATTGCATATTCAAAGTAAACATGGTTTTTTCAGAGGCGTCCCCACCACGATCACCAAATAATAGAAATAAATGACTGAACTTTCACATGCATGCATATTTAATTTCGCAGAGAATTGCATAAATATTGTATTTGGAGATTCTAGAACACCCCATTAAAATTGCAAGACATTTCCATTATCCCTTTTATAATAGAATGTGGAATTAGGAGCTCATCTATGGAAATAAAATGAAATAAAAAATTCTCAACTTCTTATCTTCCCTTTTGTCCTCTAAGCGCCGTAAACGCACAGAGAGGCTCGTATGTCTGGGCTTTGTTTTTCATTAATTAGATTTGGAAAACAGCCCATTTTCTTTCTCTGGGCTCTGTTGCTTTTTGAAATAAATTCTAATCAAGGATAAGAATGCTAACTGCTTAAGCGCCAGAGTTTCGTGGGGACCAGGAAGGTACACAAAGGTGTTTAGTACAATGTTTAAGAGAGAGAGAGTCAGTGTACACACCATATACTTAAAACACATTTCCCACTCCCAAGAATGTTGGGAACTGTAGTTACACCTCACCGAGCTACAGCACCCAGCACCCTTAAGAAACTACAGTTCCCAAGATTCTTTGGGCAAAGCCACGTGCTTTAATTGTATGGTGTGTACACAGCCAGAGAAGGGAGCTAACTGTCCCTTATTTACTATCCTCTGTTTTCTTCTACCTGCTGCTGGTGAATCTTCTATTCCTCAGACAATTTGAATGACATTTTTCACAGTGGAGGTTGTTCTACTGCTGCTTTAGTTGTTTCTCTCTTTTCCCCACCCCCTTTTACCTCCTGCTATAATCACATATGTTCCAAGAGTCTCTTATCTTTCTTACCCGTTACGTGTATTTTTAACATTTCCTTTCCCTCCTCTCCAGGTTTATTAGAAAACAAGGGCTGGACAGGCTTTTCCTGGAATGTGATACCCACATGTGGCGCCTTGGTGACCGGAAGATTCCGGAAGGAATAACGGTGGATGGCGGGTCAGACTGGTTCCTGCTGAACAGGAAGTTTGTGGAATATATCACCTTTTCTAATGATGACCTGGTGACGAAGATGAAAAGGTTCTATTCCTACACGTTACTCCCAGCTGAGGTGAGTAAACTTGTAGAGAGCCCTGTCCCACCACAGAAAAATAAAAACAGCACAGGGGTAATTCCTGAATGCCTGAATTATAGCTGTTCAGTGTTATGAAAGGCTTTTTCCTTTGGTTATTGGTTGGTTGGTTGGTTGGTTGGTTGGTTGGTTGCTTGCTTGCTTGCTTGCTTGCTTTGAAGCTGCTCCACTTTAACATACATTACCTTTCTAAAATCAAGACCAGCCCTATCATTAGGCAGGGTGAGGAAGCTGCCTCAGGTGATGGAACCTGATTGGTATGTTGTGGAGGGAGCAGAATTCTTGCTGGCTGTTCCTCCTGAGTTCACGGAGGACAAGGCTATCAGTGTGGCTCCTCATCATGTATACTGCCCTCCAAGGTCAGAGGTGATATACCCCTGAACGCAAGTCCCTGGTGAGAAATGATGGGGGAATGCTGTTGCCCTCTTGTCCTGTTTTGGACTTCTCACAGGCAGCTGGTTGGCCACCATGGGGATGGTGGAGGAAGGATGCTGGACTAGACAGGCCTTTTTCTGATCAAGCAGAGCTCTCTTTTTGTTCCATGAGGAAGAAGTATGTTACAATCTCTCTGTTTGATCAGACCCAATGTCCACCTAGTCCAGGGGTTCAGCAGGGAGCCAGTCCACTGTCCCTCAGACCTTGTGGGGGGCCGGACCATATTTTGAAGGGGGGAAATGAACGAATTCCTGTACCCCACAAATAACCCAGAGATGCATTTTAAATAAAAGGACACATTCTACTCATGTAAAAACATGCTGATTCCTGGACCGTCCGTGGGCTGGATTTAGAAGGCAGTTGGGCTGGATCCGGCCCCCGGGCCTTAGTTTGCCTACCCATGACCTAGTCCAACCTTTAGCGTTCCACCAGAGGCCCCCAGGCCCCCCTAAAAAAAGCTCAACAAGTTCCAGCACCTCTTTTTCTAGAAAAAAAGCTTTCATAAGCCTAAAGCCAATGTTTGTCCCACAGCAGCTGGCATTCAGCAACTGAACAGGGAGACTCAGTTTAGCTATCATAATGAACAGCCCAAGTCAGCCAAACCTGTTGCCCTCCAGATATTTGCAGGTTACAGCTCCCACCATGATTGATCACTGGCTACACTGGCTGAGTCCAACAGCATCTAGAGGGCAACAAGATAGGGAACGGTAGCCTAAGCTCTGTGAGATTAAGAAAGCTTGTGGCATATGGGGTTTTCAGTTAAGAGAAAGGGTGAATAAGAAGCAACATGATACAGTTTGCAGAATTATGCGTGGCATGAAGGAAATGGCTAGAAGAAAGTATTTCTCCCTCTTTCATAACACTAGAACTCGTGGATGTCCATTGAAGCTGAATTTTGGGAGAGTCCAAGAAAAGAAAGTACTTCTCCATGCAGCCCCTTGTTAAACTATGGAACTCCCTCCTGCAGGACTGCTGCCAATTTGGACGGCTTAAAAAGAGGTTTAGGGATGCAGGTGGCGCCGTGGGTTAAACCACAGAGCCTAGGACTTGCTGATCAGAAGGTTGGCGGTTTGAATCCCCGCGATGGGGTCAGCTCCCGTTGCTCGGTCCCTGCTCCTGCCAACCTAGCAGTTTGAAAGCACGTCAAAGTGCAAGTAGATAAATAGGTACTGCTTCAGCAGGAAGGTAAATGGTATGGGGTCCCTTTACCTTTACCTTTAAAAGAAGTTTAGATGAATTTGTGGAGGAGAAGGCTATCCACAGCTATTGGCCATGATAACTGTGCTCTGCTTTCATTGTCAGACGCCGAAATTATTCTGAATGCCAGTCATTAGAAGCCACAGGAGGGCAGAGTGCCTTTGTGCTCGGGTCTTGCCTGCAGGTTTCCCACAAGCATCTGGGTGGCTACCATGAGAACAGAATGGTGGACTAGATGGACAAAATTGTCACAAAGCCCACGTCCAATGCTACCATCTTGTGGCAGCAGATTCCATAAATTATGTGTTGCATTAACTGGATTATTCTTCCTCTGTCATTCTCATTAGTAATGGTGACCAAAAGTTATATTAAGTGTGTAGGTGACATCCATCTTTCTTCTATCCACTAGACCTTAATGCAGTCAGAAGACGACTGATCCCCTTTCTCCTTTTCGCTTACACATATATTAAATGTTCTCCTTTTAATCCTGCTTCTCCTAAAGGGAAACGAAAGGTATCGTCTTCCCTTTCAACTCTGTTAACCTTTTATTCTGCTTATCTTTGCAACGGCCTTCTCTGCTAGTATAAAAGGACAGGGCAGTGGGTAATTGGGTAGGTTTCTCTTCCCCTCCCCTCCTCAGTCCCGGCTTTTTGCCTGAATGACAATGTATGCCTTAATGGGTTTAACTAGACAATTCAAGCGTAAAATCCATATTCACTGGCCTGTCATTTAACATTTTTTTAAAAGGGGGCAAGGGGCTTGTCCAGGGGGATAGGCGGTCAACCATACTAATGCCATTCCGTGTGTCTGTAGATCACCCTATAGTTGATATTTTACAAAAGAACTCATTGTTTTGTAAAGGCCTTTTGCTTTTTAACCACCCAATGTTTATCCTGTTTCAGTTTTTCTACCCACAAGATTTCCTCGGCTAGGTTTTGTATCCGACTCCTTCAAAATTATAATAAAAATAAATAACTAGGGAGCCCACTCTCATGTTAACCTAGCCCAGCCTTGTCCAACCTGATGTGCAGATGTGTTGGACTATAACTCCCATCAGCCCCAGCCACACAGTGTGTCAAGAAAATTGGGAGTTGTAGCTCATAACATGGGGCGGGGGGCGCATAAGGTCCGGGAGAAGAAAAATCCTCTCCCCTGTCCCAAAAAACAAAGCCTCCCTGGACATGGGAAGATAGGAAGCTGCCCTTATATCGAGGCCACATTCACTCCATACATTTAAACCACAATGGTGCCACTTTAAACACTTGTGGCTTGTCCCAAAGAATTGTGGGAGCTGTAGTTTGCTAAAGATGCTGAGAGGTTTTAGGAGACCCCTTCCCACCCCCGCAGAGCTACAATTCCCAGAGTATGATAACAATAAGTCTATTCTCACAGGGAACTCTCAGCACTCTTGACAAAACTAACCAGGTCCCAGAATTCCTTGGGCGAAGCCATAACTGTTAAAGTGGTGCCATAGTGCTTTAAATGTATAACTTGAACGTGGCTCTCTGAGGCTTCAGTCAGGGTTTTTTCTCAGCCCTAACTATAGATGCCGGAGATTGAATGCGGGGTCTTCTGGATACCAAATAGATCCTCTGCCCCCCACCCCAGTTATGAATGTGGGCAAAACTCCTCAGAGGTGCTCGGGCCCCAGTAACTGCCTTTGTGGTGGCGCTGGGCCTGTCAGTCTCCATTACTATGGGATTTAAGTAAACACCGAAATTACAGTGGTATAATTAGAAGAAGAAGAAACCCATTGGAATTTCTCACTGCCTTGAATTGGCAAATAGACTTAGCAGCCTCGGAAATAATTGCAAGAGACAGAGCATCCCTTCTGTTGCCTTAGGGGCAAACTGGGTCTTTCACTGCGAGGTCATTTTCACCTATGGGCACATTGCAACTTCCAAATAAATCAGTGGTAGTAGACAGAGAGGAATTGGCTTGGTTTGGGGTGGCTGTCTTTTCTTTTATTACTTTTACTATTTCCTCACATTAATTGGTGGGAGATTTTGACCTTGAAATCACCACCACCACATTGGGAAATTTATCTGAGGGGGGAAAGGACCCTGACTTGTGATGCAACTTTAAATGCAAAACAGCAGAATTAAATATGATCTCTTCCTCCTTCAGATGCTCCTTCCAGTGGCCCTTTTCAGTGTTGGTGTTATAAAACCACTTTCCTGTTCCAGAAATCTAAAATGCAATAACTGTCCCAGGCTATCTTCTAGAATTGTCATTTTTAAATAATTAATAGGGAAATTTTCCTCAAGGTTAATCTCCTCCCCACTACAGCAAAACACAAAAAAACCCACAATGAGAGATCTTGTAATAATCAAAAATACCGAACACATCAATTAAATTATTAAAACAGCAGCCAGAGAGAGAGAGAAAACAATGTATTCGATTTTAAAATGCATTGACACAGCAGCTTAATAAAATCTCCTCTGCCTTCCTAAAAATTCAAGAGAAAAGGGGTCGGCATAACTTATTTTGGGGAGGGAGCTTCATAATCTTGGTACCAGGGCTGGATTTAGGTTTGATGAGGCCCTAAGCTGCTGAAGGTAACGGGGCCCTTTATATGTCCAGCTGTCCTTTGTCAACAACAAATTGTCACTGTTTTTTTGTGTTGAATATATGCTATATGGTAATTTATGAACCTAATAGGTATCTAAAGCCCTTTGCACATTACAAAATGTGTATTTTATCAAAGTAATTGTTGAACTTATCTTCTATTTTGGAAATGTACATCCAGTACTTTTTTCCCTTTAATTTTTTTGGGGGGCCCCCAAGAGAGTGGGGCCCTAAACTATAGCTTGTTTAGCTTATACGTAAATGCGGCACTGCTTGATACCCTTTTCGTATACCACTTGAGAGTCTTTTTGGCAAAAGGGCAAGGTATAAATGCTGCAAATAAATAAAATACAGTGAAAACTCGGGTTACATACGCTTCAGGTTACATACGCTTCAGGTTACCTACTCCGCTAACCCAGAAATAGTCGCTCTGGTTAAGAACTTTGCTTCAGGATAAGAACAGAAATTGTGCTCTGGCGGCGCGGCAGCAGCAGGAGGCCCCATTAGCTAAAGTGGTGCTTCAGGTTAAGAACAGTTTCAGGTTAAGAACGGACCTCAGGAATGAATTAAGTACTTAACCCGAGGTACCACTGTAGTAATAACACACACACACACACACCAGCGGTCCACAGAGAAAAATGGTTTGAGAACAAGTGCAGCGCACTACGTGATCTCTTCAGCCCATATGCTTGTAACCATCTCTTAATGTACTTGACTGCATACATCTAAGCATTCCTACCCCCACTTTAACTATAATTGGTTAAGGGTGCTAGGAATGGTAGCTCTGTGAGGTTGGCACCCTTAACAAACTACGGCTCCCAAGATTCTTTGGTGGAAACCATATCATGAAAGCACGGGATGGATGTGACCGTAGTGTCCTCTCACTCTAATGTACCAACGCCACTGAGTTTTGTGTTTCCCCCCACCTCCCAACAGTCTTTCTTCCACACCGTCCTGGAAAACAGCCCTCATTGCAACACAATGGTGGACAACAACCTGCACATCACAAACTGGAACCGCAAGCTGGGTTGCAAGTGCCAGTACAAGAATATTGTGGACTGGTGCGGCTGCTCCCCTAATGATTTCAAGCCGGCCGATTTCCACCGATTTCAGGTAAGTTGGTATTTTATCAGGTTTGTTAGTCACGCCGTCGTAAGGCTGGATCCAGCAGGTCTTTTCTTACGTTCTCATGTGTGAGAGTTGGAGTCCATCATTAACCAGAGGACACCATGCTGACAGCTTCTGCTCTATCCCATACTGTCTGCTCTACTTGACAGCAACTCTCCATGAGTTCTGGTCACTGCCGCCTGGTCCTTTTTCCTTTCTTTTTTAAAAGATGATGCCAAGGGTTGAATCTAGAACCAGCTGCCCTTCCCTCCCACAGAAGCTCCATCTGGTGTTTCAGTCTATGGTGTATCTAGAGCTTTGAACGTTAACTTTTTAAAAGAATCTAGTTCAAGCTCAACATGTCCAGAAAGGAACCAATGCAAGTTCGCTTTCATCCCTTTACATAACAAGCTAGTTCAGTTCACAGTTATAATAATAATAATAATAATAATAATAATAATAATAATAATAATAAATTTTATTTATATCCCGCCCTCCCCAGCCGAAGCTGGGCTCAGGGCGGCTAACAACACTAAAATAGTGCAACATTATAAAAACATTATAAAAATTAATTAAGATCAAAATTGATGGCAACCATAAACTAAAGTTTTGTAAAGATTGCCAGAGGAGGGAGTCAGGCTGCGCCCTGACCAAAGGCCTGGTGGAACAGCTCTGTCTTGCAGGCCCTGCGGAAAGATGTCAAGTCCTGCAGGGCCCTTGTCTCTTGTGACAGAGTGTTCCACCAGGTTGGAGCCACAGCCGAAAAAGCCCTGGCTCTAGTTGAGGCCAGCCTAACCTCTCTGTGGCCTGGGACCTTCAAGATGTTTTTATTTGAAGACCGTAAGTTCCTCTGTGGGGCATACCAGGAGAGGCGGTCACGTAGGTACGAGGGTCCTAGGCCGTATAGGGCTTTGAAGGTTAAAACCAGCACCTTAAACCTGATCCTGTACTCCACTGGGAGCCAGTGCAGCTGGTATAGCAGCGGATGAATGTGATCTCGCAGCGAAGACCCCGTAAGGAGTCTCGCTGCGGCATTCTGCACCCGCTGGAGTTTCTGGGTCAGTCTCAAGGGCAGCCCCACGTAGAGCGAGTTCAATTCAAATTCAACCAAATGACCCTCCCCCCCCAAAAAAAAAAGAACCCCAACATGCAGAAAGTTACTGGCTGCTGTGCTGAAATATAAAATATAATTAAGAAGGCTAAGAAAACATCCAAAAACGCATGCACACAGTGGAAATGTGAATTGTTTACTTATAGCTCGGTCAGCAGAGCTTGAGTCATGGGTTTGAGTCCCACGTTGGGCAAAAGATTCCTGCATTGCAGGGGGTTGGACTGGATCTGACCCTCGTGATCCCTTCCAACTCTACAATTCTATTATTTTTGGGGCTCATCTTTTCATTCTATGATTCTATTTTTCCTCAGAAATTATGATCTTGAAGCTTAAAGGCCCAAAGTGTCTGAAGCATTAAAAAAAACCCACACATGTAAGAGATGATGAACTGGAAATCAGTCAAAGTCCCACCCCAAAATGAATTTAGTTCACATTCTGTTCTCAGCAATTATGGGAGCTATATGTTCAGGCATAGTTCAGATATTTTTGAACTCATTCAGTAAACTTCATTAAACCAAACTAGTTCATTCCAAACACGGGGTGGAGGGCTCCCACTTGCACAAAGGAGGTCCCAGGTTCAGTTGCTGGCATTTTCAGTTTTAAGCATCTCAGGTAGCTGGGTTGCCCAACAAGTTCTGGAGAGACACTGATTTCCCACCCCCTGCCCAAAAGTAAACCTGTATTCCTGGTGAGAATGTTTCATGCATTCCAGGCATTCTGGCTGCAAATGGAGAGAATAAACATAATTGGAGCCACTCCGAAAGCAAATTTGACGGGTGGTGTTGACTTTTCAGAAGGCATGTTGCACCTTTTGATCTTGGCGCTTTCAAGCTTGACACTTTCTATCCCTCTTTATTTAAAAAAATGTGCAGAAAACAAAGAAGGCTTTTACAGTCTAACAGACGGTGTTAGAGAAACACATAAACCGTGAGCAGCATCCCAGTTCAGCCTGTTATAGAAAAAATGTAAGAGCCCCCTATCACCAGCATCCACTTTCCCAAACACTTGTTAACATAACATAGCTTCCACAGACACCAGTGTACCCACCAGTGCGTCCTGTGGTGTTCACAAAAGGTCTGAATAAATATCCCCTCAAAAACACACAAGAGACGATTTGCTTTCCCTGCTCATTTCCTGTTTGCACTGACTCAGCCTCTCTTACATTGAAGCTTTTATGTCATGCCCCCATGGCAGCCATTTTAAGTTATGGCACCCACCCACCCATGGCAGCCATTTGTGTTATGCCAGGCTCAAGGCAGCCATTTTGTGACTGATGCTGGCAGCACTTTCTCAAAATTCTGAATGTACTCATTGGCGCAAAAAGGTTGGCAACCCCTGCGCTCGGACAGCAAATCACCCATACACAAAAGTTCACAATTAAATTACTGGGCCTCATCTCTTTGATACTCATTCTTCCAACCTGCCAGGACTGTGCTGACACATTGCAAGTGGCTTTTTCTTCCCACCCCTACCCCCACCCCGGTTTCTCTACATCTGAACTTTTTATGTCCCGTTTTTGCTGGAATTTTCTGACATCCCATCTTGCATCAGCATGACGTGTAAGGTGGGAACCTTGTGTTCTTCAAAAAAAAATCCACAGAAACCGCGTTGTAAAAAAATTGTTCTTATTGACACAGCAAACCACAAGACCGACCTTCTTTGCGCGCAAATTTGAAGCGGTGGTGAATCAAGAAATAATTGGCCAGCTGGATTACTACTTGTATGGCAACTACCCATCGGGCACTCCAGGCCTGAGATCGTACTGGGAGAATGTCTATGACGAACCAGACGGGATCCATAGCATCAGTGACGTCATGCTGACCATGTACCACTCATTTGCTCGCTTGGGCCTGAGGAGAGCAGAAACCTCCTTCCACACTGATGGTGAAAACAGCTGCCGGTAAGTTCAGAGTTCCTTCAGTCTACAGCAGGTGGCAAGTACCTCTTCTCCTCCACGCAGCTGAGGTCTACATTCCCTCTGGGCTAATCTGTCAGCAGCTGCAAGCCAACTGGGATCAAGAAGCTAAGCTGGTGGGCTCAGGACAGAGTCAAAAATGAGCAGGGAGTCCCCTTCTCCCTGTTTCTCTCTTGCCAATCTCCAGTCTCCATTTCTCTTTCTCTCCAATAATACCCTTTTCACTCTCACTCACTCATGGATTGCAACTGCACATTTCAGCTTTATTTATGTAGACAACAAGGGTAGCACCTGTCTAATATTTAATGGGAGGGAATTCCAGAAGGGAGGTACCATAGCATTAAAAGCCATGAGGCATGGACTCTGCAAGAGGCCCTGTCCTGCAGAGCACAGTGATTGATTGGGTATATAAGGGGCAAGATGGATATTTTAGGTATCCTGGTCCCAAGCTGTACTGTAGAGGAGTTTATACACCACAACCAACACCTTAAACTTAGCCCAGTAGCCAGCTGGCAGCCAGTGCAATTTTTAAAAGTTTGTGAGTCTGGGAGCTGCCATTTAAATTTCCCACAGGACCCGCAAATGCCGAATAGCCCCAAGGGGTTGTGGTGAAAGTAAATGGCAGCTCTCAATAGCTCTCAATTAACTGCTGAGGCTTAAGAGTCCTTGCTCTCCGGGGTCCCATCTCCGTACCCTTTGCCAAGCCCCCACCCCACCCAGGCTTAAAAACAGAGGTTTAAGAAGCAGTGTCGCACATCTTCATTCCAATGAACTCAACATCACTGTAGCTGTAAGAACCTCACCCACTGCCAAACCACTAACTCTGTTGACTTCCGGGTTAGCGCCATCGGCGAAATGGCAGAGTTCTTCCGACCGGAGGAACTGGCTCTGTGGAAACTGGGTCTACCCGCCACGGCGAAGGTGGGGACCCGCTAGAAATCCCAGGTGGAAGAAGCCTGGGAACGTGGGGTTTGGCAGAGCACCAGGAGCGCCTCCCCTACTCGCGGGGGACCCCATTTTGGGGCTCCGGAGTGAAGTAGGGTGATCGGCGTGGTGCTGCGAACTGACTGCTATTTTCACGGTTGGAAGCCGCATTGCCATTGCCGGAGAGCGCTGACTTTTTCCTGTCGACAATTGGACTCTAAACAAGTACCCGTGAGTAGAAACGGAAAATTGGATCAAGAAATATTTTAATTTGGCACCGAAGCGGGAAGGTTCAAAACAGGAAGTCCGCCTTCCGCTTTCTGTAAATAGACTGAAGCAAAAATCTTGTAAGCTAATAGCCTGGAAAGTCGCTTTACAAAGGTCGAAATTTCCTTCATTTATAACCATTAAAACCCTCTTGGAAGCAGGAGAAAAGGGGGGGAAATTAAACTGTTTAAGCCTGCTGGAGAGGGAGTAAAGGAAAATAAGTTTCCACCGTCTCAAACCTGGGAACGGGGTGCCAGAGACAGGAATTATCGGAGACGTTCATTGACTGTGAATGGAACATTTTGACAGATAGCAAGAAAAAAGAGAAACAAATTGATTCCAATGCTGCCTGTTGCATTCTAAAGAAACAAAATATTTGAAAACTGAAAGTAACTTTCTTTTGTTGGACATGATTTAAAAATATGGACACAAATAGAAATTGTATCCTCTAGAGGGAGCTTGTCAAATTGTTGCTGCAGTTTACTTGGGGATTTCACAGCTGCGAGATTAACAAGACTGTGACCTTGAATAAAAATGTGTTTAGAAGAAGTCCTGGTGCTTGCTTTTTGCAAGACAAGTGCTTTGTTGGAGCAGTTGCATGAGAAGGTGGATTTGATGAATGAGAAGTTGGATTTGATGACTGTTGCAACTAGTGAATGTGGACAAATAGGGAATATTGACATAGAAATTATACAGGGACCAACCCAGGAAACTGGTTCGACTGGGCAAATGCAAGGGCAGATAATAATGGAGGAAGCTACGGTGCTACCTCAAGCAACACAGATGGTGAGACCCGAGGCCTTGCAGGAGTATAAGCCGCTGTTTTGGAAGAATGAACTTGAATTAGGCCTGAGGGAGTCTGGAGCTGAGGAGGATCTCAACTTTGGAGAGATTTTGAAATATGCTGTTAAAGATCTTTTGGATTATATTGATGACTGTGGGGAGTGGGACTGTGGGGAATGGGCTGGTTTGGTGTGGGGAGATAGACATGAGTATGGATGGAAATTCCCCGGAGACCTACTCCCTAAGGAGAAAGGAAAGAAACTAAGAAAGAGACCAACAAAAGACAAGGAAAAGTGCAAGTATAAACAAGAAGGAAAAGATCTGCAGAAGGGGCATGGAAGAGACTTAAGAGCCTCGGATATCAGACTACCAGGTTGATGGACTAGATGGAATGGATAATAAGGACTGACACAACCCGAGACCAGGAAGAAGGGACGTTGGATGAAAACTGGAAGAGTCTATAAAGAAAAAATTTTATTTTGGGAATTAGTGTAAAATTAATGAATACTAGGGAGAATGTTGGAAAGAAATTGTCTGGCTTTAGCAGAAATGATATAAGGATAAATAAGTATTAAGTTTTTAAGTTTTAAGGTATTTTACGGTATTTTATGGTAAGATAAGGTTAAGGTATTTTATGGTAAGATAAGGTTAAATAAAGTAAGGTAAATTGAACATCAGAATATGGTGAAAGATGGCTAGGATGTATAGAGTTAATTAATTGGTTATAAGCTAAAATATAGAAAGGATTTGCTGAAACAATGACTGAATCAGGATACAAAAAAAGGGAGGTGTGAGTAAGTCAGGGAAATAGGCAGATGAAAGATAGGATATGGAATGACTGATTTGTTTTTAACTATTTTTATTTTTATTTTTCTGTATTTTGTATCTTTTTGTCTTCTTTTTTTCCTTCTTTTCTTTTTCTTTCTTCCTTTTCATATTTTTGTATTTCTTCTGAAATTTTAATAAATATTATTATAAAAAAAAACCACTAACTCTGTTGTTCCACAGCTAATCAGACTCTTCTCCATTGGCATTTATGTTTTCCAGGTACTACCCAATGGGCCACCCATTCTCCGTCCAACTCTACTTCCTTGCTGATCATTTTCAGGGTTTCCTTGTCAAGCACCATGCTACCAATCTGGCTGCCAGTAAGCTGGAGACCTTAGAGACTTGGGTGATGCCCAAAAAGGTGTTCAAAATTGCAAGTCCACCAAGTGATTTTGGAAGGCTGCAGTTCTCTGAGGTAAGCATTGCTGTTATCTTTTGTTTTTCCCTTCCTCTTTTAAACTGAACAAGGTTTCCTTTTCTTTGTTCTGAAACTACCATGACTCCTACTTCCTAACTGAGGCCAGATCTGCCAGATATGGACTTCTCCACACTTTCATTTGACCCCCATTTTGACTGCACTGTGTTGTGTACCAATTCATTCCCCTGGGTCCCAGAGCTTTTCTCACTGTTCTGAGGCTGTACCTTGGGAAAATCCAATCTTGCTCAGAAAATTCTTATCAGGTGTGCAGAAAATTCAAAGAGAGATGTTGCTTAACCCATTTGCGCTGTGGATAGCTCAGTCGGTAGAGCACGAGATTCTAAACCTCAGGGTTGTGTTTTCAAATTCCACCTTGGGCAAAAACAAAACCTTCATTGCAGGGGGTTGGACTTGATGACCCTTAGGATCCCTTGCGACTCTATAATTCAATGATTGTAAGCGTCAATTCAGCAGGTAAGATCGGATTTTCTTAGCCTGCCAAGAGGATGTTTCCTTGTAATAATTGCTTTAAATTTTTATTGATTCCATTTAATCCCCACCCGTCCTTCAAGGTGTTCAGGATTGCGTGCATAGTTCTCTCCCACCCCCAACATTTTATCCTTCCAACAACCCTGCGAGGTAGTCTGGGAGAGTGACTGGCCCAAGGTCATCCAATGACTTTGATGGCTGAGTTGGATTTTAGTCTCCCTGATTTCAGTCCGACTCTGTCAAGTGCTAAACCGCTCTCATCCTGAGCCACACATTCTTTGCAAATGGCACAGCTGCCTAAAGCTATTTATTTCATCATTTTTTCTTGCTAAATCACAAATTTTAATTAAAGCCCACACAGCTAATTGAACAAATTTTTGTTCGTAGTCATTATGTCCTGGCCTATAAATTCTGCATTTTCTTTGGCAATTGAGAGAGGCTTAGGTAGGCTTCAGTGTTTTTAATGGCATGTGTGGCAAATCGGCGACATTAATGTCCTATTAAGGAGATGGATGCTGGTCTTGTTCTGTTTATTGAGATATCAGTGGATTGAATTGCCGTTTTCATGTCCTGACAAATGATCGCACCAACTGTATTTCTTGGGATTGGCAATTCTTCTGTTGTTTTGCTGGTGTGAGGGCATCTCGCAAGTTAATGAGAAACGCACATGCAAGATAACAGCTGAAACAGTATGTCTAGGTTTTACTTGCAGTATAGTCACAAGCGTCAACCTAACCTATTAAAAATCCCATTGGTTGAACTCAAATTGGGGGCTGGCCAACATTGGTCAACGTTGTTCAGCATCCGCCAAGGCCTACAGCTTTCCCAGGGGCCCCCATTTGGCCCTACTGCTGCTGCACCTCCTACTTACAATTGCTGCCTGCTCACCTGCCTTCTCCAAGAATCAGCAGCCTCAGGACTCATTTTTCAGGGGTCAGAATTGATGCTCATCCATTAACATCAGAGCCTTAAAAATTGGACCAGGCCGATACATGACCTTGGCAACAGTGAATCATATGATCGATTCCCGCAGAAAGCAGGGTTGAAGTCACTGCCTTGCAGCTGATGGGAACTTGATCACCCTACAGAAATCAGCTTTGCAAGCCACTTTAACTAGTGGTTGGGGCAACGCATCTGTCAATCATCAGATGCCATCATGATGTCAGGTGACTGGCCAGCCAGGTGATTGTCCCACCCACCAGTCAAAGTTGGTCTGCGGGGGTGAGGATCAAGAAGGTTCCAGCCTACCAAGCCAAAAAGGTTTCCCATCCCTGGTAGTGACAGTAGTGAGCCAGATAAACACTATTTTGTTCACTGGGGCACAGAGATGGGGAGCCTATGGTCTTCCAGATGTTGCTGGACTACAGCTCCCATGACCCTTCATTGTCAGCCGTGTTGGCGTTGGCTGTGGCTGTTGGGAGTTGGAGCCCAACCACTTCCAAAGGGTGGTAGTTTCCCAGTAGGAGGTTAATTCCATGTGACGTAGGTATCACCTCTTCATTTGTGTTTGTGTTTTTTGTTTTTGGTTTTTGAGAAAGATGACATCCGTCCAAAGGGAAAGAGAAAGATGGACTTGGATTTCATTTAGGCATTCAGGGACTTCTGCACTAAGCCTTATCGGCGGAACTCGAAAAAAGTTTGTTTCTAGCCTCGTTAGCAGTTGCAATTCATCACAGAGAACAAAGTGAACTGGGCGGCAGGCAATTAGTGTCTTCTGTGTGGACCTAATGGTCCCCGTTTGTGGTGAGCAATGAGACACAAGCTAGTAATCAAGGCATAATTTATCTTGGGCAAATTTTAAGTGCAAACCCAAGCAGGGACCGGAATAAGTGATGCAAAAGCAGAGTAGGGAGTTAAGGAGCACCCTTTCCCCCTCCCCCAACCTCTTCAGAGGAAAACTGCAAGTGAGTGGAATCTCTGATGGCACAGAAGTACAAGAGGATGAATGAGACACAGTGGTGATCAGCCTGTCTGCAGTACAGAAAGTGGTGACTTTGGGAGTTTAAACGCTTAGCAGAAGTGAACTTGATGCAGAATCCCTGTTGCAATCACACTGGGACTGAGTTTAGAAAAGTAAGAAAGCTACCTTTATTGCAGGAAATGCATGCTTGATAGGACAGGTCCTAGTCCTAACCAGCTGAGGTGGAGAATGCAATGGGCCATGCTTAACTCTTGCATCTCAGCAGGAGAGAGACCAAGTTGGAGGCAGTATTTCTTCTGAATGCCACCTGCTGGAAGACAGGGTGCTGTTGCGCTCAAGTCTTGCTTGTAGACTTCCCATAGGCATCTTGTGGACCACTATGAGAACAAAATTCTGGACTAGATGGACCACTGGCCTGATCCAGCAGGGCTGCACTTATGTGAACTGCATGGGGGAGGCAAAAAGCTAGTGAGTAACTGGGTCTCAATCTGCGCATTCGTCCAGGAGGTGTCAATCAGCTGATAGTCGGGGCTTCAAATCTCCACACGCTGCTCTCTGCAAGGATCACCCACCAGTGGCTCAGTGGTGCTTGCAGAGAGACCTGAGTCTGATCTGAAGGCCCAAGAATCTGCTTTTGTCACCAGTGAAGGCATCGTCTCTTTGGATTTGTGCCTTCTGTACCTTCTCCCACCTTCTTCCTCCTTGTGTGTGTGTGACCTGGGGAGTTCATACTTCACTGATTACAAATACTTTCAGCAACCGGTGCATGCCACATTTAATTGCAGTTACTTGTGTCCCTGTTGCCCCTTGGATAGTAGCAAACGATTACAGCTATCTCAGGCATAGCTGAAACATTGGGGTGATGGGGAGAGAACAGCCAAGAAAATGTAAAGTCTGTTCAATGTTTGTGGTTGGTTGTAAATCTGTGTAGTTCTATATAGAAACTTGTTGTTCTGTGATTCTTCCCTTCATTCCTGCCACCACCTACTGGGCGTTAAAAAAAAATCAGTTAAAGCTGTTCCAGGTGGTGTCAGTCTGAGCAGGCAACCTGCAGGTAACATATTACAAGCATCGGTGCTTTAGTTCCAACAAGAATTATGAAGGGTCCTTAGAAGTAATGCCGTGGCAAATGTAGAAGTGCAGGTCCCCTTCATGATCAGTCACAGCTGTGACCTCCTCATAGCCACACCCCTTTCTGAGACTATACAGCTTTCTATATTTATACAATGATCCTATGATTTTGTATTAATAATAATTAGGGATGCATTGCAATGATGCGCTGGCTTTCTACTAGATCTACTATTTTCTATGCACGTATAACTGGGGCAGATGGTGCTCATCAGCCTGAGAAGGTAGCCCATCCCATCTAGGAGAAGCAAAACTCTGATCCTAAACTTCCACTGCCTTGCGGGATATCTTCGGGAGAAGAACAGCTAAGGAGTAAACCCTACACAAATCCAGAGTGGAGTCCCTAAGGCAATTGGACGGTGCCTTGTACGCCTTCTTCCAGCAACTCCTGTAGCCAGGCTGGTGCCAAATGTATTGCTCTGCTTTCCTTTGGACCACATGAGCAAGAATGAGGAGGGGGTCTTGTTGTCTGAGTAGCCCAGAGCCTCCATACATGCTGCCTTGGCTTGCTCCTCAGAGAGGTCATTTCTGTGCTGTTAACGCAGCGGTTTGGCTTCATCCCCAGAGGTGCACTCCATTGTCTCTGGAGACAGACAGATGCCAACAAAATATGAGGAAATCATTTTGAGTATATCAGGGAAAATCAAGTTGTGTTTCCCTTGTATGTCACAGAACTTGCACACCATTCTCTTGAAACTCACACACCTTGTGTTTCCGGCATTCCTAAATGCTTAGCTTTAGAGCTACAGAACAGAAGAGCTCCACCTCCTCAATGTTATTGCCACTTGCCTGTTCCAGAGTGACCCTAGGAGACAGTCCTCAGGGACTGACTCGCCTCCTTTCAGTCTGGCTCCTGTGAGCACAAAAGGTGAAAGCACTTCTTCTCAGTTGCGCAAAAGCTCCCCCTTCATGCAGATTGGGTGGTCCCGGGGTGCTGGAGACGAGGACCCTGCTGCAGGAATAGTAATTGGTCTTTGACTCCCTGCGACCCCACAGAACCCCATCTCTGGTCCCTAGCATTGACACAGAGATTGCATTCACAGATGCACAGGAAGGATGGCTACTGGCTGCCCCTGTCAATCATTTAGCTCCACTTATCTCTTCCTTAGAAGATAATTCCCCCCAAAAAAACAACAGTGGGATGGAGAGCAGCAGAGCAACTCAGGACCCAGGACCTTGTAGCAGCCATCCAGTGCGACAATTACAAAAAAGAACAGAATATGGTGATTTTTAAAGCAGTTGGTTGTTTCTTTCAGTGTTACCTGATGTGCAATGCTTCTATTTACACTTCAGATTGGAACCGACTGGGATGCTAAGGAGAGAATATTCCGGAACTTTGGGGGACTCATTGGGCCCATGGATGAACCAATCGGCATGCAGAAGTGGGGGAAGGGCCCCAACGTCACTGTTACTGTCATCTGGGTGGACCCCACAAACACCATCGCCGCTACGTATGATATCCTAATAGAATCCAGTGCGGAGTTTACTCACTACAAGCCGCCGTTGAATTTGCCTCTCCGTCCGGGAATCTGGACTGTTAAGATCCTGCATCACTGGGTCCCTGTAGCGGAAACCAAATTCCTGGTGTCTCCTCTGACATTTTCCAACAGGCAAAGCATCAGGCAAGGTAAGTCCTTTTTGCAAACCAAACCGTTATTTGCAATTACAGCTTGGCCACAGGTGCTTAACTAAGATGGGGCTTGGGTCAGATCCAGAAAGCCTCTTCTTATTTTTCTCATAACATGATGGTGGCCATCAACTTAGATTGCATTAAAATGGAAATGGAACGTAAGGTTTATCTACGGCTGCTAGTTATGAGGGATACATGCTACCTCCAGGATCAGGCGGGGGGTATTGCCTCTGAATTGTCGTTGTTTTGTGATTGTCAGTTTATTTACATACCACATTTTCCTCAAGCAAATCTCTGCTCAAAGCAGTTCACAAAGTCTAAATACAGTGATATGGTAACAATGCATAATAAGACATACAATATCACTGCAACATACTAAAAAATTGATAAGCAGCAATTAACACTTCATTTTGCATATATAAATGTTTAAGTAAGCATGCAGCTGGAGAGTAATAGCAGACGATGAACACATTCTGCCTGTTGGTTTCTGTGCTGCATCCTAGAGGGGGAAGAGATGTCAACAAAAGCATGTTCCGTATCTTCCATAGGCTCACACCTAAGGGGTCAAAGAAGGCACTGACTCCTGTCACGGCTGCTGTAAGGATGGATTTATTTCAGGTCTGTGGCTTCACAGGCCTAACTATTCTGGCCTGTTTCCACTGTCCTGCTTCTCTGAGACTGTTTGCATCCTCCTGGGTCACATTGACACCATACATTTAAAGCAGTATGATACCACTTTAAAGAATCAAGACGTCCCGCAAAGAATCTTGGGAGTGCTAATTTGTTAAGGGTGCTGAGAGCTGTTAGGAGGCCCCAATCCCCCTCACAGTTAAGCCATGCTGAGAATCGTCATTCTGTGAGGGGCGCAGGGGTCTGCGAAGAACCCTCAGCACCCTTAACAACCTGCAGCTCCCATAATTCTTTGGGGGGGAGCCATGACCATCTAACGTGGTACTGTACTGCTTTAAATGTGTGGTGTGAATGTGGCAGAGGTTTCCTGTTCTTTCTCTTTTGGCTGAGGCAGCTGTACACCTCCCCTCCCATCAGGCAGGTGAATGTGAGGACACTGCCTAGCTCCTTCCAGCGCTGGAATCCAGTCAAGGATTCCTCAGAAGCCATTCCTTGTTTGCTGCTTGGTGGTAGGGGATCAGGGCCTCTTTAAAGGGCAAAGTGCTGGCGAATGAGCCCCTGCAACTCATTACAGCATCCCAGAGGCATCTGGTTGGCCACCGTAGGACAAAAAGATGCTGGACTAGATGAGCCTTTGATCTGATGCATCATGACTGCTTCTTAGTACAACACAGGATGCAGTCCAAACAAAGTTAAAGCACCGTAAACTTTCCTTAATTTCAGCAGAAGAGCCTGTTAGAGTCAAGCGCTTTGATAATGACCACAGAGATTAAGGAGTATTCTACTCACTTGAGGAAGGAAAAATGCTGGAAAAAGCATTGCCCTTCTATTATTTATTGTACTGGTGCAACTCAAGGTGCAAGGGGCGGCTTTAGGTAATGATTATACGAAGGAACCAATGCAGTGCTGTCATCTAAAATGCAGGTATAGAAGGGGGACCTGTTGCAGCTTCAAGTGCTCCTGTTCAAGCAGACAGTCATGCCCTCTTCCAGGACGCTCCGTTCCTTTCCCACCCCCATTTTCATTTCCATCTTCCCAAGGCTACATGCTAGTGATGGATGAGGCCAGAAGCGCAAGGAGGCAGAGCAATGTGTGTATATTTTGCCTTTGTTCTGCAGCCCTGTGTAGGGAAGTTTTTAGTGTTTGTTACATCTTACTGTGTTTTCATTTGTTGGAAGCCGCTCAGAGTGGCTTGGGTAACCCAGTCAGATGGGTGGCACATAAATATTTTTATAGTTTCTATGCACCGTGACGCCACCACGCCTCTCTAAGCGCCATCCAGGCAAGCAAGAGGCATTATCAGGGTTCCAGGACACATTTCACAGCCAGGGAAGAAAAAAGGAGCGGGACAAAGCAGGGGTGGTTCAAGATGTGGCCCAAGAGGATATGTGGCCTTGAGAGAGCCCTGAGAGCCAGACAGAGAGGGCTGAAGGGCCACATTTGGGAGCCTGAAGTCCACACAGTTGGAATACCACGGAAAAGGATACATGATTTCAAGAGGCACACTGAGATTAGAGCAGAAGTTTAGAAGAGCATTCGCAGTGTGAGCTTTTGAGTGTGCCTCTCCAAGACCTTGCAGTTCAGAAACATTATGCTGCATGCGGAAAATTGTTATAAAGCCTCTTAGCTTTCTTTTCTTTTCTTTTTTCTTCCTTTTTTCAGCATTTTTTCGCTTTGCCACCACTTGCATTACTTAAACTTACTTCTAATGCCAGATAAATGCTGTGAAACTGACAGAAAAATTAGGACATCTCTAAGAGCCATTTTTCTGATATTTTGTGAACAATGCCAAGGCTGCCACACACACAGAAAATCACTACGCACCTCTAGATTCAAAGAGCAGTGTAATGAGACCTGCCTTTTATGAAGGATAAATAATAGGGCAGAACTAAAGGATGGGGAGAGGGTAGCTCATTTTCCGTAAACTTCTTCAGCCACAGTGATTTCCCCACCCCCCACCCCACCCAAGGATCATGTCAAAATGGGGCTGAATGCCTATTCAGAGTGAGGGCAGTGTGATGGAGGGCATGGCACATATCAGAAGCAGCCTGCCTCTGAATGACAGTTGCTGGGATTCGCAAGTGGGGACAGTTTGGCTCTGCTCACGTCCAGCTTGTGGGCTTCTCACAGGCATCTGGTTGACCAAGAACAGGATGCTGGACTAGATAAGCCCTTGGTCTGATCCAGCAGGTGCCTACAGTGAGAGCTCATGCCATCTGAATAAATCAGGTAGAATTTGACTGCCTTGGCAAGCGAATTATATGATCAAAGCCATAATAAGCCAGACAGAAACAGCTTGTTTAATATAACTGAATAATCGGGGTTTGCAAGGGAGGGGGTTTACCTCAAAATATAAAACTTAAGTCTCAGAGAACCACGAAGAGTGTCCAAGCCAGGGAGACGGAGCCTTAGCCAATTTACAACAGAAGAGCAAACCATTGCTTCCTTGCACAAAAGGAAGAGCTTAGATAATTGGCACAAACTGCAAATTAAACAGGCGACGTGGCAGGAATTGTAGACACTAGTATGTCATTCCTGGCCCACAGACCCACTGGAACACACAGCATAGTTCTCCAAGTCTGAGAGGGCCTTCTTGAATGAAGGCATTTTGCCCTGGAGGTGGTATGTATGTTTTGGCAGAGTTCGGACAAGTCCCTTCCTAGCATCAAGTCTAGGCTGTGGGGAAATCCATTAACCCCAACCACCTCCATCCCAATTTCCATATGTGAATTTTGAGGCAAAAATCCCAGCTAGTTTCCTACAGGCAGTTTTAAGCAACTTTCATGTAGCACCGTGGACACTCAATGAAGCTGGATGTTAGAAAGTTCAAGACAGATGAAAAGAAAGCACTTTCAAAGTTAAACTATGGAACTTGCTTCCACGGGAGGTAGTGACCAGCACCAAATTGGATGGCTTCAGAATCCTAATTGCTGGAAACCACAGGAGGGAAGAGTGCTCTCATGCTTGAATCCTGCTTGTTGGTTTCCCACAGGCAATTGTTCAGCCACTATGAGAACAGGATGCTGGACTCGATGAGCCATAGGGCTGATCCACAAGGCACTTGTTATGTCCATTCCAGTGATTGCTCTGTACAGTGGTACCTCGGGTTACATACGCTTCAGGTTACATACGCTTCAGGTTACAGACTCCGTTAACCAGAAATAGTACCTCGGGTTAAGAACTTTGCTTCAGGATGAGAACAGAAATAGTGCTCCGGCAGCGCAGCAGCAGCAGCAGGAGGCCACATTAGCTAAAGTGGTGCTTCAGGTTAAGAACAGTTTCAGGTTAAGAACGGACCTCCAGAACGAATTAAGTACCGTACTTAACCCAAGGTACCACTGTACTGCTTTTAATGAAGGTGGCGTTCCCATTTTTGTATTGCTACACACTGTGCCAGTATTTCATTAGGAGGCGTGGTCTATGGCTACTTTGTTCACGCAATTATTTATTTATTTCATAAAATTTATACGCTGCTTGATTTGTCAAAGCAGTTTACAAAAAAAAATGTAAAGCAGTAAAGTTATCACCAAGAAAAGTTAACAACAGTAATTTAAGACGTTCAAAAAATTAAGGTAGCAATAAATTAAAAACTCACGTCAACTTTCTAAACATCTGGGTAGCTTTGTCTAAACAAAAATGTTTTTAGCATCCACTAGAAAGAGCACACTGAAGGTGCCTGCCCGATATCAAGAGGCAGGGAGTTCCAAAGGGTCGGTGCCGCCATACTAAACCACCAAATGGTTTTGAATGGCAGCCCTACGCAGAGCGTGCTAACGGTAGTTTTGATCTGAAGGTCAGATTGATGCGAAGCATCTCAACTTTGGATCTCGGTTTGTTGTTGTTTTTACAGAAGAAGCCACGAGGTTGCACGGCGGACCTCCGAAGAACGCCTACATGGAGCAGAGTTTCCAAGGCCTCAACCCGGTTCTGAATATCCCCATCGACGCTGCACAGGTGGACCAAGCAAAGAAGAATGCAGCCCTTACGGGCAGCAAGCTGGAGAACTGGGTGGACAAACTGGTGGGAGGCATGTGGTCAGCTGTGGATATCTGCAGCACAGGCCCCACCTCCTGCCCAGTCATCCAGGCCTGTAGCCAGACGTCTTGGAGTTCACTCAGCCCAGACCCAAAATCTGAGCTGGGGCCTGTTAAACCAGACGGCCGTTTGAGGTAGCACAGGGTACACACATCCCTTCACTGGCTTTTAAAGGGGAATTTGACATGGTTTCTCTTGTGACCCGGGGGGAGGATTATCCACCTGCCCTCCTAAACTTGGGCTGGATTAACTGCCAGGCATCCTTCAAGAAAAGGTATGATTTAGTTTTCATGTAGTTCCTGGAAGTGGTACGGAGGGTCGCCAGCTAATTTCATCGAATGGCTGTCATTTTAAGCTCCGGGAAGGTGTGGAGAGAAGGAAACCGGTTTTTAAAACATGCCTTAAGTTTTTAGTGCGGGTGCAGTATCAAGACTACAGATTATTTAAAACCTCAATCTGAGGTGTGTTGGCTATTTTATCACACACACACACATACACAGCTGATAAATAGATGGGAAATGAGTAGCAAAATGGCAGCCGGTTTCAAATGCTGAAATTGCCATCGTTCCCCATGCCATCACTTCCCAAAGCAGCCTAGCAAAAGTGTTGACATTATCACTATGCCAAGCCGTGTTTTCACTGGCAAGGACTTGGGGCTCCCCATCCCCCTTTGGTTATGTATGTAACTATGTATTTATTTATTTATTTCAGTCTGACACACACACACACAAAACTCACTGATACTCACAAGAGTTCAATATTTGTCATAGCAGACTACAAAACACTTGCAGACAGCCCCAATGGGAAGAAACCCCTTCCTCTACCCCAGCATTTTTAAGAAGTGTTTTCAGGCAGGGAAATAGCAGCTGTTTAGGGAAGTTTTTAATGTTTAATGTATTGTGTTTTTAATATTCAGTTGGGAGCCTCCCCGAGTGGCTGTAGAAACCCAGCCAGATGGGTGGGGTATAAATAATAAATTATTATTATTATATAGTTATAAGAGGGAAAGAGTTCAACTACTCCCACCAGCCTGTGCTTAATCCTCAAGTTACAGGAAGCTGCCTCAGACCCTCAAGAGCTGCTGCCGGTCAGAGCAGTCAGCCCTGGGCTTGGTTTCAGGCAGTTTCCAATATTCTGATTTTAGAAGGTTGCAGGAGGGAATCCTGGGTAGGGCGCAAAGCAGGAATACCAGCAGTAGGTGGCGCCAGTGCAAGGCAGAGGCAACTCATTCTAGTCTTGTCCCCATCTTCCTCCCCGATAAATTTCTACTGAGGGCAAGGGAGGAGGAGGAAGATGACAGCACTGTGCCCCCCAAGAATGGTTGTCAGCAAGAAGACAGGCACATGGGCTTATGGGAATTAAGGCCGAGACTGATGGGGCAATCACCCCAGTGGGTCAGTTTAGGACAAATGACTCTTTGGGGCTAGTGTTAAAAGCTGCTCTTCCATAGCAGGGAGAGCAGCGCCCCCTGGAGTGCATTTATGTGTTTTACCTGTGACATTTTAGCAGGTCTTGAGCACAGTTGTTTTTCCACTTTGGGAGCTGGTGGCATATCATTTGGTCCCCAGGCAGCCTAACACTGAGGAAAAAGTATAGATTCTGTTAACATTCAAATGGCATTTTAGTCCAGTTAATTTCTAGCTAAGCTCTTCGGCGTAAGTTGTGCAATCTACATATACAGGTTTGTGTGTTTGTGTAAAAATAGCCAGTTAATGTATTTTTTCTAAAAAGGTTTCTTTCTCTTCTCTCCCTCCACCCCCATTTTGCGCCTGTGTAAAACTTTCAGGCCTACTCTAGTGCAATCCTGTGCCTGGGCGTAAGGGCACTTCCAGACTGCCACTGTTTTGCTGTGGGATTCAGTCACATACTGGCAAGTTCAAGTTGTGCAATAGTAATTGATTGGGAGGGTCCAGTGACAAACAAGCTTCCCCCGTCCCACCCCAGACTGAACTTCCTTGAGATAAGGAAAGTAATGGCAAATTGCATTGGAAAGTGTTGGCTTTTAAGACCACATCACCTAACCTATCTCAGAAACAAAGCAGAACGAATGACCATTCAAACCGCCATCTCCTTGCAAACAAATCAGGTTGGATGGTCGGTAAACTGGTACCCTGGAAGCAGCCTCAATCCCAATTAGTTTAGCGGGGCTTCCTTCTGAGTAGACCTGCACAGACTTGCACTGTTCTGTAAGCTCGCTCACCTGTTGGGAGAGCCTGACGACAGAAGAAGCACGTCGCAAGAATCAGTTAAATTCCCTTTTAAAACAACTGCAATGGTGACCGTAAAAAAAAAAAGAAACTTCTGAGTTTCCAGTGGCTTGCTAATGTTTTTCCTCTCACCATACTGTTTGGTTTAAAGCTACTACCGTTCGCTTTGGACTTTGAAATTGCAGTGTCAGCTGTGCTGGCATGAAGGCAGAGCATTAAATGTTTAGAGCTGGCAGCAAAGGAGGCTACATAGGAGGGCGGTTTTAGGTATTTATTTGTATTTTTAGTCAATGACTAATTAGTAGGTGCTGCTTATGCAGCTTGGAGATTATCTTATCTTACTAACGAAAGCTGCCTTTATTAAGAAAAGGCCTTTTTTAAGAAAAACAAAACAAAACAAAAAGACATCTCATTTCTCCCCCTTCCCTTTTCCTGCATTCTTGATTTCCACCCGAATAAGAATTCTGACTACAAAAAAAGAAAACCTAGATGTTCCAATTGCTGATAAAAGAGGGGAGAGAGGATGGAACCCATTCCGTCAGAAATCGTCCAGTCAGAGGTAGCAGCTGCTCATATCAGTGTACCCATCCATGTCTATCAGAATCCTAGAAAACCACAGTTCTATAGGTCCACATGGTGCTTCCATGATCTCTGCCATTGTCCCTGCTGGCAAGGGCTGATGGGGGTTTGAGTCCAATAACATCTGGAGGGCCATGGATTTCCCTGTCCATGGCTTAGGTGCTTCTGTAAGAAGACCTTCTTTCCTGGAGAACCGTCCCAAGTCCTAGCAGAAGACCAGGAGCCCAACATTCTCATGCTGAAACAAGGAAAACCCAGATTTCCATCCAGCCTTGCGGGGCTTATTCATTCATCTGTGTTCATCACTCTCTGAGCTGCACCCAAGTGGTCTTCCTTGAAAACGACTGTGCTGAGTTGATGTGAGCCAATGGCGTTTGATGTTTGGCAGGCATCTCCCATGCTCGGGTCATTGCTTCAGGTTGTGCTCACTGAGCGCCGAATGATGCATATGCAAATCTGCCCAAGCTGGGATTCTGTCCATCCCTCTCCTTGAGCGTCTCAGGTCAAGGCAGCTTCTTAAATCTATGGTACAGATCACTCAGCATGCAGCAAGTCCCCACAGTTGCTCCCAGTAGACTGTGACGCATCTTGAGCTTGACTCCCTGGTTATGTGGACTGTGGAAACAGATCCACTGCCTGGAGCTTCTAGCACACGGATGAAGCCCTACACCGGGATTCCCAAAAGCTTCATCTATAGGCTGAACGGATGGGAAAGTAACTGCTGAGTCCACCAGGTTCTGCTTGCCTGCAACATCCGCTCATTCTTGGCACATCAGCACCCTGTGGATGCAACTCTTTGCACATTCGCAGAAGAATGAGATCTGTGGCTCAACGGGCATGTAACCGTGTGCAGGATCTGAGCCACATTCTTTAGACCATTCTGGGCGCTCCACTTTCACTCCACCTACCCATCAGCTCTTGTGCTACACCACCTCCATGCGGAATGTAACACGTTTGAACTCGTGCAAGGAATCTTTGTGGTTATTCAAGAGCTTCCAGGGAGCACAAAACCCCAAGATAACACTGAGCAACGTAGGGAGGGCTTAGCTCAGCTGTAGATCCTCTGCTTTGCACGCAGAGGGTCCCAGGTTCAGTCCTTGGCATCTTCGGGTAAAGCTGGGAGCGAAACCTCTTTGAAACCCTGGACAGCCACTGCCAGTCAGTGTAGACAATGCTGAGCTCGATGGACCAGTGGTCTAACTCAATATAAGGCAGCTTCCTATGTTCCTTTCATTAGGCAGCTGTAAGAGTCCTTATGTAATGCAAAATATTCTTTACTCTCCTCCTTCTCCCCCTCCCCTGATTCCTGATGCTTCAGAGGTGGCCCTTTGCACTTCATTCCGAAGCATTAAATATATATGTATGTATTTTCCAGCTTAGTATCACGGTAGCAGTTTATGTCATGTTTTTCTTGACAAGTTCAGATGCTGTTAATCAGGCATGGTGGGGAGAACTGTGGCCCTCCAGATATTGCTGGACTACAATTCCCATCATCCTGCAGGGGGGCCCTCCATCCTTGCAGTTTCCTCCCCAAAACCACCTGTTTTCATTCTCTCACTTTCCTGCCCAATTGCTTCTGCCTTGGTTACCTTCTTTTGCTACCAAAGGTACTACCTCACTAATACTTTGAAACGTGTTTACCTAATGAAAACAAGAAAAGAGGGTTTGGGGAAAGTGGGGGGAAATAGCTGAATGTACAATCTATGCAAATTCTTTCTTTCTCTTTCTTTCTTTCTCTCTCTCTCTCTCTTAGTAATTTAAAATAAAAAAGACAAAGAAAGAAAACTTATAAGTATTAGAACTTGCCAAATAAACAGCAAGATACTGTACAGGTGCCTCTGATAGCAGAGCGATCTTCTACCCGGCACAGTTCATTGTGCCGTATTTGTATATTATAAAAAAATGAGTTGTCTTTTGGTTCCGTTTGTGATTAGAATCACCCTTGATGGAAGGAGGTGGTTGGCGTTGCTTTGTTAAAGAACAGCACCTTCAGATTTGCTGGGGAAATATGCCGGACGAAGAAATGGAGCGTGCTTTGTAGGGGGGTTTTTTATGTTGGTTGCCATTAACAAACAGCGATGGCAACAGCAAAAAAGTGTGGGGCACTGGCTCCTTTTTAAAAAAAGCTTGGGAGGCTGTTGGTTGAGAGATTTCCCTATGGGTAAATCAGGTTATCTGGACTGTTTCCAACTCAGTGTTCATGCCATGGCATCCTATGAGTTGCCCCTTTTAGAGAAGCCTTAAGTTCTTTCATCTTTTTTTCAATGTGGCCTTAAAACTGTGTGTGTGTGGAAATTTTAGCTGTTGTATATTCTTTCTCTCTTGACTATTGTCAACGTATTAAAAAACAAAAGCACCTTGAGATGACTGTGGCCTTTTTTTTTTCCCGCACCCTCCTGCTGCTGCTGTACAACTGTCACTTTTTACACACAGTGCAAGTCCACGAAATGACATGTTTATAACTGCAAGATCCTGGGGGAGGATGGAGATGGGGCAACATTTTGCAGAAAAGATCAGCATTATCCATTTTTGCAGAAAGAAAGGAGGCTTTGCAAATATCAGCAGTTTTCCTTTTGCAACACATTGATGGTAAGAGGGTATGATCCCTCTCACTAATGGGGAATGTGCCTTGGAAGATTACTCCTGGGTTTTTACACCCATAAAAATCTGTTCCACACACCTATCTGAGTGCAGAGAAAGGTGACCAAGAAGATGAAGGGTCTGGACACCAAGCCTTGTGAGGAATGGTTGAGGGAGTTGGGTATGCTTAGTCTGGATAAGAGAAGGCTGAGAGGTGATATGATAGCCAAATATCTGAAGGGCTGTCGCATGAAGATGGAGCAAGCTTGTTTTCTGCTGCACTGGAGGGTAGGACCCAAACCAATGGATTCAAGTTACAAGAAAGGAGATTAACAGAATCATAGAACTGTAGAGTCAATAGTCTATTCAGGGAGGTACACTGACCAAAGACAGTCCAGTGCAGCTGATCAATACAAACAAGGAAGCGTTTGACAACAAAACATTTGCAGGATCATGAGTCCTGGAGTTCAGCCTGCAACAGACCCAGTTAGTGGAGTTGTTGAGACCACCATCATCATTTTGTATTCGGTAACTGCCCTTCACCCAGGGCAGGTTACGTATATCTTTGAAAATATAATGCAATTAAAATGTACCTATTCATTTGCAATCTAGCTGGGTTGGAAGTTTCCACAGGAAACTTTTCCAGTGAACTTCAGGAGGTGGAGGAGAACAGGGGAATGAAATGGGGGAAATCAATGAATTTTCAGGGATTGGGGACACCATTTTTTGCCACTCAACCGCTTTATTTGATTTAAAACAAAAAATATATAAGCTTTCTAACTTCTTTGCCTCAGTGTCCATGAGACAACCAGTTGCCCGACCTGGTTCCTGTTTTTCACAAAATGGCCTGGTGGGAACATCTTGTATAGTGTGACTTGGGACTCCTCAAGACTGTTGGTATTCATTCTGTCTCATATCATTAATGCAATAATAGTGCATAAGTGATGGGTTTATACTGGACTGTCCGCACATCATTCTGTTTTGTTAGTTTTTCTGTGATTCTTCCCCACCATTACCACATTATTGCTGTCTGGAGGGGCACCCTGGCATTATAGTTCAATGAAAATGGAACAAAAAAAAAGCCCAGACATTGGTTGTATAAGTGACAGGATTCCACCAAGTAGTTTCAGGACATGCACTGATTGGCCAACAAAGCAGCATGTCTGCCCCAAAACTTTTAGAGGTGTAAACAGAATGAAAACAGGATTACATATAACCTCCCCAAGATCATATGGAGCACAGGCCATTAAGGATTCTTCAGCTGTGATTCCTGCATTGCTGGACTAGATGTCCCAACTCTACAATTCTGTGGTTCTGTGGACATGCAGTACAGCCTAACATCATCAGGAGGGCTACAGGTTTCCCAGCCTTGCTTTGGGCTGCTGTTCTGGAAGGAGCAGTATATAACCCAGCCTTGACCAGCAGAGAAGGGGGGGGGGAGATTATGCTCCCAAATGCCTGCCCTCCCAAAAGGTGTTTCACTGAGCTCCCCCTCCTCCTCTTCTTCCAAGTGTCAGAAGAAAATGCAAAGCTGCTCTAGGCACAGCAGGGGAGCCTGTTCCTTGCTTTGCCCCATGCTGTGCTCACCACATCCCTGTCTAATCCAGAGAGGATGGTTTTAGCTTTTTACTAAGGAGATTGCATCAGCACTGGTCAGGAGACCTGGAAGCAGAGGGAGGGCATTTCCTAAAGGAATGTGAATTTTTAGGAGGACACCTCCAAAAGAGGGATGAGGAACCTCTGATGCAAGGCCCAAATGTGGCCCTCAGGACCCAGGAAAGGCCAAACACCCCTTCAAGCGACACCCACCACTGACCCTGCATCTCATCCCCAAGTGTTTTTGCCAGGCTGGAATGTGTCCTTGAACTCCAATGTCTCCAGTTGGTGAACATGTGCAGAAATTAGCCTACTGTACATACGTTTTAAATAAAAATAAATGCATTCATTGCCCTGCCCACTTTTACCTCTGGCCCCACCCATCACTGGCATATGGCCCCTGGAAGATTGCCCAGAAGGGAATGTGGCCCTCAGGCTGCAAAAAGGGCTCCCCAGCTGTGATCTAATATAACAGGGAGCATTGATACTTAGCGCTATGGCACCTGGGTTGGATTTCCCTCCCTGCTAAACCACAGTATTGTATATTGGGGAGACAGTGGCCAGGAATGTGGGTGGGGGGAAATGGGCAAAAGCATGGGAAATGGAGCTTCGTACATCATCTGAAATGGCAGCCACTGCAGGGAAAAAAAATCAGATGTAAGGAAAAAAAGTGGCCTTGCACTTGTGGAAAAGCTTGAGCTGTGAGAAATTCCTATATTTCTGGCAACCCAGCACAGAAAGCGTCGCGGAAATATTGGAACATGTGACACGGAGCATAAGACCCCTCCAAACTCCCCTGTAGTGATATTTTACTTTTGCTAAGATGTATAACAGCAATGTTTTCTGTTGGTGCTGTTGGGGTTCAGGTCAGATGTTCTTGATCCAAGGGGAAGCTGGCATCTCTCCCCCCCCCCATGACCCCCACTATGGACCCTTCTAGATTTCCATTTATTGTGCATTCATGATGATTAGCGCTCATGATTGTGTCAGGGCAGGTATAATCCCACTCCTAATACAGTTTGCACCCCTATTACCCTCACAGAGCAGCAACTCCCAGGGTTTCCTATGAAGAGGGATGAATTGTTAAACCACTCTGGGAATTGTATTTTTGGGAGAAGAATAGGTGTCTCCTGCAGCAACTCTCAGCACCCTTAACTAATTTCAGTGCCTGAATTCTTTGGGGGAATATGTTTTCGCATCGCTTTCTTCAGAATATGGTGAGTCAGTCTACCCCTTTGCTCATTCTGGGGGGCCCTGGACTACTCCCTGGCAAGTCCCACACTGACAGCACTGACGGGAACTTTTTCAGTCTATAACCACACCTCCACCCATCCCCATGTTCTTCTTTCATGAAAGTTCCCATTTGTGATGAGAAATGTCACAAATGGAAAGCAGAAATAGCTAAACCTTTGGCTAAGTAGCTGTTCTTGGATGCCACCAAAGCTTCTCTTGCCATGTGGATTTGTTAATTTGCTGCGATGCAAACAGCAACCGACTGATGGGCACAATTTATGACTTGTGAAAAGTAAAGACACTGCAAACCCGCCCTTAAAGAGGAAAATGAAACACTTAAAGCTTTTTGTTTTCTGCTTACTAAAGTGGTTTGTTGCTAAGAAACTGAATGAGCCATTGCCCGTTAGCATACATCCACAGCATGTTGTGTAATGCCAATATTTTTTCTGCAAAGATGGCATGCTAAGTTGGCCCTACAGAGCAGAGCAGATATGTTCATTGGGTTGCTTTTGCAGTCCAGAAGTCATTCCATGTCCCACAGCGGCTGTAAAAAGAGGTTTCTCTCTTATTTGGTGTGTGTTTTTTAAATCCACAACCAAATTCTTTGAAACTCTTGTTCAGAAGTCATTCAAATTCCAAACTTCTCGGTTTGTTCAGCATCAGAATTAAGAAAAAACACAACCCTACCCATGCCTACTTAGAAGAGAGGTGAGGAACTTCCAGCCCATTGACCAAATTTGGCACAACACTGGTCCCAATTTGACTCAGGAGGCCACTCTCCCCAAAACCACACCCATCCGCCACACAGCTGGTGTCATATGTGACATCAGGTGTGCGGCAGGTAGAGATGTCGCTGCAAAATGGGGAACTTGATCGTGCAGCCCACCCTTTCCGAAGTTGTTAGGAGATGCTTATTTCCCCCATAGAACTACCATTTCCAGTGGCTACCATGTCCAGTTCCCCTTCCCAGGGAATTTTGAGCACTGTATCTCTCTGAGGAAATAGGTTCTCCTAACAACTCTCATCGCCCTTAAACTACACTTCCCGGTACTTTTTTGTTTTTTGGGGGGAGCCATGACTCTTAAAGTGATATAATACAAGTCATCGGTGGGGATCCTCAGACCTTGCTAGTCTGGATGGAGAATCGAGAGGCACATCCCTGGCCTGTGCCCCTTGGAATGTTGCCCTGAAGGAAATGTGGCCCTTAAGGCTGAAAACATTCCCCACCCCTCTTCTAAGGTCTGCTCCCTTTGCGTGTAAGCAGATTGTTGTCTTTCCTAATATAAATCAGACCAGACTAAGCTGAACTCAGGTAGTTGACAGCTACCAAACAGCTAGTTGTATGCTTCCTATATACAGTAAAGCTTCCCTCCACCACCAGTGCAGTTATTCTTGTCTGATCACAGCAAACCAGAGATGTCAGACTGCCTGCCTTGGCACCAAGTCGGTGCAGCTGGAGGTCGAAGAACATGGTTTTTACAGTTGCAATATGGTTGATGCAGCCCGTGAGGCCTTGCTGTTTGGATAATAATTACCTCCTATTGACAACAGCTGAGCTTCTCTGAGAAGCGCACAAAATCAATGCGCTGGGCATGACTAGCTGGATGACAGGAGCTCCCTGTATAACTCAGGGGGAACTTTCCAGCGGAAGATCAGGCCAGACTGGCTGCTTCTCCATTTGACTGATGAATAAACTTATTAAGGGCCTGACAGGGTGGCCTCCAGAGGAACCATCTCATCTGCCGGCATTACTTGCGCAGAGTTCCAACGGCAAGGTAGCGGTTATGTTTTAGTCATGAGTGCCAACAAGTGGTTTCAGCAGGATCTTTCCAGGGGAAATAAAAGACTCTGAGCCTGCCAAGTATTTGGAAGGTACTGAAGGAATGCACATGGCACTAGGCAGGTAAACAATTACTTATGAAGGGAAGCAGCCACTACGCCAAGGGGCTTGGCACCCGGAAGCTAGAGAATGCTGGAGGACATAGGCTTGTGCTGTGCATGTCAGGAGGGTGCACGCTCAGAGATTCATTTCTTTCCATGTCAATGAAGGAAGAAGGAAGATGGGGGAATGACAAGACCAACAAATACAGTGGTGCCCCGCAAGACGAACGCCTCGCAAGACGAAAAACCCGCTAGACGAAAGGGTTTTTCCGTTTTGGAGGCGCTTCGCAAAACGAATTTCCCTATGGGCTTCCTTCGCAAGACGAAAGCCCATAGGGAAATCTCCAGGACAGTGGGGAAGCGCAGCGCGTCTTCCCCACTGTCCTCAGACCTCCTCCGAAGGCTGGCGGTGGGGCGGAGAGACCTCCTCCCGCCGCCAGCCTTCGGAAGGCTCCTCCGAAGGCTGGCGGTGGGGCGGAGAGACCTTCTCCCCGCGCCAACCTTCGGATGGCTGTCCTGAAGACTTGCGGTGGGAGGAGGGTTTTCCTTCCCACCGCCAACATTCAGAATGCTGTTCTGAATGTTGGTGGTGGGGAGGAAAAACCCTCCTCCCACCGCAAGCCCCGGGAACAGAGGAGAAGCGCTGCGCGCCTTCCCCTCTGTTCCCGTACCTGTCCTGAAGGCTTGCGGTGGGGAGAAAAGCCCTTCTCCGCACCGCCAGCCTGGCAAGCGGTCTCCATAGGAACGCATTAATTGATTTTCAATGCATTCCTATGGGAAACCATGCTTCGCAAGACGAAAAACTCGCAAGAAGAAAAAACTTGCGGAACGAATTAATTTCGTCTTGCGAGGCACCACTGTAAAGGTAAGGAAAGTGTAAAGAGGAAAGGGGTTAACAACCACAAGAGCAGAAAAGAAGCCAAGAGAAGAGATTTTGTTCCCGCAGAGAAGAAGACCTGTGCCAAGCTAACAAGAAGCAAGGTGGACCTGGAGGGCGGGGGGGGGGGGGCTTCTTCTCCTCCTCCTTGCCTGCATGCCACAAAAGATGCCTCTCATGCCTACAGATCTCTCTCCATAAAAAGTGGTGAGCAGAACAGAGACGCGAGCCATGAGACAGAGACAGATGCAGGCAAAAGAAAAAGGCTGGGATGAATCTGCAGCTTCTGCCTGCAACTGTCTCTGGAACTGGAGTTGTGTGGGGATTGGTTCCAGCGGCAACAGAAAGGGAAGAAGAGGGAAGGGAGCCAATCAACAACAACACAACAGGCAGAAGCTGCAGGTCCACCCCAGCCTTTTCTTCTGCCTGCATCGCTCTCGGTCTGCTTCCCTCCTTCATCCCTCCCAGCTTTGTTGCTACCCCACCGCTGCTTCTCCACAGGTTGTGGCAGCTGAGGTAGCTACTCTCCCCTCTCCTTTGCCACAATCCCCATTTAACAACAACATAAGGGGGTGCCTGGGCACCTCTGGCACACCCTGTGTGCATGCCTATGCTGGAGACTTTGGACGATGCAAAGAAAGTTAAATTAGCTTGCCTTTGTAAGCAAAAAGGAAAAACCTCCATCCTTCCCCTTCCACCTCGTTGTCTGATTACCTCTCCGCCACTAGTTTCCATCTAAAATAAAAGAGAGCTTTATTGCATGTATGATGGCTTTGCAATAAATTGGTCCTCTTGAATAGAACATGGAAAGCTATTTGAGATTTGACTGTTGAGGTATTGCCCAGTGCCTCTCCAGGTATTCTGCAGTGTGTCATTGATGGAATAATATTGGTGGTGGAGTCATACTGGACTGTCCACACACCACTCCACTTTATCAGTTGTTCTGTGATGCTTCATCCAAGGTGGGGGGTCGGGTCTTCACTGCCTCCTGCAGAAATGAGTTCCATAGTTTAACTATGTGCTGCAAAGTACCTTCCTTTGTCTGCCCTGAACCTGCTAATCGTTCAGCTTCAATGGTAAAGGAGGATGGGATTTCTAGTCCTGCAAGATTCGGAGGGCACCACGTTGGCCACGCTAGCTCTAGAACCACTTCGCATCCTTTCAAAACAGCTGCAACCTTCACCTCAAATGTCCACCGCTTGCGTGTGCTTGTTCTTGAAGAGGTTGGGGGAAGGGACCGTTTCCTGCACACAGTGACCACAAAAGCATCTTCCCTCTCTTCCTTGTGGCAAGAACTGACATTTTATACATTAGTGGGCATAGTTAATGCAACTCCTAGGAAGGAAGGACCATGCCAGGCATTTGAATTTAATTCACTGCTGCACCCTTAGGCAAATGAGATCTTCACTTGTTTTCTGCTCCTTCTCTGTTTGCAAGTATGTTTCCTGCCACCTCCCCACACAAAAATAAAATCAACAAAATTATAAGTTTAAAGAAAAACTACCCTCCTGCGACTTGAGATTTACAATGCCTTTTTAAAAAAAATAAAGTTGTCTGTCTCAAAAGACAGAGAAAGTACCTAAAGAATGTCCCAGTTTTCTGATAACCAGGTTTCCTGCATGTTTCAGCATCAAATGGAAACCATGAGCTCATTATCCTGCTTGACATGTGAGGGGGGGGCAGCATCTTTGTCTTCCTCTACATAAAGAGCAGCCTCCATAAAACATGGAGAGAGCCAGCACTGAACCAGCTTGTTTACTGCAGGGGAGGGGAACTTTTTGCAGACTGAGGGCCGCGTGTCCTTCAGGGCAACCTCCCGAGGGCCACAAGCTAGCAGTGGAGGCGGCCGGAAGCAAAAGTGGGCAGAACGACAAGTTGTAAATCCTGTATTTTGTACCGTAGACTCCACACACAGAGAAGAGGGCACAGCTTTCTCTCCCACACCCAGGCAAGCAAGACTCACGGTCAGAGTTCAAGGACAAATTCCAGGCAGGCAAAAACATTGCAGGTATGATGTGGGACAGGTGAGAAGCGTGATGGAGGATGGGATGCAGCCAGGAGAGAGTCCCAAGGAGCTTTTGGCCTGAGGTTCCCCACCCCCTGGTTTATTGCTCAAAGCAAGTATTCTTCGCGGAAGATGCAGCTATATTTGGCCCGTCGGCAAACTCCCCAGCGTATGTATTCGTGGCTCAGTGTGAGGGTTTTTCCCTCCCTCTCTTCTGAATATCACCTTTATGGCACATTTTTCATACGTAACATTCTTAGGCTTCCAAATCCAGTTCTGCTCTTTGTGTCTGGAGCCAGGGCTGGTATGGCTGCTGTGTACCTAGGGAATGTGAGGGGGGTAAAGGGGTGGGAATCTCTTGGGGGCCCAGCTCTGCAATTATTATTCTCCTTCAAAATACTAAAATGGAAGCGTTGTCGATTCCAGTTGCCATGGTGATATTCTCCATGCCGCTCCTCTGTGGGCTGCGTCGGCCCACAGGCCCTGTAAGATTCTCTAACTTAGCCCTTTGTTTTAGTTTGTTTTGGCTGAGGGGGAAGAAGTTCACACAAATTGGCCCGGGATTGTCACCACATGCAAGAACTCGAGGGTCCTGTCCACACCATATATTTCACAGCCATGACTTCCCCCATGGAATTCTGGGAACTGTTGTTCGTTAAGGATGCTGAGGGATGTTGGCTCCCTTTCGAGTGCCTGGTGGCCATGTAGCGTTGTTCATAAGTTCTGGTTCAGAGTGTCCAATGCCATCTCCACCATCGCAGGTCAACAGCTAAATCCAGACACTTCTCTTGCCCCGATCTCTTGAGAAAGCCCCCTTAATCCAGCTTGTATTCTTCTTTCCGCTGGTCACTAGACTCACAATAGCTCAGCAGCGGGAAATCACTTCTGAATTGCCCCTTGAAATGCGGATCAATAACAACTGAAAGATAGCTGTGGGATGTAATCCACTGGGAGCAGTCAAATACAACATTCCTTGTTTTCCTAGAGTGGACATGCAAGGGAATGTTTGGTCCAGCCAGTCAAAACTTCCTGTTCCTCCTGGCCTAGAGCATCCTTCCTTGCATGTGACTAGTGGGTGGGCGTGACCTTTCCAGATCTGGTAAAAGGCCAAGGCATGCTGCCACTCTCTCTTCTTTTCCATCTTCTTTTCATCCTGCAAACTTCCAGGAATGAACTGCTGGCTGCCAGCCAAGCAGTCCCTCAGGTCATCTCCCTTATGGGGCAAACCTGTTTTTATACGTTTGTAACTTTAAGCCTTAAGCCTGCCTTCAGGGATCACACCATGCTCTGTTTGATCGTGAATAAACTTTCTTTTTATTGCTTATGAATGGTGGTGTCTTTATTCTTTTAGGAGGGATTCAAGGGGTCTTACCAGCAAAATATTGGAACACATTTCAATCTGGACAAGCCAGATTGAATTGCGTATTGTCTTAAGAAACTCACACGAGTTTGCAACTAGTTTTCTACTGTGTAAAGGGGAATGAACTCTGCTAAGTAAAGGAACTTGCTGGCACAAGTTAGGAAGGATATTAACAAACAATATATCCTCTCCTGCTACCCTGAACATTCCCACAATAGCTTTGTTGGAGCATTTAACCCAACGAAGGAGAGCAACAAGAGGTATTTCTAAGAAAGGCAAGTTTTATGGTGCAGGCTTCCCCCTTCTCCCCCCCCACCCTGTTCACAAGGAACAGCACACATGCATTTCTCCTGTACCTCAAACTCCAATGGGGCGGAGGGGGGTGTTACTCCTAAGTAATCTCTGAGGGGTGCAGATTGATTTACTATGCTTCTGTACATGGTAGGTACCATTTCTACAATTCTGTGATTTGAATGCTTGCTTTAGGACTGGATAGTTTATCTGCCTCACATGAGCAACGGGTCCGGAGATGAACTGGCACCCAATGCCAGCTAGGAGGCCTTTAACACAGCTGAGAGTTTCAACCACCAGTTATTGTTTCCCACACTTTTTTTTGCAAAGAAAAAAGAAAAAAGGAAGGAAGCTGGAACTTTGCCCGAATCATTCAACTTTCCTAATCAGCCAAACATTGTTATTAGAAACCCAGCCCAAGATTCCCAGTGCATCATTCTTTGTACACACACACACACACACACACACACATATTACACAGCCAGTCAATCTCCTTTGCTGAACGTGTCTCCTCAGCCCCCTCATCCTCAGCCAGGTCCCTTGCACGAGCACTTAACACTGAATTAATTAGCACATCAATGGCTGCCTCTTTCCCATTAGTAAGTTCTCATCTGACACTAATTCTCTTTGGGGTGGGTGGGAAGGGAGCCTATTTAGCCCTAACTCATGTAATGGCTTCTGAAAAGTCCTAATGCAATTAGAGAAGTGCATTAAAGACACTTATACTTAAAGAAGTGGCAAAGAACTGCCTGTATTGTATACGCATGATAAAGTCAGCACAGCAAGCAATGAATCACATTCAGCTGGGAAGCGTCCAAACAACAAGCCTGCTCTGAGGCACCTTCTGGGAGCCCTCCTCACACACCCCTCAAATGCCACAAATTAAGCGGGGCTCCACGAATTCATGGAAGCCCCCCCCCCCGGCTTCTGTTTGAAGGCTGGTGTCCTGATTCCGTCGCCTCCATGTCCTCTGGGGCGGACAGAACAGCAGCCTCTGCCACAGGTTTCATCGCCGTCGTGGCTGACCTTTGCCGCCACCATATTCCCGGAAGTGGGCACAGAGCTTCCGGTGGCAGCAGCGAGGCTAAGTAGGCTACAAAAAGGCTGAGGACTAGCTGGGGGGGGCAGAGAAAGAGCCGGCACAGGTAAAGCGGGAGGGGTTGGCTGGAGCACGAAGGTTGAGCAGGGGAACAGTGTACCAATCGGGTAGGAAAGAGTGTGTGGATCACGTGGGGTGGGTGGGAGAAAGAGCGCACAAAGGTAAATATAATAATAATTATTTATTTATTATTATTATTATTATTATTATTATTATTATTATTATTTTATTATTATTATTATTATTATTTATACCCCGCCCTCCCCAGCCAAGGCTGGCTAACAAGCAATAATAAAAACAAGATGAATGAATACAACTTAAAAACAAGATTAAAATACAACATTAAAATAATGGAACATTAAAATACTAAAATGTAGCCTCATCGCAGGAGGAGAAGGAAAAGAAAAAAGAAAGAGAGGGAGGGAGGGAATCAAATTGGCTCCAAGCCAAAGGCCAGGCAGAACAACTCTGTCTTACAGGCCCTGCGGAAAGAAATCAGATCCTGCAGAGCCCTGGTCTCATGAGGCAGAGCGTTCCACCAGTTGAAAAGGCCCTGGCTCTGGTTGAAGCTAATCTAATTTCCTTAAGGCCCGGGACCACTAGGGTGTTGCTATTTATGGACCTTGAGGCTCTCCGTGGGGCATACCGGGAGAGGTGGTATAAAATAAAAGTGGGTGTTTTGTTCCACCCACTTTTCACTTGGCCCCGCCACCATTGGCATGTGGCCCCTGGAAGGCCACTCACAATGGAATGTGGCCCTCAATCTTAGAAGTATTCCTGGATTACATCAAAGTTCCACTCACTACAGCCCTCCCATCGCCAACCTGAGCTATTGCTATGAGAGAGATTCCCTCTCCTTTGCCCTTAAAATATGATAAACAGAAGCACGCCACTGCTGCACATCAATCTTCCATTTTTAGCTGTCACGGCTAATAGTCATTGATAGGCTTATCCTCTGCGAATTTGTCTAATCCTTTTTTAAACCCATCTAAGCTAGTGGCCCTCACCAAGGAATTCCGTAAGTTAATTAGGCAGCGCATGAAGAACGGGCTTCCTTTTATTCTGACGTGCTCATGGGATTATCAGATTGTTAAGTGCCTCGGCAGATAGAAAGCTGAAATGTGTTATACACAGTTCGAGACATTCCGATTACTTGAAAAAGTCTGGGAACGAGACGCTTGGAAGTTTGTCAGCTGAAACCTGGGACACGGAAGCTGGCTGCATGAGAGGAGCCAGCATTCCAGTGGGGAATGAGCTGACCTGCTCATAGAACGCAAGAAGGTGATGAATAGTAACAGAATCACAGAACCGTAGAGTTGGAAGGGACCTCCAGGGGACATCTAGTCCAGCCCCCTGCAATGCAGGAATTGCAGCTAAGGAATCCCTGGCAGGTGGCCATCCAACCTCTGCTTTAAAACCTCTGAAGAAGGAGGGCCCACCACCTTCAGAGTCTCGGCCCAGTATACCTGAAGGAGCGTCTCCACCCCCATCATTCTGCCCAGACGCTGAGGTCCAGCACCAAGGGCCTTCTGGTGGTTCCCTCATTGCGAGAAGCAAAGATACAGGGAACCAGGCAGAGGGCCTTCTCGGTAGTGGCGCCCGCCCTGTGGAACGCCCTCCCATCAGATGTCAAAGAGATAAACTACCACCTCACATTCAGAAGACATCCGAAGGCAACCCTGTTCAGGGAAGTTTTTAATGTGTGACATTTTTGGTCTTTGTTGGAAGCCACCCAGAGTGGCTGGGGAAACCCAGCCAGATGGGTGGGGTACAAATAATAAATTATTATTATCGTCTAGGTGAGCATGGGGCTCCAGTGGATGCTGGTCTATTGGGACAAATAGGGTTCGGACCCCCAACCCTTGCCTGTCGGCCCTTGGTCATCTTCCACCTGCCTGCCTCCTTCCTTACAACCAGCTCTACCTGTCAACTTCCTCCTCCAAAGTTCTGCCCTTGTAGAAGCTCCTACTCCTCCCAGTTTTGCCAGCCTATCTGCCCCCCCTCCCCAGCAGATTTCCCCACTTTGGATTGCTGTGTAAACGCTTACGTTATTAATCCTATAGCCGTTGTGTTCAGACTAACCAAGAAATCAATCATATGTTTTGAGAGCTAATAAGAAAATCCATAAACTGGACAGAACAAATAGCTAGCAGATTTTCTCTGCCCTCGGCTGCAAATCAGGACAGTATCAAATACAAACACAAGCCCAATAAAATTAGTCTAGAGCAGGAAAAAGCATTGATTCTTTTAAAAGTTTTTTTTTATTATTCAGTTTTTCTTCCTGACCGGCTTGCAGAGCCAGTGTTAGAGTGTTAGAGTGCTGCACGAGGACCTGGGAGAACAGGGTTCAAATCTCCACTCGGTTCAAATATTTTCTCGGAGAAGAAAAATAAGGTAAGGGGGAACCATGTATGCCACCTTGAGCTCCTTGGAGGAAGGGTGGTATGTAAATCAAGGAAAAACAACTTGCTGAACAATTTGCGGGAACTTCATTTAGCTCTAATAAAGTGAGCTGTAGATTTTGAAATGTTACAACAGATCAATGTATGGCCTCTGCTGTTTGGTGTGTGTTTCTTAAGCCTTTGAGAGTCACCCTAGCAATTATTTTCAGCCAGGATTACTGAATTATAAAGAATAACAAAGTTTTTAGAGCGGGGCGGGAAGAGATGTGAATACATTTGAAGTGCCATGGGCCGCTACGAATGATATACCGTGATGGTTTAAGGATTTTCATGACGATCTCAGTATTTCTGGTGCAGTTGGAGGGTGTGTCATACAGCACATTTATATATACCCTATCAAGGGAGGACATTGGTAATCTTTCGTAATATGGCACCGTGAGAGACCAAAATTTGCACCCCAAAAGGGAACTTGTCAATTATGGATCTTCTCCATTTGCACCCCTTCAGCTCGGCGTCCTGTGGGGGAGAACCACCTTAATGCTTCTGACCCTAAACCTCTGGCTTGGGCCTACCAGTACAAATGGACCTATTCCAAGTTGTAATCCAAGGATGAGGAGCCTCTGGCCTTCCAAATGTTGGTCTCCCATTCTGGCTGGGGATGATGGTTGGACATCCGAAGGACACATCCCATTCGGGCAACAGCACTGCAAAACAGGATGAGAGAGTGGGGTGGCCTGGGAAGTATTTCAGGGACCAGATAGAGGGGCTAAAGGCGCATTCAGACCCCAGGCCTGAGGTTCCCCACTGCTGACCTAAAAGCAAGGGCATCGCTTTAAACTTGGGAAACATGCAGCCAATTTACTCAGAGTTATCCAACAGTTGGAAGACATCAGATTTTTCCTTTCACAGCTGATACTTTGCCTGTCATTTTCAGGGCTCACTTAAAAAAATTAATGCACATAGCATGTTATTAAAGGTTTTAGCCATCCTTGATGCTTTTGAAGCTGAGTGGTTTCAGTTTATATAGATCTGTAAATCAGTCCTGTGGCATCTGCTGTGATTTATTAATTCATTCTGTTTGCATCCTGCCCTTCCTCTTAAAGGAGCCAAAGGCAGCGAGAGAATCACTAGAACATTATCATTAAAATCCCAGCTCTAAAAGTGCTTTGAAACCAATCACAGTCTCTCAGCCATTGATTTCAGGGTTGGTTTCAGCTATTGATATTAGGGACTAAAGCCTTTAGTGTGGCAGGCTTTGCTCTGTGGAACTCCTTGCCAAGAGAAGTCCAGCAGTTCTTATTGAAATATCCCTTTCCCACCAAGGGAGAAGGGTTTCCAGCAACTTCTCCCCCTTGTGGTTCCTGGGGTTCAGCACCTGTCTCCTAGCCTGGGTGGGACACCAGAGATGTTCTGTACTTTCGTCCATTTAGACTGCAGCAGGAACAGGTCCATTTAAGAGGCCAGCATCTGAAGAAGTCTTCCAGACTTCATTACTGTATTATGGAAACACTGCAGTCCCCAAGAGAAAGGCGTATCAAAAGACCTGGAGGGGGCCTGGCATGGCAAAACAGCTTCTAGGCATCTGGTCTGGATGTTTATTTGAAGTTCATCTCAGTTCCTCCAGCCTGCAGCTGGACATCCTCAGCAGCTGATTTGATCCGGTTGAGCTGAGGACTACTTGAAATAGCTTCTATCATTTCCTAACGACGTTTCAGAACCCTCAGATCTCCGGCAGGATGGAGCCCAAAATACACCAAAGTCTTCTTTCCAATGTTGCATTTATTTCATTAACCAATTGAGGACGACTTTCATTGAAAACTATTTCAAACAGGTGTGAGGAACTTTTCCCGCCTGAGGGCCACCTTTCACTACGAGGAGCCTTCTGAGGGCCATATTCCTGAGTCGGGTGGAGCCAGAAGCAAAAGTGGGTGGGACGATGGATGCGACAGTATAAATCTGAGGTTTTGACACAAACACCTCTCCCCAACCAGGTACATGAGAAGCATTGTCTCAGTTCAAGGTCACATTCTGGCCAGGCAAAGGATCTCAAAGAGCAGAGGTCAGGGGCATAGCCTGGGTAATGAGTGGACATGGCCTGAGAAAAGTGCCAAGGACAAATGGAGAAGCCGGCGGTCCCTCACTCCTGGATTAGAACTTTGTTATTCACACAATTTTTGCCACAGATGCTCAGCTTTCAACTAAAAAACCCCCACAAAACTCAGCATAATGTAAGTTCTGAGAGGAAAACTAGCTGCAAAAATCTGTATTTAAATGTAACATTTGGGCAGATTTGTTAACTATAAGCCGCAACAATTTCACACGAGGGTTCCATTCCTGGTGCCCGTTTGCATTGGTGGAGCACGCATAACCCCGTTAAGCCCTATTTATGCCCCCATTACGTCCTGCCCCTGTTACACCCCCATTCTGTCCTCTTCTGGATCCAAAAGGCCCCACATCTGCGGACTTCCGGGGTGGCGCCTTCAGCAATGGCTGCCTCCCTCTGAACTGGAGGGACCAGCTCCGCGCAAAATGGGTCGGATCCGCTGCGGCGAAGCGGGGACCCACTCAAAAATCACAGGCGGATGAAGCCTGTGACCATGGGACTCGGCGGGCACCATTAGCGCCCCCCCAACTCACTAAGGAACCCACCAACGGGCTCCGAAGTGAAGAGGGGGAAGCGGCGCGGTGCTGAGAGTCATCAGCTATTTCCGTGGAGCGAAGCCGCATTGCTGTTGCCGGAGAGCGCTGCCTTTTCCTGGAACAATTGGGACTTTAAAACAACAACCCGTGAGTAGTACGGAAATTGGATCCTTTAAATATTTTTAAATTCGGCACTGATCGGGGAAGGTAAAACCAGGAAGTCTGCCTCCCCTTTCTGTAAATATTTTGAAGCAAAGAACCTTCAACTAAGGTCGTGGAGAACTCTACGTTTTATAAAAGATTTTAATTCTACCGATTGAAATTACAAGGAAACTTACTTGGAAGCAGGGGGACCTGCGGGAGAAGAACTAAATTTAAAAACCGATGTGCCACCCCCCCTGGACCCGGGAGTGGTCCGTGAGAGCCGGTTGAGGAGTAATTGAATAATTTGACAGCTGTCAAGTTAGCTGTCAAGATACAAAAAGAGGTTTTTGTCTCTGCTGCTTATATTGGCTACAATGTAAGTATTGGTTACATTTTTATGTTTTAAAAGAAGGAAGGACTGCTACAATTTAACGTATGGAACTTTTGGTTTTGTGCTGAAAGGAGTAAAAAGAAATTTAAATCCCCCTAGAGGGAGTTTTGGGACATTGCAAGAATGGCCGTGGGTAAAGAAATACAGTCTGAATTGAACAAGATTTTCTTTCTCTTGGGAAAGTTGCAAGATCAAATAGATGTTTTGACTACAAATGTTATAACCTTGGGCACAAGAGCCAGTTCTAACAATGAACCTGATAAGAACTTGATACAGGATTTTCACTTAACTGAACAAACAGAGGAAACCGAGAAGGAGAATAATGCTGCCATTGAAGAGAAAAAAGGGGGTGACCCAACCCTGCAGATGCAAAAGGTGAGCGGTAACCTGAGGCCTGACATGATGGTAATAAGAAGAAACAAACCTTTGAAGATGGAAGCCTGGCCTGAATTGGAAAATGAAAAATGGAGAGATCTCCTTATCTGGAGATCATATGACACTTGGATTATAAATTTGATTCAGTTGGAAGTTGGAGCTATAGGGACATTTGGAATTTTAAGGAGAATGAAACAAGATGTGGAATACCTTACAGGACTTACTTTCAAGTATGTAGGCCTGGCTGGAAGAAACTTGGACGCTGCAGGGCGGGAGTCCCATCGAGATTTGGTTTTGAATATAAAAGACTATCAAAGAGATTGGCAGAGGGGTCAGGAGAGAGACTTAAGAGCCTCGGATATAAGGTCACCGGGTTGATGGTTTTATTTTGAGATTTGTTGGGACTGAAACCGGGAAGGGGGGTGGGTGGAATGAAAAATGGGGAGGGTACATGATATAAGTTGCTTTTCTGTTCAATTATTATTATTATTTTTTGGTCTTATTTCTAGGAGAACTGGAAATTTGTGGAAGGGAACCTTCTTTCGACCTTAGGGAAATGTTTTAAGAATAAGCACTGTTATATAGGTTTGGATGAGAATTAAGCTTGGATAAAGTTAAAAAGCGGGTTATATAAAGAAAAATATGGTAAAACTAAGGTCTTGGTGATAAGGACTTGATGAATCAACAATTTGAACTGGAACATAAGGATTTGTTGAATTAAAAAGAAGCAGGTTAAAATTTATTGATAAGGATTTGTTGAATTAACAATTTGAATTGGAATACAAAAAAGGGAGGTAGGAGGAGGTCTGGGAAATAAGTTAATGGAAAATAAGTTATGGAAATTTTATGTGTTTTTAATTATTTTTATTTTTGTATTATTGTTATTTTTCTTTTTTTTTCTTTTTGATTTTTTCTTATTGTATTAATATTGAAAACTTTAATAAAAAAAAAGGCCCCACATCTGCGGTTGCGCGTCAATTGGACATGCGCAAAATGGTCGCCACCTGTGAGAAAGTGGCACACGCCATGCTACTCAAAGTAGACCCACTGAAATTTTAAAATCCTTGTTAGTTGTGCCCATTAAAATTTAATGGGCCTGCTCTAAGTAGGACTAGCATTGGATACAACCCAGAGCGATTCATCAATCCCTTTCTTTAAAAAAGCATTTGTAACAGTAGCATCAGGCGATATTTATCTTGTTAGCAACAAGGACAAAATAAGCGGTTTTTGCTTCTTTCATATAACAGTAACATTTTCATTTCATCCCAATAAATCAGCGATGGGGAACCAGTGGCCCTCCTGATGGAGATGGCACGATGCTCTGACTCAGAATTTAGGAACCTGCTTTAGACTGAGTCAGACCAATAAGTCCATGTGGCTTAGTATTGTCTACACTGACTTGGCAGCGGTTCCCCAAAATTTCAGATGGAGCTCTCCCCCAGTTGAGGATTGAATCTGGGACCTTCTGCCCGCTACAGCCCTTAGGCTTCCTGACTTATTTCACAGCCCACAGATATTCCAGGGCTGTGTCATGGAATGACCTGCGAATTTAAACGAAGTGAAAGCGTTGGTCCCTCCACTAGCAAAACTGTCAAAACCTTAAATAAAACGAGGATCGCTTTCCATGCAGCCTTTCTTTTCTTCTTCTGCTCTCTTTTGCCAACCTGTTATCGGTCCCTTCACTTTCACCTGCATATTAAAAGGAAGCCGCTTCCATAATTCATTACAGAGATGTGAAATAACAACAGCATCAACATGAAACAAAAAAGTCATGTTCATTATTAGCATATAAATGGCACATTCTGTCTCAGTGTCACAAAATCACTTACGTTTTCATTGATCACAGCACACAAAAATTAATTTTTGATAGCCTTTTGTGAATTAGCCTAAAATTCATGTTAGTGTGTGTGCATGTGTATGTGTTAGCAGCACACTGTGGATATGGCTATCCTCACCATATTTTCTTTTAATAATGAAGCAATTAAAAATACATGGATTGAAGATCTTATCTGATTTTTCTTCTGGCCTGCCTCTCCATTATTCATGAAGGGATGTGTTTAATTCAGAATTAGTAATTGCAGTTATTTCTAGCACAAATTGGGCCTTCTATTCTGTGCCATACTTCAATTTATTTCAGCAAATAGATAGATGGGAATATAAGCATGCCTGCCTCCCCCCCCCCAAAAAAAATATTGAAATGGCACGTCAGCAATGCCAAACAAAATGTCATGAACGGTCTTGTGACCAAGTGGTAATGCAGAAGAATGCTTGCAAATCAGAGCAAACTAGGCATGCCCAATAATTTGTTTTAAAGACGCGTTTCCAACAATAAAACAATAAAAGAAAGCAAATTGTCTCTTGGCAACAGAGGTCACATAAAACAGTTTGCAGAGGGGACGATAAAATGTTTTGTACCTGGCCTAAAGAAGGTGCTATGTGACCCTGCCAGGGGAGACATTCCATCAGTCAGATGCCACCGCAGAAAAATCACACGCTGGGAGGTGCCCACAGCTGGGCCTCTGAAGAGGATCTTCAGGCAGGGATGTAAAGACAGGTGGGGATCTTTCAGGTAAGCTAGTCCCAAGCCATCTAGCACAGGGATGGGGAAACTTCGTTTTTCTTGGCGATGCTCCATGCGGTTTTGAGTTTGGATGCTAGGAATAAGGAGTTCTGAATGAACACGCTTCAAACCCAAAGACATCCACGCAGTGGTGGCTGGTGCCCATTGGAGGTGGTAGGGTGGAAGGAAGGGAGACCAACAGTAGGTGGCGCTAGAGCCAATGAGAGGCAGAGCCAATTAATTCTTGTTTGGTCCTCATCCTGCTCCCTGATGAGTTCTGCAAGGGGCAAAACCAATACAAAGGAGGAGGAAACAAACAGCAAGGACTACCCTCTGGGCGGGGCTTGGAGGGATCAAGACTGAGGTTGGTGGGTCAGTGCCCCATTTGCCCTAATGGACCAGCATCCACTGCATCCATATGTTCATAACCTTGAAGTCAGTTATTTTAATGTATTTTTGGAGTGGGTTGGAAGAAACAAAAAGAAATACTTTAAGCAGAGTCCAAAAACTGATTGTTCTCCCTTTCCCTGAAAACAGAGAATAAGAACAATTGGAAAGAGAAGAAAGAGTAGATTGATGTGCGGCAAGGGGGGGGGGAGTGCATCTCACGATAACGAAGACAAGAAAGGGATACGCAGAAACACAAACATTAATTCTATCAGAAGCATTTGTTTAAGACAATGCAGCCTTGAGTTTTGTTGAAGTTCTTGTCTTAATATAGTGACTGAAAATTGCTCAAATGTTTCCCCTCCCTTTTCATGCGCTATGTCTTGTTCAACCAAAACGGCAACATTGCTTTCTCGGACTATTGTTACGTTCAATAGCCAATCTAGCAAACAAGGCTTTCAAGTTTTAAACCATGTCGAACAAAGCAGAGCTACAACATCCTTTGCAAGAAACAGGATGGCAAGAGAACTCAAAAGGGTGACCTGGTATTTCAGCCGAGTGAATCGAGAACACTATAGACTGCCTGATGAGCTCAGACACCAAAACAAAAAGGATTGTTACTGGGATTTTTTTTGTTAAATCAATGAATAAGAAGCATCCTCTGGTCATTCCACATTAATCTGTTTCAGAGACGCTGCTGCATGGAAGGCATGTTTAATTTTGATACTAGTTTCAAATGAGTTCCATTGTCACCGCTTCCTGCGATTGTCGGTAAATCTGAAGTTCCATATTATAAAGTGCCACACCTGGCCCAGACCATGGAGTCCTCCAGACACCTCAAGTCATGTACCTTGAGGAGCAGGCAGGGCTCTCTGAATCCAATGAACAAGATACCCTTGGTTTCGTGACAGCTGAAAACACCACAGAGCATTTCAGCAGCAAAAAAAACCAGAGTTCCTATTCTTATTCCAAATGTTCTCGTTCCAAAACCAAGAAATGGAACATGTGAACCATATGTATAGCTTCCCGCTTTCTTTTTTATTTTGTATTTCAAGTTGCGGTGGTTTTAACAGGAATGACAAGGGAGGCGAAATTCCACTGGTTTTAACAACGGAAAGCCCTATCCGTTGTGTCTGTCCCAGGATGCACTGCTGGCCACCAGTCAGATAGCTTCAAAAGAGAAGCAGGCATATTCATGGAGGAGAAAGCTATTTCCATGGCCATTATTCATAATGACTATATATGGCAGGGATGGATCATACCAGTCGTGGCTTCTCCCAAAGGAATCTTAGGAGGTGTAGTTTGTTAAGGGTGCCGAGAGTTGTCGGGAGACCCTTAGCTACAATTCCCAGGGTGGTTTAACAATCAGTCCCTCTCCCCAGGGACCCCTTGTCATCCTACAGTTCCCAGGATTCTTTGGGGAAGTCACAACTGCTTAAAGTGCTACAATTCTGCTTTAAATGTATAGTGCAGATGGGAGCCTAGTCATTTAGGAGCAACAGCACAGGAAGGATAGTCTGGTTTGCCACTGAGAAACCAGACCAGATGGGCCTTTGGTCTGATCCAGCTGGGCTTCTTAGGTCCATATGTTTACAGGACCATTGATTTCAGTGGGTCTACTCTGCATATGACCAAGTTGGAGATTTCCCATTGATATTTACATTTTGAATGAGAGCTCTGCATTCACCACAGCTTTGAAAGAACACCAGCTCAATGTTATACAATATTATCAGTTGCTATTCCAAAATTGTTCATTAAAACACAAGAGGTCATGCCCTCTAGATTAATTGATTCCAGAGATGAAAACACACAAAGAGAGAGACACACTACTTAATTGGGAGGGACATAAAAATAAAACTTACCAGCTCAAGTTGTAAAATCAGGTAAGCAATAAAATTAAAAGGAGGCTGGTGCATTGCAAACTGAGAATCCGTCTCCTGCCTTGCCAGAACTCTCGCTTTTGCACAGCATTAGCCAGAGATTTATCGTTCACTGGGCGCCACTAAAAATATCTAAATGCCTGGACAATGGCACATTAGAGCCTTGTAAAATGAAAATTGAAGTAGGACTTGAAAGAGAATAGCATGAAATAACAGATTTAACTACTTCTGTACAGCTATGAAGAAAGCCAGTAAGACTGAGATTATGGTGCCAAGAAGCACACTTGCCATTTTTGATAGATTGTGGGGCCACATTCACACCATACAGTTAAAGCTCTGTGATACCACTTTAAACGGTCATGACTGAATTCTGGGAGCCGCAGTTTGTTATAGGCACTGGGTGTAGTTAGGAGACCCCTATTTGCTTCTCAGAGATACAATTCCCAATGTTCCCTGGGACTAATTGTTAAACCACTCTGGGAGCTGTGGCTCTGGGAGCAGAATAGGGGGCTCCTAACAATTCTCAGCACCATTAAAAAAAAAAGTCTACAGAATTCTTTGGAGGAAGCCATGACTGTTTAAAGTGGTACCATACAGTCAGATAGGGATTTGACTCTCAGTTAGAGTCTAACTGCCAATGTGGGCAGTTGGAGTTTGGATTAAGTGGCCTCAGGAGGAGTTGGTCTGTTGGGATAAACTAGGCAGTGCAGTTTGATCCCATGAGGGGAAAGAAAATTGAGAAGGGGCTGAGTGGGTGTTGCTGGTTAAGAACAGTAATAGCCATTCTAGGTGGAGAAAGTCTTTCTTGAGACTTAGTTTGGGAAAGAGTGTCATTTAAAATTCTCTGTAAAGAGCGTGCTTCTTAAAACTAAGTTTTGTGCCTCACTCCTGAAACCATCATGCTTAAAACCGTCAAAGAGTGTAAATAAATAAATATGTTGGACTTCCTTCGCCAACCGAGTTTGCGCAGCGACTGGGGCAATGGAATGAAAACTTGCCCACAATATCTCTGCTTATCTTTATTTTAAATAATAACCAAACAGCTGCAACTCACAAACCCTCACCACTCTACACCAGCCAGTACCATACAAAGCATTTAGTCAACTTAAATAGTTATCAAAATAATAAATTACCCTATCACATTGCTGCATTCGGTGCAGCAGGTAAACTCCCCCCTGCTAATTAGTCAAATTGTTAAGATAGTCAAATTGTTAAGAGCTCACAGATGTACTGCCATGCAGGTTATAATTACAAACACACACCTCTGCATACCACCATTAACCACATCAATATTAAGAAAACCTAATACAATATAGTTTTGTTTCATCAATTCATCCACATACTGTGACCCTCTGGGTGGGGAATGAGTGGACACTGGGCAGCCTTCACAGAAGTACAATATGCCGTTGTTGTGTAAACAAACACTACCACAAATAGTTAATCCCAGGTCTTTCCTGCATTAGTATTGGGTAGAGTATTATCTATTAAGACACCCATACAATCTGCCATGTTACCTAGCACCCATCTTCAGTGAGGGTGTCTGTTGTTACCATAAAATGGGGGGGGTGGCGGCGGCTTTAACAACCCAACTCCCAGAGTCCCCCAAGTTCATTATTGGTCAGAGAAGAATGAGCTGAGGCGGGATCCAGTGAAAGCAAGGCAGATCTTTTTTTGATTCTGTTGCAACAGAAGCCACACACACTTTAGGTAGGTGAGGATCCAGAACAAAAGTGTGCAAGGCTGTAGAAATTGCCCAGCCCCTTAGCCAAGGACCACCCCAAAAGCATGGGTCACAGAAAGAGGCCGTCTACAACAGAAATTTGAGTGTGTGGCCTGCTTCCTGTCTGTCAAGATATCTTATGTTTGCTAGGTGCACCTGTGTCACCAATCAATAGACAGAATGACACTATTAAATTCTACAGTGATGAGAGCTCATGGAAAAAAGAAGTCGTCCATGGGTGACCAGCAATGGTGACTGGTACACACTGAGATGCAAGGTCAGGGATGCCAAGAGCAGGTGGCGCCAGAGCCAATGACAAACAAAGCCAACTCATTCTAATTTTGACCCCACCTTCCTCCCTGTTGAGTTCTAGGAAAGCAACACTAAGGGTCTGTACATGCTGCCCCTTTAAAGCACCCTTGAAGCACATTCTGCCCTCCAAGAATTCTAGGTACTGTGATTTGTTAAGGCTTGCTGGGAACTATAACTCTGTAGGGAGGGAGTTATTTGAAGGAAAGAGTGTGCTTTGAATGCGCTTTATCATTTGTAGGCAGCCTGAAACTATGGAGGAGGAAGCTGACAGCCGGGGTTATCCTCCTGATAGGTCGAGAAGGCAGGTCTGGCTGAGGGCAGAGTGAGGTTGGTGGGGCAGTGCGTCCATCACGCTCGTGAAACAATCCTCATTGTCTATCAGGGAATTAAATATGCTTCCTTGCAGCTCACCGGAGTCTCTCTTGATGGTCTCTCGCTTGGCGATCAAGCACAGCTTTCTCTTCCTGCACTGACTCCCCATCCCGGCCTATCCAAGCTTCCTTCGCCACCCCCTCGCACGCCAAAGGCTCAGCAACAACAGATTATTTTTTGCGACCTACTTTGTCGAGAAAATTGCCTGTATTCAGCCTGACTTTGCTGTCACAATTCTCGAGCAGCGATAACATTTTTGCTACATTCTTCTCTCTTATCTCTGAAAAAAATCGCCATGGTAATTTTCTTAATGCTTTCAAACTTCCATTGCATAGCCGAAAGACTCGGAGCGCAATGGAAGCAAGCAACATGCCTGGGAGAGAACGTTGTTGTCGTAACCAGCAATAACAAACGCTGCCCAAATTGTCTGCGCAAGTGTGTGCCATTTGTTGAAGGAGGCAAAGGTGGCGTTGGTCCTTTGGGATGCATGTGGATGTGCATGTGCTTGGCTGTCAGCTTACACCAGGGGGAGAGACCCTTTTTCTTCCTGAGGGCCAAATTGCCTTCTGGGTGAACCTTCTGGGGGCCACATGCCAATGGTGGGTGGGACCATAAGCAAAAGTGAGTGGGGAAACAAATGTAAATTTTACTTTTGTGCAGTAGGCTAGATTCTACACACAGTCACACAACCACACACCCCATTCACACCCCTCTATTGTAGACAGATGCCACCCACCTCTGTTGTAGTCCCGCGCTGCTCAGTCGCGGCAGAGCTCAGGGGTGGGCGAGGCCAGCTAACCAGCCAAGGCTCAGGTGGGTACTTGCCTGGGGGCAGAGTCCAAATGCAAGTTTCAGTCCAGCCCTAAGGTCAGGAGTATTTCAGTTCACGTAGACAGACGGTCCAGGTGTCAAGAAAGCCAAGAGTCCAAGGTTGCAAGAAGCAAGAAGCAGCAAGGTCTGGCCAGGAACAACAAATCTTGTTTCCAGCAACTGACTGAGGCTGGGAACTCTGCTTAAGGAGAGTGGAGCCAGCTGGTTCTCATCAGGAGCAAGAAGGCTGATCACCCACAGGTGGAGTTACTCTGCCTTCTGCTCCTTCAGGCTGCTGCTCAAAAGGTGAAGCAGACTCCTGGCCCATGAAAACCCCTGTCATTTGCCTCTGATGCCACCCACCTCTGGCATTTGACACACAGACTGGTAAAGGTTGAAACCACAGAGAAAAACCAGCTGTATGCCTGCCTTCTCATTACTGCGCATGATTGACAGTTATTGGAGGAACAGCATTGTACGCTTCGCCTTTTCTGTCTATATTGCCATCTTCCCTACAGACCCTCTTGGGTGTTTAAGATCAGCAGAGGCCTCCTTTCCAACTTTTTCCTACACAAAACTGGGACGCTTGCCTTCCAGGACATGCTCCTGGGCGACTCACATGACCCACACCTCGCAAGAGAGGGTAAGATCGCTGCACCTAAAATGGCCGCCAAGATAAGGTAAAGGTAAAGGTACCCCTGCCCATACGGTCGTGTCCAACTCTAGGGTTGTGCGCCCATCTCACTTAAGAGGCCGGAGGCCAGCGCTGTCCGGAGATACTTCCGGGTCACGTGGCCAGCGTGACGAAGCTGCTCTGGCGAGCTAGCACCAGTGCCGCACACGGAAACGCCGTTTACCTATCCGCTGGAGCGGTACCTATTTATCTACTTGCACTTTAGGGGTGCTTTCGAACTGCTAGGTGGGCAGGAGCTGGGACCGAACGACAGGAGCTCACCCCGCCGCGGGGATTCGAACCGCCGACCATGCGATCGGCAAGCCCTAGGCGCTGAGGTTTTACCCACAGCATCACCCGCAAGCGAAAAAATGGGATGTCCCGTTTTTCCTGAGGCACTTGGAAGGTATGCAGAGGGTAGTTTCCAATCTATGGAACTGGCACTGTTACACGTGCCACGTAACACTCTTAAGAAATGTACATTTTATGTGGCAGCACTCATACTTTGGAACTTCCTGCATATTGATATCAGCCAGGCACCGACTTCACTGTACTCCTTCCAGTGCCTGCTAAAAACATTTTTATTTAGACCAGCCTAGCCAGAATGCGGACATGTGTTTTAATCTGTTTTTAATTTAGAGCTGGTTTTAATTATTTGAATGTTTTAAATTGCTGTTTTTAACTCTTCTGTTCTTTTTGTAAATTGCTTTGAGTTTTTATTTGCAGTCATGTGGCATATAAATTTTATGAAATAAATAAATGAATGAATGCTGGATTTTAAATTGCTGTCAGCCTCCCTGGGACCTGCTGCTGAAGGAGGAGTAACAACAATAATACTACTGTGATTTAATACGTATTCGATATCAAAATCCCATTATTATAAAGAAAAAGAATGTTAGCAAATTTTAAATCCTGCAATCTTGTAGATTTTCCTTTGAAGGTGTCCCACACTTCTCTTCTAATTCGTTAGAGAATCAAATCTGTGGTAAGCAAAGTAAATTAGATTCAGTGACATTCTGCTAATTGAGTCATTCCCCCTTCTCCGTGGCTTGGCTGAGTTTTTAATTACCAGCTAATCTCATCAATATGGTGGATGACTGGCAGCATGCAGATCACTGTATTACAACCACAGTGAATTAGAACGAGATGTTTTATGGCTCATTGCTTGACCCAGGGCTCTCCTGTCACCGCACACTGGGATGAACAGGGGAGCTGTGGTCATCAGCTGACCTGGAAGCAGAAGAAATAATCGCGCTGATTGCTCTAGCAAATAAGCAAGAGCGAAGGCGGTGCCAAAGTTTGAAGCTCCCCTCCAAAAGAAAGTACAAGAAGTGTTGAAAAGGAAAGTGAAGAAAATATAAGTGGTTCTGGAACACAGTCTTGAGCAGGGCCTGACACCAGTGTATCCACCAGTCCCCCAAAATTGTCTCTGTCATTGATAAGGTTGCCAGACCTCCTCCAGGTCTGAAGCCTTCAAGTTTGCTTCAACCTCTCCAGGGAGCAAGTAGAAGGCCAGAATCTCCAGATAGGAAAGACTGCCTTTAATAATATATATATTTAATATTATGAAGTGTGCAGCTGGAAAGCTTCAGCCGCAAACTATAGCATGGGCACTCTGGGGACAAGGGTCTGCCCTCCTCTAATTAACCTCCATCTCCAGGACCCGCCCCTGTGACATCAGGTCTCAGGTTAGGGCACTGAAATCTGAGGGTCTGGGATGCTCCTGACCTGGCAAATCTAATCACTGAATATCCTGATTGGGGCTGATGAGAGCTGGAAGTCAACAACGTCTGGAGAGCAGGCAGGTGGACGGATGCTTCACCCTGTTCATTCATTCATTCATTTTTAAAAACCAAAAAACCCACAAAGCAGTTTACAAAGAAAAGGCAATTAAATACCATATGGAAAACATCAAAATCCATATATATATAAACATCAAACTTCAGAACACAGCATTTCACTGAGCATGCTTAAATTCATTCAAGACCTCAACCAACCTACACTCACATGCTCTCAACAATTACAGAATCCCAATAAAGGAAAGCAGCCTAAAGTAGATATACAATAGAAGTGTTATTTCAATTTAAGTTCCTCCTTCAGGGACTGTGGACCAATGGTCCATAACTAAGAAGCAACATATTTTAGGGTGTTCATGATGTGAGCCCCTCCATCCTGTGTTCCGGTTGTATAAATGGGTAAATAAAACCATGTATCTTAAAGATACATCAGTGGTGTGCAGTCAGTGGACTAGGGGGACTAGGCTAGCTCCCTAAATTAGAGTATTGAAGTATTAAAGCCTGGCGCCTCCTTCCCAAAGCCCAGGAAGCTTCTGCCTGGCTTAGGGAGGGAGGCGTGATGCTCCCGTATGTGACGTTCCCTCCCACCACCCTTACAAGCTGGCACTTCTGGCTCTAACTGTTCCCCATGAAAAATTTCTCTGTGTGCCACTGGTCTCCACTGACCTTCTTTCCAAGGAAGATGAACCCTGAGTAAGCACTTGGGACCCGTGGAGGCTCTCGCTGCTCAGAGATTGAGGGGTCGTGGAACTACAGCGAAGAGAGGCAAGCATAGACTTCTGCTCATTGTTCATGGGCAGGAAAACAGAAAGGAAAAGCAGAGAAAGGAGTAAGAAGAGGGGCAGAGGGCTTTGCGGGATCAACAGCACGGTCCCTGCTGGTGTGGGCATCAGCAGATGCTCCATGGTGCACACCTACAAAGCTGGCCTAACAGACCTTCTCATTTAAATGGCACCTAGACAGAGCCACCCTTAGTGGATTGGCCAGCCACTTGCCACCACCAGGCAAGCTTCTCTGGGTCCACAGGAGAGGACAGTAACCAGCAGAGGGGGCTTAATCTAGAGCCCTCTCACACCTGGAAGTGCCCCTGTTGAAGTGTTACTGCTAGAGGCCACCAACCAGATACAAGGAGCCCCCTGCAGACCAGCTCACTGGCATATTGTCTCCTTCAATGAAGTCATTCTGGCCTTTAATACGAAGAGGATTCATCCCATCTGAAGCATGTAACATCTCCCTTGTTTGCAAAGAATAAAGGAAACTCGTGTTAAAGAAAAAGGGCTTTCAAAAGATTTTTTTTTATAATTGGCGTCTTCTGAACCAAAAGGGTAAAAATAAACCCAAGATACGAAGAAAGGCATAATGTTCCAAAGAACAAATTAGACATGCAAGAAGGATAAATGCTTTTCATCTTGACATGTTGTTCTCCAAGATGAGGAGCCTTGGCTGCGGAGGGGGGAAATCAATGGTGGCTTTTGTCATTTACTTCAGTGAGTCCAAAGGTCAAGCTCTTGATCTTCCTTTGGCAGCATCTGAAGGGCACTGACCAGAATATAGATCTAGTAACATTTACCCTCTGGCTAGAGGCCAGTTAAGAACATAAGGCAGGCCTGCTGGATCAGGCCAAAGGCCCATCTAGTCCAGCATGGTGTTCTCACAGTGGCCAGCAGATGCCTGTGAGACGCCTTCAAGCTGGATGCAGCATTCTGCCCACCTGTGATTCCCAGAAACTGCTTTTCAGGGCCATAATGCCTGACAGAAAAGGTAGGTAGCTATGGTGGCTAGCAGCCATTGATAGCTGTGTCCTCCATGCATGTGTCTAATCCTCTCTTGAAGCTGGTGGCCAGCCGTGTCTCCTGCATAGTCAAGCATCCTACTCTCACTGTGTTAACCGTCCTGCCAAACATGCCATCACCCCAAGGAATGGAAGAGCAGCCTGCCGTACTTGGATCTCAAAGTGGACCTGCCAGATCCAATCTGACAGTCCATTATGAGGTGATCCGAGGGTTTAAAAACACACTTTAAAGTACCAGTGAGGTGATCTGAGGGTTGCATGCTCCATCTGGTCCTCCTCCCGCCCTCCAAATAATATTTTGAACTTTTGAAAAGAGCTTGCTCAGGAGATCAAAGCCTGACCAGAGCATCAGACTCCTTGCCATGTGCTTTGGCAAAAGGGCCTTTTAATTATTATTTTTCTGCTGGAACAGAAAAAATCTGTTCCAAGCAGTTTTTATTAAGTAGAAGTAAGTTTTGAGCTTTGTCATAGGTGATCACACACACACACAACATAGTTGCTGGCATCCATCTGTCTCAAGTGACAATGGAGTTTGCCTCCAGAGGTGAAGTCAAACCACTGCATTAGCAGCACCAACATGACTTCTCCAGGGCGCAAGCCTGGGCAGTGTATATGGAGGTCCTGGGCTGCCCAGACAATAATTTTGCTCCTCCTAGATGGGTTACCTTCCCAGGCTGACAAGCCCCATCTGCCCCTCACTTCCACAGCATGTGCAAAAACTGCTTAACCATTAGATCCACTATTGATCTCATCTGCTCAATCTGCTGGAGTCTGTCTTTGCATGCAGGGGGAGTCCCTAACTCACCAAGGGTTTGAGACCCATTGGCTACCCTCACCTGGTTTAGCTGGCCGGTCAAAGCCAGCTGAGTGCAGGGTGGGGACCAAAGGTGGGCAAACTACCCAAGCAGGAGCATGCCCCCCCACCAGACATACTACCCCACCCCATTCACCCCATATGTATGTGCATATATATAATCTTACATATGAATTTGTGAATTGTGAAACTGAATGGATTTTTTTCCTGCATTGATTTTGGATATCTGTTGATTCAGGTACCCTGCATGGTGGTGAGTGTATGAAATAAAAAGTGGGAGGGGGCTGTCTGTCTTTCAAAGAGTGTTTTCCACTTTATAGCCATGTGAATTTGCTTAACTCCCTCTCTTTTAACTATTTGCAGTTCTATAAAAGCTTCACATTGAGTTATAGCTGTTCAGAAATCTGGGCAGCATTTGATTTTTGCAATGATTGCAGTTCAGCCCTCTATGAATAAAAAGAGAGTTAGGAAGTTATGACTGCTTCATCTCAGCAATGCTACTGATAATTAATTGAGCCTGTATTAGAAGCAGATGGGGGGGAGGGGGTGCAAGCCAGTGAAATGGGGAGGGGAATGCTTCAAGTGAAACCCAGTGTTTTGATGAAAATGGCATTATTGTTCCATGGAGTGATATTATTACTTTCTAAGAGACGAAAGCTACTGCCATCAATGGTCACTTTGCTTCTTCCAACTGTACAGTCCACAATGTGTCCCTCTTAGGATGTCTCCACCATCTTGAACATTCCAATATGGGCAAACAGACTGGCATTGTATTCAACTAAATTCTAGAAGACTATACACTCACTTAAATTATGACTAATTTAGATCAGTTAAGTTCCATTTGAGCTACTCTGAGTAGAATTAAATCAGATACAACCAGGGCTTTCCACACACACCCCAGCCGGAACTCGCCGGAACTCAGTTCTGACACCTCTCAGGTGGGCGCCATTGCCATTACTCTATAAGAGAACAAGGGAGGCGTTCATGTTGAGTTCCAGCATCTCACTCCTTCCAGCATGCCTAATGGTCAGGGCTGATGTGAGTTGGAGTCCAATAAGATCTAACACAGGCACCCCCAACCTGTGGCCCTCCAGATATTTTGGCCTACAACTCCCATGATCCCTAGCTAACAGGACTAGTGGTTAGGGATGATGGGAATTGTAGTCAAAAACATCTGGAGGGCCGAAGGTTGGGGATGCCTGATCTAGCAGGACAGAGATTCCCTACTCCTTGTTTATATGAAGCAATAACACACATAACCAGACAATTTTGCACTACCAGGTATGTTTGGAGTTGCTGGGTGCTCCAAGTCCAGCATTTATCTGAAGTGGATTGTCCCCTCTTTGTGTGCTGCAAAGGAGGGGAGGAGAGATCTTCTTCTTCTTCTTCTTCTTCTTCTTCTTCTTCTTCTTCTTCTTCTTCTTCTGTGGGAACTCAAAGCAGCTAACAGCACAAAAATGGAACACAAGGAAGATGATGCAGAAACGAATATTCCCTCTATTTCTAATGTCCAATCTATGAGTGCCATTTCTTGTGTTGCCAAAATGGCACAACCCATGAAGAAGATGGAGATATTGGCAGTGTTGGGGGGGAACCGAAGTTCTGCAGAAACGCACAAAAATATTTACGGCAGGAACCCCCAAAAACACCTCCATGAAAATTACTCCTTGCTTCTGACAAAAGCAACAAAAGATTGATACATACATACACAATGACAACATTCATGCAACATTGACAGGTATCTCTCCTGCATTGATTCACACATTCATTGTTTGGTCTATCATGACATTGTCGAAGACTGAAGGTAGCTTGCAAGCTTCAGAGCAAGTCTGAGTTTTCCAGCAGATGGAAATTGGTGTAATTGATTTTTTTTTATGTGAACATTTTTATATTGCTGGTATTGTTGTTGTTAGCTGAGATATTTCATAGGAAGCTGTTGATAAAATAATAAGAATAATGTAAGTACACTCGTACATGTGTAATTAAGGGAATGATAACTGAGTGTGATCTAGAGACCCAACACCAGGCAGACCATGGGAACCCTGAGATTACAATATTTGAATTCTAATTCTGCAGTAGCATTACTTTGTTGCTGTTTCCATTGAATGGTGGGTTTGATTCAAAGACACAACATTGCTGAATCCAGGGAAGCAGCTGGGAAGTCTTCTGAGGTCACCTCTGGTAGGGAAGATGATGTCTTTGCTTGCCTTGGATGCATTATATAAGCCAAGAGTGCCCTCTGCTGAAATGGAAACTTCCACACAGATTACTCCCATATCAATCAAACTGACAAGTCTCTTCATTTCATCCTTCTTTTTGAGGCTGAGATCACTGTCTTTCAAGTACCAAGTATAGAAACATGATTTTCAAATGGCAGGGAATAAATAGGGCTGCTGCTGGTGGCCGCCACAAAAAGTTAAGCCCATATTAGGGTATTGAGGTAGAGGTGAGATTGGGGAACTCCCTACTCTGCTCTGAAGCCTCATGTCAAAGATCCTAGGCCAGCCTCCCTCTCCTCCAGCCACGAACTATCACTGTAAATTTTAAAAATGTATGGGAGTCAGGGATGATCTACTATGAAACTAATGAGGCTTAAGCTTCAGGACCCCTAATCCCAGAGAGGCCCCAGAAATGAATTTAGTCCACATTGCTTTAAAATGTTGGGTCTAGTAGCGCAAATTTGAGTCGCATGATTAATTTTTTGTTGTATACATTTCAACCACCCCCAAGCTTGAGAGTCAGTAACACAGATGTTGTAAAGGTGTGGTGATCTGTCACGGAACTACCTCATTGAAAAAGGTATCAGTGGTTACCCAGACCTTGTTGCTGGTTGCAAAGGGGCCCCCGTGACAGTTCTGAGATTCAGATCCCCCAAAATGTAGGTCCGCCACTGAGAAGAGGAAGATTTTAAGCATAGATTCTTTTTCTACTCTTCTCCAGTGCATTTAGGGCAGCCAACCTAGTCTTGTCTCTTTCCACCCCACAAGAAAGACGAAGCGGTTGCTGGCCAGGGGATCTTTAGAAATTTAGAGGAGGGAGCTCACTTCTTGCGTATCTGCCATCTTACCAGAAACCCAGCTCCTTGCTCATGCTCATCTAACGCACTTGTTGGCTGTTTTTTTCTCCAGCCACCTGCTGGATGAGTCGCTGAAATTCATGAGGACTCACAGATCAAAAAGTTGAAAAACACTAGTTTTTCAAGTCAGGATCTGATAAAATGATCCGTGGCTTCAGCTCCCTCAAAATGCACTCAGGTAGTTTTTGCCTGTCTTCTTGATCACAGTTCTGTAACTGTGATCCTATCCTGTGATTGTTGTTTTCAGTCGTTTTGGGGAATCCTCACCTACAGGTCAAATTTTTCATGATTTTTTTCTAGAATCCTAGCTCGCATGCCACATTTTCAGTTATTTTTCAGGATCATGACCTGCACGTTATTTTTCAATCATTTTTTTAATCCTGACCCATGTGTCATATTTTTAGGTCATTGTTTCTCAAGCTACTTGATGTGGTGGACTGGCATTTTTAAAAAAAAAACAACAAAAAACCAATGTGCCAGGGACTGGCGCCATATTTGGTCCCTGAAGCATCCCACCCAACCTGGGCTGTGGTGGAGTCTCTATGGACTGGCAGACAATGAATCGTGGATCAGCCCTCATCTGCAAACAACTTTGATTTTCAGTCATTTTTGGGGTTGCTGATCGGAATTTTGGTTGTTCCAGTACAACTGAATAAAAATAAAAACAGCTGAATTTCAATATCCATGCTTGTTGAAATGCAGAAGAGATGAAAATGCAAATTCATTTGGGTTTTAGATCCATTCCTCTACCATTTCCGCCATTTGGAATAAGGGATAGCACATCTTTTCCCTTTGTACTGTGTTTCAAGAAGTGTATTTGCTATTGCCAGTCCTCAGCTCCATCCAAGAGTACTCAGAAATAGCCATAGGCTCGCTGCACCTAACTTGATGTCAATTTCCAAACCATGCTCATTTGCAAGATAGCTTTTTCAAGACATTTTTGATGCCAGCAATATTTGCATATTGCCTTTCCTTTGCTCGTTCCCGTGCCTTGCTTAAATGAGGAACAGAGGCAGAGATTAAACTGTGCCAAAGACAAAATGGAAATGCCAAACCTCATTTGAACTCCAGGGAAGGTTCCGTGTTTAGTTCTTAAAACTCCACAACCCTAAATAAGGGTGCATAATAGAGAGACCTGTTGCGCTCTATGGGACTTGCTTCTGAGTAGAAGGCACATATTAACTCATTTGTTTTCCATTTTATGCATTTTCAACAGAAGAATTCCATGAAGAAGTATGGCACACCAGTCCTAATACTGAGGCAAGAATGAAGAAAAATTAAATTATGGGCCGTATGTCTTCAATCACCAGTAATTTAACAGCCATGAGTTCAATTAAGAGAATGATTTTAAAGGAGAGGGAGAACAGACAGGGATTTCCTGTAGTAGGTGCAGAATCCAGGGCAAATGAGCAAACTCTTTCAGGGTAAGTACTTTGGTGAATGATATATCTCTCTGGACAAGTCTAACCAAAATGCAGTAGTGCCATTTAATGGCTCACATGAAGTATACATTTGAGAAAGGAAATTTATTAGTGATTTAGTGTAGGGACAGGCAAATTAGTTTGTCATTTTTGAATGTGTGCACCCAAAAGTTGACTCCTCCCATTTCCAGGTTAATCTGAGAAATTGTGCACTTGTTCAATTGTGCACTTAAATATTATATGGCTGAGTTTTGCTTATTCCCTCCTCCCTTCCAAACCATTTTCCTTTTGTGTCACGGATGGAAGGTTGGGACCAAGCAACAAACATCTTCTCCCAAAGATGTCCCACAAGGCAGCATGGAGATTTTTCCTCAGGGTTTACTGCTGAAGGCTTTCTCAAAAATCAGTACAGCTTAAAGGCTTTAGGAACAGTCTTTGCTTCTCCTTCTTCTTCCCAGGTTGACAAAGCCCCATCTGCCCCTCACTTACCTCTACAGCATGTGCAGAAACTGCCTTTTTGACCGTTGGGTCCACCATTTGTCTCATCTGCTCAATCCATCAGAGTCTGCCTTCACATGCAAGGGAAGTCCCTAACTCATAGAAGGACTGAGACCCATCGGCTACCCTCACCTGGTTTAGCCATCCATTTGAAGCTGTTTTGTGGTCCGTGGCTGCTGTCACAGACAGCTTCTAGGAGCCACAGTTGCTCTAAACTGCAGTAGTAGTATTCTTCTGCTCAGGTCCATCTTGTGAGTTTCCTACACAAATCAGGGTGGCCATTGCAGCAACAGGATGCTGGACTAAATGGGCCATTGGCCTCATCCAGCAGGTCTCTTCTTATGTTAACATTTCAGTTTTGATAGCCTCTCTGCCCTCCCAGTAATGAAGACAGTACTAATAAGCATCTCTTACAAAACTGAGATCAATTGCCTTCTAAGTGACGCACATACTACAATAAAATGCTTCAGGGAAGTGCAAAACGCAGAATTAAAACCGTAAAAGGCTTTGTGCATCTGATGGACTGGGCCCTAGTTCCCAAATGACTGCACCATAATCCATTTGTTCACTCTTTAAGGTGGAACTCTGGGTTTTTTGCTCCTAGATGCAAAGCGAGAAATTTTGGAGGATAATCAGGTGGGTTTTTTTAGGAGTCAGAAAGAGAGAATGGGACCAGGAGGATGGGCAGCCAGCCAGAGGCTTTCCAAAAGCTTGAAGACTCAAGGGCAAGAAGATACTCTGAAGGTAGTGGGCTGCCTTCCAACATAGGAGAGGCAGAGGGAGTGTGATAAGGAACAATAATAGGCATGACTGGCAACTCTACTGTAAAATTGGCCAACCGCACAATTCTTTCCATATTCATTAGAGGCGGATAAACATGAAGTCCTGTGATACGGATGCATCAAATAAATGAGATCTGGGAGTCCTTGGCTGGCCAACAAAATCCAACCCTTTTAAAAAATGGGCACAAATGGGGAAAAGGGTGGAGGATGACTTCAGTTTACCAACGTTCTGCAAGCACACAGTGTCTTCACTGCTGATCATGCATATACAAAATAAGGCTCCCTGCAAAACGGGAAGCTGCAAATGTCCAAAGCGAAGAAAAGGCTAGTTGTCTGAATGGCTGTCAGCTATTCAGAAAACCCCTATAGGATTACTTTTTAAGACTTAATGAATTTGCCTCTATAAAACACAAAGGGGTGATTTGCTTAATTTCACTATCCACCACAACACAGCGCTTCCAAAGTTACCGATTAGCGAGAGTGCATCCACCCTAAATGGAGCAAAGCATTCACTGTGGCAGCCACTAAACTGGAGAAACTCTCCTGCTCTTTTAAACAGCTGATTTCTTATTTAAAATATATTAAGTTCCTTATTTAAATTCTTTTACCCGTTTTGAAACTTTTGTAAGCATGAACAGGGAATTTTAAGCATCTCTCCCACTATCTGAGGGTGGAAGCAAAATATGCATAAGCCCCAAGATTCACATATGCACCCCATAAACCTATAATCTGCACAACAGGTCACTGTGTGAACTGCTCTCAAGGTATGTGCTTCTCATTACTTTAGCCTGTCTGTCCTGTCCTTTAGACATCTGGTCAAAGCACTAATCTTTTGAGCACTGCATTAATGCCAATGACTACAGGTCCATACAGACCTGTAGAAGGGACGCGGGTGGCGCTGTGGGTAAAACCTCAGCGCCTAGGACTTGCTGATCGCATGGTCGGCGGTTCGAATCCCCGCGGCGGGGTGCACTCCCGTCATTCGGTCCCAGCACCTGCCAACCTAGCAGTTCGAAAGCACCCTTGGATGCAAGTAGATAAATAGGGACCGCTTACCAGCGGGAAGGTAAACGGCGTTCCGTGTGCTGCGCTGGCTCGCCAGAGGCAGCTTGTCACGCTGGCCACGTGACCCGGAAGTGTCTGCGGACAGCGCTGGCTCCTGGCCTATAGAGTGAGATGAGCGCACAACCATAGAGTCTGTCAAGACTGGCCCATACAGGCAGGGGTACCTTTACCTTTACAGGTCCATACAGACAACCATTTGCCAGTGTCCACATAAGCAATTGCTCAGCATACAATACTGACTACTGATGTGTTTCTATGCTCCACTCCTTACTAGTAAGGTCCTGCTCTCTTGTAACTGCTGTTGATGGATTAAGAAGAGAGAATAAGAGTTTGGATTTGATATCCCGCTTTATCACTACCCGAAGGAGTCTCAAAGCGGCTAACATTCTCCTTTCCCTTCCTCCCCCACAACAAACACTCTGTGAGGTGAGTGGGGCTGAGAGATTTCAGAGAAGTGTGACTGGCCCAAGGTCACCCAACAGCTGCATGTGGAGGAGACGCGAACCCGGTTCCCCAGATTACGAATCTATAGCTCTTAACCACTACACCACACTGGCTCTCTTAAGACCAGCAACTGCCTCAAATTTATAGAAATCAAGTCTCACACTTTCTTCTGCATTGCAGATTACTTTTCTGTTAATTTCTGGTGCATAGATATACGTGTGCATAGACATATGTGTTCAGTTTATCCTATATAAAGCAGCAAGATCGAGAAGACAACCTGAGCCAGCAAAGGTGCCCGCACCCGAGGCCGTTGCTCACTTTACACAACAATGTAAAATATACTATTACCCGAATAGCATTATATACTAGGGCGATGGAACAAGGATTGAGTTTAACATGCAGGCTGCAAAGAGTCTATTTGAACAATTTATTAGTTTGCCTGTTTTTACAAGTTTAGAAAAAGAATCCCAGGATTTTTCCTCCTGTGTGTTTTCGCCTAGCTTCCTCGTGGTCCATGATGCCAGCTGAAGTTGTCAGCACAATGTACCTATTAAAAGGGTGAGGAAAATACCCGTTATGCTTTATGCTTGATTTCTTACCCATTTGCAAAAGCAGAAAGAAGAATTTAACCTCATCTTTAACAGGCAGCACATTAGAAAAATGTACTACCACAAAAACTAAATGCAAAACTGCTTAACACATATACAGATTAGATTCTTATGGGATCATTGCCATACTGGTTTGAATCCAGCTAGATCATCGTGCATGCAAAACAACTTCCATAAGCACCAAGGAACTTCTCCTCCCTCTTTCCTAACAACAAATCTGCTCCAGAAAGTTAGGGGGAACTCCCAGAGCTGCTATGGGGGAGATGAGTGAGGGGAACCTTGCACAATTAGTTGCATACAACCCACTGATCATAGCTATCAACTTTTTCCCCTGTTCTTGCAAGGAATCCTATTTGGAATAAGGGAATTTCCCTTTAAAAAAGGGAAACGTTGACAGCTATGCACTGATTCTACAGAAAGCAATAGCTAATGTGCCAGAGTTAGCAGGTTAAGTGCTAGTAGTAGTTCTGGCTTTTGATCCAAAATTATGAATAGATTCAATGATTTTCGGCATGCGCTTATCTTGCAATATGAATCTAGCACCAAGGAGCAATAGCTAAGGTAAAACTCACAGCAATGAAGCAGCCCTAATCACAAGCTTTGGCAATCCAGTTCTACACAGCTGATACTTACCCAAACTGACGTGAAGGTAGCAGGTTGTTCTGCCACTTTTCCAAATCCTTCAGTTGGACATCAAATCTGGGGCTGATCACACCACACTATCAAGCCAAACAAAGGAGAAAAGACTTAACCATCTTTCTAATGTATTACTTGCAAAGTCCAGAAGTCATTGAACTGAAGGATGTGGCATTAAAGTATTTTCAATAAATTTGATAGAGTCCAGAAGTCATTGAACTGAAGGATGTGGCATTAAAGTATTTTCAATAAATTTGATAGATGGAACACAGCTGTGCTACCCAATTCAACAGGAAGCGGAACCAGGGAAAAGTGCCTGGGAACAACAATAATAAATGTTTGTGGGTTCAGGGGCTGTGATTTATAGCCAGTTCATACAATCCTGAACAGGATCCAGATGGCACTGTCAGTTAGGCACAGGATGAAACCATCTTGCTTGAGTTAAGCAGTGCCTGAATGGGAGACAAACTGGGAACCCTGCCTAGAACACATCTGAGTTACAAGATGGAAGGCAGCATAGAAATGGACTAGATGGCTGAGGGGTGATGGTGGCAAGAGAGGCTCTTCTCTGTGGTGGCCCCCAGCTAGTGAAACGACCTCCCTTCTGAAGCCCATATTGTGCCATCACTGAATATCATCATCATCATCTATTAAATTTATATACCGCCCTATACCGGAAGGTCTCAGGGCGGTTCACAGAACAATGCGTTTTGATGATAGGCTGAGACACATTTCTTTACCTAGGCCTTTGGATGAGTGCATATCTTCCCTCCTCCTACTCTGCTGTGTGCTGCAGTTCTGTGCTACTTTTGTTATTCTGATAACTGCCTTTTATTTTACGATTTTAATTACACAATGTTCTTAATTGTTATATTTTGCAGCCCACCCAGCAACCATTTGGCGAAGGGTGGGCTATAAATACAGTTAACAAAATAAATAAATCGAAGCGCTGCCTCACACCAACGTACAGGAGTTGAACAAGCACATGTCAAATGCAAACACTGGCTTTGTCACAAGCTGCAGGGCACAACAGAAACCTTGGCATTATGCTGCTTTGACAGGGCTGACAGAAATGCCAACATTTCTGCCAAGAGGCAGAGGTGCATGCCAGTCTTCAACTACACTAGGGTTGCGTATTATATGCAAATTGCCTTCTGTGGAGTGTGACAAGCAACTAGCCTTCTTCCCAACTTTTGAAGCAGCAGAGATGGGCGAGGATTGTCCCAGCAGCTAAGAAGTGATTTTGCCTCCTCCCCATTGCCAATTTGGGGAGGATGGAAGGGAGATGTTCGTCTGCTGTACTAGCAGCAAGGGCCAGACAGCTGCATCCTATGAGGCTTACTTTGGTCAGAATAGAGTACAGTTGTACCTCAGGTTACAAACACTTCGGGTTTACAAACTCCGCTAATCCGGAATTAGTCCCTCGGGTTGAGAACTTTGCCCCAGGATGAAAATGGCAACTGTGCACCGGCAACACGAGGCCCCATTAGCGAAAGTGAGCCTCAGGTTAAGAACAGTTTCGGGTTAAGAATGGACTTCCAGAACGAATTAAGTTCATAACCCGAGGTACCATGTATACACTTCCAGAGTTAACACTAAATACATTACTTATGGTAAATGAGCCATCATAGACGCTAGAGGACTGTGAAAAATTGTTTCCCAGGCTTTTTCAACTTGTCTACTCATGTACTATCTGAAACCAGAGGGGCACATTGGTTGCCAGATGTGAATATTGTCATTATTTTCAGCTCTCCTGCCCCACTATAGCTTTCCACCTGATTATTGAAGTAGTATTGTGCTTGCATTAGGACCAACTGACAAGTCACAAAAATGGTGCGCTTTTGAGTTTTGTGGGACCAAATTTTTCCTCTGACAAGATGTTAAAGAAAGCAAAAAAGGAGAAGGTGGGAAGAGGAAAATGTTGCTGGCACACGGCTACTCCATTTCTGCTTTATTTTGTGATTTTTCTGTTGGTCCCAATGAAGGTCTTGTGAATTTTCTAAATGAAACCAAACAGCTACCGCCATTTTTCTTATTACTTCTAATAAGAAATTTGAAATCATTTATTTCAACAGGAAAGAATACAGGCTCTGGAGGTCTCAAAAGCACACACACACAATTTTGTTATATTCTGTTCTAACCATGATTTTGTATGTCTCCTATGGGCCAGCACAGCTAACTTAAACTTTTCAGTAAGAAATGATTCAGAACTTGGGTATGAATAGAGTTGTATAGTTTCATCCTGAATTTGTAATATCAGCCTGTAACTGTAACAATCAAGTCAAATATTTTGAACACAAAGAAAGAAAAAACATGTTTGGAAAACTTTCACAATACTCTTTTAAGAGTATAACAATATATACCGCCCTGTAAGAATACTCTTAAAACTTGCAACATCCAGAGCACAACACACACATTTAATATGTGGTATCTAAAAGAAGAAGAAAATATAAATACAACCCATTTCAAAGGTGCAGCTGTAAGATGCTATGCCCTAACAGATCTGAATATATCAGTTTACCAGCTATTTTCAGTTCTAGGCCTATTAACATTTGACCAAGCAGTCACAATACTAGGTAAGAAGAAGAAAATAAACTCCAATCTCAGGAAAAACTAAAAACTGAGAAAATAAAAGCCCAAGAATCATGTGAATGCATAAATGCACATCTCAATTCAATAACGTAAAAATCAATTTAGAAACAAAATTATACAAATAGTAAAATAAAAATCTGCCTTATCAGATGTCTGGGTTCAAGGAGTTCAAAAGTCCCTTCACTGACTAGCACCAGCTGTCTAGAGTTTCAGGCAAGGAGCCCTTGCCAACTGCACGCATAGATGCCAGGAACTATAGGTTGATCGGAAGTGGCTTCCCAAGACTGATTTCAAAGAGGTCAAGGAGAAAGAAGAGGATCCATTGATGACAGCCACTTAGGTGGCACCCTAAAGACTGTTCTCTAAGGGTTTTTAAGACAAGCAGAGTAGATGTCTTCTGATTTGCCAGTTTAAGGCACAATGTTGTCAACTCAAGTGAACCAGACAGTGGCTGTTGTAGGACCAGAGGACCTTGAAATGATATCCTTAAACCTCCAAGATTCACAGCTGCTTCTTTTCAAGCCATTCCCATCAAGGACCTCTTGAAGCCATTTGCTTATAATAAAAGTTCCCATTTGGTCAGGCACACAATTATATGAACAAAACATTACAGTATTGTCTGAACTGGCCCTAGGGCTAAAGGAAATTTTGCCTAAATACATAACACACCTTCCATTTATTCCAACCCACAAAGGGTGAATTTTCCTGTGAAGTGAGGTGAATTTAGATGCACCCAGCAAGTGTATCTTCCAAGATGCAATTCTGGCATTAAGTCCAGTGGGGCTTAAATGGAAGTCAGGTCCTACCTTGTTGAGTCTGCCTGTGAGATTAACGACAATCTTCCCAGCTCTGTGATCGTCAATGATCTCAAATTCACCTATGTACCCTGTGAACCAAAGAAAAGCATTCAGCATATTCAAACCTTTGCACCATTGAAATAGAACTAAAGCAACCCATTCCTCCCCGTTAACTGAACTGCTTGACTATGAGGGTGGGATATATGAGCCAGTGTGGCATAGCAGATACTATTTGACTAGAACTAGGAATGCAGGGATTCAAATCCTTGCTGTGCCATGGACACTTGGCTTGCATTTGGCAAGTTACTATTTCACACAGCCTGTGGCATTCGAAGTGATTCAATTTGCAAAAACAAAACTGGAAGCCATTTTATAAAATCGAATACTGCATGTTAATACAAGGATTACCATAGGTTTTTCAGGCTATTGTGCACACTATCATATATATCAGCATACTTCGCTATTTCATTTAGTACAGTGATACCTCGCGTTACATACTTAATCTGTTCCGGGGGTCCGTTCATAACAGGAAACTGCTCATAACATGAGGCGCACTTTCTTTAATGGCACCTCCCGCTGCTGCCGCGCAACTTCCGCTCACATCCTGGAGCGAAGGTCGCAACAAGGGGCATCTACTTCTGGGTTAGGGGAGTGCATAACCCGCAGCATTAGTAAGGGGGATGGTACGTAACACGAGGTACCACTGTATTGCTGCTTGTTTTGTTTTACAGAGTATGTACACCTAAGGACAGTGCCTTCTTGGCTAAACAATCAACTGATGATGAGAACAAAAATGGATGGTCCCTGAACCCTTTGGAGGAAGGGCGAAGCACAGGTGTGATAAATAATTTAAAATACTACTTGCACTGTACCATCTGAAGGAGCAAGTTATTTGGCTTATAGTGAGCTGACCATTTTCACTGCCCCCAACCCCAAGTACGCTGCTTCAACCACAGTCATCTTCAAACAGAACTTTTAAGTAATTAAGCCCAGTTTCAACCTATACCCACATCTAACTTTGAATATAATATATTCACTGGCAGCTTTCCCAGCCAAGGTGATATCGGAGTTTAAAAGGCCAAAAAGCTGAATCTTTCCTGGACTGTTTTACATATATTCTGTGGACTTACCATGCTTCATCATCACGGTTAAGAACCGGACAATAACTTTCGAGCACGGTCTGATGAGTACTTGACGTTTTCCACGCTTCTCAGCATTGTTGATGCTTTTTAGAGCATCTGCCAGAACGTTCATGCGCACCATGATGCCTGCATGGATAAAATACACAAATTTAAATGATAAGCCCAATTGCTAACATGTATCAGTTTTCTTTCTTCAAATGGTGGCTCACTGGATTGCGTCTGGATGTTGGAAGCAGCACAAAACATAGGGAGATAATTAAAAGAGTAATCAAAACACACTTTCTAAACAAATGGCATGTATTATCTGCTGTTACGATGTGGCCACTCCAATTGCAAATAAATCGTTTAGTTCACTAGCCAGTTAAAGCTACAAGCTTTCATTCCTAAGACAAAGCAAGTTAAGAGCAATTCTGCTCTTAAGTTTTGGATAAGGGTAGTAAGTTGATATAATAGCCTCAGTAACTGCCTACAGAAAGGGGTGACTGTCACAATGAATAAACTATCTTTAGAAAGTACTGAATTGCAAGGGCACTACATTGTGTGTATTTCCAGAAAAAAATAACTGCAACTGTTCGACTTCTTTTCAAAGAGCTCTAACAACCCAAAATTATAAAAAAAGCGTAGATTCGGAGAAGCCTTGCAAACAAGTTCACAAGGTACTAAGCTCAAATGCTTACACAGTTACCTCTGGTACAGTAAAAGTTTAAACACAAAAAGGATTAATTGCCTCCAATTCATAAGAACTGCCCAGGTTGGATGCTCTGAAGGCTATTCTTACTTAGGAGTTGCAATCAGGAGAGTATTTGCCCAGTGCTGTTCATACACACATGCCCCCCAGTGCAGCACACACAAACACTTCAAAATTTAAGAGCTGCTTATGCATGAAACAAGATGGCTTTGGGAGACTGTAATAGCTTTTTGTGTGCAATTATCAGGCACTCATTGGGACTACATTAAGCTACCCTGCATCAAGACACAGAGACTAGATTGGGGATATCTTCAAAGTCTGTGTTGTCATTCTTTTTTAAGTCACATTTCCCCCCTAGAAAGACCTTTAACAGATTATGTAGTTGCCCTGACTACATGGGGGTGAAGAGGAGAGTCCCTTTGTACTCAAAGGGACGCATATATTATACTTTGTATTTTCATAAAAGAAGTCTTATACTGTCTCTGGGGTTCTAGTCCAAGCAAAGCCCTGAAGAATTATATTCCTTAGCCAGAAAAACACAGACACTGCAAGGATTCCTTAATTTGGGTTAAAACAATATCATATTTTGACACCTTGAACAAGGAGCAACAATGTTCAGGGACACTATTGAATGCCAGTTGCTGGGGAGTCAAAGGCCCATTGCCCTCAAAACCTGCTTGTGACCATCCCAGAAGCATCTCTGGGAAACAGGACACTGGACTTCACAACTTTGGTGTGATCAAGCAAGCCTTCCCATCGTTTTTACAGCTGCAGACCCACACAGCAACCCTTTGAAATATTAACACAGCTGATCTGATGTATTTGCAGTAAGAATGCCACAAGAGATGGGCTTTTGTGTGTCCCCCCCACCGCTTACAAGTTTTAACATTAGCTCGTGAGTGCAATACTTTCCCGAAGCCAACGATCCCCAAAGGGAAAGAGTTCTATTGTAAGCACTTGGTAAGGCAAACTACCCGCTCCAGGAACTGGAATGCATGAGAAGCTGAGGGCCCCAAACTTTGCTGCCCCAGTGAAGCATCCAGCGACCCCGGGATGTTAAGGGGCGACCCGGAGCTGAATGCCACCCATGTCGGCCTGCTCTATAGCAGCAGCCTGCAAGCCACCCCCGCCCAAGCTGGTGCAGGCGCCCATGTCTCGCGAGGACCTAAAATGCAACCACATGAGGCACATGGAAGCTCCACTACGTGCCCTGGGGCTTACACGCATGTAAAGTAAGTTGCAGCCCGAACGCGTGAACACGCAGCCGTGCCCGGCGTTCTTCGTCCAGCAAGGCACCTTCTGCCTGCCGGTCAAGGCCTCCCCGGTCAGGCACAGCCCGCCAGCCCAGCCCTTCCTCCACTCAAAGCCCCAGACCAAGGCATTCCTCTCCCAACCGCTCTCCCCCCCGGCTCCGTTCAGGCGGCCGCCGCGAGGACCAGGAGAAGCGCGGTCATCTCCAAATAAGCTGCGCAGGTCGAGCGGAGCCCCAGCTTCCAGGAACCGGGTCGACAGCGGCCCAAGGAGACAGGATGGGTTCGATATACGACGGATGCCACCCAGGAACGGCCATCGCCCGCTACTCACCAGTGCAGCAATATGGCGGAAAAAGGAAGGCGGCCGAGCGAGCGCGGGGTGTTATGGGAAATCGAGGCGGCAGGATAACAAGGAAGTGGCGGGGATTTCTCTCGCGAGATTACATTGTTCCCGGGTTAAAATGCCTCGGGGAGATTTCCGCTCAGCCAGTGCTCGTCAACGGCTTCGCTTTGGACCGTAGAGAACAAAATGTAGAGATACCTTGTGTTAAGGCTGAATCGACACATAGGGCTCAATTTTCTGATCTTTTAGGATGCGATTTTCTGCGTACTCATTTGGGAGCAAACCTGTTGAAATCACTGGGACGTCGCTTTGAGTCGACAGCTGCAGTGCTCAGAATGTCTTTGAGCTGATTTTTCCAGGATTTATTATTTTTTTGGCAGCAGCTTCTCCGCTCAGAAACAGAAAGAATCCGCAAACCTATGCATGCCACATTTGAGGGGATTCTTAAAAATAAAATTTTGGAAGCAGAAAACATTTTAAAGTGCAACATGTCTGCATGCAAGTCAATGAAGCGCAAGGCTTCTGTGTTCAATTGACCGCTGGATTCAGGCTTGATCTCCCGATAATTTTTACACGGGTAAAAATTATGAGTTAGAAAGAGTACTTCCGCCAAGATTTCTCAACGGCAGCTACCCGGAAGTTACCGACACTACACTTTTCTATCTCTGTGGCCTAAAGGCAAGGCGTCTTCAAACACTACGGCCGGAGTTGGCAGAGAGTGGACTCCCAGCGGCCCTTTCGGTTTTGGTATCCAGTAGCAACCAAGAACGCTTCCCGAAAAGGGGCGGGGCCAGGCGACGCTTTTGTAGGTGCTCAGCCTGTTTCTGTCACTGCGCGGCAGGACTCCGTCGCATGAACTCATTCTACTGTACTCTATGCGCTACACGTTTTATCCTGTTTCCTCCAGGCCACACACACGCGAGTTGCTCCAAGGCACCATATAGGGATCTTCCCTATCCTCCATTTTACTCTCACAGCCACCTTAAGTGAGATAGGCTAGGGCAGAGTCCATAGCTGTCAACTTTTCCCTTTTCTTCCGAGGAATCCTATTCGGAATAAGGGAATTTTCCGTTCAAAAAAGGGAAACGTTGACAGCAATGGCATAGTCCCCCAGCCTTGGGTTCCTCAGGTACAATACAATGGTACCTTGGGTTAAGTACTTAATTCGTTCCGGAGGTCCGTTCTTAACCTGAAACTGTTCTTAACCTGAAGCACCACTTTAGTTAATGGGGCCTCCCACCGCCGCTGCACGATTTCTGTTCTCGTCCTGAAGCAAAGTTCTTAACCCGAGGTACTATTTCACAGTCTGTAACCTAAAGCATATGTAACCTGAAGCGTATGTGACCCAAGGTACCACTGTATTTTGATGGGAGTACAACGCCCGCCGCCCTTGACTATTGGATAAGCTAGCTGGGGATGATGGGAGTTGTAGTCCAAGGACATCTGGAGACCTAAGGTTGAAGAAAACTGGGCTAGACTAGGGTAACAGAGACCAGGTTGCCTGGCCAGTTTCATCAGTGATTTGAACCTGCCTCTTACGTGATTCATGTTGCCTTCTTGAGGGCAATGAGGCAGATCTGGTGCTGTGCCCCGAGTTTTGGTACCATCCAGAAGCAGGCTGAAGCAAACACCTCAGGTGGTGGAATCCGTGGGGTGACGCCCCACCCACTGCCGCCACCCAAGAAGTGAGGGCAGGTTCCGGCAAGAGCTCTGCAATTATTCTAGTGCAGTCGCCCCAGTGGAAAATGTGACATGTTCTCAGTCCTTTATTTAAGAAGCATGAAGGGTTCCCCACCCAGGCAGCTCCTCTGTCTGTCTCCAGTTAGGCCTAGCATGGGGAATCTTTCTCAGCCAGAGGGCTGTATTCCTTTCTGGGCAACCTTCTGAAGGCAGAAATGAGCACAGGAACAAATGTAAATGTTAACATTATTTATTAACAGCATTTATATGTGGCCCTTTAGGCATAAAGTCTCCTACGAGGGGCTTGCAAAAATCGACAACCTAAGTTTACCTTTGTACAGTAGTTTCTATGCACTCACAAATCTTTCTCCATCTTCCATCCAGAGAAGGAAGAGGAATTATGAAAGTTCAGTGACACATTTGAGACAGGCAAAAATAATTGGGGTGTGAAGCAGTGCCAGGGGAGAGGGTATGGCTGGGGGGGGGGTGTTTCAAAGTCCAGGGAGATAGCATTCAGCCCCTTGGCCTGAGATTCCCCAGCTTGCTAGGCCCTATAATGTTATATAGATGTTACCAAGGAAAATACTCAGAAGATGCCAAGCCACTTTCTTAGGAAGGGATAAAAGGAAGTCTCAAGGAGATGTGGAAATATTTTCAGCCTCACAAGGTTGAGGCATGAGGTATTTCCTAAACAGACTGTTTTACCAACACCAAAAGGATGGCATTATGCAACAGAGTGGAGGAAAACTTGAGGGGAACTTAAAGGCCTCAGCAGCAGCCTTTTGAGGCAGGGGTAGTCAGATGGTAGAGTAGAATCTACTAGTAGATCTCTGGTGATGATTGGCAGTTAGCTCATAAATGGTTTGTGCTTGCAAAGAAGCATCACTATCAACCAAAAGTCTTTTTCTCCTCTTAAACTAGCTAGCTCAAATCAAGAAAGCCTGGGAAGACTGAAGATTTGTCTTTTTTAAAAAGGGGGGGTCCTAGATCTGGTAAGGAAAATAAATTTAAACTGAGTATGTGCTGAAGGTTGTTATGCTATTCTACATCTGCCTTCCTGAGCCACTATTTTGCATCTGGCTCTGTTTGAAAGTTCAAAATTGAATTCTGCCCACTTGTGTCTTAAGACATCAATAAGTTAGCTCCAATTTTGCTATGACTTTATTTTCCTGGTTAGATGAATGGAGAAAAGCAGACAGGGGCCTTACATACACATTCAATAATTGCCATTTTTTCCTTCTACTAACATTTTTATTCAACTTTTAGCTCTCTAGATAATACATTTATTATCCATCTACATTACGTATCAACGCAATCAAAAGTAAAGCAGCAACATTAACCAAAAAAAGGCTCGTACATGTAAGTTATTTCCCCTCCCTCCAAGTCTTTTCTCTACCTTCCCACCCTACATGGCTCCCTCCTAAATCATATTACAACATTGCTTTCCCTTCACGTAAAACACTGCCCTCCTACCCAAACTAGGTAAAGTTGGTTTAGTTATCCTGTCTAAAACAAACACACAAAATCAAGGGGGGGGGTAGGACTTATGGGAAAGTGTGGTGTTTTTGAAAGAAACCGGTTCCTGTCACTTATGCTATCACTAAATCATTACAAAATAGTTTTATATTCACCATCTTGTTGCTAGTGCCCATAACTGCTAGATACAGGAACTGCCATCACAGACTTCTCGCTTTTCTCAGGACGTGTGCTGCTTCTAATGTCCAAAATGACGGTATAATGTCAAATATGGTATTCATGAATGGGAAAATACTTACTACAATGATAACTAAGTTGGCATACCGAAATATTTCAACCCAAGGAGCAGTAATAGGTAATGTTGCTCCTTTCACCTGCTGAAGAAAGCCTGCTTCAGGGATTTCTCTTTTCACTAGCCTTAGTAAGAGGCTTTGTTTCTTCTCCTAAGGCAGAGATCTTATGAGGTTGCTCTAATGAGTCCAAAAATGGTTTTTCATTCGTTTGGAAAAACAGAATGCCCTAAGATTCACATGTCACAAGAGATCCAACATAGGAATGTTTAAGTGTTGAACGCCACCCTAGTGTCCTTATGCAGATAAGTTATCTGCACCATGTTACATACTAGTATGGCAGTAAAAAATGAGCCACATCCCACCCCTAGCATTCAAAAATGTTAGATGTGCGTGAAGAGAGAAAGACTGCTTTTTATTGTTGTGAGCCAATTAGTGAGAGAGTGATGATAAAAATAATATTTGTGTTAGTTCTAGTTAGAAGACTTTCTATCCCTTGCTGCCAATACTGCCAACACAGTTATGGCCTTTCGGGCTTCACTATAGGCAATATATCACAAGAGCAACTTAAAAACTTTGTCCTTTTGAGACACATTTACAAAAAATGTGTACTGAATTACAGTGTTTAACAGAAAACTGAAAGGTTGGGAACTTAGAATGAAAAGCAGCTACCATCTATAAGGCAGTAATGTAAGCAGATCTCATTTTGTCAAAAAAGATAATAATGAAACAAAAAAAGTTTCAAGATTTCTCAAGTCTATATTTTCAAACATAAGATAACACTGTTCATCAATTTACAATTAAGACAGAAATTTGCCTGTTAAACCGAAATTTAAGATGCCTATCATTTTAACAGGTTACAAACTTTTACTTAAGAAATGTGTAGTAAAAACAAAATAGCATTAAGAAAACACAAATAACTCCAGAGACTTGTTGGCAAGACAGACGCATCACGTATTTTCAACATGATTTTATATAAGACCATATTTTTAAAAAACTACAGACATGTTTCACAACACCAAAACTAGAGCTATTTAAATAATAGAAGCAATGAAGTTGACTGTCTGTGCATCCTGACTTAAGTTTTTCATTCAGTTTCAGTGCAATTAAGTTGCATTGCAGAGCTACAACTGGGATTCAGAGTTTAGGAGCTTTGTTTATTCAAATCACCTGTCACCTACAACATTGTACGTTTAGCAATTTAATCTAGAGGGCATTTTGAAGTAAATCTAGACAGTCCAGAGGGTCCTTAAAATGCTCAAGAGGAATGGAAAATGTTACCCAGTTCACCACCACCAGTTGTTATTGATCAGTCTTATTACAGTATTGAAGTTGCTAGTCACACTTACTGTAAGAATAACTGTCCACGTTAGAAGACTATTAGTGTGTGACTGAGGGACCATACAGTTCCTGTTTAAACAGCACAAGAAGGGCCCTTATTAAAATCAAAAAGCGATGACTGAAATAAGCACTTCTATACTATTAAGCACACAATAATTCATTGAATTGTTCCCAGAACACAATTATACTATAGAGTGAATTAGCAAGCAATGTTTCATTCGTTTTTCTTCTCCTTTTGCTTCAGGAGTTTGTTGACCTCCCTTTTTGCCATTCCAGCATATTTTGAAATTATTCCGTGCTTGTTTAACCCAGGAAACAACAAGAAGCAGCTCACTAGGGGAGTAAAGAAGAAGTTATCACCAACTATGTTCATTTGCAAATTCATCCCCCATACCGACTCATCTAATTTATGTTGCAATCGCTTCATTACAGGCATCCCAACTACAAATATCTCCCCCATTCTCTATTGTGGAAAAACACAGCAATATATTATTCTGCACCACTTACCAATAAGGTAGGTGAGGAAGAGGTTATGAACTTGCTGTCCTATCCAAGCAATCACAGCTAAGGAACAGAGCATTGTCATGAAGTACTAGAAGAGAAATAAGAATGGTAGTAGTCCTTAAAAGTAAGTTATGAAGGCATGATAGTTACCTCTCCAAGTACTTTCCCTGCTGCTATTAAAAGCAGCATTATTGATTTAGCATGGATTCTGAATGAGTGAACAAACAAACACACTTAGCAGTATATCTCATTCACTTCAGTGGAAATTTATTTCAAGCAAGTAGGTTTTAGGAGCTTAGCTTAGATTGTTATTGGCTTGCTGGATGCATTAGGACGATGTTATAAATTGCAGACAGGAATATATTCGCATACCACTACAATAACTGTCCTAGAGACTATGAAGCAAAAAAACAACCACAAAGTGCCTGAAACAAAAGTGGGGGAGGGGGAGAGAGTCAAATACTCAAATCAAGATACCATAAAAAGCTCTGATCAGATGGTGTGTGCACTTACTAAAGCATTTTAGGTAAGAAAAAGGGATTTTCATTTAAAAAACAAATATACATGCCAGTCACCAAAAGCATTTGTTTTTGTATATGTAAGGCAGAATGGATTTATAAAGCAACATCCAATTTGCAATAAGGATGAAACATTTTCAGAGAAGCACATATATTACCATTTTAGGCTTTTCCTCCTTAAATGTGAAAAGACGTTTCCACCAACCAACAATTCCGCGCCGTGTTTTTACCAGGTTGCTACAAATTTCATGGAACCGCTGCTGTTGTTCAGTAGTCCTTTAAAGAAATTATTTTGAACAAAACTCTTGATATTATGGTCTCGCCTCCACTTTAGAAACTGCACATGAGCAACCATTATCATCTCGACCTCCCGCCACCCAGTTCAAAATCTGATGCCATTTTAATGTCCCATTCATATATGTACAATATATATTTCTTTGATTCTCTACTATAAGTATTCACTGTTAGGGTGATCAACAAATCCAAGAATGAGAAGATCATATATATTTTAATGGACTAAAACTTGCATTAATTTGCAGTTGACATGTGTTCTGAATGACCAGATATTATGAAGAATTTACCATTAACTGCAAATCTGTGTCCTATTCAGCAAATCACCATTTCCAGCAAAGAGGTTCTTCAGCTGTCTCAAAACTTTCAGTTAGATGGCAACATCTTTATATATATTTACACCCCAAGAATCCATGACAGCCAGTTGTTTAAAGGCTACAGCTCTGTTTTTAGTCTACTATCAATGTGCATGGTGCTGTAGAGAGTAACATAAGGGGGACGGGAACAGGAGGAAAAGATAGGTTCCTGCCTCAATGACCTTGCAGTCTAAACATAATTATACAAGCAAAGGTATCAAACAGAAAAAAGAGACAACTGAGCCTTTAATATACAGAGATATTGTTGTTCTAGGTCAGGCATAGGCAAACGGTCCTCCAGATGTTTTGGGACTACAACTCTCATCATCCCTAGCAAAAAGGACCAGTGGTCAGGGATGATGGGAACTGTAGTCCCAAAACATCTGGAGGGCCGAGTTTGCCTATGCCTGCTCTAGGTAGTAGAACAACACTAGGTATGTCAGAACACTAGGTAGAATGATTTTTGTTCAGGACTGATGCACATAGTTAACACTGAATATATGTTGGTTCAATTCTATTCTTGCTAAATGTTATACTTAAGGGACTGTCAAACAACATACCATTTACTGGAGCCAAAAATTCTAGGAGCAAGAGCAGGTACAAGGTAGTCAGCCAAACAAAGCAGCATAACAAAGCAAGAAACACCTGAAAGAACAGATGGGTCCAAGTAGTAGATCATCCTGTTGGGGCAAGAAAAATGTTGTTATCTAGCGGCAAAACATTTAACAATGTGATTAAAGGAGGTGTGGAGAAGAAGTAGCCTCCAAATTTTATTTTGAAGTACCCAACTCCCATCAGCCCCAGCCAACATAGCCAGTGGTTGAGAAATAATGCTTCAGTTTAGTTTCTGCAATGGCATAATCACCAATGGGAGAGTAGGTTGGAAGGAGAGAGAAAATGAAGTTTGGAAGGAATAAAAAGTTGTTGCTCTTCCCTATCTTTTCCAATTAATAGGCCCTTCTATGAAATAAAATGACTAGGAATGCCCCCAAGTTTGAAAATATATTTGGTTTTTTTATAGCAGCATTGTTTTTCCAGCTGCATAAAACTTCCCATGTACTTTTTACAGCAGAGCAGTACTGAGAACTTCAGAAAAGTAACTACTAGCTTAACTGTCTTTAGCATTATTATTTTTTGTAACATTCTCTCAAATAACTTACAGAAAGATGAAGGAAACTACAGCAATCATAGCAGGTGGAAACCATGGTTTTTCCCAACGAAGGATTTTGTCTGTCACCAGAATCACTTCACCCCATCCTTGCAACTGCTCTTCCAAGCTAGCTGTCTCTGCAGCCTGTGAATAAAAGCATTTTAACATATGTAATTGCCCCAGGCAGAAAAATGCTTACACAATGCATATGCTTCATTGGACATGTAGGCTATCTTATGTTAGACAATATAACAGCTTTATCCTTACTTTGCTTTACAGAATATAACTCAAGTTTTTTATGTCTGCATCCTCTTAACTGGTTCTTTTAATTTGAAGCCATATGTCTATCATGCAACAAAATATCTGGTTACTCCCAGCTAGGAGAACAGTGCCATATTCATAGGATATATTTCTACAAACTGAAACTTCAATCCAGAGTTCCCATGAGCAGAACAGGATGCTCTGGCTAGAGCAAAAGGGTTGTGGATGCAATTTACACCAATTCTTCCTTCCTCCTTTAGCCAATGAAAAGCTGCTCTAGAGGTTTGGGGATTCATTAAGGTCAGAGGGGAAAGGGGAAATTGGCAGAAATTGTCTTTCCCACATTCCTCAAGCGGGAACCTCTTCCAGAACCACAATGACAACTCTAGATCTGGTAGTTAAGATTTTTCATAACAAAGAGCTATTCTACCTGCCATTTATTGTTATGGCACCATCTTGTGAAAACTGTGCTCCAGGACCTTATTTTGAGACTTGTTCTGATTCCAGCTTGGATATTAGGATAAAATTTATCTGGCTTATGGAGAACCCAAATCTTATGATCATGAACTTGGGCAGCATGAGAAAGTAACTAAATACGAACAAAATATTTGAAATTAAACTGTTTTTACATTATTTATTATCCTAACAGTGTTAAATGCTATGCAAGGTTCTATGTGCAAAACTGGATTCACCAATATTTTAATTCACTCTGAATAACTGTTACTTTCGACATCCTACACAGCTGTGTTTTGTACTGATTGCTGTCTCAGCCCAGGACCATAAACTGAAGACTTGTGAATAGTACGTAGGTGAAACTTTCATAATGAACTATGAAGGGGGGAGGGGGAGAGACCTGCCACTGAGGTCTACACACTGTATAAAACTCCTGCTAGTCTAGCATGTTTAATGCTTCCTTATTTTGAATTCTAATTTCTGTTCTTCAGTTTCTGTCCATTTCCTAACACGGCCTTCTAGATCAGCAAAATATAGGGAGTTCTAGCCAATAAATTTTGTTTCTAAACATTTCTCTCTTCCCCTGAAGCTTAGATCTAGTGATTCAGTCACAAGACAAACTAAACTGTTGTTCTGCCTGGGTTAAAATCTCTCCTTGCCCATCAAGTTCACTCAGTTATATTGGCCCATTTATGCGCACACAGCCTCAGTGGCTGCACAGGGCCGTTATAAAACAGGGGGAAACTCATGTGCACTGTCTTCAACTCAAAAAGTAGGGTATACCAAGCATATGACATAGTGAGAAATGTAGCAGATAACACTGTGGATACAAGTGATCTGCATTTCAAACTCAAAGAAAAGGCACACACAGTATCTGCACTCCTCTGTTCATCAACCATAATGCTCAATGCTGTGCATCTGACTTTCAACCACCTATCCCTGAAGCGCTGCAGCTCCTTTGACAGCCTAAACAAAGCACCCTGCTTATTTCTGCTCTTATTAGCATAAGCAGGCTGGCCAGGTGTGTCTCTAATACTACAAAGGAAGATGACATAGCAGAGTCCTACTGGAGAAACAGGAAAATGAAACCTGATCTTTTCCAAGATGGCTTGCCTAGAATAATTTTTTATGTATTATTTGGTGGGAAGAAAAGCCTGCATCCCTACCCATTTGTAAGAAGGCTATTTTGCCTTTCAGCTCTGCAATTCTGATCCCATGTTCCTACAAAACACTACTACTGCCTCGGCCAGCTTCTAAAACCTTGTACATCAGCAAAATATAATGGGTTCTCTCCTGATTTTGGATCCTTCCACAGCTTTCAAAAGGCAAAATTTGAGGTGACATATTTACCTTGGAATAAACCCAATTTACTCAGGCCTTCATTCTGAGTAAACATGACTAGACCGTGGGGTGTTATTTAAGTTCCAGAAGGACAGTTTCATACAGCCAACACACAAACAACCTTGGGGCACCTTTAAGGCTTATGGTGGCAGAAGCTTCACAGGCTAAAACCCCATTAATCAAACGCACAAAATGTTATTATCCATCCGTATGTGTGTGTATATATAAACACACACACACACATATCTATTTACACACAGGTGAGTGTTAATACAAATATACACATACTGATAGGTAACAACGTGTGTGTGAAAGAAGACATTCATACGCACACCATCAAACAACCACTTCGTGCATCCGACGAAGCAGCCTTCAGTCCACAAAAGCTTCTGCCATCAAAAATCTGCGGGTCTTAGAATCGCAGAATTGTGGCGTCGGAAGGGGCCCGAGGGTCATCCAGCCCAACCCCCTGCATTGCAGTAAGCTAAGTCTTGAAAAGCGCCATAAGATTATTTGGTGTGCCTGTTATACTTTCGAAGTTTCCTCACTTCGCTCCTTGAAGCCCCCTCTACTCTATGAAGCAGTTCGCAGCCTCCACCCATCAAAGAAAGAGTTGCACAAATGACACAAACCTCCCACTCCCCCCACTTTAAAATAACGCAGAATAGGAATGGCGGGGCTGGGAGAGGGGGTGAAGAGGCCGCTATGGCAGCCTCGCAAGACGTGCATGGAGACAGAAGAGCCAGCCCCTCCCTCTTCCTGCGTAAAAACAAGCGCCCCTCCGCAAATGCTCCTCGCAGGATACAGCCCAAGGAAGCACCCCCGCTTCCTTCCTTCTCACTTCTTGAGGGAAGTGAGGGCCTCAACTCGCCCCCCGCCCACCCAAAGTGCTTCGCCTCAGCGCTCACCCACCAGCTGGTTGGTGCTCCTATTGTCGCCCTCCGCCATTTTGTGTGGCCCAGACAGCTGCTTTCTTCTCTCCCACCCCTCGCAAACCGTCACGGCTTAAGCCCCGCCTCCTCCGCCTAGCCTTCCAGGCCACGCCCCCTTCCGAAGCAACACCTCCTTTCTGCTTCCCCGTCGGCCTCGCGAGCGAGAACGCTTCGCCGCCTCGCCCACCTTCCCCTATTATGAGCTCGGCGGCCCCGCCCATCCCGCCTCCCCGACGCTTTCCATTGGATAAAGACCATCTCACTCCCCTAACCAGCGCCCTCTCATTTGCCCCTCTGCCCGTTCGCCTTTGAATTTGGACCAATCAGCTCCCTCCTCCTGCTCGTCATGACTTCGGGCGCGTGAGGGCGAGAAACGTCGCGTTGTTCCCTTGACGTCCCGCAGCAGAAACCGTTTAACGGGTTTTTGGAGGGGGATTCCGGAGTGGGGTGGGGGTGGGGAAGGACTGCTTAGCGCCTTTCCAAATAGAAGCAAACTGGCCCCTTATTGGGGGGGGGGGTTGTGGGAGTTGTTCCCACAGGTTTTCCCAGCTGGATAAATGAGTCTTTGCCATGAGTGTCTATTTTATGCATTACTTATTACATTTCTTATTTTTCCTCAAAGGAGCTCGAGGTGGCCTATGTGGGTTCTCCCTCTCCCTATTTACAACAACCCTGTGAGGTAGGCTAGGCGAAGAACCAGGGACTGGCCTGAGGTCACCCAGTGAGTTCCACAGCTGAGCAAGCCAAGTCCGAGCAGAGCCAGGGCCTGAGGTGTTGGTGCTGAGCAGGCCCTCTGGAAGTACCTGTATGAATCAAAATATGAATCAAACGAGGCTTGCAGTTTGGAAGTGACAGGAGAGTGAGTGAGAAGGGATGTGGAAAGGGCTGGTAGTCTTTACCTCTCCAGGCTAGAGAGAAGGAAGTGATGGAGAGAGATCCAGGTGACAGCTGGGAGGGAAGGGTCCCACAAATGAATGGTGTGGCAACCATCCAGTGCTTGCAATTGTGGTGAGCCTCTAGAATGCCTTTCCAGAATATTCTCTTTCTCTCACACACATATTTTATATACTACCATTTGTTTCTGTGTTGGGTATTAGTTTGATCCTAAACCTATGCTTTCCCCATTTCTGTAACCTACTATATGTTGGTAAACTGAATTGCTATACTTAAAAAAAGAAAAGGAAAAAAAGACCAGGAATAATATAGTACATTCAACTTGTTTGATTCAAAAGCCCTACATTTTCTGGATAAAAGGGGCAAGCCTGAACAACAGCAGGAGACAGACTGCAAAGTCTAGGTGGATTTGTCTGGGAGTCCAACTAATGCAAAAACCTGCATCCTAACAAAGGTGATTTTAAACTCATTTCTCCCCCAACAGCTTCCAACACTCCTCTGAATAACTCACTGCAGTTTCAAATATAGTGAAGGCTGAAGATGAAAAGGGGCAGGTTCTGATGTTCCCATTTGGAGGGGGGGGGGAGCAGCAGAGAGGAGCAAATCTTGTGTGGTTAGGAATTCCTAAGTCCAATGAATCAATGTGAACTATCACAATAACGTCCAATTAGATTCTGCAGGATGTTGCAGTTCTTAATTCTCCGTGCATCCCCTTGAAGAGCTCATGCTCGAAATGCATCAAAGTATATATAAAAAAAGTTTCATTACACACAGAACCAACCTACTAAAATATATTCCCTGCCTGATTCAGTCAAAGCAAACCATGGGAGGCCCCTGCTTTGGTATGCACTTCATTTTTTCCACTCTGTGCTGTCAGTGATTTGCTGCCAATAACATGGTGCCCTCCAGATGTTGCACAATGGTTGCTTAAATGTGCAACAATAACTTTTGCTTTAGACACATTTGTGTGGATTATATGCATGACAGGCAACAAGCTGCAGCTTTCAAATCTATTCCTTGTGCTGATTCCCCTCTGTGAAAGAGGTGGTAACCTTTCCCACAATTGCAGAGGTTACACATGCTTGGTACCACGATCACTGCACACTGCAAGTTAGAGATCTAGAACTTTGAATGTTACTGCAGTAAAGAAAAGAATGCCACACAGGGAATGAAGAATACAAATAGATTTTTGAGCTTTATTACATTATGCAGTAAAGACCCCCGTCTCCATACACATTTCTGGATAGTGTGGTATAATAATACATGAATCACAAGCGCAGCAGCCTGCCCTGACCCCTGGTTCCCAAAGAAAAGAAAAACATGTTACCATCTTATCCCAATCGTATTTGGATACAGACTGCTCGTTAAGGGTGTTTCGTACAAGGAAAATAAAGGTACACTCACCAAATGCTTGGATTTTGCCTTAACTGAATTTTACTGAAAAGCAAACCTCTCACTCTTGCAATGCTAAGAGCGAAGTTCCAGAATACTGAGTTTGAATTCATTTACTCACAAGCATTAGTAAATAGGCAGTGCACATGACATGTCTAGGGCAGGTAATTAAAAGGTGAGATAGCTAGCGCCTATGTGGAAGACTGATACCAGTATCAAGTCACTTCTGTATCAGATATTCTGAGGAAGTCAAAACAATTTTTCCACATTATAAAAATGCTGGAATAATTAGCTTCTTCTTGTGCTGGACCTTAATATATATTTGATAGCAACTCTTCAAAACAAAGGCCAAAGCTCAAACTCCGATAAATAGGCTGCATCAATTTAAAAAATTAACTGTTGGAAAGGTTTTTAAAATCCTTAAGAGACTAAAGAGGAAGTGATGGGAACATTTGATTTGTCCTCATTTAACGGCTTTCAAAGCAAATTAAATAAGTTCACATAGCCCCACATGTTCAATTTGGAAGTTTAGATTCAAGCGGTGCCTATCAAAACATGACACCGATTAGTGATAACTGAGTTAAGAAGCAGCCTGTTCTTTCCTAAAGCAAAGTTAAAACAAGCTCCTAAGGTAATGATTTTAGTGAGCAGGCAAGTAAAACACTGAGGACATATGGAAACAGACTGATTTAAAGTGCCGTTTTAATAGCAACTTTTGTCACACCCATAGTTCAAAAGTGCAAGGTAGGTTTAGGAAAACTTGCTGAGAAATTCACAACTGAACACCACCTATTGGAAGTCATATGGAAATGTAACTTCACACAAATCTTTATACAATTTCGCTTGAACAAAAAAAGAGATAGTCCACTTTAGCTTTGTATTTATGTCTATCTTTAAATTCCCGGATTGAACTGAAACACTATACATTTACAAGTGTAAATCAAAATTTGAAATGAATCAAACAGCATAAAACTACCTCCACTAGAACTTGACTTTATTGATTTTCTGTCATCAACAATGTAAAAGAGTCTACTTAGATATTCTAATCATTTTTAAGGTAAAGATTACATTGGAGTACCTACGTTTACAAAAGAAACTACAGCAAAATCACAGTAGAATGTGTTTTGGAGGAAAAGGTTTGAACTACAAAAAGGAGTGTACACTGCAAGCAGAGGGAGGTGCACATGAAAACCAAATGCCTGTTAGATTCATTACTTTGAAATGCACAGTGAATTTGGGGAAACTGTACATGATAGAATCACAAAAAATCACTTTAAAAGAACCAAAACTCCAACCATTTGCGTTTGATCAGCCAACACAAAAGATTTGCTTAAATGTTCAGCGTTCCCTGTGCTTTTGGAAAATTTGGTTTGCAAAAAACAAAGAAGAAATGATTAATTTGACTGAACAGTGAAATTACAAGGATTGAAATAAAAACATATTAGAAATACATCTAAAGAACAAGAATAAACCAGAAGTGGGAAAGAACTTAAAAAAAAGACACAAAGGCTCTCTCTTCTCAAAGAGGTTCTTCCAACACAGCTGACATGCAGCTCTTTGCATTTTCAGTCCATTTCTGAAGTTCATTCTCATGTAGCATTTATTTATTCATTTTTTGCACAAACTGGTCAACTCAACCAGCACTGTTGCCAAGCAACAAGAGCGACTCAAGAAACTCAATCTCTCAAATCTTCCTTTGCTGCGATTTCTTCACGGCCCCCTTTTTTCGGTTTCGGTTTCTCCTGGATTGTTCACAGGGTCAGGTGGAACTGGGTTCCAAATCACTCTGCGGTATGTAGCATTCCCAATTTCCTTTCTGCAGCTATGTTTCCCCCTGACACGATTGCAGTTCTTCTGTAGCAGAAAGACAGCCGTGTTGTTCAGGCGGTGAGCTTTCACCCTTGACCCTGGGGGTTCCAGGCCATTGTGTTTAGCGTATCCCTGAGTGCAGCTACTCTGCAGGACTCACTTCCCAGTGCACCGAGATTGCCTAGGTTTCCTCACATTAAGCCCCAGAAAGGCATCACCACCGACTGTGGTGCTGCTATGGATGCCTGAGGCCGAGTTGATTCTGCTGGATGTCTGACCTCGCTGAACCAGACTGACCTGCTATCTTCCTGTTCATACCCAGGCTGTCCAACCTTCATACAGCTGAGCCAAGTTATCTAGATTAGTTGCTTCCTTAATCACATAGTCAACCTAAGAAATTGCAATGTAAAATAAGTTAGGGCTTTGGATTTTGTACATTCAGAGAACTTCAAGACCACCTTTATTAGCATGTTCAGCAGCAACTTTGTCCACCATTACTTATCAACAGTTTACGTTAGAGTTTTAGGAAGACCAAGGTTTACTCCTTTAACATTTATAGTCCATGTACACAGCAGACACTACTAAAAACTGTAAGTGGCCAGGTTCTGACCTAGGACCAAACCATGTGTTGTTTACATGAATGAGCTGGCAAGAGCCTCAGGACCTAGGATAGCTCAGTGGGTAGAGCATATGACCCTTAATCTCAGGGTTTTGTGTTCAAGCCCCACGTTGGGCAAAATATTCCTGCATTGCAGGGGGAGTTGGACTAGATGACCCTTGGGGTCCCTTCCAACTGTACGATTCTATTATTGTGCATGTGCAAAGGAATAAGATTTAAGGCTGCCATTATTGTGCCTGAACTCGGCAAGTGGTAGTTTGTTAAAACCATAGGTTTTTGTTTAACAAGCCAGAATATCCAACCTGGATCCCAGCTTGATATCCTGCCTTGTTAGACTGATTTGAACAAAACACACATACCTTGTTTGGATACAACCAGCTATGGTTAAAATATGTAACAACCAACCATTTTTGCATGTCTAAAACAAGCCAGCAAGTCTCCATAGGTTATGAAAAATTCCCATTATTTTTGCAAGCCAAAAGACAGTTTAGCAATGAAATGTTTAATGTACTGCCAGCCATGACATGACTTGCATATGGTTGTCTTCAAATGGCATGGACTAAGCAGAAAGGAAGCAAGAGGGCACACTAGTCTGCCAAGTGATTTAAGGTATGTAGGAGTGAAGTTTCAAGGAAAAATGATGCTTATACGAATAAACTTTTCCCACTGAACATCCAGCAACATATTAGAGCACATTTAAAAATATTCTCATTCTCTCACACACACACCCACACACTCCATAAACTTAAATGTTAAAATCATCTGAAGGGAAGGGAACAAGTTTTGCTCCTCAAATTACCTGTTCAGCAACGGACATTCTCCTGTTGGGATCCAAGTCCCGGCCCTCTAACTTGGCTTTGACACGTTTCCACACACTTACTGCATATGAATTCCGCTCTTGCACAGCTTCAAAAACAAAAACAAAAACACCAAGTCCATGCAAATCTTAATGTGTTGCTCATTACAAAGCCTATCTTTCTACATAAATTTAATATTGCTATTTACCTTTTCCTGTTTTGGGGTCCCTGATGGCTTTTTTAGGACTAGAAACAACACTCTTTCCAGCGCCTGTAATTACCCCCGGTGGAGTATCTGCTGATGGTGCAAGGGTTTTCTGAATTAACTTTCTTGTATTCTGCGACATGACCTCTGGCTGAGTTTTCTGCCCCGTATTGCTGCGGACCGCTGTCAACAAATGAAAATGAAATATTTAAAACGCTATAAAAAGGAACCAAGTAAGTTTTATTCATAATCAAAAAGAAAAATGCTTTGTTTTACAACAAAACCAAACATGCCTACAAAACAAAACATATAATGCACTGGCAAAAGACACTGATTTCAGGCCTCCTGCCCACACAGTGATTGGGTGCACAGGCAAAGTTAAACCAAAGATTGGCTTAATAAGATTTGCATGACCTACGTGTGCGTCCATGGAGCTCCTTTATGCAGTAAACCTGCAACTTATGCATATTTAACTTGTGCATATTTATCTTATGCACATTTAACTTGTGCATATTCACCCTTACATGCAGAGCAAAAAAATTAAAAGGGGACAGGGTTCTGGGGAAAATGATTTTGGCAACACTGCCCACTACTGAGCCCAATGGGTTTTGATTATACGTGATTTTGGCTTTAGGTGCGATCCCTGAAATGTAGCTCCCACATGAGTTGCAAGCTTACTGTAGTAGTTTACCTGCTCCCTTGACATGAATGGCAGAACAAGTCAGAATTCAGCACCAAAAGCTATGATTTATGGCTTCAAAATGAAGTCAATATATGATGTTTGATTGTTTGATTTCATTTCCAACAATTGTAGACCACTTTTCTCCATTGTGTGGTCAAAATGTTGTTGTCAACACAAAAAAATAAAACACAGTATGTAAAGCAATAAAACACAATTAAAATTATCTTAGATTCAACAACAGTATACTACAAAACAAAACTGCAATCAACAGCAGGTTTAACCAAGTCCACCATAAGCCTGGATTAACAAGTTGTTGTAAGTAGGTGACAGAAGCTGAAAAACATGGTCATCTGTGCTTCTAGGACAGTGGAGGGGAACCATTGGCCTGCAAGCCAAATTAGGCCCACCAAGCCTCAGAGGCTGGCCCACCAGGCTATTTTGGCCTAACCACACCCATCCTTCCTGAGCCTGATGTCACATGACCATGCAAAACTGTGGCCAGGCTAAGGGAAGGGACAAAGCGCAATGGCCGAATAGATACAAAAAGGTTAAAGGTTCCATCCCTAGTATCTCCAGTTAGGATAGGAAAGAACCCATATCCAGAAGTCCTGGAGAGCCATGGCCAGCCACTGATTGGGGGCAAAATGGAACTGCACAGGGCCCTGAATCTCAGCTACCTCGAGGCTGAGCAGAAGTCACCCAATGCTACTCTCTGGAAACTGCCTGCAGGTATGAGCAGAACCACTGTATCACCATGGCCCCAATCCACCAAACAATTCCAAGAGGATACTTCCAAGAGGATACAATAATTGATGGTATCAAAAGCCAGCAATTAAAAAGAACCAACAAAGTTGGACCTGCCCTGTCTCTCTTCCATCAACCAAAGCAGTCTAATGCTGAAGCCTGACTGAAATGGATCATGATAATTCAAATAGTTTTTTTTAAATAAAAAAAGCCTTTCAACAGGTCAAGCAAGCTACATGAAGAATTCAGTTTTTACGTTTCCATTCCTTGCTGAAATGAGAGTATGTATGTCACTCATATGTACTGTAGTTCTTAACAACCTAAGCTGCAGTGGAACCTACATCACCACATCTTTCTTGAGATTTGAACCCTAACAAGGTTGGGATACCAGGTTTCCCCCTTTATGCAAGATGTGTCATTTCAGAGATGCTCAGCAAACCAAAATGTTTATGGAGAGCCATCTCTTTCTTGACAAGTATCCATATGGTACCTGAATATGGATGGAAGTCCTGTAAACAGAGTTTTAGAATTTGCTACAGCATCTTTGCATTGGGTATCAATTTGTTTTTTATCTTTATTTTAATGCTAATTTATATACCTTACCAATAAAATCACTTGTTGGTTAGATGCCTTAAGCTAGTAAAATTCTGCAAGAGCCTTATATGGAAAACATATTAATAGTATAAATATTACTTCTGCTCATGGGTGGGTAGTTCCTAGTAGACTTGGAAGGTCTTCAACTAGCAAGTAGGAGGCAGTCATTAAGTCATTTACCCAAGGAGTCCCTATCTCAGAATGATGAATGCTAACGGAAATGAGTAGTACTCTTTGGTAAGCAGAGTTTAGTCAGGTTCTCTGGTAAGTCTGCATGAAGACAGGTGGTTTAACTCCTTGACATTTGTCTTTTTGAAGATAATGAAGAAATTTAGCAAGTAGACTGCTCTACTACATCTAGAAGGAGAACGATGACAACATCTACATTCAAGCTCAGTGACAGAGAAATTAGATTCAATGTATTCCATCTTTTACCTGCAGCAAATGTTGGTTGACATGTAGCAACAGATGTTGGACTTGAGCATTCATTTGGCGTATCCGTGATTAAGGGAGATGCAAAACTCACTAGATTATTGTAGACACTAGGAAAAATAAGGAAAATGATCAATATTAATCTTGACACATGACCTATCTGGAAATCAAAAAACAGAAAGCCTGTGTAAGAATGTTAGATAATTCAAAAGTATTTTGGCACAGTTTGAGAAAGTTTAGATGTTTAGACTCTGTAGATGATGCATTACAATATTAGGGGATCCTGTCAGTTTTTGTGAGGCTAAAAAAAATAATTAGTAGGTTTTCAAGAATAAGAAAATACATAAGCTGAGGAAGTTATGTGTTGAATAAAGTATGCTGATACAACTGTATCACACTATTATACTTTCCTCAGCCAGCAAACAAGCATACACAGAACCACATAACAAATAAACAAACTGACTGAAACGCAACTAAATCCCTCCCTCCTAACAATAGACCCTTTGATTCCAAGTGTCATAAGAATGTCATTTCTGTGCTTCTAATAACTATAATCTATCCATTATATCAGGCATAGGCAAACTCGGCCCTCCAAATGTTTTGGAACTACAACTCCCACCATCCCTGACCACTGGTCCTGTTAGCTAGGGATGATTGGAATTGTAGAGCCAAAACATCTGGAGGGCTGAGTTTACGTATGCCTGCATTATATTCTTTGTTTTTAACCAAATATGCAAATTTACAAGAATTCAGAGAATGTCTGCTTACCTTTGACTCTGGGTTCTCAGTTCTTTCAGGGTGGGAGTAATTTCTTGCAGCATTTCAGTATGTTCTTGACTGCGAACCTGACCCATGGCCTGAACTAATGTAAACAGAACTGTCTGAATATTGTCTTGCCATAACTTATATTCACCCAAGAACTGTCTAACACTATTCTCATAGGGAACATCTTCACCATCTGCCAGCGCTGCTTCTTCATCCTGTAATAAAGTAACATTTATTATGACTTCACTATTGGAAACAGAAGCTTGGAAAAATGATAGTTTTTATCCACTATTTATCCGCCTCCCCATAGATAGATAAACTTTATTTGCATTAGCCAACGGCCGTAGCAAGCAATATATACAATTAAAAAACAACAACAATGGATAAAAAGGACCATCAAATGACCAAGCCCATCGTTCAAATAGTGGCCGTTAATCTCACTGCACCCTCGATAAACCTAGCAACCTTTGCTGTTGTCTGATCATTCTGATCTGATAACAGGAAAAACAATGTGGCCTCAGATGGGTGGCCTGGGATGTTAAGTAGGAGTGGGGTGATGATCTCATTCCTCAGGTCTTTATAAAGGGGGCAAGACAGGAGAACATGAGCCACTGTTTCCAGATTGCCATCTCCACAGGGGGAGAGTCGCTTCTCAGTTGGAATCCTTTGGTATCTGCCCTCAAGTATGGCAGAGGGCATCACATCCAATCTGGCCAATGTGAAGCCATGTCTGTATTTTGGGATGGTTAATTTATACAAATATGGTGCCAGGGAGTCAAACTGGGGGGGGGGGAGGCATACCAAGGGCAGCGTAACTCCCCATAGCTTCAGAAAGTATTCCATGAACATCAAAATGTTTTCTGTTCTATTCCCCCACCAATGAATAATTGGGCATTACCTTTGCCATGGCTTTCAGCAAGTGCTTGACATCCCCAAGTTGCCTGTTGTGTCCAGTGAGCACAGTTTTAATACTATCAACCAGATTCTGAATGGTTTCGCACACAGTTTCTATTTGTTGCTCTCTCTCTATTTGCACAGTCCTCTGGGTAGACGTGTCCTGCGTCAGTTGCTTATGAGCCAAAAGAAGCCATTCTGTGCTACCAATAGGATGGTCGAGATTGGTGCCCTGTAACAAAACAAGTTTCCAAATGCCAGTCAAGCTACTGAAACTCATCTCCAAGCGAGGCCAGATCAGTTCCCCATTGAGCTATGAAACTTAGAGGCTTTGAGCAAATTACTGTTTGCCAATCTAAACTCTCTGTTCTTCTGAAGCTAAGAAAGATAATTTAGTGCATAGTACCCTGATCCTCTTTGCTTAATGAGGCAAATAAAATCAATACATGTATTAAAGTCAGATTGCAAGACACTTGCTGCCAACCCCCATCCCAATTATAATCTTAAATGAGCACAGGCATTTTGAGGTGTGTGTTGTTACTATAATTTGCAATGGCTCAGTTCAGACTTCAAAGCAAACAGTGACTAAAACAATGCCATGATTTATCATGAAAGCTGAATTGATACATTGGCTGGCAAGTCAGCACCAGAAACTATTTACAAATCAAGGTGTGCAAGAAGTTTAGCACGGTATCTGTACTGACAAGCTATAGTAAAAGTATTTGCTTCACTCCCAGAGATCACTGTGCCTAGAGATGGGAGTGATGAGCAGACAGAAAACGAACACCACTGAGCAGTAAACAACCACTGTTTGCCTGTAAATTTGCAAGCTCAAGACCATGATCTGTATTCTACACACAACATGGTTTGGCATGTCGGAGTTGAGAAAGATGATCCTGTTAACACACATTAGTCCAACCACTTTTTTAATACTCATGCACTTCCTCCTTGCTTTCCTCATACAGGCAATTTGATGGTTGTTGGTTTTTGCAACAAAACTATGTTTTGTGAGAAGTCAGAATTTTCCAGTTCTCATTTGGAAGGAAGCTATGGCTTTCATAAACCACAGTTTGCCTGAACTAGGAAATGAGAGGGAGAATCAGAACCCTCAAAGAGAAGGGGGAGAGTGACAGTGTACAGTTCTTACAACCTAACATGATTTGGTATTATATGTAAAAGAAGTCAATGCACTTTTTCCTGCCCACTGCACCCCACCCATTGTGTGTGTGCGTCTTACACTCACCACTCTGTGAAGTAAACGAAGCTCCAGTTCAGAAACTGAGCTGTTAAACTGTGAAGCAAAGGAACACATTTGCTGGCAACGTTTGACAAGTTCAAACAAGGCAGTGTCTAGGTTTAAGGCTTCCGCCGTTCTGGTACGCAAGCTTTCAAAATGAATGATGTTGCTACAGAGGAAAGTAACCTGAAAGACAAGGCACAGAGAGAAAAGGCTCATAACATTCACACACAGCTTAAGCTTCTAGATTTTATTTTCAAAAAATGCATTGAAAGGCCGCCAGAGAGGAAACTGACTACTTTATTTAAAACATATTCTAGTGCTTTTCTGCAGTCACACCCAATTAAATATATATATGTACCTGGAGAATTACAATTTTTGTTGAATTATTCAAAATTTAGCCCACCAGGACCAACAAAATATTCTGAGGTCTGAAACTTGATTTCCACTTTGAAGTAGCAATTTAAAATCTAGGTTTTAAGCTGTCCTGTATAAATTTTATATTATTACAATGGGCCGAGAAATTATGGGACCAAAGATTAAACAAAGCCTAAACTGAAATGATCAAGAATCACTATGGAGTTATGATATATATTATACTATCAAGAGATGTAGCTACAAATTAAGGTCAAAGCCAAATAACTAAGATAATGATGTCAAATGTGATTAAAATGCAACTCCATTCAAAGTATCACGAAGAAATGTGACAATATGTACTGCTAGATGGTTACGACACACACAAATAACTAAATCCCAAACAGCCCTTTGTATTTTGGGACCTCGTTAGTATTCACTCCAAAATAGCTCCCCACATATGGCAAATGCTTTTCTCCTTAAGCCTGATCCCATCTGATAAATTTTTTTTGCTCTCTTATACACAGTTTGTTAGTGAAAATCAACTCAAACTCATCACATCATGCTATTTGTAGTACCTGGCTGGCTCTCTGACTTTCCTTAAGGACAAGATTTCTTCTTTCAGATATTGTGGCATCAAAATCTTGAAGAACTGGTGCTAATGCTGGATTAGCGCCTCCTGCCCACTTCAAACGCTGCTCAATACTTGCTTCAAGTGCTGCCAGCTTTTCCTGAGATTGTTGATAGAATGAAAATCAAAAGCATTAAATCTTACAATTTTTGCTTATACCTGGGGCCTGAACAGATGCAATTACTTAACTACTATTATAACAAGGGCAAGGAATCCAACATATTCAGTTCTGGCAACCAGCAGGGCAAACTAGGACGGTATATATCCCAACCAACAAAATTATCTTTTCAAAATGTGCCTCTATGCAGTATCAGTATCCATGTATTGAAGAGAGAAGGCTTGTGACATATACATATTTCCACATACCCAGCCACTAGCTGACTGGATGACACTGCAACCTGGGACAACAAAAATATACAAAATTCTAGAGACTCTCCAAAAGCGGTACATAAGATACTGATTTGATAAGAGTCAACCTAAGACACTCGTGCACTGCACCCCTGCCACAGGTCCCTAGATTCAGCTATCAAATCTAGGGTACACATTGCAGGATGATATTGGCTCAGATTCTTATGACCAGCTTCCAAAGTGATCAAACTGTGGAGGGCTATTAAAAATTACATCACCAGTCACTACAGATTTTTAGCTTAATGTAAGTCTAAATAGTTCAATCTTGTAAAAACTGTTATTAAAGATTTGACTTTAATTCAAAACCCTGGACATGCCCCACAGTAAAGTAGGATCAAACACTGTTATAATTGGGGAAATTTTTTTGACTTGAAAACAAGGCACTTCAAACATCCATTACCAGTCTTGCAGTTTCAGTATATTTATTATAACAATGGAGCTGGAAGACCAATATTCCCAAATACTGATGAAAGACCAGTTATTTTGCTTCCATATTTTTCCTCAACAGTCCTCCACTGCTTCCCCCATGGAGCAGTGAAGAAACTTACCTGAACTGCTGCAATTGAAGCTTCAATCTGGCCAAGAGTATGAAGTTTCTTTTTCATACTGGCTAAGATTGCGGACCGAGGTGGAGGAGAGACTGTCATGGCTTGTGGGCGATTGATGAGGAGATCTTCATGCTGCCACTTTTGAAAGGCAAGAGAAAAAGATGTTTCTATTCAACGTTATGATAATGCTATATAAATGGTAAGACTGAGAAGTTCAGTGAGATACGGCCCCAAGAGCCTAATCAAGATGCCTAAGTCAATAACCATGAACATTTACAGCGCAATAAGCAATGAACATAACCAACATAAAAAGTGTTTATGTTCACACTGCCTGTAAATGTCAAGTGACAGCTCTTTTGAAAAATTGCAGCTGTCCTGCTTCTAAAATCCTTAAGTGCACCAAAGGTTCTGATTGTCATTCCCCTTTGCTTTGCTTTTTTTAAAAGGAAAGTTGTCAGAATTCTGACTCTGCTTTGCAAAAAATCCAAATTGTACATGGATCTGCTGAGAGAAATATGGTGATGTCATTTAATAATTCTGCTCCACACCAGCATGACAATTCAGCTGTACCCAACAGCTACAACGGTAGCTATAAACCTCATGACTAACAAGGATAGAGGGTTTCTGCCTAGAAAAAAGGAAATTCAAAGTGCCCTCAGAACCAGAGAACAGGATCTGCTTCAAAGTATCGTCAAGAGGCCTGCAGGAAATCCACCCTGCAGGCTTTCAAGAAGAGAGAGGTTTCAAGGGGCAAATGAACAAAGTTGGTGAAATAAGGACTCTCAAATCCTCATGCAGCCATGAAGTTCACCTCACATGACGAAGAGGGCAGCTCCACAGATCAATAACGTGGAAAACAGTATGAAGCTACTTCTAAATGTATGATACTGTTTAAAATCTGAAGAGGTAACTTCTCTCCACAACTTAGGTATGGCACCAAAGACAATTAGTTTATTATGCAACTTTCCACATCTGCAGCAAATATTCTGAAATGAAATACAGGTTTGAAGACTTACCTGGAACATAGCAATGTGTAGTTGCACTCTCTGAAGGCTAGTCTTACAAGAAGAAATACTGGTTTCAAGTCTCCGCACCAGATCGTGCTTCTTCCATGCGGTGTCGTATGAACTGGCCAGCACTGTTGCTCTGTTCATAACCAACTGTGAATATTTGCCAATTTGGATATTGTGTTCTACAGCTTTCTTACACAAGTCATCCACTGAGACTTTGCTTTCAGCCCCAAAATCCTTTGCTTCTACTTGAGCAATTATATCTACACCCAGAGCACTAATAAAACTGCACAATGTAAGTCCCAAGGCTTGATTGGGAAGGCCGATTAAAAGCTGCCGGACAAAGTCAGCTGTGAAGGCTTTGATTGGTTTGGCCATTTGGTCTTCACTAAAGCAAGAATTCCGATACAAGGTTTTCACGTTTACCATTGGCACTGGTCCATTCATAGAGCTTTGATCTTCAATTGAACTTACACCTTACAAAAAAAGGAAAAAAAAGAAACAGCCATTGAACAAATACCTACCAACCAGCAATCTAGATTGAATTTCTGCTCTAGAGAGCTGACAACATAAATTAACTGCAGCCAAGATTACAATGGCACTCTTATGAAATGCAAATGGGCAAGGTCCAAGCTGACTGAGATAAATATAAACCCCATTTTAACAGGCTGGTACATGCTTTAAGGCACACTGATTTGGCTAACTCCACAATAGCATTCCTGAATTAATTAAAAATGTTCTTGGTTCTTTTCTAGGGGAAAATGAAAACATGGAAGCAAACATCTATTCCGTTTTGCTGCCTCCCAAATAATGCCAAAATAATCCAACAGTCAATACATTCAGTAATATGTACTGGTTCAATAATAAAGCAAGTGTTGAAACATCACAGAGGAAACATGAAAACTCTAGGTTTGCTCTTCACAAAGAAAGCTTGAGCAAGCATGGAAATAAATTTCCTGTGCTTACTGGCTGTCTTCTGCACCTTTTAACCAGTTGTTTTTTGTTTTTTGTTTCGTTTTGTGTAACAGCTTATTACTTATGGCACTGCTAGAAGTTGTTCATGGCACAGTATAACCCATGTATTTTGAGAATGCTGCTACTGTAGTCATTACATCACAGCTTTAAAACTTGCAGGTAATACAAGATGAGAATCTGCTGAGCCCAATGTTTTATTTTGTTTAACACACAGATACCGTTATTTGTAATTTCATTTTAAGATTCAAGGCAGACAACAGTGCTTAACTTTACCTACTGAGACGTAAACTAGGAATGTTGTATGCACTTACCTGAAAGAGTTTTAGAAAAAGTGCCACAGAGTCTGAAAAAATCCTTTATTGTCTGCAGTCGTTTTAAAAAGAAAATCTCTTCTAACACCTGCCGGTTGTTATCATCATCAAAAAAGTTAGTTTGGGTGCTGCGAGCTTCCCTGATGATGTCAATCTTACGCCAGGCAACAGGTATTTCCATCTTGTTTAACTGAAGGAAAATAAGAAAAATGTTAGGTCACCTGCCAAATACGAAGACCAAATGGTGCGTGCATGCGCACATCACAGCAAACTGGAAGTGGCTGGAAAAGTGGGCAGGGCGGACTTAAGTGAGCTTTGCATGGCACGCAATGACTCAGGACGCAACCCCCGTGTGAACTGGGAGTTGCCTGGACCTTATTTCCAAAGTTAGCTTTAGTAAGTAACCTTTTTAGTAGTAACCTTACCTTTTCAACTAATAAGCCAAATGCTGTTTCCACTTGGGCAAACATTCCATCAAATGCTACCAACAGCATCTGGCCTGCTGACATTTTGGGCGTTTCGTCAACTGAGCCATTCCTTGGCTGAATCAGTTCACCATACTGGGCGTGAAGCATCCTAAAGACAGAAGCAAAAAGGGTAGTTAGGACCTGAATATCCAAATGGTTTTAAGGACAAACACTACAGCAGGACTGTCATTTGGTTAAAGAAATGTCAAATAACTGACTAATCCTTCAACACATTTCAGATCACGCTAAGCTGTAGCTTTTTTTAAACCATGGCTAAGTTGTGAATGTGGGTGTCTTGTGGGTGTCACACAGGGCACAAACAAGCCACCATATGGCATGTTGTCTTATGACCCATGACTGTGGGCTGTTTCAAGCTAACTCTTAAAGCAAGCATTTGCACCAGATACAACAAACTCAATGATTTACCTTGCAACATCAATACAATGAGTATGGGTTTCTTCTTCAAGCCCCATTGCTGCGTTTCTTAGGTAAGCTTGAAGAGACTCAACCAGCGTTTGCAAAGGAACATCAGTAACTTGTTCGATCAGGTTATCCAGCTCATTAAGCATGCTCTCCAAAGTATATTCTCCTTTCATTAAGCACCTAAGTGCTTCTGGGAAAATAATCTGACGGAAATTTGAATTCAGCTCCTGGCAGAACAACAACAACAAATGCATGAAAACAAGAAGATAACAGCAAAGTATCTAAGAGTTTTCAAAGTATAATGTGTTGCTGGTTAATAAGGAGAAAAAATGTAAGTGTTTAGAATATGCTCTCAATTTAAACAATGCATGTATACTCAGAAGTCAGTCCCCTATTCTCAGTGGGTCTTACTCCCAGATAAACCTATTTAGGATTGTAGATTTATTCCAATTTATTCCAACTTTACTCCAACTTACTACTGCTCACTACAAAGGGGTTTGTACATTAACATGAGCTGCTACAAACACACGTTGTAGATATATTTCACCTGAAGTGAGATGTAAACTCCATTAGCCAGGTGAATAGCTTCTGATGCTTCAACTGGATTAGGAATATCTAAATCCTGTGGGACCAGATGACACTGCTTCAGTAACTGCACAAGACACGTAACGTTCCCACTCATGCTACACAGCTCCTCCAAGAACCAGGCTCCATCTCTTGAAGTCAGGTCCACCAGCTGTTCTCCAGCGCTGGATGCAGCACCTTCCATCATTAGATTACGTCTAAATGAAAAAGATAGTTTGTAAATAAATAGAAGTTTTTCTTCCAATTTATGCATCTTAATCTTTTAAAACCCATTAAAAAGAATACTATCGTATTTTTTCCTGTATAACACAACCCCATGTATAAGATGACCCCTATTTTTAGGAGCCCAAAATTAAGAAATTTAAAAGTTTAGAAAGTTGTTGAGCTGTTTTTCGAAGATCCCCCGCTCTGGCTGACGGAACTGGTGCCATAACTACCACTGGGGGATCCAGCCCTCACTTACTTACCATATTAACCCATGTATAAGACAACCCCCAATTTATCAGAAAAAAAGATTGTCTTATACATGGAAAAATGCAGTATATTCCATTTCTAGATAAAGCATTTTCATGAATTATGGTTAAGTAAATTTGATTTATGAAATTAAAGGAATTTAAAACCTTGGGAAATGTATTTTTGAAGGAGGGATCAAAAAACAAAACAAAAAAACCACCACCTCTTGTCAAATTTTGCAGGCATCTCACCTGGTAAGAGTGCAGAGAGCCGAGATGATAACACTTGCTAAGCTCAATGAACCCTCTTCTCCATTTTCATGAAGAAAGACCTTAATGCAACGCTCAATTTCTTTTAGCTGTTCCTCACACACAGGAACAGTGACTGCTTCTTGCTTCAAACGCTCCACTTGTCGGATAAGCCTGCTGTTGATGTCTGCTGCATATCGCTGCAAAGTCATTTCTGTAGTAGTTATGAACTGGCACGCAGACGGAGGCGGCTGAGGAGCATACTGAATTTCATACCTGACAAACAATAAAATTACAAATATTTATTTAAATATATATATTCTGTCATGCATTTTGTAATGTGATGCCTGGCAAATGCCTAGCATCATCTGTGCTCTACCCTTAAACACTACCATTTTCTGTTGAGATACATGAGGCAGAGAAATACTTACATTTTACACGTTGACACATACACAACACTTAACTGAGCTCAACTTTGCAGAAATTAGTATGGTTTATTCTGAGAATTTATTTTCCTGCAAAAATTGAACTACCAAAGACTAGAAATTATTTAACCCTCCCACTTTCTGTGGGTGCAAACAAGTGACAACTTACTTCCGGTAAAGATCCTGACAGCGTTCTATTGTCATGTTAACAATCAGTTCTTCCATCCAGGTCTTCCACTGCTCAATGCGGTGTTTCTGAAACACTGTTTTGGGGTACTGAAGAGCTACAGTAGCATAGTTGTGTAGCTGTTCAAGACATCCACGCAGAACAGATCGCCTCTGCTGAAGGAAAGCACCAACCTCACCCTCTAGCTGCTCACACTGGCTGATCAAGTGTGCTTGTCCAGCATTCTGAAGGAAGGTAGTTGCAGGGACATAACTTGGAGGACCTTCAAAATGAACCATTAAAAAAAGAAGGATGTTAAAACCTAACTACAGGGGAGGAAAATGTTCAGGGGCAAAACATGTTCAGCAACAGCCTTGCACATATTTTAGACCATAACTTCCATCAGTCCCAGTCAGCAAGGCCACAGATCAGAGGAGATAGGAGTGGTAGTCAACAACATCTGGTAGTCTACAATATCTGGAGAGCACCATGTTGACTACCCTTGTTGAAGCTAAAGGACTATGCACACAGTATGGTTGGGACTATGGGTTAGGACCACAGAGCCTAGGGCTTGCCGATCAGAAGGTCGGCAGTTCGAATCCCCGGGATGGGGTGAGCTCCCGTTGCTCAGTCCCTGCTCCTGCCAACCTAGCAGTTCGAAAGCACGTCATGTGCAAGTAGATAAATAGGTACTGCTCTGGCGGGAAGGTAAATGGCGTTTCCGTGTGCTGCTCTGGTTCGCCAGAAGCGGCTTAGTCATGCTGGCCACATGACCTGGAAGCTGTACGCCGGCTCCCTCGGCCAATAAAGCGAGATGAGCGCCACAACCCCAGAGTCGTCTGCGACGGGACCTAATGGTCAGGGGTCCCTTTATCTTTACCTATGGTTGGCCTAGAATAACCTGATTTCCACTGCATACCAATGCAATGCATTCCAAAGCCAGCAGACATTCAGCAGCTGACTACCCAGTACAGGATTGTAGCAAAGAAGTATCCTGAACATATAAAAATGTTAACCCCTTGTAGTAAAAACAAAAACACCCCCAACACCATTTTACTTGCCCTTAATCTGCCACCTTGCTCTGCCTCACAATATAATGGGGGTGGGGGGGAACCACCTAATTTGTTTCATTACCAAGATCCATTTGGGTACTGATTTCCTGAAGAAGACTTGCGAGCTGAGTTGCTTCCAGATTATTGAAAGCAGCTTGGTAATGAGATATCCACTGCTCAAATTCATTCAGTTTCACCTGGATTGCTTCTTGTACTGCTCTCTGCTGAGATTGCAGCTGAGTGTGTTCAGAATATCTGTGTTAAAATTGAAGAAGCCACATTAAGTGATTTTTTAAAAAACTCCAAATTCTAGAGAAACATATGCAGTTTTGAATTTCCATAAAGCATTTGAACTAAAGTGAGATTTCTGGTACCTGTTCTGCAGTGTGTGACATGGGTGATCCGCTGCTTCTGCTCCTTCCAGGTAGGCACTCTCTTCTAGTAATTTGCTTTGCAATTTTTCAACATCAGTCAACTGCTCTTGCAAATTTAAATATTCCCCTAAACTGCCATCCAGCTTAGGAAGCACAGCCAGCATCTCATCCCTGTTCTTAAACCAGTTGACCTGTAGACAAGATTTATGTTACTTACTTATGAATAACACTTGCTACCACTTTTCACTACCACTATCACAAGTGGAGTGAAACTGATATTGTTATCACTAAATTAGACTGAGTATTAAACAAATAAAAAGGCGCACAAGTCACACATTTTAAAACTTCAGAGCAAAATTAACATTTGAATGACAGGATGGCAAAAACTGGGTCTCCAGCATGGTGCTCATGGTCACCACAGCATCTTCAAACAACCACCTAACCACCCATCAACGCCTCCTGCCTCCATTTTATTTTAAAACTGAGGTTTTATTGGGAAGGTTGCCTACTCTGATTTGCCTACTTTCTTGTCTGTTATGTTTTGATGGCATGTTTTGCCTGTTTTTGTTTGTTTTCGGAGTTCTGACTTTTATCAGTCTTTCCTTTGGTGAAATGTGTATTTTGTATTATCAATCAGTTTCTCAGATTACCAAAAGTTCCCCTGGACTAGGAATGCCATATGTTCGGATTTTCCCAGACATTACTGGGATTTCAAAGGTGAAATTGACTTCCGGGGGGAATTTCCAGAAGGCAGCGCTTTGTCCTGGATCTTAGGCAAGTCAATCGAAAAATCACATTTTTGTAAGAATTTTTTTTTAAAAAAGTACTCATGTTGTGAGTATACGTATTTCTAAAGTTACAGCATAAACAGATTCACTAAGATGGAAGCGTGCTTGAAATACTGTAATCTAAAACCTGTTTTGAGTTAATTCATGCAAGCAATTTTGCACACTGTTCCTGGAATCTAAAGTAACAAGCAAATACATATAAAACAAATTTTTGAAAGGACTGAACATACCTTTATTTCAGCAACTCTGGAAGAGAAGAGGCTACGTGTGATGTCTCTTTCCATCTCTCTCTTGCTCTGCTTGTTTTCAGCTTGCTGCCCACCTCCACCATACACTGCTCCAGCAAACCCTGCCTCTCCCCCTGCGGTCCAGTCCACAAGTGGGTCATAAACAAAAGCTTCCAATAATGTCAGAAGGGTTTCTCGTCCTCGCCGCATGATGTGCAGAACCTGTTTAAAGCATATTACATGTATCATTTAAAATGTGCACTTGCAATTAGCTACCAAGCCCAAATCCAGTGTTAGGGAGTTTCAACCCAACTTCTGAAAGCATTCAGTGGCAAGCCTCGGCAGGCCTTTCTGGGGAGGGCATTCCACACTTAAGACCACTACTGAAAAGGCCCCCCATAAAGCAAAAGCTTCATTCACAGAAATTCAAGACTTCCTTAAAGCCCAATATCCCATGGCCTACCTGTTCACAAGAAAGCCTGAAAACGCCTTCCACTCCTGTTACTCCAAATGCTGTTTCAATATTTTGTGTCATCCGGAATGGAACTTTCTCAGGCACTCGAAGGCTTTTCCCTTTCTCAAAGCAAACATTATAATCTATGTGAACAACTTCTCCAGTAGTCATGTCTATAAGAACGTTGTCCAGATGTCTGTCTCCGAGGCCGATAATGTAGCCAACCATGGACATAACTGCAGTGGATCTTGCATAAGACTGGGATGGGGGGGGGGGAGGAAGTATCATCGTTATAAATTTCTTTTCCTCACCATTTTAAAAAGTGTACTCTAAATAAAAAACTACTAAAAGTTTTTTTTTGGGGGGGGGGTCATTATATAGCTTAACTATAAGCCACATGCTCCTTTATCAACACAAAGGCTAATTATGCTCAAGGAGAAGCACCAGGCCAGAGAGAAGAATGAGCATGGACACATTTCTATTTCTACTGTCTGACTAACAGATGTGGTATAAGAAGCAAATGAGGAATAGGTACCTATTGCTCTCCAGGTGTTGCTGGACTACAACTCCCATAATTCCCTGTCCATTGGCCATGCTGGTTGGGGGTGATGTTAACAATTCCAACAGCATGTGAAGGATCACAGGTGCCTTTCCTGAAGCTATGTATGTATGTATGTATGTATGTAGACATACATGTGATCCTCAACAAGCTGTGCCTCTCCCTGACCCCAAAACAGACCGCTGCCTAGTGGGAAAGCACATTTGCCAATTTTACTTTTGAAATTAAGTGGCATCCAGAGCAATAATGCAAGATGGTCTATTCTTCCATTGAAATTATTCTGAAATACCGTATTTTTCGCTCTATGGGACGCACCGGACGGTAAGACGCACCTAGTTTGGGGGGGGGGGGAGAGGAGGAAACAAGAAGAAAAAAATTCTGGACCCCAGAAGCCAGAACAGCAAGAGGGATCTGGTTTCTGGTATAGCCTCTTGCTGTTCTGGCTTCGGGGACAGCCTGTGAAGCCTCCGCAGGGCAGCGGGGTAAAGGCACCCTGCTGCCCTGCGGAGGCTTTGCGCAGCCATCCCCAAGCTAGAACAGCGAGACAGAGTGCTGCACAGCGCTCCGTCTCCCTGTTCTGGCTTTGGGCTTAGCCGTGCAGCCTGCATTGCACACACATTTTCACTTACTTTTTAGAAGGGAAACAATGCGTCCTATAGAGTGAAAAATACGGTAACTCTTCAGAAAAGCCACTCAGGATTTTTACAAGAATCCACCAAATTTAGATGGAAAGCATGGTTTTTTGTGTACATAAGGCAAGGAGATATTAGACTAAACCTACTCAAACATTAAGATTCTATTAGGAAAGGTGTCTACATACCTGTGTGACTCTCCACCACTCATCAGGTGTAGTGCATGATGACCAAAGTTCTTTAGCAAGAAGATTGGGAGGTGTCACTTCCATTAACTCTTCCAAAACAGACTTCATTACATTTAGAGGCCAGTCTCGACGGGATACATCCAAGCTAAGCCCAACTGCCTTCAAAGCTGGTCCGATCTTACTGTAGTACAGTTCACTAGGTCTAGGTACTATTCCAGGATTCTGAGGAGTCTGGTATGAATCTTGGGCCTAAAAAAGTCAATTGCACAGTTCAACTACTATTCCATTATATCTTGGGACAGAATCAACATGCCATATATTTAAACCCTGGCTGGAAGATTGTTTGCAACAGATGAATAAATCTTTGTGTTTGCGTTTAATATATAGGGTGCTCCTTGCTACTGACCCTTTTGCAGTTCCAAGCTAAATCAATTTAAGAAGAATTAGCTGGGGGAGGGTGTCTCATATTGCTTCCCAGTTTCCCACTCTGCTTTCCAAGATCTCCTGTTGCGTTAAGTGTCGTTGCTCCAACTATTATTTCCCATGGCTGCTATATCTGTTGCTGCACATGGACAGCAAGACAGAAGACGGGGTTCTTATGGCATCTAGGCTCTGGTATGCACCATCCCTTTCCTGCTCCAAGAATATGCACTCTCCTATAGCCAGTATTGCTTAACTTAATTAAAGCAGTAATGCTCATGTTTTCCATATAGGCAGTACTGGAATCAGGAGCAATTCGTCCCAGGGACCAATGTTCATGTAGAATCTCTGCCTCTTTCAGATTTCTGCATCTGGGGCGGCAGGAGGACTGGGAGGTGCCTCTAACTCCAGACTCAGCAAATGCTTTCTTCAAAAGAGAACCTCCGTGTCTGCATAAGCTACATAGATAAGAGACACTGCACAGAGCAGGTCTGAACTTGTGCATACAACAACACACGCACGTTTTAAAGACATGAGTTTCTATGATCTGCTATCACACTAGAGCAGAGTTCATAGATGTCCTCAGTCCAAAACCCAGCCTTCCAAGTTACAGCTCTGCAGGATGAGAAAAGGACACATACACACCATTCAACACACATACAACCTCTCTCTCTCTCTCTCTCTCTCTCTCTCTCTCTCTCACACACACACACACACACACACACTCTTCATTATTATGATCAGGTGTTGTAAAATTACAGAGTTTACTTCACAACTGGTGCTGGCATGTATAATGTAGTCATTACCTTTTGTGCTTGTAAAGCTGCTTCTCGCTGCTGCCACCTTTTATAAAGTCCAAATAAAGGAGTGGCTCCATCCACCCATTGAATTAGGCCTGATCGTGTTCCTAGTGGCGTAACAGAGTAATGCCTGGCATGGAAACGGGGTGTCTCTTGGCGATTTATGGTAGCAAACATCGTATTAACAATGGATAAGAACTGCATGATCCGTTCATCAAGATGCAGGTCTTCCAGTCCTGCAGTGAAAAATAGACGCAAACCAGACAGTATGTAATGTAACTGGAAAAGGGAATGCAATATATCCTCCATTAAAATTTTTCTGCTTAGGACAAGAAGTTGCAGAATGTTCTCACCTTTGAAAAGGTATGGGTAGTTTTTCCCATCTGAGCCCAGAAACAAGAGCTTCTTGGGCTTGGTTTTAGTAGGCAGAATTGTTATGGTGCTTCCTACACTATGAATTGTGACCGTGTCTCTGGCAGACACTTCTCCAGGGAGAGCTATTTCAGTGTTAGTCATGGCAGCCAGCCAGGGGCTTATTTCCTCGAGACGTAGAATGTAACTGGCCCGCTTCTGGGCTCTCTGTTGAAGACTGAGCATTACCTATTTTTTAAAAGACACAAGGTTGAAGAAGGTGAGGTCCAGACCCTTGCATGGTTCCAATCTATCAAAATACTGGGTTGTAGTCAGTGCTATTCCTACTCAGAGCAGACCTGCTGAAAATAATGGACATGACTACATTAGAGCCATTAATTTCAATGAGCCTCCTCCCAACAGAGCTTAACTGGATGCAACCCACTAATTCCAAAGGAATTCACAAAACTGAAGACATCGTAGAAGGTGCCTGTTTGGTTTTTATTAGCTACTGCAGAAAGGTATTGGGGGCTGCATCCCAAAAGTAGCCACACAGCATTCCCTGCCCACCCCCTCCTTGCTCCTCAGCTGATCCATGAAAAGCAGCTGAGATATGTAGGGGATGAGCTATTTTAACCCTCAACATGGGAAATGGGATAGGCAGAACCTCCCACCCAGACCTGCAATGTGATGAAAATTGTTCCCTCCCCACTTTTCATATGGCCAATCTGAGCAACATGAATGAGAAACTTAAATCTCTCCATATAGCCGTGTACCACATGGGCAGAGGAAACTGTTGGTCTGACTGGGCCAATTTTTTCCAGTCGGGAGGGTAGGGGAGAGAAGAAAACATATAGACTGAAGTGGCAATGGCAGTTTGCAAATGTGCCCATGGGCCAAAAAAGAAAGCAACCTCTAGCGTAGCATATTTAAGAACTAATGATATTTCTAGTCCATTTTTCTATTGCTTTTTCTAAATTCTCTAAAACCTAAGCCTTGTCACTACCCACAAAACCATTAATATTCTAAATTACAACAGCAGCACCTTTTTTTTTTTTAATTCTTCCACAGCAGAGAACAATATTCCAGGTTATTGTATTCTTGGCAAGAGAGACGTACTATACCTCTTTAAAAGGAATCCAGCTGCTTCCAGGCTTTGCAGGATTAGATGGGTTCTTTAGTTTTTCTAAGGCATTTTCAATTGCATCTCCATAGTTGTCCTGAAACCACTTCTCATGTGGCGTTTCAGCAGGAGCCGCAGTGATGCTCCTCACGTGTTCCAAAGCAAATACAATGGGCTTCATTAGGGCAGTGTGCTTTTCACGCATGATGGCTATTTTTTCCTCTCTTGAAAAAAAAAGAGATAAAGGGGTTGGCAAAAGTGTCACTTGCATTTCAAGTATGCTGAAATTTCTAGATATTGCTACCAAAAACAATGAAAGGAACTTTGTTATTTTAAAACCAACCATGAAAAAGAATGTAAATAAATGCATTAAACACACACACCCCCGGATTATCTAGAATCAGAATTTACACTACATGATATTCTGTCTCCAGAGTTCTCCAAAACCTTGGACAGTGAGAAACAAAAGGAACTGAGTATAATTTGCTGAACATCCAAAAAACCCTTTCCACACCAGTAGGGACACTTTCTACTACTCCATTTGTGGCACTTTAGTATCTTAAGTAGAGGTGAATTAATATTATAGGGCTGTTTTCATGATGTGATTGTTCCTCAGGCTACAAAAATTACGACATGCCATTAAAAAAGTAGCACCATTAATGATCAGGAGGAAAGGCTGCCCATTTGCAACACATATCCATATACACTTTGGTGGAAACATACTTGCGCAGAGTGTTGTTGTTCTGGACTCTCTTTACTTCATCTTCCAGCTGCTGAATCCGTCTAAGGACATACATGTGCTGTTGCAAAAGCACTCCCAGCCAAAGTTCATCCCAAAGAACAGTAACTCTGCGCAATTCTGCTACGAGCATCTGAACCTGGATTGATAACAAAAAAAATTGTGCATGTTTAACTGTGCAGTTGCATTTCTAAAAGTCTCAAAATGTAATTCCCAGAGTAAATATAATGGATATTTCTTTCTGCATAAGTACACAACACATAAAGCACTCGATTCGACTCCAAACACAAATATCCCCGAATTCTGGCTGAACTGCAGTTATACCTGCAACACCATTGTTGGATTTGCAGCTGACAACTTCTCTACAATCTTGCTGTAGCAGTCTTGCATCATCGCCTGGTCTTCATTTAGGCCCATTTTTGGCTCATCCTTTATGCTCTCTTGAGAAGCAGGGGGACTTCCCTCATCACACTCACTACCCAACAACTCTTCACCCTGGATGTTACCCAAAAAGGTAGGTATTGCTGACGGGAATTTGCTCCCTAGGTTTTAAAGAGAAAATATTAGATCAACAGGTTAGGTCAAGACACAAAAGCCAGCTGGATGCTGTAAATCTGTATCTTTGACCAGCATTATAACGATTTGCCTTTGACTACAACATCTATAAACTCTGTGTGCTCATGCAAGAGGAAACTCTCAAAATAATGTGAGCGTGTTTAAGTAACACCAGTCACACTTAGCTGTGTGATAAGATAGGAAAACTATGCTGAATTGAGGTCTGGCAACTCTAGATTCTGTAAAACCAGTTAATCTATTGAAGTTAAATCCAGGTATTGGCAACAGTGGAACTGCACATCTGTGAGATAGCTCAGCTACAGCTACTAGAAATTCTTAACTGTAAAGATGTTAAAAGACAAGAGTGTTAAAGAAAGGTAAATTAAATGAAAGTTGGGGGATCTTCTGAAATGGTATGTGACATGAAGGATGGAATTGAGACGGGCTAATATAAATATGACTACCAAAACATACCTGAAGCTTGAGATTCGCTGCTAAGTGAAATAGTACCCACAATTGCAGGGTATAATATAAGGTGAGGAGAATCTTGTGCTACCCGACAAAGAAGATTACAAATGCTCTGACGAACATATACTTCAGGATGATTTAGACGTGAGAAGAGTTGAGGAATAATACCTTTATGAAGATAAAAGCACAGAAATAAGCTTACCAGAGAACACATTTGCCTCTCTTTTTTTTTTCATTTTTAAAGGGCAACATTATTTTACTCCATTTACAAGTAACTGGAATAAATGTTATTCTGCTACCGAACAGTGGAGACGGAGGCAGCCCCTAACTTGTGGGGTTCCTTCTCAAAAGAGCCTGAGATCTTCCATACCTCGCCATGGAGCTGTCGGGGTGGTTTCCAGCCCATGTTCCAGATACTGCCGGAGTTCTCCAGCATGTTTCACAAGCAGCCTCAGCAGCCTTAAGGTTGCCATTACAATCACATCATCAGTACTCTGCTCTGAAATGTTTCTTTGATGCAGTCTGGGATCATCTTCATCCAGAGGAACCTACACATGAAAACAAACAACCTCACTGAACACACAGCTCTCTCACAAGCCCCAAAGACTTTAAAAACAAAACATAAACAAAACAACCTTGCTTACATCACTAGTCAAAACGTACGGCATACCTGACCAGCATTGAGTTTAAGGAAAGTAAAATAGGCACTGCATGAGAGTTTATAAAGACTGAAGATTCTGTCTACAACTTTTCTCCACACTTTGATTAGGCCCTCAGTTGAATTTTCATCAAGGTCGGAAAGCCAAGGACAGCTCGTCAACAACTGCCGCCAGATGACATCAACCATATCATCTTCTTCATTATCTTCATTCTCTGAAATCTGAAGAGTTATGTCTTCGTCCTACATTAAAGTTAAACAAAAATAAACAATTTTACCCATCACGTACACACTTACAAATAATGGTACTATTCACTCCTATTCATGTATACCTTGTTGGTTATTTAAATTAAAAAGTGGCTTGTTTTTTTCCAAGGCTCAAAAAACTAATATGCCATCTAGCCTATTTATGCTGGTCTTATTAGTGGCATTTGCCAATCATATTAAACATAATCAGTTCTAATCACTTAAAATACTGGCTGGGGCTGATGCAATTTGTAGTCTACAGCATCTGGATAGCACCATGTTAGCTACCCCTGACAAATGAAACACTTCTGAAAGTTAATTTATACTAACCTGAATCCCAGCTGGCCGGCACACTGCCTGTCCAAGGATGCCATAGATTTTCTCTCTGTCTTCTTCTGTAACGTTTTCTGGAAGTAGGCTGTGAACTTCAGATTTCTCTCTTGGCAGTAGACGAACACCTCCCTGACTGTATAACACCACATATTTTATCAACTTTGAAAGTAAGGAATAAGCATGGTGCTAACATATCTTTGCTACACTGTGCATTGACTTCTAATACTCTAGCATTTAAATTACTTGCTGCTTTAGGTTAAAACATCATCTCTGCACAAAGGCTTGCAACTATGAATTGCAATTCAGTGCTGCAGAGTCATCAGCAACAACTGTAGTTACTTCTAAGCTATGACTGCATTCAGACACAATACCAAGTCAGAAAATATAGTCTGTTTAACTGTCAAGCTCTTCTCAGTGCAAGAGAAGAAAAGGCAAGCAACTTTAGAGGAATGAAAGGGCAAAGCAAGTGATTTTATTTGGAATGGAAAGAGAGTATAGACCAAGGTGCAGAATCTTGGCCCGTGAGGCTGTTTTCCCCAAACCATCCCCATCTGTCCAACACCTGACATCATAAGCAACAGCAGGAAGAAGACTCTGCTCCTAATGCACAACTGGAAGACTTTAAAGTGTGCTTCCTAATGTGCACTGGCAAGGGACAGTATGCTTCAGCTCTGTTACCCATCGTCTGGTGGGTGGAAAAGCCAAAGGCTACTGGACTGGCTGAATTGGAGTTTCCTGATGCCTACAGAAAGCAAGCTTTGACTGTGAACTAATTGCTGCACAGGGCTTGCAAAGAACTTTGCACAGCAGTTCCCACCAAACAGCCAGCTTTAAAGAGAGCCTATAGTTTATTATTCCTTATAAACCTGAGGAATTCAAATTCTAGCATCCAATGGCTCATCAGAAGAACAAAATGACCCACTGTGCTCTCGGTCACTGCCATACTGTAAGCCGCATATCTATACCTCCTGGGTTTTCAGTAATGGGAATCATCTTACTCTGCCAGCAAGGTTCATACATTAGCAAGCCATCTTGTTTGACAGGAGAGCACAATGTTAACCAGGCAAGTTTCATAGTGGTAGGAAAATCACTTAATGTGAAACATGTTCAGAGTCCATTTTGGTTTTAAAAAGTAAGATTTACCTGGCATTATCAACTACCTTTCGTCCCCATCTATAAGCCCAGCTAGCAAGTGCTGCCCATGATTTGGCTACTTCAGGTGCTTGTGCCGAAGACAAGCGATAGAGCTGTCCCAAGATGAAGTCAGGTTCTCCAACACCAATGTTTACTGCAATGAAGGAACAAAGCATGAAGTGGATGCTTCAAAAAGGTACAATGGTATCATGATCCTCTGGGCACGATTAAACTTCAGGCTTGCAAGATTTGCTTTGCTTTTTACTAGAATACTGAGGTCTACCAAGCAGAAACAATGAAAAGTAGTGGCCGAGTCACATATAGCCTAATGCAAAATGGTACCTCAGGAGCACAGCCAACTGCCCAAAGAGCCAATCTCCTGCATATTTATGTTCAAAACTACATCAAAGTTATGAAAAATACAGCTCTAACAGTCCAATGGGGGGGGGGTTGTTGCTTGCCAGAAACCATTGCCAATCTGCTGCAAACCATCTAACAATCTACCAGCGGATCCTATGTTTTGCTCACTCCAATTCCAGATAAATTTCCAGTTTTTGACAGTCTACACTTGGGAGAATAGCTTTAGCTGGACCAAATAGCCCAACACTTCAAATACTTAATTTGAATTAGCATGACGAATAAAGAATGCCTACATCTCAGCCCTGTAAAGCACTTCTGCAATGATCTTTGACACATACCGTATTTTTCGCTCTATAGGACGCACTTTTTCCCCTCCAAAAATGAAGGGGAAATGTGTGTGCATCCTATAGGGCGAATGCAGGCTTTCGCTGAAGCCTGCAGAGTGAGAGGGGAGACCCCGCCGCCAGCCCCGCAAGCTCCGGGGACAGTGGGGAGGCGCAGCGCGTCTCCCCGCTGTCCCCGGACCTGATCTGAAGGCGGGCGGCAGGGAGAAGAGCGCTTCTCCCCGCTGCCTGCCCCGCTGTCCCCGGACCTGGTCTGAGGGCGGGCGGCAGGGAGAAGAGCGCTTCTCCCCGCTGCCTGCCCCGCAAGCTCCGGGGACAGCGGGGAGGCGCAGCGCGTCTTCCCGCTGTCCCCGGACCTGATCTCAAGGCGGGTGGCGGGGAGAAGAGCGCTTCTCCCCGCTGCCGGCACCACAAGCGCCTGGGGGGGGAATAATTTTTTTTCCTTTATTTCCCCCCAAAAAAACTTGATGCGTCCTATGGGCCGGTGCGTCCTATGGAGCGAAAAATACGGTAGATCTTGATGGCTCGATTGATTAACTGCCCTCCGCCTTCGAATGGAAGAACCTGAGTTACTGCCCAGTAGAGTGGGCAGATAATAACTTGGTTGCATCCAGGTGGAGTTTCCATGAAAGCTTTTCATCCATAAGTAATCCTAGGTATTTAAACCTATGTACTTGCTCGAGGGTATGACCATCTAATGGACCAATCTGTAAGGGCTGCATGGTTGCGGCAGAAGCCACGACTGACAGGATCACTCCCTTCTCTCCACATCCCACGCCACCCGAGTGGGACAGGTAACTCTTGCCTAAGGACTTTCAAAATTAGGCAAAGGGCTGCAAAAAACTAGGCAGAGGCCACATTTCTGCCAAGGGCCACAGGCTGTTCACCACTGGCCTATAATTAATGTTGCCTCTTACTGAACAGCATGGAACCACCATATCAAACATGTATGCAGACAAAGCAGAAAACTAACAGAGGAACTTTTATACCTGTGGATTCACTTTCAATCCTAGGATAGTCCTCTTCAATGGTGTTAGCAGATGGCAGGTCAATCAAACTATAGATGTTTTTAGATAATGTGGAGAGGCCAGCAAGATTTTGTTGCTGCCGTGCTCTGTAGACTTGCTTCAGCTGCCCTGAAATCTCTTTCCATTCGGCTTGGATCCATTTGGCTAGTGTAAGAATAGACTTGGCTACAGCATATTCAGCTTTGGCAGATTTGCAAAAGCAGATGGCACATGAGCTCAGCATTTCCATTGCATGGGTTGACTGGCCTGAAAAAAAAAAACAACAGTAAAATTAATATCATTTTAGTTGCATAATCAGTTTTTATTTTGCATGCTTCAGAGAACACCACTGATTTTTTTACTGCCAACTAAGTTATATGTGGAGAATTGATTAATGACAAGAGCCAAGAACCCACACATTACTAGACCCATCACCCCAAAGCGGTATGGATTTGCATTTCTCAAAAAAGAAAAGAAGTTGGTCTTCCCCATCCTGGCCACGCTTGCTATGGGAGTCATGTCTATTAATTTCAATCTCAGTAGGACTAACACTAGATGCACAGACCCTTTGAGAAACCTACATTGCTTTTTATTCTGATCTAATACCCCCATAGTAAACATTAGCAAGCACCCAGACATTTAAAAAGGCAGATTTAGTTCTTTTTATCTAAACATTTAAATTAAAGTTTGATTGAATTTCACAGTGATTTGCAATACAAACATGTAAATGAGACTTACCTGCTGTGTATAACAATTTGGTTTTTTCAATTTCAAGCTCAGGACCCCATTTCTCATCCATCTGAATTGGTGTTGAGAGTTTTTTAAAGTGCTGGACTAAATCTTGAGCCATTGTGGTTTTTCCAAGCTGAACTTCACTGCATTGAGCAAGCAACCGTGTTGCCAAAGCAACATTCCCACGTTTTCTAGCAAATCTTGCAGCAGTCAGTCCCAGTTCCATTAAATGGCTTCTGACTGGAATACTTTGCTCTGAAAGTACATATAAAGCCAGAAATGTCCTCTGAATCAAATAAACTGTTTAAACTTATATACTGATGGGCTTTGTATGTAATGGATATTTATTGTGAATGAAATGTCGTCAATCTTATATGTATATTTTGTATGAGTTTTGAAGCTGCTTTCGTAAATTCTGCTACACAGGTGTACATTAAGATGGTCCACTGGTGTGGAATGATGATGATGATGATGATAATAAGCCAAAAGCGTCCAGAAGAGTCTTTTTAAAAGTTTCTTATCTTTAAATAGTATTGCCATAGACTATTTTTTTTTTGCATTTTACTTAAATGTGAAAAGATCTGAAATCTTTTGCTAATATAATCCCAAAAGTATCTAGTTCTGATGAAACCTATTATTCTGAATAAGTTGGTATTTCACTGTAGTCAGAGGAACATGCACATACTGAAATTGGCAGGTAAGTCAAAACAGGTAATATCATAGGCAATGAGCAATAACACAAATTGGAGGCAAATTAACCCTACGGAATACAGATGCTTCTACTTTAATGTCTATACCTTTAAGTTTCTCCAGCAACTGATTCTGGTACATGGTATATCTTAAGGCATGCATCCATGGCCTAACATCATGTTGCTTGCATGAACGCAATGCTTCACTGAAGAGAGGAATGAGACAATCCTGTAAAAAGCATAAAAGTTGAGTGCTTGATAGGGCTTTAAGCTGCCTAAAAAGCTCTGGTTTTCTTAACCTTCTAATAAAAACATTCCTACACAGGTTCTTTGAACTAAATTTTTGTGTTGCATCAAATGTTAGTCTGACTCAAGAGTAGATCCACTGAAATTAATATACATGAATAACTTAGGCTCATTAATTTCAGTGAGTCTCCTCTTGAATATAATTTACATGGATAGAACCTTATATGTTTCATCCAGATGCCACAGTTCATGTGCCTTATCAGTTAATGTGAAATGTACACAAGTTAAGCACAGTGACCATTCACAACAGCACTAATAGGCAATAACACAAATCACAATGCTAACACCAGGCTTTGTGTAATTTACACCGGCATAGGGGCAGGAGAGTTAATATTCCCTCTGAAAGTATTACTGCTGACAGTTTTGGTCCTGTTCCACATCAGCTGATGTGGAGCCACTAGCTGATGGAATTTCTCCCCTCAATATGCCAATATATACAGTATAGCAGGGCAATCCACACATGAATGTGTGTGTCGATGCACATAAACCTGTGAATTTACCAAACGCTTGGGTTATGCAAAAGAAAAATACCTCTGAAGAAAGCTTATTTGACACTGTATTTTCCAAAGCAGATGAACAGTACAGCTGCAGGGTACTCAGTACTGGCAAAGACTGAGACACTGTCAGAGTAGCAAGTCTTAAAGGCCCAATGGCAATTCGTGAAGTCTGTTTTAAGTATTTCACAAGGTTCCTGAAATAAAGATTGCATGAGATAAGAATTATTAAAGCAGTTATACTTCACAAAATAAATGTATGTACAAATCATTATGCAATGCCCTGTATTTTAAATTATGAAAGTGAGGACAAGGTGTGAAGTTCTATCTTGAGCATTAACATTCCAGTCAGATATAAATAAGCCCCATTTTCTTAACACAGTAGGCAGTGCTAATTATGCTCTCCCCACAGAGGTACATCCTGCACTGTTATTGTACATCTTCCATCAGCACTTTGTTGTGAAAGCTTTCGGAGGGGGTAGGGTGAGATGTTTTACTTAATTCTAAGGTCCAGCTCCAAGGGCCTTCTGGCGCTTCCCTCACTGCAAGAAGTGAAATTACAGGGAACCAGGCAGAAGGCCTTTTCGGCAGTCGCACCCACACTTGGAATGCCCTCCCAGCAGATGTCAAAGAATATAATTTTTCATAGAGGTCTGAAGGAAGCCCTGTTTTGGGAAGATTTTAAAGTATGTTTCTCTTCCCTCCCCCCTTCTATTTGCATTTTTGTTGGAAACCGCCCAGAGTGACTGGGGCAACCCAATCAAATGGGTGGGGGATAAGAAATTTATTATTATTATTATTATTATTATTATTATTATTATTATTATTATTATTACTACTACTACTACTACTACTACTACTATTAACAGTGGTACCTCAGGTTACAGACGCTTCAGGTTACAGACTCCACTAACCCAGAAATAGTACCTCGGGTTAAGAACTTTGCTTCAGGGTAAGAACAGAAATCGTGCTCTGGTGGCGCAGCAGCAGTGGGAGGCCCCATTAGCTAAAGTGGTACCTCAAGGTTAAGAACGCACCTCCAGAATGAATTAAGTTCTTAACCCGAGGTACCACTGCACTACTACTACTACTACTACTCCGACCACCCCATTTTGATATATTGCTGCTGCACCTTTTGTAATACCGCACTTGATTTTAGATTCTGTCATTTTATATATCTTTTAATACAACTCAGCCTGGGACTGCAGTTGCCTGGGGAGGAGAGCCTATAGAAAACTCCTGTGCTCTATTCTAATTTTTGGAAGTGCTGTATTAGCATTTGAAAGACTCACTCAGTAACGGGTTGCCATTTTTGTTCCTGTTCAATATGGTTAATAGCTGTTGCCAAACATATCGAGCTTCTCAATAATTGAACCTCAATTGCTTTCTGAAGTTCTCTTGGATCAGGAGATAGCATGTTGGGAAGAAGCTTCTTCATATCTGCAAAGGTTGACAATACATATAGATTTATCAGTAGCTGCTGGCAGTCATTCTCTTTCTTTTTGTTTCTCCCCTCCCACCAACAAAACGTAGAAGTAACATCACCCATGTACAAGCATGGAAATTAAAATAGAGTTCCAAGGCTTAATGAATTTGAGAATCTTCATGTATCTATTAGTGTTCAACTTATACCTATTTTTTCTTTGGCTCCTCCAATAAGCAGGTTGATGTCTTCCCCTGGAAGCAATTCTAGCTGTTCTGTGCATTTTTCCAGCTCCCCAGATCCAAAACTGCTTAGAGACCTGCAATGAAGTTTTAATACATTTTCATATTTTATGTTATAGCCATTCTAAATCAGAACAGGGAAAGCCAGATAAATTTAATATCCCATTTGTCAAGACAGCTTTAACCAAAGCAACAAAATATAAACACTTAATTTGCAGAGTGAAGAATTTCAGTCACTTTACATAATTTTGATCTGAATTCTGCTTCTAGACTGGCAGAGCCATGGAAAATGAAGTCTGCCTTCAGTTTGAATGTCAGATCAAAGAACAGAGGCATAAACAGCATCTTCCTCCCAAGACTGGGCAAGCTGCATGTGGGTCAGTCAGTCAGTCAGTCAGTCAGTCTGTGTTTCTCTCTCGGGCTGCCTGCACTGGCTCCTGCTTTGAAATTGTCCAAATATCTGGTCTTCTAATTAAAGAAAGCTGTGATCTGTTTTTACCTGAACTGTGAAAATCTTGCACTTCTCGCTTCCCATTTTTCCTGTTCTACACCATTTACCAGGCTGACGTGTATTATTGTGACAATTTGCTATTGTAGAAGTCAATGGTACTTACTTGATATAGTTGAAGTCTGCTTTTAAACTGACTGAGGCACTGCTTGTGTTTTTTTTCAGGTCATGGACCGCATTCTGCCATTCTTGCACAGCAGACCAATCAGCAATGGAGATGTAGCATTCACAAGCTTTGTTACCCAGGTAATTTATGACTTCAGGTGAAGAGTCACTTGGTTTAGACAGTACTGTTTTCCTCGAATCCCCTATGAAAGTAAAGATTTAGGATTGTTTCACACCTCACTCAGTCGGCAGCGGGGTAAATATGGGGGCGGAGGAGGGACAGACTCAGGCCAACAGGTGACTATCTCCTATTCAAATCAATACAATCTACCTCCAGTAATACTTACCATTTACAGTGTGTTTGGGGCTGGCATTATTGCCACTGTTGGAATTGGCCAACTTCAGAACAGATTTATCAAATCCTGTGACACAGCAATCCACTCCTGTCATGGCACAAATATGTTCCTGGTACTCAACAGCAGCTTTTTCATACCTTAAAAAGATTTAGTGTCAGCTGTTAGGTATCATTTCTGCTTATACAGATACTGCATCCCTCACTAAAATGCTTTTGCTGTTGTTTCAATGAAAAAGCATACAGGTGGATGGCAGAATTAAGTATTCCCTCCCTGTTCTCATTTCCCCTTTACTTCTGGGTGTCTTCTTCAGAGCAAAGGGAGACGGATTTATGGAACAAGGATAATGCTCACAGATAATTCTGTCTCTCCCTCAGTGCCACTGAGATTGGGACAGAAGACTCCTATGCCCCCCCTCCTGACAATGAAAACAAGCAAGGAAGTGTGGCAACGGCAGCAGCACCTTCCTACTTTCCAAGCTGGGATTCTCTGGCAGAAAAGGCAAAGAGACAGAAGGGTATCTGAGAGGTGTGTAAGGATGATCTCATCTTTGTATAACCAGCCTCTCCCTCTCCTCTTGCTCTGATCTGTTGCCAGGCTTGGAAAAGCAGAAGCAATGCAAGAAGATATCTTGTTTATATCTCTTAAGCCTCTTGACTTTTCCTGCAGGTGCAACCCAGAGGAGGTTCTTGGCAGATGATCTTATTACACACGCAAGTTGATGTGGTAGAATATGTTCCTTCATGTACCCAGGTCCCAAGACATACAGGCTTTTCAGAAGTAAAACACCAGCACTTTGAATTGTGTTCATAAACATACTGGAGTTACTGAAGCACCAGATTCTTAATTAATATACACAGTGCTTTTTTTCTAAAAAAATGTTTAGGGGTATCTCATTTTGACTCAAGAAAATCAGCATTTTATAGTTCAAATTGGGGAAAATAAATGCAGTGGTACCTCCGGTTACGAACTTAATTCGTTCCAGAGGTCCATTCGTAACCGGAAACCGTTCTTAACATGAGGCGCGCTTTCGCTAATGGCGCCTCCCGCTGCTACCGCACAGCCGGAGCGCGACTTCTGCTCACATCCTGGGGCAAAGTTAGCAACCGGGAGCATCTACTTCCGGGTTAGCGGAGCTCGTAACCCAAAGAATTCATAAGGAGGACGGTACTTAACACGAGGTTCCACTGTACAGTAAATGGACAAAAGTAACAAAAGTACAAAGATTCACAAAATGTTTAGGGAAAACATTCCCCCAGAAAAAAGCACTGAATATACAATAAGACATAATGTGGTCCCCACCCACACATCCAAGCCATGTACAGAGAGAGCAAATATTTCCGTATGAAGTGAGGGATGGGGAAATGATCTTACTGACCAGAGCTTTCTAGAAGGTTCTGTAAATGTTCTCTACAAGCACAGAACCCAACTGCAGGACTGCAAGGGGCGGGGGGGGCAGTTAATACCATTTCACTTCAATATAAAATACATATATATAATCTCAAGTAGGTTGTATGTTTGGACTAACTTACCGTCCTTCTGCTTGCTGGGCTACAGAATTAATCCAAGCAAGACTCCTCCCAACTACAGCAGATGACCAGACAGCTATTCCTTGGATTGCTTCAGGGCAATGAAGCTCACAGAGTGCTTCCACGACCATCATGATTGTTACTTCCAATTCATTCCCCTAATAGTGGAATGGAGAAAAGAAGAGACTTCAATTTATAGGCTAGAGTGAAACAAGATTACACCAACCCACAAAGTCCTTTTAAACTCATTTACATGTCTGTGTATACTCTTACAATAATCTCTGAAGAGCAATTGTAACATTTCCCATTGCAGTAACCCATTACAAGCATCGCTTAAAATGGAGTCAATCAGCTGTAATTCAGGAACGACAAATTATTTTTCTCTGGAGCCAATACATGTACAGCAACTTGGATTTATTAGAATGTGTGGGTTTCCTTTGATGGATCATTCTTTATTATTGCAAGAGATCTATTTGCTATGAATTAAAGCCACCCTTGTTTAAAGGTAAAGGTACCCCTGACCATTAGGTCCAGTCGTGGATGACTTTGGGGTTGCGGTGCTCATCTTGCTCTATAGGCCGAGGAAGCCGTCATTTGGCCAGCATGACTAAGCCACCTCTGGCGAACCAGAGCAGTGCACGGAAACACCGTTTACCTTCTCACCAGAGTGGTACCTATTTATCTACTTGCACTTTGACATGCTTTCGAACTGCTAGATCGGCAGGAACTGGGACTGAGCTCACCCTGGGAGCTCACCCTGTTGCGGGGATTCGAACCGCCAACCTTCTGAGCGGCAGGCCCTAGGCTCTGTGGTTTAGACCACAGCGCCACCCGCATCCTCACCCTTGTTTACTCAGACACAATGATATTATGGGAGAAATTATATGTAAATGCAGTACCTGAGAGATATTATTGGCCTTCATTTCTGTCAGTAAATCAAAGCCATGCCTTACAGTCACGGCTGGCTGTCCAGCCAGCAATCCAACCCTCATGATGGAAAGTCTAATTCGAGTTAACCAATCTTGGCAAGTCTGACGATTGGTATAGAAGAATGTCCTAATAACCTTCATAAGCACAAAGAGAGAAAAACAACAACTTGTTTTTACAGTATTTCTTCTGCACACTGAAAAATTATTTGCATCAAGTCTTATCAATTTTTCAAGTTACACAGTGAAATTAGAAGACCTTAATAATCATTCAATTTATTTCAGTGGGTCTATTCTGAGCAGAAATTAGTGTGATATCACCCAGAATTATTAGAAAAATTAAATGTTTATAATCTATTTGATACAGCTGCAACAGCCATCATCCTAGTAATTCAAGGATTTAAAGACAGTTGCAAAAGGTAGAGTAAGAAGCAACAGACAAGCTAGGTATTAAATGCAAGAGGATGTGTTTTGTTCCTGGGAAAAGGAGGGAAGAAACTGGGGAAGAATCGCTGAAAGGCACACCTAGCATACAAAGATCAAGTCACAGAATCCTTGTCTGTACACTGGACAGTACTAGAAGATAACCAAGCCTGGATGCCTCCTTCCCACCTAAGTACAGTTTCAAGTAAACACATCAACTCCAATTTGTTTAAGAACTGTACAGCTGCTATGAAGCACTGCTGCTACATAGGATGTTCTTTAATGAGGAATGTTTGGGAAAGCTACACCTGGGCTTGGGATGCTCGGCTCTGAGCACAGAAAGGGGAACTATCTGTAAGTCAGGTATCTGCCACCTATGCCTTCATCTGCTCAGGTGAAGCGATGAGCAATTCTGGTCAAAGTGACATATGCTGCTTTGTATATAAAGAATGTATGTACAGTTGCATGGGTGCATACAAGTCATCTCCTTGTTGCAGCATCCGTTACACATCTTCTAAAGGCTAGGAGACCTTGTAGGCTGCTTTGCTAAGTAAGTCTACATCTTGCTTAATAAAGCATTAGAACTGATCACTCTGGTTTTGACATCCTTCTTTGGTATCCCTGCACCCAACCACTCCCATGAGCCTTCTTTTGGGCCTGTGGTTCAGACCACAGTACTTGTGCATTACAGGTTACAATTCAAACAGGAACCCAGAGAGAACACGTAAGCTCCAAAGAAGGCTGGCTCATTCACATAGTGCTAAACCACAGTTTACTGTTACATCCAAACAAGGTCTATGGATATGTTCCACAACAATCTGAAGACCCAATGCAAGGTACTGCAATTATTTTACTGAACACAAACCTTGGGTGGAGATGTGAGTGCATTAGCACATCCTTCATAGGCATTGTACATCAGTTTCTCCAAATTCTCCAAGTACTGCAGAAGCAAAACCAGTCTCAGCTGGTTACTACTATGACCTTCATCATTGTCTGCTGTAGTCCACTGGCTGACATCTTGTTCAGGGTTTAAGGTGTGGGCTGCAAGACTTCTAATGATGCCTGGAAACATCCATTCAGAACATTTCAAGGTACAGGATATGAGAATGACGTCTTCAAACCAAAACTATGATTTCCAAAAAGGAACTGTGATCACTTACCATGAATGGACCTTCTAGGTTGGCATATGGATACATTCATGAGATGGGTTGTGCCCTATAATTCACTTAAGGCAAGGACATGTGATTGATTGAACTGTCGGAGGTCTCCCTCTGGGTCCTCCTCCAGTTCCATCTGTGGCCAAACTAAAAGGAGAAAGTTCAGACTACAGAGAACAAGAAAACATAATCCCCACAATCCCTCTCCCTACAAGGGGATGGAAATAAGGTTGGGGACCAGAAGGGCATGTATCTGAGCAAGGAAGATGAAATAGACTAGAGTGAAGAAGGGGGAAATGAGTTCATACGAAACAGCCACTGGAAACACCCCTAACCTCCCAAAGTGCAGCTGTGGATGTATCACTATGCCAACCTAGAAGACCCATTCATAGTAAGCAAGCAATGTTCCCTTCTCAGGTCGGCATGAGATACATTTACACAATGGGACAATCTACCAAAAAAATCATAACCGAGAGTGGGGAACAGATTTTATAAAAGGTGGTCATTCCAGCTAGGCAGGATGTTCCGTAGGACACATCTGGACAAAACGAGGGCAAGACTAAATCTTGAGCCCTAATAATAATATAATAATAATTTTATTATTTATACCCCACCCATCTGGCTGGGTTTCCCTAGCCACTCTGGGCGACTTACAGCATATCTAAAAACTTAAATCAAAACATCAAGTTAAAAATCCCTCAATACAGGGCTGCCTCCAAATGTCTTCTAAAAGTTGTGTAATTCTTTGTCTCCTTGACATCTGAAGGGGAAGGCGCCACTACTGAGAAGGCCCTCTGCCTGGTTCCCTGTAACTTCACTTCTTTCAGTGAGGGAACCTCCAGAATACCTTCTGAGGAGGATTTGAGTGTCCGGGCTAAGCGATGGGGGTGGAGACGCTCCTTCAGGTATACTGGGCCAAGGCCGTTTAGGGCTTTAAAGGTCAGCACCAACACTTTGAATTGTTCACTTTAGGTACAAATGAAGGGTCAGTCCAATGCTGTCCTTCAGGAAAATGTGTATTTGAAGACAAGAATGCACTGAGATAGGGTTGATAGGGCATGGCCTGCAGAACAGTGTGGAGATGCCATGCTAGAAAGTGATACACTACTCAGAGGTCTCATTAGTGACCCCCTCCACCCTATAAGTGCTGCACATATGGATGCAAACATGGGGGTTTGCCATTAGATCATTGTTAAGACATAGGAGAGGGTAGTAGTTTGGCATCTGAGGGCATCTGTAAGAGGCCTTGGTCGAGACCAACTTGAAGGAAGAATACAAGTTCTTTAACGCCAGGCCACAAGGCAACAATGCTTTTTTCTCCTTGCTCATCTGCAAAAGGCTCTTCAAGCAGCCTCAAAGATTCAGAGGATAGCCTATGAAATGCAAGGATGGTGTCAATTATGCCTACAGCTGATAAGGTGGCTCCACTCAATGTCCACATGGCTAGGTTGACCCAGGCAGTATTGGTCCCCAGGAGATAATATTCAGTCTGAGCAGCAGAAAGTACAAGTCTAGGTGGAGGAGGTCCAGAAACCAAAATGATAGGGCTGGGGAAGCGCAATAAGGAGGAATTGGGCCACTCAGGAACTCTAGACAGGAGAGGGATTGAAATAAAATTGAACAGACCACCCTGATGCCAAGGAGCGGTAAGGGAATCTATAGCCTCTGCTCTGCAAATCTGAAACTGGGGGCAGGGAGAGATAGAAGCTCCACATTGACCAGCTTGGTGAAGAGGTCTAGGAGGGTAAGTCCATGGTTGACTGAAGTAGCTTAAGGTTGCTGAGGACCAACTTTCACAGCTGGAACCAAGCTCTGCTCTGGAAGCCTGCTGTGCAGTTGAGCCCATCCTTAATTTGCTGGAATGTCAGCAAGGGAAAATACTTCTCAGCTCAGAAAAGGAGTTCTGCCCATTCTAATGGACTTTCATCATGGCACTGTCTGTGAAGACTAGGAGATGTTTCAGAAGAATCAGTGAGGATCACCAGGCACTGGTGGCCTTCTGAGTTTGTTTAGGTTTGGAAGACTTATTTTCAGTTGGAGTAAGGCCCAGCAGTGAAGGAATAAGCAAGGAAAAGCACAGGTAAGGATTAGGGAAAATATATATTCTTTTCCTAAGAAAACAGGAGGCACAACTAAGATAAACAAAATCTTAATGGAAGAAAGAGGTTTGAAAAAATATAGAAAGGAAAAGAAAGGAACAGAGAAAGTTGAGAAAGGAAGACCTTGTCTGCTTTAGACAAAAGCAGAACCAGAGGGAGAGGGTGTCCTCCCAACAGCTCAATCACATGTTCTTGCTTTTTTCCATTCAACATCATTTATGAACTGTACTGCTTACTTGACTGAAAGCCTCTAAGCCATTTCCAAAGAACACTTGGGAGAATCATAGGACACAACTCATCCCATGCCAACCTGAGAATAACTCTTCAAGAAAGCATCACAAATAACCTACATCAAACATTTTAATTAACACCATAATAGATGCAATTTCAGTGAACATTCAAATTAATGAAAGTCACCTACAGAACCAAAATGACAATATGCAGCTAAACACAAATCAACACTTTTTCTCCAAATACATTTTACCTTTATAATGGCAGAAATGTTATATCATGATTTTAAAACTTAAAAAAATTTTTTCCTAAAATATACAAGCTCTTTAAGATTACCTTCAATTGTCTGGAATGTATCTTGAGCTCTGCCTAGTGGTGTCCTTAACTTTGAAAGGACAGTAAATTGTGCTGCTTCCCAGATAGCCCACTGCCAAAGAACAGCTTCAGTTTTCAATAAATTGCGGGGAATATTTGATTGGTCACGTTTATCCAGTCTCTGGCAACTGTAAAATAACCTTTCAAGCCAGCTTTCCTTCCTGAAATAAAATCAGGTATTAAGACAAATGTGTAACTCTTAATGTTTGCATTTATGTATATTCTCTTGGACCCAGGGGAGAAGGTGTATGCAAGACGCATGGTAGAGCAGTGATAGTCATGAAAACATTAATCTATTGTTCTATTGTTTCCATGATGAAGCTGCTTTTCCTGAATGATTATTGTCATGTGAAAAAATAAATGGGTGACATCCAAGGAGCAGATGCCCACTCATGCAATTGGACTTTCCCCCCCTCTCTTCCTCCTCCTCCTCCAAATCTGCTCTCTGGGGGGGCCCTCCAACTGCTTTGGGGGGAAGTGCTGGGGTGGAGACAGAAGTTGCACAAGGGGAAGCCCCATTGCATGAGCAGGCAGACACTGTTAGATGTCTCCTGCTATCAAGATTTTGCTTAAAAAGTGAATGCATACATCCAACATTAAAAGCGGTCTTCTGCACCATACCAAAGGACCAGTCATTTAGGTGTCTTCAACATGGATTTAGTTCTAAAGAAAATTAAAAGCAGCTAAGTAAACGAATTGTGAATGCAAATCTATTAAAGCAATAGATATTGTGCAATAAACTGGTTGGTGAATTACTTAACGTAGAGACAAATTTACAAATCTCTTGGCAGTTGGGTTGCTGGAAGCAAAACACAGATCTTTTTTTCAACAGAAAAAAAATACAAATATCTTAAAAAAATACTAATCCTTTAAAATACAAATGCGGACTTACCCTGTTCTGTGAGAACTCCCATACAAGATGAAACTAATGATATCAGAAAAGTCTTGTGGGTGAAATGTATTGCTTGGAGCTTTGCTCATATGACTTCTTATAGCCAGAGAGATTTCTTGTATTTCTGTGTGTTGGTTGTTACTGCAAAGATAGAAACTCATTACTTTTTTTAAAAAAAACAACTGCAAAACAGTTTACATAAAACAGCACAGACAAAAAAAAGAGAACTGTATGCAATATATATGCAATAGATATAACAGGAAGTGCGTTTAGGCAAATAACATGTAGAAAGCACAATAAGGTGAATCAGAAGTCAAAAGTGTGTGTGAAGTTAGAAGATTTGTTGTTAGTGTGTGTGTAGTTGCTATTGACGTACAGAAACGCATTACTTTTTGTGACGCTTTCACCCTTGGTGAACCTGTACCTCCTTTCTCCATTCGCAAGTGGCTACAAGTAAAGACTACAATATAGATCTAACTAAAACTAGATGAACACACTCAGCACCCTCATTCCAAAAATTCAATGCATATACACTTACCTTAGTACTACATCTAAAGGAATAGACTTCAACAGTTTCCCAAAAGCTTGCCTTATACGAGCCCCACTGTGGACTAGCTGAACACGACACACATCAACACATCTGCATCAGATAAATAAACACAATAAGGACTGCATACAAATTTGAACATTATTATTTCTCCTGGAAACAAAATTAACAACGTACCTCTGCAACAGATCATCTGGTAGAGAAGGTGACAAAGCATGGAGGCTGCTGCATGCCTGAAGACAAATATTTACATCTTCCAGAAGAGCTATGTATTGGGTAAAAAGAAGACAGCATTAATTTTTTTAATCATGTAACTTAGGCTATCACTATATTTAATTCACACAATCTCTAACATCAATTCTCTTTGTTTTTCTAAAAATAAAGATCAAATATTATACGTCACACCCTGTCCTTAATTTCACACACCAATGCTAATAGAATTTCCAGTATAGGCCCATTACACCAGGAGCTATAAAAGCCACTGAAAATAAAAGTAATGATGTGCATCGTTAACATAATTTCGTTCCAGAGTGTGAGTCATGTAGTGTCACCCATGCTGACATTTTCTTCTTTGAATTTATGTCCATGCTACGTCACAAACAGCTTCTGCAACAAAGTGAAGTTTGTTGTGCTGTTCGGAGGAGAGTGTACAGTAAAAAAAAAAAAGGCATCATGACCCCTTAGGCTCATGACATGAGTTCCGTAGTTCATTGGATTTTTTGTTCCCCTTTTCTTCATGTAGAAAATTTAATTGCTCTACGTACAGCACAATAATCCAACAGACTGTAGGATTACTTATCCTTTTAGAGCCATGTGAAGCATCAAGTTCTCACTACCATGCCCAGTCAATTCTACAGCTTGGGTCACTTCATGCAAGGGCATTTAACTAACCAAGACGCCTGTGTGGTACCCTAAAAACTTAACAAAAGCACCGAAGCATAATAAAATGTATTAGTCTTTAAGGTGGCACACAGATATCTTTACTGGTTTTGCTGAAACAGACTAAAATGCCTACACCTCCGGAATTTGCCATTTAGCAAATGAATTTTAGGCTAGACTGGAAAAATGGTTGACTATGTGTTTAGCCAAAGCATGAACAACAGATTGGATACATTTCTTATGCTAAGCGGAATAATAAACCACTTACTGTTTGCCAGAAGTCCCTTGCAGAACTTATGAAAAGATGGGAGAGAGAACAGTGGTGCATATGTCTCTGATTTTTTCATTAGGACAGCCACTTCCAAAGCCCATGTCATTAGTAGTTTCCTAGAAATACATTACACAACAGTTACTCTAGATAATTACAAATTAACATTTCTAATCCTATTGGGCTTGATCTAGGCTTGTCATGAAAGGAGTTCTGCTCCCACTGGAGGGGGAGGAGATTTTCACATTTTCTTCCCTCCCCCCCGCCCCGGTGCCCCCCTATGTTCAATTGCAATGCCCTCCCCCTAGCAGCATGTGAGGTGGCAGAGCTACAAAGGGAAAGAGGAACCTCTCCCTACCCACTTCCGCTGGATCTCAGTCCATTCCATAAATTGAAGGGGTCTGTATGTTTATGGAAGGACAAGTCTGGATCCAACTCTAAGATGACACACAGAACACAAGGTTTGAGTGACCTGGTACATAAATATCAGACGTATCCACTTCACTAGTAATGCAAGAAACTTTTATCTTATTTTATCACTGGAGAACTGAGTAGAATGCATGTTACTTACAAAGTAAGGCTGCAGTTTTTAACACATTTGTATACTGCTGAATCATATAAACCTCTAAAAGTGGTTTACATAGAATATGAACACATACTAGGGAATGAGCTCCACTGAAAACATCTGGACTTGCTTCTGAGTAAACAGGCATACAGTAAAACTGCCCATGTGGAATGTACTAGACAAAACTGGCTGTTTTAGAGTTGCTTTGGAGTAGTTAGGCATGCTGTGTAACTTTTTTTTTTTTAACTGCTTTCTGGCAAGGCATAACTAATTCCACAAACTGTTATGAGAAACATAAATGCATCACGTTCCCTCATTTTTATGTATAAATATACTGCTGATGTTTAATTAGTACCAATCATTCTGTCAGAGACACATCTTCTTTGGACAGGGAGAAAGCACTAGTTACCTGGTATCATGCGTAAGGTTATCCTTCTTAAGTAAAAGTCCCAGGAGATTTAGTATTATGGAGAAATGTTTCTTCGTAGCTGTAGTTACAGTGCTAATAACAGCCCCATCAAACAAGGAAGGAGAGGAAGAGCTGAGGCTGCTAGATATGAAATGGTCATGCCTGGAGATCAATACAAAGTTCAATGTTTACTAACTGGTGACCACACACGGGGTTAACATCACATGTTGCTGCAGCTTCGTAATGTTAAAAAAAACAACCAACCTACGCTGCTTCACTGCCTCCTGGAATCGCTTTTCATTCAGGCTTGCCAATCTAGGGTTCTCTTGCAACTAGAAAAAGTATTTAGTCCCAGTAACCCAATCCTCTCACTTCTCTTTCTGTCTTAAAGAGACTCACTAGGAACAGTCCATACTGCCCATTTTACTCTGTAGCTTTCTGATTATTATTTTTTAGCATTTAAAGAAATTACCTCAGCCAAGAGCAGAGGTTTCACTATCACCCATGAAAACAAAAAAAGTACAATACAACAGATATCTTCTAACACAGCCACCATTATCTGACTGTGGTTTGTGAGGGGACGCCCATTAAAAAGAATGGAGATTGTACAATAGCACCTATCGTGTTGCATACAGTACACTGATAAGGTATTAACAATACCTTCCATTGTTCAACTAAAACAACCAAGTGCATTTGGTCCCTGAACTGATATATCGCTGCTATTTTATCATTTACATTATGGAATGAATGCCTTCACACCTGGTGCAATGTGAATAGAGGGTGTAGAGCACTGCATACTGGACTGCAGGAAAGTGAACTGCTATGTCACCATGCGCAACCATCAAATTCTTGCTCAGCAATGCAAACACCGTTGGAGATAGAGCCCACATCTGCCAAAGCAAGCAATAGTAAAGAACAAAGTATTTATGAAAATTACATTGCTGTCAGTCCTATATTCATTTAGTTTTTGTTTTTAAAAAAAGCATGATTATGTCTTCTCACAACTGCTACCTAATCACAAAACTACAAGTAAACTAACATTTGAGCAATAACAAGAAGTTTCCTTGTAAAGTGTGATGCAAGGACAAAAGGGGATCAGATAGGAGATAGTGGACATTTTCCACAACTGAAATCATCATAAAGTGATCTTAAATGGTTTTATTCAGAAAAGAGCAAAGTGACTTCAGCTAGTGTTTGAACTCTCTCTTCATATGTGGCAGCACTGAGAGGAAAAACAGACAATTGTGTGTTCCTCCTCACTGTGTACTGACATACGACCCTGTGTTGCAGCTAATAAAGCAAAGATAATGTCTATTTTAATTAATTACAGTGACTAGGGGGAACCTCTGGCCCTCCTGATGATGCTGAAATAAAATTCCCATAATCCCTGACCAGTGGCCATGATTACTGGGGCTGATGGAAGTTGTAGTTCAGCAGCATCTGAATGGGCTAAGGTTTCCTACAGCAGAGTTAACTCCTTCTAACCCAGGAAGGACTTCCCCACCCAAGTAAAAATGTGTGGTTGTCCTTCAATGGAGCACAGTGAATGACACGACAATATATATGATGCTATACCAGATTTTAAATTTGAAACAGCCACTAAGATGTAAGCCCTTAGAAATATAATTGCCATTCATATTTACACTGTAGAACATACTCACTCCAATCAATGAGTTTTTTGCATTTCCTATTGTAGTCAGAGCACTAAGGTCGAATATAACAACGAATTTTGCATTCGCTACATCAAAAACATGGTTCTTGAAAGCATCGTGTTGGATTTCGGAACAAGCCTCTGGAAGCTGCAGACTACAAAGAAGACTGTTCAAGGCACATGCCATTTCCCCAAGAATCAACCTGTAGGCTGTTTCCAAAACCGGAATGTTCTTTAAGCTTAGTACTGCTTGATACACTGCATGTGCTGCTGCAACCACCTTGAGAAACAAGAGAAAATCAGCATGTCACGAAGGTCTGGAGCTGCATATTACACATTTTCTATAGCTTGTCCACTCTTGACAATCATTAACACAGTTGAAGGTAAGTACCTATGGTACTGGTATAAAATAAATCTGGCATTTTAGTCTGTTCTTAAACTTTATTTTACTTGCCTCTAATTTTATGATAGTTGATTGTTTTTACTGTACTGTTCTTTGCGGCATGTTTTAATTTTTATCCATGCCCACTGTATGCTGCTCTTGGCATCAGCATGGATGAAGGGTGGTTTAGCAGTGTTTTTTAAAAAATAAAAAGAGTAACAAACAAAAGATGTTTCTTTAGAACAACCACAATTACTGTAATCATAGCTGAAAGTCTTTGTTATTGGAAGTGAATGCCCACTGAAGTTACAACACGCACTGCCGAAAGGCATAAAGATTTAGAACATCGAGGCCCCCTGAAGCAAGTGGAATTAAGTTCATCAATTTCAGTGTGTCTACTCTGTATATGCTAAAGTTGGATATCACCCTTACGTAAAACCCTTGATAAGCAGTCATGGATGGAAATATTTATTTATTCAACTCATAAAATTTATACCCAGCCTGATTGTAAAAAATAAATCCTCAAAGTGGTTTACAAAAAAAAAAAACAAAAAACAACAACAGTGAAATCAAGGGGGGAAATCACAACTATACAGTACTTTAAAACATACAAAAGTTGAAGTACATTATTTATTTATTTCATAAAATTTGTTCATGGTTTATATGGGACTGATTCATAGCCTCATTAATGAGAAGGCTCACCAACAGCCTGTGGACCACGACAAGAGTGTCAATTATGGGTTGCATCCAATTTTACGCAAAAAGGCAGCCAGTCTTTTCGATAACCTCTTCCATGCTGCAACCCATCACCACCCTCACCCCAAAAAGCCTCTCCAGAGAGTCAGGGGAGATCTATCAAATGATGCAAGCTGTGTGTTATAGAGATGCAGAGGGAGGGGGCGAGTAGTGTCGTTCATATCTAGCACAGAAACAACCAAATAAAATCAAGACCAAACAAAAATGTTTTCCATCCTCCTAAAAATAAAAAGTTGTTTTACCCAAAGCGTGCTCCAAGCATATTGTGGCCTTTGTACAAAACTCCTGTAAGAGCCTTGTCAAATACAACAGCTCAATATGCCAAGCAAGCTCTAGAGTTGCATGTCTGCCTTTGTTTCCCATTCTCTTAGCACTTGGTTTCTTAAGTCCACTCTAGGCACAACAGCCTCCAGAGATGGAGCAACGGCCACATTTATGCTTGTCAATTCGAGCAGCACTGCAAACCAATTGGGCATGATGCATGAATTGAGCTACTAACCATGCAGAACAGCTTACTCACACTGAGTCAGCTGTAAAATTAAAGGGCATGTACATATGTGCTTTCTTTTAATTTAGAAATTAACATCAAAATGCAAAATCTAAACGTGCATCTAAACAATTGTGGCACGAAGGTAACTATTTATCGCTTACCTCTTTTTCCTTATGGTAGCGGAGTACAAGCAATTTTGATTCCGGTATAAACAATTTCTCTATAAATGATGATGGAAGCTTTGTATTTATTTGTTCAACAATCTAGACAGAGAAGAAGACTTTTCATTATACTTTTACTTTTTGGCAGGCGGAAATTGTAAGCTTTTAAAAATACAGACATAGGAAGTGATCCCATAATTTACACAGTACTTAAATCCTTAAAATGCTATTAAACCCTTCCTATCCCTCCAAACATCTCTATCAGGTAAATCACCTTTCTCCTCATTTAAAGATGGAGAGGTGGGACTGGAAAAGCAGTGATTTGCTCAAGGCCATAAAATTATTATAGAAACCAAGATCAAGGTAGAGAATGGTCTCCCTGTCCACTCACTCATAACTTTAAATTGTCAAATAAATGAACAAAAACCTATGATTAAAGTGAGATATTATGAGAACTGTATGTACCAGCATCAGTAAGTTCAACACCGAGATGATATAATCAGTACCACAAGTCTGACAATTTTCCAGCTGATCCAATCCATAAGTGATGACCATGTCACAGTGTATAGTCATACTGGGATCCAGACTACCAAGCAGGACACCGACACACTCGTTGGCAGCTGTCAATACAGCCTCAGAAAAGAAGACTTGGTTTGCTGCGGTCACACACCTCATTACTCTGTACAAAACCTGAAAACACAGGGAAAAGAGATACAATTAACTGAAAGATGAGTGCTGTCATGTTCCTCTGAGGCTAAAACTGCACAACCATCTGGAGTCATTCCAGCCACACGCTTTCACTAGAAAATACTAATAACCGCTACTGCACATCAAAATGGAAAATGATTTTAAAGTCTGGTGGCATAAGTACAGACAGCACACAGGGCACAATGCAAAAGTTAAGCACAACTGCATCTCCCAGAGGCTTAAGCAGAAAAGATCTAAGCACATCCTCATCCCACTGAAATAAACAAGGATTGAAGATGGTTAATTTTGGCTGGAATGTGTCCCAAAGAGGTATTCTGCGTAGGTCCTTTTCTGCTGATGGAAACTAAATATGGAACAGTGAGTTTTAATCCAGTGACATCTGATGCTCTGGAATTACACACCTATGGTGCAGGCATGTTCCCAACAGAAAGGTTGGAGAGGGAGCACCCAGCATGTCAATTGATGGGTGACAACAATTAAGGAGAAGAGGCAACAAGCTTATCAGATTCCTGTTCAATTTGGGGTTCACTGCCACAAAGGGTTTTTAGGTATGCAACATGAAAGACGGGAATCCTTACATCAGTTACGTATGCTTCAGTAATTGGTGGCCCTCTAATGGGACTGAATCGTTCTCCAATACTCCTCACCACGGTACTGAAAACTCGAAGTAGTGCTGCCAGTTTGGGCAGTGAAACACTAGGAGGAGGAATATCTTCATCTACCGATTCTCCAGAAGCCACGTGGCCAAGGTCCTACATGAAGAAATGTGGTTAGCATATACCCAGTGCAAATTCACAACTACAAGCTTCGTGTATTCTAACCCCACAGTGCAAGATACTGTATCTCTATGCTAACATAAGCATATTCCAGAAGGTACAGTTAAGTTAGTGCAGAATTTGGCAGCTATGGTGCTTAGCTGTTAAATCTTAAGACCTTCAAAAATGGCCTTGCTTCTACTATCTTTGCTTGGCTGTCTGATGATTTTTTGGAAGTAGGCCTTCACTATGGTAGCACCAACCCTCTAGAACACCATCTCGTGCAATATAGGAGACACCAAAAATGAGCTTTGAGTGAAAACTGAAGATTCCTATGTTCAAACAGGTTTTCCCCGACCCTTACAATGCTTTTAAAGTGTGCTGATCTATTCTGCCTATTGTTTATAGGCAAGGGAAGACACAATATCCAACAATACCCAATATCCTGCTCCTTTTTAAACACTTATCAAGACCAACATTTTATTACCTCAGCATACGCTTCCATATCCTCTAGAAACTGACCAAGAAGTGTGGTAGAAAATGCAAGGTCAGCTACCCAAAACGGTTCGAGGCTCTGTAACCACCCTGTACAAAGTGCCAAACCAATAAAAACAAAGTTATGATCAAAAGTACACTTGATTTACTCAGAAACAAAGTCACCTAAAAGTGAAGTGTACACACAACGAACAACCAGCTCTAATAAATCCTACACAGTGGTAATTTTATAACATCAGTTACATTTATCAGGAAAATCAAAACAGAGCATGATGACTCATTTAGAAGAATGCATAAGCCAGGCATAGTCAACAGAGAACAATTGTGGCCAAATTCTACCTAATGAAAGCCACACCCACACCATAAACTTATAAAGCATATTGCTTTTCCCAAAAGAATCCTGTGAACTATAGTTTGTTGAACATGCTAGTAATTGTAGCTCTTTGATGGATAAACTTAAGGTTCCCGGGATTCCTTGGGCGAAGCCACACGCTTTAAAGCCATGGTGTGGATGTGACTCAATACTGGGAAATTAAATAAAATACCTTGCATTTCATAATTAGTTAAAAACAACTTTACAGAATTGAGTAAGGTTGCCAGGTAACTATATTCTGAAAGAAAGGACATTTTGTAGCAGGTTGTCAGGGACAGGTAGGAGTCTGAGGGGTGGGCAGAGGAGGCTGGGTGCAGGAAGGAAGATGATCCAGGGGAAGGGAGCCAGCAATTTGGGGGCAGGGAGAGCCAGGGGAAGGAAGAAGAGAGAAAGTACGGGCAGTCAGAGACAAGAGGAGAGGAAAGAGTTGCAGGAAGGTGCATAGGTGGAAGTGACAGTCCCAGAGAGAGCTGGGCTGTTAGAATCTCCTCTGTCCCCTCCACAGAAGTAGTTGAAGCTGCTGCACCTTAGAAGCTGGTGTAATCAAGTGCTTTGCCAATAAAAAACTAAACTTTCAAACACTTGTCTTCATTGGGGCTGGGTATGCTTGGGACATGGGGCATCTGTAATAAGGGACACAACCTACAACACTGAAGAAATTCAGGGCTGTTGGATTAATGAAGGAAGGCTTTAGCAGAACCCAGCATTCCATTAAAAATGAAAGAGCCTACTGAGGGTGCTGCACAATTACTGACACATAGCAACTTTATGGTCTTATGGGGTGGGGGTGTATATTACTAAAAAATAGGAAAAGATTGGCCACTACTTCAGAGAGGTCTCCACAAAATGAAATGAACAACAACAAAAAAGCAAAATAGTTGCAACATGAATATGCCCTATATGTGAAATGTGGGTGGGAGAGAGGGCAGGAAGCTTTCTCATATGCAATTGTTGGAGGGGGGAAACACTTGCAATATGAAATGCTCCTGTTCACGGTTCCAGCCACCTATGCCATTTTCCAGGATACTCCATTCCATTACTTCTGCAAACTTTGAATTCCTCTGAGCCTACCTGTATCTCCCTCTTGCATGTGAATGCCACCATTTGGCAATGATCCAAGCTTGTTCATTGTTAACGTATTTGCAAGAACACCTTATTAACTCTGCCCTTGCCCCAAGTTCAGTTATTGGTCCTAGCATAGGTATAAATTAAACCAAATTACAATTTTGATAGAAAGCCAGCTTTAGACCTCTGGGAAAACCAGATCATCTTCCCATGGTATGATACCACTAATTTATTTTATTTTATTTTTCAACAAGTTGATTCTGATAAAAATGTTCAACTTTAGGAAAGCCAAACATTCCTTTTAACACTGGGGCTGCCAATGTGGTGCCCCTGAGGAGCTCTCCTAGCGCACACAAAACCATGCTCACCACACAACCATTGCACCCTTCATCAAGAAGTGGGGAGAGTAGTTACCTTTCCTGCTTTGAAAAGCATACAGAGCTGAAGGAGGAAGTTGAAGGAGTGATGCCTTCAATAGCAACTAAAAATGAAAAGAGGAGTGCTATTCTCCCCTACTTCCTCTTTCAGTTTTATGAGTTTTTCAAGGTTCTGATCATGCCCTGAGCAGTTGTACAGGAAGCAGAGTGAAAGAGAGGGCAGAAGAAGAGTGGCTCCAGCAGAGCAGAAGAAGAGTGGCTCCAGTAAAGCAGATTCTCTTGAAGTTACACAATTTTTTCCCGGGTTCCCCACCACAGATCACTTCCATTAACTAAACTTTTTTTTAAAAAAAACCAGTTCTGGTGCTTTCCACCACTGCCATGGAACAAAAACATGTATCCTCATTATTATTAATTTTTTTTACCAATAAATCCCTTCAAAACCTGCATTAAATCATTGGTCACATTGTGGCCTTGTTGTCACCCTAAGTAAAAATCATGAAGATCCATGAGGATCTTTGCCTCAGATCAATGTTTGTTGTGCAGGCAAGAACCAGATTTATGATTTTTACTCTAAGGTCTGTCACAGTTAAGCTTTAATTTGATGGTGATTTTGTGGGGACACAAAGGAAGGGGTCCATTTTAATTCTACTCTGATATTTACCCATACCTCTTATAAAAGCAAAGAGAGTGGGTGGGTGGGTGGGTGGGTGGGTGGGTGGGGTGGGGAGGAAGGGAAGGAGACTGACCGGGGCGTAGAGAAGGGCACGGAGAGAAGAAATCAAAGACATTGATACCAACAGCACTTTCTCAAAATTCCCACAAGCCCAGAGATTCATGTTTTAACCGAATCCCTGTGTCTAATACTATTTCCTCATTCCACTATAAGCAAAGTGAAGTATACACTAGTAGTAACACTTCACCTTCCAGAAGGAAGCCAAGAACATCTATTAAGGTCATCACATGAAATTTTATTTTTTAAGACTTACCAGACACTTGCTGTGTCAGAGAAGGTTTCTGAGTGTGATCAATATGCCACCCAACTAATATGTCAACAGTGTCCTTGGAAAGCAATACAGAAAAATTAATCCACCTGTAGCACATGTGTCAATACCGATCTAAAACCAAGAAAGAGAAGCAAAGGTGCTCACCCTAAAGTTAGTGCTGAAAATGTGAGGGTAACATCGGGACACAAGGAGGATGCACTTGACACATTTACACAGCAATTCTGGTGTATCCACGTTCTCAAGGATAGACTGCAGGCTAGTCATGACGAGCTTTAAGGGAAAAAAAGTGTGCACCCAAAAAAACCCATATTGAACAAAAACTATTCAGGCTATATATTTTAAAAAAAACAACCACACTGTTTACATAAGTGTATCAATAACGACTATTTAAATAAATAATCTATCTTGTCAACAACATGTAGAAATGCCTGCAGATGAAGTAGTAGAACTGCTTCCGGGTAGCACTGCTTTGGTTCTCAATCTATGTTGGACACATGCTTTACAGGGGTGGAGAGAGGGGTCTGGATGGACTGGCAAGAGGGATACTGGTTCTAATGAACCTCAGGCCCACTGAGAGAAAACCAAGCGCTGCTCCTACTAATAGATTTTTCCACTCATTTTATATAACCCACTTGCCCCTTCATCTTAAAGGTAAAGGTAAAGGTACCCCTGCCCGTACGGGCCAGTCTTGCCAGACTCTAGGGTTGTGCGCTCATCTCACTCTAGAGGCCGGGAGCCAGCGCTGTCCGCAGACACTTCCGGGTCACGTGGCCAGCGTGACGAAGCTGCTCTGGCGAACCGGCACCAGAGCAGCACACGGAAACGCTGTTTACCTTCCCGCTATAAAGCGGTACCTATTTATCTACTTGCACTTAAGGGTGCTTTCGAACTGCTAGGTGGGCAGGAGCTGGGACCGAACGACGGGAGCTCACTCCGCCGCGGGGATTCGAACTGCCGACCATGCGATTGGCAAGTCCTAGGCGCTGAGGTTTTACCCACAGCGCCACCCACGTCCCTTCCCTTCATATTACCCCAATTCTAAATTTCAGTCTCCACCACTGAATAATTCCTGCCCATCATGTCAGTTTTTCTACCATCATTTCCAGACACTAATCAACTCTAGTAATTTTAATTCATGGTTAAACAAAAATGTGGACATCACACGCCTTTAAGGAGATGCTCTGAGCTCAGAAAGTAGTCTCAATTGGTTTGGAGCATTCCACAATTGGTTTAAAATTCTGTTGACGGGCAGCTTCTACCAGTGAAAAGTAATGATACTGAGCTAGGAGACCAATCAGTTATAGCAGACTACTACAGCACATTTATTTATTTAACAAGATTCATAAGCTGCTTTATCATCAAAACCTGGAAGCAATTTAAATATATATATATATATATAATAAAATCAACAGTTTTAAAAATATACATTATAAAATGCACATTAAAATATGCATCAAATCTACATCTCAACACTTATGGATTTCAGGTACACAAAGTTCTGAAATTGTTTATTATGCCCAATATCTAAAATGAAGTTTTACTGTGCTAATATGCTAGCCTGCTTAAATTTCAGTGTCTTCATTTCAGAAAATGATTCAGTATCTGAAAAGCTAAAATGCTCCAATTTAACTTTTATCCTTACTTGCATTACAGATGAAAATGCTTTCTTCTCTCCCACAGTCTCCAGTGCTTTGTAAGTTGCACACAAATAAAGAAGTTTAACTTCATCTTTAGTGGATGAGCTAAATTTACTAAAAATCCATTTAAAGATCTTCTCCGCTTCATAGCTCAGAGAAGCACAAAGAAGTCCAAGACAGCAAGCTCCCTCCTGTCTGAGTTCTTGAAGCAATTTGCTACTGCATTTATGAAAAAAGAAAAAGTAGTGGTAAGGATTTTCAGTCATGAAAAGCAGACATTTAGCAAATGATGACAATAAAGACTTGAATAAATGGCTATGATCTGGTTAGCACTTTCCATTAATGTGGAAACACATGGTTTGCTGTCAATTCCTTCCACTTCCCTTCTCTTTCCATCCAACTCACAGGTGGTAACCTAAAGATTAAGCATGTTGAAGGCATTTGCAAAAGGGGTGAAATGTCTCCTCTTCCCTTCTGTCCTGTGCTTTCCCCTCCATCTACAAGCACAAAGACTCTCTCACACGGAAATCAAAACGTCATTCATACAGATGAACATTCACATAACCCAAATATTTCTGTTCACACAAATCTACTTATTCATGGATACCTGCCAGCATATTGGTAGCATATTGCCTGGGGTTGTGGGGTACCAACATACAAGCAGGAACGTGAGAACGTGCAGGAGCATGGAAAGCTCTTTTCTATGGACTCTATACACTGAAGTGCTGTGTTTGGTTCAATGTGAGACACAAGGAGGAAGGTAGGAAGGACTCTTCCCTTTACCTTCTGTCTCTCCCCTATCTCAGCAGCTCAGAATTTCTTGCCACAGTTGCCATTCTAAATCAGCCCAGGAACAACTATGGCTAGTAGCAGCAGTTACTGAGATTCTGAATGCTCCATAAGATTTCACTGGTCTCCATCAGACTCAGCTCTGTGACTCACACTTCTTAGCTCACTCTGAACCCAACCCACAATAACTGGGGGTCAAGAATGGATAGCATACTCCTCAAAGCAGTCACTGAGGTTTGACCGTAGAGGAAACATGCAATGAAGTACACTTCCTAGAATTCAAGCCAATCTCCAAAGCAAATCAGAGGTGCCATACATCTGCCTCGATACTGGGGCAATACCAAATCCAAATCAATTCCTCTTAATTGCTTCAGGAGTGCTAAGCTTGCATCAATCCTGAACGAACTGATGACATCTGTCTTGGCCTAGCAACAGGTTCACAACATGGTATGCTCCCACTGATGTTAAACTAAGAATTCAGTTACTGATTTCCAAAAGTAATCATGAGACATTTGGGCTAGGCTGGTCAGAAGCAAGCAGGGTGCTGCTTGTTTCCCTTTTATATGAACCATGCTTTGTCCCTCCTGCAGCAGCTTCCAGGTTGAAGGTGTTACCTGGCTTGCTGGCCACAAATACACTAACTTCAGGAATGCATCAGCCCAACTTACCTTTCATTAAGTACATCATGTATGGCAGTCAAGATATTATCCAGTTGTTTAACAAGCACCTGCAATAGCCAACATATACACCTTTTAAAATAATTGCTATTGTAGTTTAAATTCAGGTTGTTCTGTCATTTGAAAGATAAACACCACTGCTTGCCATCCTATTTTTTGTCCCCCAAAAAAGTGCTACTGTATATCATTCCTGGTTGTTCATAGCACTGATGTGCCTGCTTTACTGGAAGTTGAGTGCAATAGTGCTTAATCTATGAAGCATACATTAGATACACTAAAAAAATCCTTCATGATATTCATGAAGACTTTGATAAAAAATGTGCAGCACAAGCAGTCATTGTTTCACTTATAGGTCGCTTTTAACACCTTCTGTTAATATTAGCAACTGGATGCAACCATGTCCCATTATTCTTAAGTTTCAGTGCAAGTCTATCCGAAGTTATGCACAACACCTCTTTAGATATACAAATATAAAACCAAGCTACTGGAAAATAGTCCAAGCAAATTGCATTAACCACAAGATCGTGGTATATAGGTAAAATATGTTTTGATCAAATATAGCTGCCAAATACAATTATACTACGAATTGTGGTGAAACTTTGTTAATCAAATCAACAGCAGTCAAGTGATGGCCCACAATCCAAGTTACTGCACCACCCCATCCCTTCTGAAATAGATGTTACCCAGGAAGGATGCCCAGTATTTTCTTGCCTTGTCCATGCCACTTTTAGGCTCTCCTCCCTATTCAAGTCACAGAGGATTCTCATTCCACATGGGGTACCCAATAGATCAGAAGCAGCAGCTCATACAGCACTGCCTGCACCAGATATGTGGGGTGGTTTTTAACTGTCAAGGCTTGCCCATGGTCACTAAGAAATAAAAGTTAATTTCTTTTTATATTGTTATGCACTTTATTTCTTATTTCTTGAGACCATCTTGGCATAAGGCAATGAATAAAGAGATTATCACCATAGCCATTCTGCCTCTGACCCAACAAGCTAGTCCTTGGGCAACTTGGTTTTAGCAGAAGCCAGCCCTCCAGGCTAAAGTATTAACACATCATTGAAACACATCAACAACTTCAAGCCAAACGATTTTGAGATCTTTTAAACTAATATTTGATTAGATTTGTAGAGTAGCCTGAGGAGGCTCAGATTAGAACTAATTATTCATAAAGAGTGACTATGTGAACACAGGGAAACTAATTTCCCTCTGGAAAAAACTGGCTGACTGAAAAAACTGGAGTATTTGAAAACTGCTCTGCCCCTCCACCCTCCCCATTCCAAGGAAAGACAGCCCCCACCTCCCACTGCCTGCCAGCTGATATATATTATTCTCAGTGTAACTTCTGACTACAAGGAAAAGGGACCCTCAAGACCAGTCCCTTTCCTTCATTTATCTGCAGCACAGCTGATCTTTCCTTCCTTCCTTCCAACTGCCATGGAAAGTCAGTCACACCAGGATGAAGTCACCTGGCCAGAAATTCTTTCTTCCCTCTGGCAAGCAAGCAAGCTGCTACTCCTTCCTATCTGTGGGACAAGAATGAACACGGAAGGTTCTAGTTATCAAAGGAGGGAAGGAAGGTGAAAGGCCAGTTAACTGCTCTCCAAAAAATCAAAGTTGTGGGGACAGTCAGCTGGCTCCCTCCTTCAGATCTGATATAGTTAGTGAGGAAAGCTTATATGCAGGGTTGAGAGTATCGGAGCCAAAGTTATCCTGCAACCAATGACAATGCTGACAAACCTTCATTCTTTCTGGGTTGCCCCTACAACCCAGAAACCTGCCCCCAGAGAGATCATATGAGAAACAAAGTATTAATATGTTGCTAACAGAAGATACTTAACCAGTTTGTTCTCTGGTTGCTGAATGAATTCTTTCATTTGCTTTACAGTAGCCAGTCTTCGGTCTCTGTCATCTTCCCGAGTAATCCTCCGAAGAAGATTTGACAGTCGAGACTCATCAGAGTAAGACAATGATCGCTCTAAAATTGAGATATTACACATGGGCATGCTTCTATCCAAGTATGAAGTATAAAATAAACAATTACCAAGGAGCAACATATACGCAATAGGCTTACTTCATCTTTACCTCACAACTTGCAGTAACTTTAGTACAAGATTTCTAGCCCTGAAGCAAATCCAAACCTGCAACAATTGACCAAGGATCATTCTTACCATTGAAAAAGCCTCTTCTTGCAGTACTTTCAGAGACAAAGTATACCCAATTTATATAAACTAAAGTGTAATCATGACAAAATGCTGGAGATTTTGAGTTTGCAAAAATTTAATAGGGCTCTACTTTACTTTGAGCAGTGACCCTAGTGCTACTGTAGCAACAGGATATTTTTTTTGCCAGAAAAACAGAATTTCCCTTTTTCTTCAGGACAACACAACACTTACCCTGTGTTTTCCTCATGTCTTTTGTGACTAAAGCACGATTCCCATGCTGAACACTGGTAAAATCAGAATTGGTCACATTGTTAACTCTCAGCTCTTGCCCCAACGACTTCCGACCATAAGTATTTTCCCCAGATCCTCCATTGACACTGTAGCCACCTAGAAGAAAAGGTTCCAGAGCCATGTTAGTTTCTCTTGACAGCCATGCACTGTGGGTTTCTGAAAAACTTCCAAGGTTAAGAGCTACCTGTCCTTCTCATCTGAATGACACATTTAGCGGGGATGGTTATTTATTTAAGTTTATGAATCACTCTGTTACCTATTCATTTAAGTTATGAAATATCATAGTGCGACGCAATGGTTAAATAAGGGCTTGTCAACCTTTTGGGGCCATGGGCACATTTGAAACCCAAGAAACTCATGGAAGACCACACCCCATGAATACACATGCTCTCCCATTGTAAAACTACCATACCTCGTGTGACTGTGTGATGCAATAGCAACACAGGGGGACACCAAACTTTTGGGAGTATATGGCTTTGAGAGGCAGTGTGGTATAGTGGTTAGAGTACTGCACTAGGACCTGGGAGGCAAGGGTTCAAATCCCCACTCAGTCATGAAGCTCACTGGGTGACCTCAGGCTGGTCACTGCCTCTCAGACTAACCTACCTCACAGGGTTGTGATGGAGTTTAAATGAGGATGGGAATAACTATGTGTGCCACCTTGATGTCCTTGGAGAAAAAGGTGGGATATAAATGCACTAAATGAATAAAATAAATAATTCTGACAACCTTAGAAACTGTCATGGGGGACGATGCACCCCATAGACATGCATGCACTCACCCCACTATTTTCCTCATATGGCAACGTAATATGCGCCCTACCCCATGGTGAACACCACATATATGCTGCCTTACACTGAAACCTCCTTCACAAATATCCCATCCCACACTCAACTGTCTCCACAGGAGGTCTGACAACGGTGAGTTTCTTTCAGTATTTCATCTCACAACCACCATTTAACTAGGTCATGTAGAGAGACAGCAACTGTGGCATGTCATCTGTTTAACCTGACAAATAACTCAATAAATGAAAACGCTCACGCAATCCCTGCCCCATCCTGAAACCTCCACACCCACCCTGCACTGAAAATCTAAACACTGAAACCGTACACTTAAAAGCCACCCCCACATACTGCTCCACACAACACCCACACACCCCTCACCCCCTCAGAATCACCCTAGACTGAAACACATACACACTGCCTGACACTGAACCTCTTCCCACACAGTGAACACCCTCAGAATGTTCACTAGGAAGACAGATTAAATATTGGAATCATACTAACAGCAACCCAGTGATGTAGGTCACGTCGAGAAATACTGTATTTTTCTGTCTATAAGACGCTCCCATGTATAAGACACCCCCGTTTTGGGGGACTCAGATTTACAAAAATGGGGGGAGACAGCCCAGAGTATAAGATGCCCCCTAATATTTGACATTATTTGGGGGGGGACCTACTCTTATACATGGAAAAATATGGTAGTAATTGTGGCAATGTATCCTGTGACTCACATGTCAAACCATTAGACCACACTGCCAGCATCACAGTGCTCCTGTCCAAAGTGGAGAGGCAGTGTGGTGCAATAGTTGGTTTATCTTAAGATCTAAGAGTTAAGAGACATTCGAGATCTGGGAATGCTTTTTTGTGGATATTCACACCAAAGCGTACATTTTTAGTTTGATGATTATTTCTTAATTAGCTGTAAAGAGGCCCAGTCCGCTTATCACATAAGTTAAGCATGCACAGTGCAACTTTCATGTTGTATCACGGTAAGAGCAAAGAGAGAACTGAAGCAAGAATGAGGCAATTTTTTGGCCTAAGGGTAAGATGTAAGCAAGCATAGTTTGTAACATTGCACAACATCATCACTGATCACGGGGCACATCTGTGAAGGCATTAGAGACCTTACTTTCCAGTTTCTCAGCTTTTGTGGTGCTTGAGCCAATGGGTGTTTTTTAAACCATCATTTAAGAGAATAAGTCTAGCATAAACATGGGGTTGCATATCATGAGAGAGGTGGTCGGGGGAGGCAGCCATGCTCTCCACAGGGGACACTTGGAGAGGAGTACCCATATATCTGTTCAATAGGGAAACAAGTCTTCATGATAACATACAGGACTCCCTCGAATCTGTGACACTGATCTCAAAAAGCCAGTCCCATAACTGCTACTCACACCACCACCAGGGTTTGGGGACCACTTATATAGCTGATGGCAACAAAAGAGAAGGTAGTATTAGTACCCACCCTATTTCTGTAATTTTAAGTTGTTTTAAACCATTTTTAACATTGTGTAATATTGTGTTTTAATGCAAATATTGTGTTTTAATTGTTGTAACCTGCCCCATGTGCCTGCCTGAGTATCTGTGTGTGAGAGTCTGCTGCATTTCTGTAAGTCAACTCCACTCCCCAGCTGTGTGACTATGTGTGCTTGATGCATGTGTAACCTGTGTATGGTGAATGTGCGCACATGCAAGATTGCACTCAGCATGCTCACTGCTAGCAAGCAGCTCCAGAGGAGCAGCTGACCCTCAATGAAACCATGGGGCTGAAAAAGTCAGCCACCCCTCATCTAGACCACAAACTAGTTTATTTCCACTGGCAGTATTCCTTTTTACCTATGAAGACAAATTATGTACCTTTTTCTTCATTCTGTATGTCAGTGGGGACTCTGATATCATCATGTCTATGTCGAGACACCACCGCTGAATTTGAGGATTGTAATCCATAAGAAGAAGAACTACTCCGGTCTCTGGATGAAGAGTATTTTAAATTCTCTTGGTCACCTGATACACTGTCAGATCTGCAAAAAGAGAAATGTTTTAAGTGAGTGCTCAACTCTGATTTGGCCCTTACTATTCCCATATTTCTAGAATTTCTGATCTCTAAATAGGAAAGGGTAGAAGGGTGGAGAAGTATTCACTAGCTTGTGGAACATATGAATTCTCCCTGTGGCTTAACCATCTGATAAGTGGAGTCCCAGCTGATAAAACATCTCTGGCCCAGTGAAAAATTCATCAAGGTAACAAGCAAGTTAAGCACCTGCATGAAGAGAAGGTCAGTACCACCTATTTCTGTATTTAATTTATTGCGGCATCAGCTAAAAGTGCATCAAGGACACAGCAAAAGCACTAGGTGTTAAGAACTAAATTTCAGTGGAGTAAAACCTGTAAAAGCTTAAAGAGCTGCTACGAATGATAAACCTGCAGAAACTTAAGTTTATATGCTTCCCTAACAGGAAAGCGCACAACTAACAGCTTCTCAATGCTATTCCAAGTCAAATTAGCAACAGTCCTCAAGTTTTCACTATGTAAAAAGAGAGAGAAAATTATGAATTATTATTAGAGAAGGGAGACTCAAATATTATGCAGCTATGTGAGATGCATTCCCATATGGGAAACACCTTTTAAAAACCAAATATTGACCTAGCATGATGAACATATCTATTCCATCACACGTTAGGCCAGTGAAATACATGCATCAGTGATGTAACATGGAAGTTTACACAGTTCTACCCTGCATGGAAGGACTTTCAACATCAGACGTGGCTAATATAAAAAGCTCCCCAGTGTCAGTGTTTGACATCACAGGTTCCTCAGCTCCCCATACCCCCCTCTGCCCACTAACAAAAAGTATTTTGATTAAGTGCCACCACGATTTAGTAGTCTTAAGCTCTCATCTAGTAGAGAAGCTCTCTCAGAATCCTATCTCCATGATCAACCTTAAAAACAAAACATATACAAATGATTATCAAATCTGACACTTTAGTAAACCTTCACCTGGTAAAGTGTTCAATACCCAACACTGGGTTATGCATCAGATTCAGATGAATTACAAGACCAAAGCAGGCCACTTCAGACAGATTTATGGCTTATCTGAGCCCAAAACTAGATCTTTCAAAGTACTCTGAGGACCACCAAATTGATTCTGAGTACTTCAGAGATTCAGAGGTGCTAAAAAAAAAAAAAGGAAAAGCTGCAGACAGCATATCTGAAGAAACAGAAACATTTTCCCCACAGCCTGCTTGCCAAGAAAACAGAAAGTGAGGAGAAAGTGAAGAGAGGTCTCTTATAAGACTGATATGTCTAGCTTCTACTCTGAGATAATGGTTTTACCAGGGCTCTTCACTTTGGCAAAGGTATCTTCTTGATTGTTTTGTGCTCTGTTAGTTCTGCTCATGGTGCTTGCTTGGAAAATGCTAGGCATTCAATAATAATAATAATAATAATAATAATAATAATTATTATTATTATTATTATTATTATTTATTTATACCCCGCCCATCTGGCTGGGCCTCCCCAGCCACTCTGGGCGGCTTCCCTAGAAACCAAAAATACAGTAAAATATCACACGTTTAAAACTTCCCTGAACAGGGCTGCCTTAAGATGTCTTCTGAATGTCAGGTAGTTGTTTATTGCTTTGACATCTGCTGGAAGGGTGTTCCACAGGGCGGGCACCACTACCGAGAAGGCCCTCTGCCTGGTTCCCTGAAGCTTTGCTTCTCGCAATGAGGGAACCGCCAGAAGGACCTCGGTGCTGGACCTCAGCGTCCGGGCAGAATGATGGGGGTGGAGACGCTCCTTCATTCTATGTCTGTTACATGCTCACACATCCACTTCTATCTAATCTGTTTGCACTTGGTTTCTGCGTCTTTTGGTACCAACTGAGCAGAACACATGCCTGAAGCTGTTTTTCTAGTTCTTAATCCCTACCCCATGCAACCATCCTCCTGAAATTTGGCAGTTTGCCTTCATAGTGATACCTCTAATATCTATGTGCCATATTTATAGTAAAACTGTTGCTCATAAACCACAGGGAGGGAGGAGGATATTTTACCCCCCCCCCAAAAAAAAGCAACCTTAAAACCACTAGACCTCTTTGTCTGCAATTTGGCAGGTTTCTTATCAAGGAAGAACCTCTTTGATGTATGTTATTTCCATAGAAACTGCCCTATAATAGGGGAAATTAGGTGAATCCCTTTTTAATCACCCTAAAATTGCAAGGTTGCCCTTGAAATTTGACAGGATTCGTCCTCTCAGAAGGGGCTACAACGCCTGCAAATTTCATCCAACTCTGATTCAACTTCAGACTGCAAGCCAAATTGGATAGTCTCCAAACTGCTTCGAACAAAATCAGGCTGTTTCCCAAATGCCAAATGAGGATCCAAACCAAATTCTGTGGTTGCTAGAGACCACTAGAACTGAAGCTTCTGAATTTTACAAGTATCTGTTAGCATTCTTTTGTTGGAGGAAAAATCCCAAAGCAGCACAGTTCACCTCTCCTCACGAATGCATTTCACAATAATAAAGAACTCATGCCATGATAAATTTGTTAGTCTTTAAATGCCACAATACTCTTCCTTGTTTGTAATAAAACTGCTCAGCTTAACTCCTTTGATCTCTTGTAATATATAATGCAACACATAATAGGATACAAAACAAACCAAGTCAATTTCACATTAGTAATGTCCCACAGTGCCCTTAGTTAGAGGTAGACAAAACACACATCTACCATATATAAATATTCAACCAACCAGACTCTGAAAAGTCGCAGAATAGGGCTTCCAGTAGGAGTGAAGAATTGCCAAAACAGGAGTGCAGGGAGGATTGCCTTGTACAAGGTGAAGTCCTATCTGCTCACACAAGGCACCTTAGCTACAACCCAACACATGTGAGTAAGACTTTCGCTTGTGCATCTTAATACCCAAAACATTCAATCTCCAAGAGACAACAAAAATGACAGCCACGGATGGCGTGATAGCACTCAATTCCCTGGATTTATTTCTTACAACATGCAGCAAAATGAACAAATGATACAAGTCATCTTATTCAAATTCTCCCTGACCAACCTCATTGGCTGCCATGTATAGGAGAATGGAAAAGTGAAGGCATCAAGGCACACATTGGGGGACGTTCAATTCTGCCCATTCATGAGCGGAAGTGACTTTCTCTAGAGCAATGGAACTTCCCCTTCCTCTCCATACCCCCCATCCCTCCAAATCTGCTCTAGAGTGCTAGAGGACCCTCCAGAGCAGATTTGGAGGGGCTGCAGGGGAAAGAACTCCCATTTCTTCCTCTTGCATAACATCTGATATCATCCATTCTTTTTTCTCCACACAAAGCGAGTTGAAAAGAGCAGCTTTCAATAACTGCCATGCATTTTCAGTAATGTCTTATTTCTAACTGTAGTTAATAATTCACACTTTGCCATCTAATGAACTGAACCACTATAATGCAATTTCCCCCTCTAGCTACATGTAAGATTTGCTGTCAAGGAGATAAAGAACTACATAACTTTTAGAAGACATCTGGACGCAGTTCTGCATTGGGAAGCTTTTAATGTTTGATATATTTACTATGTTTTATATATGCTGCAAGCCGACCAGAATGGCTGGGGAAACCCAGCCAGATTGGCGAGGTATAAATAATAAAATTATTATTATTATTCCTCTCATTAAACTGTCAGTATAGCACACTGATACTTCCATTCTTTCTTCATTTTACACATGATATTGAGCTATTATAGACCAGAGATATCCTACTTCCCTTCACGTGTTGTGAAGTGCAATTTCCATCATCCATGCTCACTAGCCATGTTGGGACTGATGGGAGTTGCAGTCCACAACACCTAGAGCTCACCACATCAGCTACAACATCATAACTATACTGTATCCTTGGCTCTGCAAACATAGTAAAAACAAGAAGCCAATGCTACCCACTTTAACAGCAATTTTGTGGAGAACTGAAAGTAATATTTGACACAACCTCAACACTACTAGAAGAGTGATTTATTTTTTCTTGATGCACAAACTCATCTAGGTTTTAACCCATCCATAAGACAGACCCAGGAGAACCTCCTTATTTTAAAAAGAAAGAGAGAGGAGAACATCTCAAGATGAGCATAATCTCAAACTGGTGATAGATGGAGAATTTGTTCAGAAGTCTAAAATTTGTGGAACAAATGTATTCTTCAGTGGCAGTCATTACATGTTCTCTTGAAAACAGAAGCTTTGAGAGGGCATCTTCTGAAGAACATGCAACCATTGTGCTTTAAACGGTGTGTTTGTTAAAAAATGGCAGGTTTAACACATGACTTTTTGCCTTCGAAAATTATAAAACTCCTTTCTAAGTGCTGCTATGCTGCAGAGCAAGTTGTGACAGTTTCTAAATGAAGTATATGTTTACCCTAACCCCTGCTACTCCTCACACCATCATATGACCCACAAAGATACTAAAAAGGGGAAGTCACAGCTTGAGTGGAGGTTGGCTTTGTCTCTCAGTTTACTATAAACATATCCAAGGAAATAGGATTTTTAAAGTAGAAACTTAATTTTACTATTCTACAAAAATACAGTACGCACACACAGAAAAATAAAGCTATAAAAATGTTTATCCAGCACAGCTACTATATGGACAAGAATTATCTATGGAAGAAGGAAAAGTGCTTCCATAGCAAATATTGTACTGACAACCATGACTGCAAAAGAAGAGGGAAACCATATGCAGAGCCAAGAGGCATGCAGCTGAATTTTCTAGATGGAAAAGGCTTTCCTGAAGCTGCTAAAAAGAGGAAGGCAGGAACAGAGGACATCAAAAGATATGTAATAAGGCATAACAGAGTGAAGAAGTAGTAGTGAGTTATGTACGAGGATCAATTACTAGGATTACCATTTTCTTTCTTTTTTAACTGGTACTGCTCCTGTGCCTTTGACAGCAGCCTGACAATTAGGAAACTAGCAGAAGAAGCTTTTCCCATTGCTTTTCTCCACTGTAAGAAAAACTTCACCTGTATAACCTGTGCCAGGCTGCAATTAAAGAAACAGCACTAGCAAAAATGCAGCAAACTTAAATGTTCCTGGAAATGGCTGAAATTTAAGCTAGAGCCTTTAGCGGGAATGCAATTTCAATGGTTAATAGTTATGGTGAGTTATCAATAGTTTATTGAAAAGTTTACCACACAAATGGCCCTCTTCACAATTACCCAAAGTCCCTTCTATCAATGTAGTAACATGTAAATTAACCATATCAAGTGAAGCATTCTCTAGTATTTCTCACTTGAGCAGAACTTAGGAGGCTGCCTAAGACAATGTTTTACCCACTCAAAGTGTATGGTATGAAGAGATTAGAGACTGATAATTTCTTTGAAGATTGTAGATGTCTACAACAAGGCAAGTGAAATCCAATACGTATTTCTGCACCCAAAAGGTGCTGCCCTTTTCAAGAAAGGAACATAAAGGGCCTACATTGTTCATGAATTGCTGCTTGCCTTCTCTGGTGACCTAATTTGGAGATATTAGCTGTCCTTCTGACTTGGTCCCTCCCTTGTGGTCAACTTTTCACCTCTACCATCAAAGGATTCTTGGGAAGACACCCTGCTGCAAAACTAAGGTATTTATCCTTTTAGGATTCAATCCTATGTTTGCTTACTAGGCATAAGCTCCAGTAAGAAGAGTGGGTCATATATAGATAGATAGGTTGTTCACATGTAATAAAACATAATTTAAAATACAATAAATTAATATTACAACAATTTTATATAATGAATGATACCTTTTCTTTTGTTAAAACAGGAAACAACCTTTAAGTTTGATAAGAAAGTACAGCACATATTTTCAATGTTTCCCAAAATTTCCATTTTTTTCCTGGGGAAAGTTTCCTCCCCACAGCCTCAAAATTTATAAATTTTTATATCTTTATTTCATGTAGTCACTGGTTTTCAACATTGTAATATATCATCAGCTAAACATAGCGATATACCAATATATCACGATGTCTGAAATAAGGATGGAGCTATGTAGAGGTATTGGTTGGCTTCCTGGTTTTTCCCGCATCGTGATTTTTGCCAGAGCTTGCTCCTGTGATTTGCTGCCCCGTGCAAGAGGCTGGGGAGAGCTGAGCCGACAGAATTAACAAGGGCTGCATTGGCTGGCTCCACGGTTTTCCCCACATTGTGATTTTTGCATAGCACACACACATGTATATTGCCAGGTCAAAAATTATGAGATCAATATCATGATATGGACTTCAAACCAGTTTTGGATGATTTACTGACATATCACCCAGCCTAGTAGTCACTAACATCTACTATCAAACACCTTGCCATTGTTTCAGATAGCAGCAACTCCTGGAGCCCTACCTAGGGATGTCTGGAATTGAATCTACATCCACAGAATAAGCCTCCACAAAAAAAGCTATGACAATTCACCTTAAGTCCTTATCCTGAATGACAAAGGCATGAAAGTTTGTACTTCATTTACAATACATTCAAACTGGAGTGCTGTGTATCTTAGCAGTATCATTTATGTATCTGAAAGGATGAAGTTGGTTCTCGGACCGATTACATCAAGCTTGTTGCCAACATGCATTTTAAGTGATTTTTCTCAAATGAGATTATGACATTGATGCAATTTTATTTATACAGTGCCTTCAGTTTAGCCTCTCATCATTAATTTATAACTTTTCTCTTTCCATTATTCAAAAAGATTAGCAACATTCTGTTTAACACTGTTGTTGCCTTACAAACAAACCCCTCTATGTTGCGGTTTAGCAGTGTTGGCTTTAGGAGCAATCTCATGTCCTGCACTCTCTATTGTTGACTCTCTGGTCCTAGTCCAACACTCTAACCACTACACCACTAAATAAATGCTACTGGGAAAACTGGAGACCAAGAGATAAGTATCCAGTTTTTTTGGGGGGGGAACTACTTACATGTTTGTTTTTAACAGTAACCCCACATGTCACATAGCAATCATTTTTTAAACTGAGGGGACTTTCATGAGCAGACTGTGGTATGACATGGGGACCTGCTCTTCTTAGTGCTCAAAAAACCACACTGGCCATGCCCAGGTACAGTGGTACCTCGGATTACATACACTTCAGGTTACATACACTTCAGGTTACACACTACACTAACCCAGAAATAGTGCTTCAGGTTAAGAATTTTGCTTCAGGATAAGAACAGAAATCAGGCTCCGGCAGCGCAGCAGCAGCAGGAGGCCCCATTAGCTAAAGTGGTGCTTCAGGTTAAGAACAGTTTCAGGTTAAGAACGGACCTCCGGAACGAATTAAGTACTTAACCTGAGGTACCACTGTAGTTCCTTGGATACTAATTTGCAGTACAAAACTCACTTGCCATTTATGGAGATGTCAAATGATTTATCTCAATATTATTGACAAGCAAAACTGAACTATTATTTTTACACACCTGAAAACGTGGAACAGAACCAATGTTTATTTTTTGTAAACTGCTTAGACGTCTTAAAACAAAGAAGCAGCATATAAATGTTGTGGAATAATTAAAATAAATAAATCTTATCATTTAGGTACATGAGATTATCACCTCACATCCATTTCTTTAACATTGATACAAATAGCACAACCCTCTAAACATCTATTCTGAAGTCCTAGAGTTTAATAGAACTCAAATAAGTGTGTATAGCACTACCGCCTACATGCACTTTAATGTGACCAATGTGCTGCAAGTGAAAAGCTACGTCCTGAGTACCTAAGTATAGTGAACATATTAGACCAAATTATGACAAATTTTAAAATTAAAAATAGAAAATCCGAACCATTAAGGATTTAATTTTATCACCCATTTAAAATACTAGATTCAATGTAACATCTAACAGCATCATAATCAATCTAAAAAACCCAAATTTAAGAGTTAATAGTTTCAAACCCTTTCAAGTACTGTAAATGCATTTTGAACTACTGTAGACACTAAATCCTTGACACAAGTCACCAGGCCTTCCTTATGTCTAGACAGTATCAACAAGTTACCATCTAGACAACAATGTTGCAACTCCAAAGTCCTGTGAAATTAACCCAGTGGATGAAGGCATCCAATGAACAATTAATTCAAATTCCTTCAATCATAGGAAGGAGAACTGCAAAACCAGAGGATGGGAACGTGCATGGAAACGGTACCTGGCGCAAGGGCTGGGAAACCTGTGGCCCTCCAGATGTTGCTGGATCCTAACTCCCATCAGCTGCAGCCAGCATGGCCAATGGCCAGAGATGATTTTGGTTGGGAGTCCAGCAACATCTGGAAGGCCATAGGTTACCTATCCCAACCCAAAGTCCTCTACTGTGGGTATAAATGCTGTATTTCATGCTTTTGCTCTACTGCAGCATTTGCTATGGCACCAGCTTTTGCAGAGCCCATTAATATTTATTATTCCTCAACTGGCAAGGAGGGGTGTGTGCCTCTCTCTAAATTATCCCACCCACTCGTAGAATCACATCTGGATGGGATGGTACATAAAAGCCATCGAGTTCAACCTCCTAGGCAAGACCTCTTAGTACAAAAACTTCCCCCAATATACAAGTTTCCCACCCATCCCATGCCAAATCCTCTTTCCCACCCCAGAAATAAAAGATCTATGAAATAGGAAAACCCCACCACGCACGGGGCCTATTACCTCCAACCAGCGCACTGGGTTTGTCACACACATGCAGAGAGAGAGAGTGAAAGCAAACTTCCCCGCACACACACGTACCCGGAACCAGTATCTCCACGGAGGCCGTGCCGACAAGGGTGGAGGTGGAGAGACACAGACATAAGAAAGGAACAGAGGAAGAAAGGGGGTGGGATTCCACACACACATTTGCCCACCCGCTTTAAACCTCCCTAGGCCTCAAAACCAACCCGAAGAAGCGGCGGCAGTAGTAGTAGTAGAAGCACCACGACCTCCCTCCCTCGTAGGCCGCGAGGGAGAGGCATTGCAAGGGCTTCCCCCGTCTCCTGCCACCTCCTCCTCCCCGCTCCGACGATCCCCAACACGGGCCGAAGCGGCCAGCCTCTCCCTCTCCGCGCTAGGCCGCGCCAGGCGAGCCCTGCCGTGGCGGCGGGTGGGCGCATGAGAGGGCAACTTTCCTTCAACCCCCACCCCGGGCGGCCGGCTCCCTTCCTGCCTCAGGGCCTCCGCCCTGGCCCGACCCCTGCCAAGGCTGAGGGGAGCGAGAGAGGCACCCGCACGCCGCCCTCAGACCCTAGGCCGCGCCGCCGCCATAGAAGACACCCGCCTGCCCGCTCGCCCACCTGGGTTGCCAGTCATTCCAGCTCCGCTGGTGATAGTGCTGCCTGGTGCCGGAGGAAGAAGCGCCGCTCAGCCGAGACCCCGGGGCTCTGCGGCTCATTACCTTGCCCGAGACGGCATGGCCGGCCGGGGAAGCGGCGGCGGCAGGGGAAGGAGGAGGAGGCAATAACAACAACAATAATAGCAGCAGCAGCAAGAAGAGCGGCGGTAATGGAGGCGAGCGGCTACTGCGGCTCGGCGGGGTGGCTACTCCTCCTGAGGCGGCGGGCGCTCCTCCTGCTGTCTCACACGGGAGGCGGGGAGGCGGAGGAGGAGGAGGCGACGACAGCGACGGCGGCCCCGCCTGCTAGTAGTGCTGCTGCTGCTGCTGCTGCTGCCGCCTGATTCCAGCAGGCTGAGGCGAGGGCCCGCGCGCGGCATGCCGGGAACGCAGGCCGAGCCGAGCCGAGGTGACCGCCTGCCGCGGAGCATCATGGGACGGCCGCTGCTCTGGCCGAGTCGTGAGGGGAGAAGGGGCGGGTTGAGTTCTTCCCGTTCCTACCTCTCTGCTCAGGGCATGGCAGCCACAGCTCTCTCTAGCTGTCAGATTCATCATCGTCATCAACATATTTAACAAATGACAGAGAGGAATATACAGACAATAAAACGAAAAATAGTATTTAAGCAATGCCAAGAGCAAAAATAATTAGGATACCGTCACCGCCAGTGCAAACATCTTAAACTTGTGTCAGTGCTGCAACCCCTCCAAAATGTCCATATGGGCATCTGCAAGCAGAACTGGCGTCTTCAGAGACACCCCCTTTTAAAATGTGGTTGGGGGGTGTTATTGGGTGGTTGTTTTTATTTTGATTATATATTTTGTGGTTTTATATTTGGATTTCGTTCTATGAACCACCCTGAGATCTACAGGTACTGTATAGGGCAGTGTATAAATTCAATAAATTGAAGGAGAAGAAGAAGAAGAAAAGGGTGCTGGGTCAGGAAATACGTTCAAATTCAGCACAAAGCAGGGCTGTGGGGTCCACCGCCCATTGGGCAATTCCATTGTAATGTTTGCTGCCCTGGGCTCCTTTGGGATGAAAAGCAGGATATGAATCTAATAAACAACAATAAGGACAGTAACAACAATAAACTGAAAAGTGAATATGTGAAAGTGGGTTCTGTGTTGCAGGTTAGGAGTCAGAGGTGGAGCAGTTGAAGACCACCACTCTAATATTCAGCTTTGTCACATATCCATGGAGTCTAGTGTTATCAGACAGGGAGAAAAAAACTTCTCTTTCCACTTTCTCTGTGCCGTGCATAATTTCATACATTTCTACAATGTGACCGGCTACTCTCCTTTAAACTAAAAAAGGCCAACTTGCTGCAACCTTTCTTAGTAGGGAAGTTGCTCCGCCACCCTTGATCATTTTGGTTGCCACTTTATGAACCATTGTTGATTTCATATGACTAGAATTATCAACTTGGAGTGGGAGGCAAGTAAAAGCTAGATACATGAATGTAGCTCCTAATGAATCTTCAGGATTCTTACATGAGATTTCCCCAAACCCAGCATCTAGACACACCTCTTGCCCTTGGACTGCATTGTAAATATCATGGTGACATCTCAAGAGTATCAGTAGCTTCCCAGAGGTCAGCCAGTCTTATTTTCTATGTTGTTAGGCTAAGAGAAGAGTGTTTTGCATAAAATCATGGCTAAGACTGCTCCTTTTCTCACCTGTAAGTCCTATTGAATTTAGTAGGTCTTACATTTTAGATGCATATAAGATTGATCTACACTTGGGTTAATGCCTAAGGTGAGATCTGAACTGAGAACTCTCCAAATGACTATAAAGCATTGGGATTCTAAGTCGTACATTGTTATGGCTCCTTGTGGACCATTCCTTTGCTAGGCAAAATCTTGGTTAATAAGTCAGGATGGTCTATTTTGTCAATGGGAGCTCAGATATGGTTGCCAGATATCTTTCTGTGCTTTTGAATGAGATAGCTATCAGGGCCTGGTGAAGTTAAAACCTCTTAGATCACTCAATTAATGAATAGTCATCATATTTTTATAACTAAAATTTTAAATAATAGTTCTTATTTAAAACACGCCTACAACCTGCAGGTAGTAAGCCCCACCTTCCAAGCGACAGTTCTTCCTGTGTGAGAATCTTCTAAAATGATGCCTGCTACAACGCACAAAATCTAAAAAAAACCCAAGCAAACAAAGGAAGCAGGCTTTTTCTTTAGAATTTTTTGGTGCTTTCCCATTTGCAAAATTATGCATCTTGAATCTGTCACTTAGACATATGAACTAGGATTGATTTAACTGGGTGACAACCTTGCTAGCTTTGCACTCAGTGCTCCTGAGAGCAGCGCCTCTTCCCTGGAGCTCCCCTTCTTGCAATCAAAAGTCCCTGCACCAGGAGTGTGCAAGGCATAATCCTGCACCAGATGAGGTGTCATATGAACTGCATCTGGTGCATGTAGGGTTTACAGTACAGTATATCCTGCCATGGTCATGTAGCAACTAGCCTCTGCCATATTCCAGAATGCTCCTGTGTCAGCTTGGGAATGGGCATAGCCAGGGAAGGGGGCAGTCCATAATTATTGAATCAGGCCCACCTGTTGTTTCCTGTTGAGAAAGCCCTCCTTCCACCAACCCTTCTATTGGTATAGGATCCAATTGGTTGTAATGGTGTGGCTGTCATCCGCAGGGGGTTGGATGTGCTGCCAGGCACCCCCCCCCCATTGGCATGGCCCTTCTCTGCCTCCATCAAACCCCATTTGGGGGGTGACATTCCCAGCAGATTGACAGTGGACATAATCTCCCATCAGTTGGGCTGTCCATGGGGAGAGGAGGGGGTTCCAAGAGCAGCAGGGAATTTCCACCCACATGGACTCTCTCTATTACTGGGGTGGGAATTCCACCATAGTGAAACTCCCTCTGACCTTGAGAGAATCCCGGGCTTGGATTGCACAGTAAATGCTAAATATAAGAAAATATGCATTCTGGTGGTGATATGTCTCCTTGGCAACCGTGTTCATAATTTGGAACCAAGATGTCTGCACTGAAAATATGAAACAATATCCTTGACCACTTCCCGAGAGAGAAAGCAAGAGAGTCGTTTGTGTATAGTAATGAAAACAATAACACTTCCTTTACAAGGAAAAGGTCTATAAACTAAACTATGATAACGCAGGTCTATATTAATACATTTGCCGTTGTTCTATTTTTGGAGACATGTAGAAAAGGTCACAACCATGGGCTTACCTCTCTTTATTTCATGAGAAATCTTGTTAAGGTCAAACTTTATTATGTTTATTATTTCAAATATTTCTAAGCCGCCTTCAGGACAGTAGCCTTGGCAAGGCTGCTTACCTTAAAAGTAGCATAGGAAACTGGAACATTGGTCCAGTGTATTGTCTACACTGGCTGGCAGCAGCTCTCTAGGATTTCATTCCTACCTGGAGATGCCATGAACCGAACCTGGGACCTATACTTGCAAACCACCAAAGAAACATAGGCAGGGTATATTCCTGATTCTTCACAAAATGGGTCCCAATTCAACGGAGCAACAGAGTAGCAGCCAGTGCTGTGCAAGCGGAGTCAGAACAAGGCTGAAACTGCATGTGCATTTTCAACAGAGCCTGGCCCAAGACATTTTGGCACCTGAGGCAGACCACAGAATGGTGCTTCCCTCCCTGCCAGGGAACAAGGAGAGAGGGAATATCTACATTAGGAACAAGCAGGGGGAAAGATCAACATTGGGATCTGCCCCAGTGGATCCTGTCATCTGAGGTGGTTGCCTCACCTTGCCTCATGAGAGGGCTGGCACTGATTTTCAAACATGGGCCACATTCACTCCATACATTAACACAGTCATGGCTCCCCCCAAAGAATCCTGGGAGTTATAGTTTGTTTTGGGTGCTGAGAGTTTTGGGTGCTTCTAGAGTTCCCTGTCGAGAGGAGTTGATTGTTAAACCATTCTGAGCACTGTATCTATGAGGAATCTCCTAACAACTCTCAGCACCCGTAACAACCTAAAGCTCCCAGAATTCTTTGGGGGAAACAATGAAGGTTTAAAATGGTATCATAGTGCTTTAAATGTATTGTATGGGTGTAGTCACTTTGATAATCACAAAGGATCTTTCTTTCTTTCTTTTTGAGTTCTGACCGTTAAAGCCCTAAATGGCTTCAGCCCAGTACAGTGGTACCTCAGGTTACAGATGCTTCAGGTTACAGACTCTGCTAACCCAGAAATAGTACCTTGGGTTAAGAACTTTGCTTCAGGATGAGAACAGAAATAATGCAGTGGGAGGCCCCATTAGCTAAAGTGGTACCTCAAGTTAAGAACAGTTTCAGGTTAAGAATGGACCTCCAGAATGAATTAAGTTCTTAACCCAAGGTACCACTGTACACCTGAAGGAGTGTCTCCACCCCCATCGTTCAGCCCAGACACTAAGGTCCTCCTCTGAGGGCCTCCTGCTGGTTCCCTCACTGCAAGAAGCCAAGTTACAGGGAACCAGGCAGAGGGACTTCTTGGTAGTGGCGCCCTCCCTGTGGAACACCCTCCCTTCAAATGTCAAGGAGATAAAGAATTACACAACTTTTAGAAGACTTCTGAAGATAGCCCTGTATCGGGAAGTTTTTAAAACTTGATGTTTTTATATATGTTGTAGGCCGCCCAGATGGGCGGAGTATAAATAATTATATTTCTTTGCAGCATGTGATTCCGATATTGCTTCATTTTCATTGGTTCCTAATTTGTTTCTAAGCCCTGATGAATGTGCATCTTGTCTATCACCCACAGCAGGGGTGGGGAACCTTTTTCTGGAGTGTGGAGCCACACTCCATTCTGGACAACCTTCCTGGGACCACATCCCAGTGGGGGGGGGGGCAAAGCAGCAGGTGTAGATATTACCTTTGTGCAATAGGATAGTTTCCACTCACACTCACACACCCCTCTCTATCCACCCACCAGACAAGCAAGAGACCTTATCAGAGTCTCAGAGGAACACATTCCTCTCCAGCAAAAACATTTTGGGTACATAGCAGGGCCAAGGAGGAGTCAATGTATGGTCTGAGGAGAATTCTGTTGACTAGGTAGAGATTGGAAATCCTGGAAGCCAAGACCCGGGATTTAACGTGGCAAAACATGCAGCAAAGAAAAGCATGGAAATATATAATAATAATAATAATAATAATAATAATAATAATAATAATAATTTTATTTATACCCCGCCCTCCCCATCCAGAGTCAGGCTCAGGGCAGCTAACACCAATAAAATTACAATAAAACATAATTAATTAAACAAACAAACAAATAAAGAAAAACAGTTTATTAAAATACAGGTTAAAATGCAATTTAAAATGCAGCCTCATTTTAATAGTAGCCCATAAATCAAAACCATAAGGGGAGGGAAACATAAGGGTCAGACTGAGTCCAAACCAAAGCCAGGCGGAACAGCTCTGTCTTGCAGGCCCTGCGGAAAGATGTCAAGTCCCGCAGGGCCCTAGTCTCTTGTGACAGAGTGTTCCACCAAGTCGGAGCCAGTACTGAAAAGGCCCTGGCCCTAGTTGAGACCAATCTAACCACCTTGCGGCTTGGGACCTCCAAAGTGTTGTTATTTGTGGACCTTAAGGTGACAGTCACATGGATCACTGTGGACCTTAAGGTGGATCTTAAGGTGACCGTCTCATGGATCAATGTGGCCAGCTCAGGGTGAGAAAGGTAACGGACCAACTGCTTGATACAGTGGAGATGGAAAAACGCCACATTTGCTGTGGCTGCAAGCTGCACCTCCATGGAAAGGGAGGCATTGAAGGTTACACCCAAGCTCTTGACGGAAGGCGCTGGCACTAAGTGAGCCCCCGCAAGAGATGGGAGTTGGCCCCCCAACCCCATGTCATCCCGACCAAGCCAGAGGATCAATGTCTTTGAAGGATTTAACTTCCACCAGCTCCCACGCAGCCATCCAGCTAAAACTTCCAAGCATCTGGTCAGTGTGTCCGGGGCCGAGTCAGGGCAGCCGTCCAACAACAGATAAAGCTGGGTGTCATCAGCATATTGTTGACAACCCAGCCCAAAACTCTGGACAATCTGGGCAAGGGGGCGCATAAAGATATTGAAGAGATATTGAAAAGATAAAGGCTATAAGGGGGCGCATATGTCTGGACAGGATATCTTGCACTGTTTATTTAATTCAAAAGCATCTTCAGGAAGTTCAGCTTCTCACCCCTGAAAGAGCAAAGATCATGGAAGGGAAAGACAACTTGCCCAATTAACAGATCTTATAAAAAAAAAATCACTCTCTACTGCTGCTTTTAATTACTTTTAAAAAACCAACCACACACCTCCAGGAGATTCTATCACAGATCCACTGTGTCATGTCTAGTTTGACCTTTTCAAGAAGAAGAAGGTGCCAGCTCTGGAGAAAACAACTAGAATGCACTGAGACGAGTTCAGATTTCCTGGTTTGAAGATAGCAATTTTGAGTTCATAATAACAAGCGTGGGAAAAGGCAGTACACTTTGGGCAGGGGTTTTGATTTAACAAAACCAGCCACCTGTACAACTTTCAGCAAACCTTTTTACCTTTGACATTAAATAAATGCAATTAATGAGTCTTACTGCAACCACGCTTCAGCATGAAGCGGTCAGATATAGACCGCAGCTCCTTTTCTTTTCCCAATTAATTCTGTTTAAGGGGGGGAAATGTTAGAATTCTGTCAGAAGGCCAAACATTTCTTAAGACCTAGTTCTCACCGATCTGGTGAAACTGTGTGTGGGCCACATCACTTCAGACACAAACAGGAGGCTCACAAGATAGAATTCCCTCCACGCCAAATCAGTTCATCCAAACAGAAAACCACCAAGCCCCACTTCTATCTATTTATTACCATTGGTAGAGTACAATGGCAAGAGGGATTTATTGTTAAAGCAGCCCAGGAATTGTAGCTCTGGGAGGGTAATGGGGGGCTGGGGTGTCTCCTAACAGCTCCCAGCATCCTTAAGAAACTACAGTTCCCAATAAAGGTAAAAAGGTAAAGGATCCCTGGATGGTTAAGTCCAATCAAAGGCAACTATGGGGTTGCAGCTCTCATCTCGCTTTCAGGCCAAGGGAGCCGGCGTTTGTCCAGAGGCAGCTTTCCGGGTCATGTGGCCAGCATGACTAAACTGCCTCTGGCGCAACAGAACATTGTGACAGAAACCAGAGCGCATGGAGATGCCATTTACCTTCCAGTTGCAGTGGTACCTATTTATTTACTTGCACTGGTGTGCTTTCGAACTGCTAGGTTGGTGGGAACTGGGACAGAGCAACAGGAGCTCACCCTGTCGCGGGGATTCGAACTGCCAACCTTCCAATAAGCAAGCCCAAGAGGCTCAGTGGTTTAGACCACAGCGCCACTCGTGTCCCTCTAGTTCCCAATATTTTTTGGGGGAAAGCCTTGAACTGTTTAAGGTGGAATCATAGTGCTTTAAATGTATGTTGCGCAAGAGGCCTTATAGTAATGAGCCTGTGAAGTCAACTCAAGCCTATCCTGCACTAATTTTCACTCAATTGTTGGCATCCTTTTGTCTCGGGGGACGATGGAGGACTGTGCCTTTGGGCGTGAAGTCAAACCACTGGAGATAATACCTGTTTCCTTGGTTTTTCTAAGAAATGTTCGATGAAGTGCTTAATTCATTGTGTAATGAATCTAGTTGTTCTTATTACATAAGGGATGCTGCAACTCTCTCTATTTAGCAACATTTACTCTTCGTTTTAGGCAGTTATGAGAGGAAGAGCTTTTTCAAAAGCATTTTTTTCCTTGTGGCTTGGCTTTACTTCTGCAAGTCATCCATCAGAGGACTCCTTGGCATGCTTTCATTTTGCATGTCCTTCTCATTCTTCTTCCCTGTGGGAAATAGCTAGTGTGGGAATTAAAATTTGTTTTTGGTTTTTTTAAAGCATACCCTGCCTTTCTACCAATAGTCCCCAAGGCAGCTTAAAGAACAATTAAAACAATGCAAGGAAAGAAAATACAAAATAAAAAGTGATGGGAGTTGTGTTGGTCCATTGGGGGGGGGTGAGTACAGTGATACCTCAGGTTACAGACGCTTCAGGTTACAGACTCCGCTAACCCAGAAATAGTACCTCGAGTTAAGAACTTTGCTTCAGGATGAGAACAGAAATTGTGCAGCAGTGGCACGGTGGCAGAGGGAGGTCCCATTAGCTAAAGTGGTGCTTCAGGTTAAGAACAGTTTCAGGTTAAGAACGGACCTCCAGAACAAATTAAGTTCTTAACCTGAGGTACCACTGTAGTTGCATGTTTTATTCGGAGCAACTAAAACATTAGAAAGAAGAAATAAAGTGTTCGAACACCAGGAACCCTGCTTTTCTAGATCATGTGAAAGATCACATATAAAACACTGAAATTATCAGGTAAGGAAACATCAGCAAAAGTGAACGAAGTGCTGTCTGAAGTTGACCTAACTCAGTTTCATTAATCTCTACTCTGAGTAGGATTAGAATCATAGAGCTGTAGACTTGGAAGGGACCACAAGGTTCATCTAGTCCAACCTCCTGCAATGCAGGAATCACAGCTAAAGAATCCCTGACAGATGGTCATCCAAACTCTGCTTCAAAACCTCCTTTAAAGGAGAGTCCACTACCTTCAAGGTAGTCAGTCCAACTGTTGAACAGCTCTCACCATCAGAAAGTTCTTCCTAATATTTAGTCAGAATCTCCTGTATTGTATTTTGAATCAATTTGTTTGGGTCCTACCCAGAAAACAAGCTTGCTCCGTCTTCCATTTGACAGGCCTTCAGGTATTTGAAATTGGTCATCTTATCACCTCAGTTGGACACAATCTCTGGGAAAGATGATAGACAGACAGACAGACAGATAGATAGATAGATAGATAGAGTGGTACCTCGGGTTACATACGCTTCAGGTTACGACTCCGCTAACGCAGAAATAGTGCTTCAGGTGCTTAAGAACTTTGCTTCAGGATGAGAACAGAAATCGTGCTCCGGCGGCGCAGCAGCAGCGGGAGGCCCCATTAGCTAAAGTGGTGCTTCAGGTTAAGAACAGTTTCAGGTTAAGTACGGACCTCTGGAACGAATTAAGTACTTAACCCGAGGTACCACTGTAGATAGATAGATAGATGATAGATGATAGATAGATGATAGATAGATAGATAGATAGATAGATAGATGATAGATGATATAGATAGATGATAGATAGATAGGAAAACATATTCCTTTGTGTGATGAAAAAGCACTCATCCTTTTGTAGCTCCTCTATCAAGAATAAAGGATGTGGGTGGCACTGTGGTCTAAACCACTGAGTCTCTTGGGCTTGCCAATCAGAAGGTCGGCGGTTCGAATCCCCGCAACTGGGTGAGCTCCTGTTGCTCGGTCCCTGCTCCTGCCAACCTAGCAATTTGAAAGCACGTCAAAGTGCAAGTAGATAAATGGGTACCGCTCCGGCGGGAAGGTAAATGGCGTTTCCATGCGCTGCTCTGGTTTCGCCAGTGATGCTGGCCACATGACCCAGAAGCTGTACGCTGGCTCCCTCGGCCAGTAAAGCAAGATGAGCACCGCAACCCCAGAGTCATCCGCGACTGGACGTAATGGTCAGTGGTCCCTTTACATTTTACAGTGGTACCTCGGGTTAAGTACTTAATTCGTTCCGGAGGTCCGTACTTAACCTGAAACTGTTCTTAATCTGAAGCACCACTTTAGCTAATGGGGCCTCCTGCTGCTGCCGTGCCGCCGGAGCACGATTTCTGTTCTCAACCTGAAGCAAAGTTCTTAACCTGAAGCACTATTTCTGGGTTAGCGGAGTATGTAACCTGAAGCATATGTAACCTGAAGCGTATGTAACCTGAGGTACCACTGTACTATCAAGAATAAATGTAACAAAAATAGTTTTTATGTAGTTCCTGCACGCACCAGCAGATGGCTAGCTTTCCCTACAGATTAAATGTAAACTTTGAACACTTCTTAGTCTCATACAACCTACACCAAGCAGTTCTGATATTTGCCAGGTGAAGATAACCTCTTTGGCATGTACAAGGTGCATGTGGTGGTGGTGGTGTCCTTTTGCATGTTGCCATCAGCTGTGCCTCAAAAGGCAAGGGGGCAGAGCAGGAGAAGTCAGGAAGGGCAGAGCAGTCCATCTTCAAGGACGAACAGATTCACATAAGACAGGAGCGGGGCACCATTTTCTGTCTAGGGGCCAGATTCCTCCATGAACAGCCTTCGCGAGGGACACCTCTCAGTGGTGGGCAAGGCCAGAGGCAAAAGAGATCAAAGCAAAATACCTGTATGTGATTCTTATTTTTATACATGTTGTCAGAGGGTTTTTTTTCTGGAAAGCATCCATTGTTTATGCAAGCAAGTCTGATTAAGACCTCTAGAACCTGCACACTCATTGTCATTTGAGTTTCTGTACCTCCAAGGCAGGTAAGGTAAGTTACAGACACTCAGGGAAACGAATCTTAGCTCATTCATTGTATGAAATGCAGTTGATTAATGAATTAATCAATTAACAGGACCACCCATTGCCTACTGAATAGCACATCCCACCGGGTTCAGATTAAAAGGTTTAATTGAAACAGATATTGAACATTTAAAAAGCCCAATGACAATTGCAGGGCCCGGAAGAGTCATTATAGAACGGCAGTCAATAGAGCACACCTGCAGCACAAGGCTTCACTGTAGAACATTATAAAACCTGAATTAGAACATACCCTTTTGGATGCATTAATTGAGATTGTGTGGCAGACTCATTAGGCTATGTATGTATGAAATATACACATATGAAATTAGAAATAAGTATGTTTTACATAATCTAAAATTATACTAACTTCTACAAATATACAATACTGTATGTGTAAACTGATTTTTACAATTAAATTTTCTCAGTTAAAGAAGCTTTCAACAAAAGGGTTATTTCTCTGACCTAAAAAATAACCTTTAACATTTGATTTTACAGTGGTACCTTGGGTTAAGTACTTAATTCGTTCCGGAAGTCCATACTTAACCTGAAACTGTTCTTAACCTGAAGCACCACTTTAGCTAATGGGGCCTCCTGCTGCCGCCGTGCGATTTCTGTTCTCATCCTGAAGCAAAGTTCTTAACCCAAGGTACTATTTCTGGGTTAGCGGAGTCTGTAACCTGAAGATATACCACTGTATATCTTCCTCAACAACATAAAAGGATTCAAAGCATCTGGGATATTTTTTTTCATTCCAGTAAGATAGAAACTCACTTTTCAACCAATCAGTTCTCTCTTTCCCTACCTTCTCTTACGCTAATAATATCAGCAAGTTTTATAATCTACTTACACACTTTATAGCCCACGCTTTAGGTCGTCAGGCTCCATCTGGGGTTGAGAAGCTGGCATCCTGCGCCCAGGCCAAATAGGGGACATTTTGCAATGGAGTTTTCTCTATATAATATGCACAGAAATTCATATATTGGCGGAAAGTTTGCATAAAATGCATAGATTAGTAAAAATGACATATAAACGTGCATTTTAATCATGGGAAATTGCTTCCAAAAGTATGTGTATTAGGAGAAATGCACACTAAACCTCTGATAAATGTTCGTATTGACATTTTCAAAAATAAATAAAAAGAATTTGAAAACTGATATGGAAATGCTGAGAATTGAACTCAGTATTGAGGTGGGGGGATGGAAACAAGGAGAAACCGAGATGGACAGATCAGCCCATCCCTACCGGTGCCCGGTCTTTAAAAATAAAAACCCTAAACTGTTATTCATCAGGCAATTCAGGTAATCTCTGAGCACTTTGCTCCCAGACTAATCACACAAGTCAAGAGGTGGCTGCTAAGCAACTGAACCCAGGAGAAGAATCAATTTGGAGATATTGCTAAAAAACAGAATGATGGCAAGCAACTCTGGATGAGTCATCTGAACAGTGGGGAAGGGGAAATCTGCCTCCCCCCTCCTTTTCGTACAAAGGAAGCAATCTTGTGGTGCCTTCTTTATTTATACTAGTGCACTTAGGAAGGTTTAAATACAGTACACTGAGCGGCATTCAACTCACTTGTTCCATCAGTGCAAGGACTTTTAGCTGTGCAGTGGAACTTCCCCTCCCTCTCCCCATGCACCCCCTAAATCTGCCCAGGGGGTTCCCTCAAAATTTCCTGCAAAATACTGACAGCCAGGGCAGGGTTTAGGTTTGATGAGGCCCTAAGCTACTGAAGGTAATGGGCCCTTTATATGTCCAGCTGTCCTTTGTCAACAACAAACTGTTGCTGTTTTTTTGTGTTAAATATATGTTATATGGTAATTTACGGACCTAACAGGTAGCTAAAGCCATTTGCACATGTTGCCCTGCAACCAGTCCATGCAGAACGTAGGCACCCTACAAATAGAAATGAGCTAACCAGTGATATTTTAGGGAGCAGGCTAGCAGGCAGGGCCCATTGCTTACATCATAGGAGCCTACACAACACAAAACACTGTTGCTGTATGTAGGTTTTACAGTGGTACCTCGGGTTAAGAACTTAATTCGTTCTGGAGGTCCGTTCTTAACCTGAAACTGTTCTTAACCTGAGGTACCACTGTAGCTAATGGGGCCTCCTGCCGCCACCGCGCCGCCGGAGCACGATTTCTGTTCTCATCCTGAAGCAAAGTTCTTAACCCTAGGTACTATTTCTGGGTTAGCGGAGTCTGTAACCTGAAACGTATGTAACCTGAAATGTATGTAACCCGAGGTACCACTGTATTTTATTTGTTTTTTATCTTATTATTTTGGAAATGTACATCCAGGTTTGCCTTTAATTTTTTTGGGGGGGGGCCAAGAGAGTGGGGCCCTAAGCTATAGCTTGTTTAGCTTATACATAAATCCAACACTGCTGACAGCCCAGATGCATCTCCAGCCTTGATTATTAGTGGTTTGATATAACCTCCAAGCTACCCAAAGGGATTCAGCTTCCTTTTATCTTCCTTTCACATAATCCCAGCATTTAAATAAATAAATGAAAAAACTTCTGAAATCAATTTTTATATGTTTCAAAATAAAATAAAATAAAAAACAAGTACACATGTACATAAGCAAGTTCTTGTGAAAATATTTGTGTCTTCTTAGGCACGACCTCTCGCTCCGTGAAAGCACACAGAGATGGAGCGAATGGCTGCAATGAAATCTAGTTTGTAAAGCAAACACAAGAGATAGATAATATTGTTTATGACTCAAGAGGGTAAGATTGGCAGCTGTGTGCAGTAATCTGCCCACTACCTACAGTCTGAAAATAGCACATCCATTACTCAAGATCTATACAGTCTAAGGCTCGGCCTGCAGTGCCAAGGCTCCTGTCTGAAGCAAGAGAATAAGAGCTTTCCCGAGAGCCTTGTCATGTTAAGATAACCTTATCTGTGGCGCATTGAGATGGAGACATCTCTCTCCTTCCCCCACCCCTTAGGGACTGCATTGAATAGAAATCCAGAGCACCGCAACTGAGGTGGAAATGGCACAATCAGATGCTGCTGAACCTAATGGCGAACAGGCCTCCAGCTTCCACCGGCAACTCGTCTCTGGTTAGTCTTGCCCCTATGAAGCAGTTGCTGAGACTGAAGGTCTCCCCACAGCTGCTGAAGTATCCTCCTCTCCAGGGGTGTTTCTCAAGCAACTGGAGACTATGTCAGCATGTTGCCAATCTCTCCTCCGCTCTTTTCATGCCTCTTCTGGTTCTGGGAGACAACAGGGAGGGGAGCTTATCATAGCAGGAGGGGGAGACACCTGTGACTCTTCACTAGCTCAATTCATCTCTGCCTCTTAGCCTCTCTCCTCCCACTTTTCAGCTTCTGGCTCTATTCTGGACTTATCTCTGCCACTGAGTCTCCCAGCTCACTAAGCCCTGTTACTTCTACATCTTCCGAACCCCCTCTTCCCAGTCTTCTCCCTCTGACCAATCCTCATTGTCCTAGCACTACTCCTCAGGCTCTGAGCCTTCTTCCCTTGGGAGTTCCCCAGCTGGCTCCTCCAACCATTTCTCTACATCCAACCAGTCCATGACAGTTGGCTGGCTGGCTGGCTGAGGAGAGGCTGAGATTGGTTTTCCCATGCCCCATCTGCTCTAGTGGGCCAACCTCCACTATCCATTGGAACATAGGGCTGCTTCCAACTTCAAACTGAAGTACACACCCACTTATTATCTTTCCACCCAAGGTACCATAAACCCATATTTACAGCAAGCGCAAACAGACATATAATCACATCACCTAAGCATATAGCCTATGATAGCTACCAGAAGTCATCCAGGCAGTGCAATTTGTGCAAATGGAACCATTAACACAACAGAGCATATAGATTGCACAAATAGAATAAACAGCACAGGAATTATATAAATGGTACAGATGGAATATGCAGAGCTGAAGGGCACAAAGAGCGCATTTGGCAGAAATGACACGGGATGAATAAGGGATAGGAAACCTGTGGCCCACCGGTTGCTGTTGGACTACAACACCCATTAGCCCCAGCCAGCAAGGATGATGGGAGTTGTAGTTAAGCAACGTCTGAAAGGTCACAGGTCCCCCATGGCTGGCCTAAATAATTCTGTCTTTACATTCTGAGGAAGGTGCCCAGAAGTTTTTTTTTAAGGCAGCAGATATGAATAAGGACATATTGGGGAATTTTTTTCACAAGAGCCAAAGCCCTCTTGTTTCTCTCTAGCAGGACCTCAGGAAGGGTGGAATATTATACAGTACCAAAATATTAGCAACATAATTACATCATTAGACAAGCGAGGGACAGCGTTTTCACCAAATGCTTGGATAAATAGCCATGCTTTTACCTGGCGTTGAAATGGCCCTATTTAGTTATTTATTATTTTATTAGATGCTTTATCCACCCTTTGCCACAAAGTCATCAAAACGTAACTTTCGTGGGAATCTGAGACAAGTAAAAGCCAGCCTTGGAGTGTGGATACAGATTGCTGTTTGACTCAAACACAACAAAATTTGCTCCATCTCTCAGGCCAGTGATATCTGTGGTCCATCAGAAATTTACTTAGAGTTAGTTCCACCTTCTTGAAGACTCTGGACAGTTGGCAGCTATCTATTCAGGGTTCACTGCAAGGATGCAACATCCCAGTTGCTCTAGATGCCACTGTGGAGCAACATCAGACAACAGGGGTTCATCGCAGTGCAATTTGGAGGAGCATGGCAACCATATCCTTTGATTGCAAGAAAACAGTGAAACTTGTTCCAGTTCAGAAATCAGGTTGTTATTAGGACAACAAAATCATTAGCTGTTCTAATATTCCCCCTTCCTCCCCTCCCCCTTTTTTTTTAACATCTTGGATGCTTGGAAACCAGAAATCTGCTTTGGTGGCCTCCTGAGTCTCTTAACAACATTTCCTTCATACCAGATGGGACTTCTATCATGATGAAACTTTGATGGAAGACATTCCACTGTGTCGGGCTTCAAAAGGAATAAATGAACCCAAAGGAAAGTAATTTAGAGCTCACTAGATTCAGAATTACCTCCAGCTGTTCTCCTCCCTTGTGAGATAAGGAATCTCCAGCCAGCTCTGCATTGCTTGATGGTGCTTCTCCTCCAACTGTTTGTTCACCACCAGACCCTCCAGAATGACTTCAGTTCACTGGGGGTGGGGCAGCAGGTGGAAGCAATTCATAAATCATTTTATCTGAGATCATGCCGTCATTATCTGGCAGGTCAACTTGTCTTGGTTACGATCTGGTTATCTCGAAAGGAAATCAGATCCACAGCTCTATGGCAGAATGTGTGCTTTGCATGTATGTAGAAGGTCCCAGCTTCAATGCCTGGTGTTTTATTATGTTTTTGTATGTGTTGGAAGCCGCCCAGAGTGGCTGGGGAAACCCAGCCAGGCGGCCAGGGTATAATTAATAATAATAATAATTCATTGACTTCTTAAAGTAAGTCTGGTGAAGCCTCCTCTCTGAATCCCTGCAGGGCCACAGCCAGTTAGGATAGGCCAGAGTTTCCCAAATCTGGGTCTCCAGCTGTATTTGGACTACCATTCCCATCATCCCTGACCACTGGTCCTGCTAGCTAGGGATGATGGGAGTTGTAGTCCAAATACAGCTGGAGACCCAGATTTGGGAAACCCTCATATAGACAATACTGAGCTTGATAGACCAATATTTCAACTCTGTTGGACAACTCTCAGTAGCACATACTGTAAGAACACAAGCAGAGCCTGCTGGATCAGGCCAGTCACCAGCATCCTGCACCCACAGTGGCCAACCAGATCCTCATAGGAAGCCTGGAAGCAGAACCTGAGGGCAACAGCATCCCTCCCCCCACACCTGAGATTCCCAGCAACAGGTATTCAGAGGGAGGCTGACAGTGAATGTAGAATACAGCCATCATGATGGCAAGTAGCCTCTGACAGCTTTACCCTCTGTGCATTTGTCTACTCTTCTCTTAAAGCCACCAGAGTTGTTGGCCACCACTGCATTTCTGCAGAAAGTAACTGCATTTTCAAGTACAGCTAGTTATTATTGAAATGGTTTAGTATCAGGACATTAGTTAATACCTGATCATCTGATGAGAATTGTTTAAATTGGCCTACTGCTTTCTTAGCGCAACTGCCTTTAAAAACTGACTTTCCTCATAGCCGCTTGTTGCTTTACTTTATTTCTGTTCTAACTTTTTTTGGGCAACTGTAGTCTATTTTCCTTAGCCTGACACCCTCCAGACATTAAGATACATATCTCATCATGGCTGACAGTTGGCAACGTTACCTGGGGCCAATGTGTGTTGCAGTAATGTAACAGTATCTGGAGGGCACTAGGTTGGGCAAGGCTGGCCCAGGTATTTGAAGATAAAAAACAAAACAAACTCGTTCAGTGAATGATTCACATTTATGGAATCCTCACCTCACATTGTTAAAAGTTACAATTACATTTTTGCAAAAGTTTCATTGTTTCGCAGTTACCAAGAGTTGTAGTCAGCTAAGTCCTGCTCAGTGTTAGACCTATTGAAATTAATGAGCCTAAATTAGTCATGCCCATTAATTTCAATGGGTCTACCTCAAGTACAGCTAGTTAACGTGAAAACTGGGTAGTGCTGGATCTGTGCTTTTCAGGTATAGGATGTCATGTTTTTCTCTTGAATTCTGCAACGTAGGGACGTAAAAAGAGACTGCTGGATGAGGCCATCTCATCCAGCATCCTGTTCTCACACTGGCCAACAGGATGCCCCTGAGAAACCCTGGAGCAGGATTTGAGCATCTCTCCCTCCCTGTGGTCTCTAGCAACTGATTTTCGGGAGCCTTACTACCTCCAGCCGTAGAGACAGAGCATAGCCATCATGCCTAGTATCCCATGATAGACTTATCTTCTATGAATTCATCAAAGTCAACAAATTCCAGAGGGGCCGTTTTGTCAATCTGTTACAACAAAACACCAAAAAGAGTTTTGGGGCTCTTTAAAGACTAATGGGTTCATTGTGTCCTTTGTTTTTGTGGGCTAGAGGCCGCTCCATTAGAGACATCAGGTTGGGGAACCACCAGCCCTTGGGCCAATCTTGGCCCACTGGGGAGTCCAATTTGACGTGCCCAAACCACGCCCACCTATCAATCAGCTGGTGCCATTCTTGAGTTGGAGGGCAGGGTTAAATCCTGCATTGGCTGCACATGCAGTAGGGAAAAGATAAGCACAACCAACACTGCAGGATTTAACCCTCTGTTCATTTCATGAAGGAGGGTTATATCTTGCTCAGTTTGGTTGTACATGCCTGTTCCACCTCCCCTTTTTTGCATGCACGAGCTGCAAATTCCTGCATTGCAGGGGTTGGACTAGATCATAGAATCATAGAATCATAGAGTTGGAAGAGACCACAAGGGCCATCGAGTCCAACCCCCTGCCAAGCAGGAAACACCATCAGAGCACTCCTGACATATGGTTGTCAAGCCTCTGCTTAAAGACCTCCAAAGAAGGAGACTCCACCACACTCCTTGGCAGCAAATTCCACTGTCGAACAGCTCTTACTGTCAGGAAGTTCTTCCTAATGTTTAGGTGGAATCTTCTTTCTTGTAGTTTGGAACCATTGCTCCGTGTCCGCGTCTCTGGAGCAGCAGAAAACAACCTTTCTCCCTCCTCTATGTGACATCCTTTTATATATTTGAACATGGCTATCATATCACCCCTTAACCTCCTCTTCTCCAGGCTAAACATGCCCAGCTCCCTTAGCCGTTCCTCATAAGGCATCGTTTCCAGGCCTTCGACCAATTTGGTTGCCCTCCTCTGGACACGTTCCAGTTTGTCAGTGTCCTTCTTGAACTGTGGCGCCCAGAACTGGACACAGTACTCCAGGTGAGGTCTGACCAGAGCAGAATACAGTGGCACTATTACTTCCCTTGATCTAGATGCTATACTCCTATTGATGCAGCCCAGAATTGCATTGGCTTTTTTAGCTGCCGCGTCACACTGTTGGCTCATGTCAAGTTTGTGGTCAACCAAGACTCCTAGATCCTTTTCACATGTACTGCTCTCAAGCCAGGTGTCACCCATCTTGTATTTGTGCCTCTCAGGTTGATGATCAGATGATCCTCAGGTTTCCTTCAGCTCTATGAGTCTATGATTGGATCAAATCTATGCTTCCAGGTGTCATAAGAAAGCTGCAGAGATAGTGAAGGATAGTACACACCCCAGAAATGATCTCTTTCAGCTTCTGCCTTCTGGAAGAAGGTACAGGGTTATAAAGACTAGGACTAGCCACCTGAGAAACAGTTTTTATCCAAATGCAATTTTGGTTCAAACGCAGTTTAAGGTAGTCTCTGTGGGAGTATATTGTATTTAATTATGGAGTATCAGAGTTTTTAGGGGGTTAACCAGGCTGGGATAGCTGGGATAGCAAGCTTGTTGGTTTTTGAATGTCTGATGTAGATTTTTTTCAATTTCGTTGTTCTTTATGGGACAATGACAATAAAGATGACCGTATCAATTCTAATATGAAGGTTCTATCTCTTCTCCCCATCAGAAGGGGAGAAATAAGGCTCTCAGGTGAGAGAGAGTACTATTGCACTGCTTGGGGGCTTCCCTGAGGCATCTGATTGGCCACTGTGAGAACAGGATGCTAGCTAGATAGGCCCCTGGTCTGATCCAGCAGCACTGTGCTTAGCGTGCCAGATTTCGCGAAAGCTTTATTGATCATGGCGAGGTTCTTGTTTTAATAGGGCGCTAAGTAGTAGGCTTCCACTCGAGTGGTTAGTCAAGCTAATATTTGCTAATGAGGCCCAATGCACCTAAAGCATCCCACAGTATAGATCCAGCAATTAAGTTTTGTTATGAGTGCTTGGTTTTAACAGCACGCCTCCTTTGAAATCAAGTGGTTTGAACTTTAATAGAGAGAACGCTCCACTTCTCTCTCCCCAGCCCCACAACAAGTACGGTAGCCACGAAGCAAATGAGAAGCACATGGCCTTTTACCACGCCACTCAGTCGTAACCAAGAAAATCCCTGAAAACAGAGCTGCGTTAAAAATGCTTTTGCTTTTCCCTACTTGGCAAACTGAGGCAGGCACCCACCATCGATTTTGTGTTGCGTTGATTTCCAGATGAAGGAGAGCTGAGAGACGACGGGGCATCGTGCACCAACTGCTCTCTACCTAAGATGCTACAAACTGCATGCTTGGATTAGAGAATGGTGTTGATAATGCCAAGGTTGCAGGTTCGACCACCCATAAGGGACAGCTGCATGTTCTTGCATTGCAGGGGGCTGGGCGAGATGATCCATAGGGTCCCTTCCAACTCTATGATTTCATGTAAATATGTCATTCAAAACAGCACCAGTGGGACACCACTGGGAGAACTGCCAGTTGCCCAGGCAACAAGACCCCCACTCCTATTCTGCAACCCTGTTGCTGAAAATCAAAAGTGGGGAAAGGGCTGTTGTGCTCACAGGTCCTTCTTGCAAACAACCCTTAGGCATCCTATAGGCTACTGTGAGAAGAGGATGCTGAATTTTATGACCCTTTGGCCTGATCCAGCAGCCAGTCTTCAAGAGATAAACCTCATCACCTACATGTATAGAGCACAGATCCAACCCTAGCCAGTTTTCAGTCCTTGAAAACACCATTATTTTCTGGTTCACACTGTGAGTGAGTCACAGAATGAAAAGACATTGACCGAAGGGGTCACTGAGTGGCAAATCCGTGCCAACCCAATGTATATAATTTTCATACAGCCGAGTTTTAAAATAAGTGGCCCACAAGCTATAGATTGCAAAAGGGTCACAGAAACGTCCTCTGGAGGAAAGGTGTCTCGCGGCATCCTAAAGGCCAGCAGATTTATGGTACCCTATGGACTACAGCTGGGGTGGGGAGGCTCTTCCAGGCAGCTTTCCAGGGGCCACATGCCAGTGTTGCACAGGGCCGGAGGCAGAAGTGGGAGGAGCAATGAATACCTTTGTAACAGTGGCTGGCTCCTGCACATACCTGTCCCTTTCTTCCACCAAGGCAAACAACATTGCCAGAGTTCAAGGACACATTTCCCTTGGGATGGGAAGCAGGACCCGTGAGGGGCAAAGTCTGGGGAGCGCTCCAAAGGCCAGACCCAGACGCCTGGGGGCCAGAACATGAGACATAGATAGGCACATTAAAAGGCATAAATATCTTCTTCAGTAATTATACCCTCAATACACTAAGGGCTGTATTTAACTTTTACTCAGCGCAGACTCATTAAAATTAATGGGACTAAGTTAGTAACAGCCATTAATTTCAATGAGTCTACTCTGAGTAAAAGTGTGTTGACTCTTGTTATTGCCTCCCATCTTAAATGAAAGCATTATTTGCACCTTCAAAGGCTTAGCCTTTTATCAACCTTTTAGAGTCGTAGGGGTATTATTATTCCCATCTTTTAAACCCTTTACAAGGACAGAACAGGAATTCATTTCAGATGCACTTTGCTTACTAGTTTACATGAGTAAATGTCAAGGTTGAAACGCAATCTGCTTAGTAAAAGGCAAAAGATTTATTTATTGTATGTTATGTTCACATTTAATGAGGGTGGATTTCTGTATTGGGGGTGGGGGTTATGTTGTAAATAAAATTTCCAATAAAAAATTAAATTAAAAATAGAAACAACAACTTGATGACAGGTGGGCATGCTTGCTAGTAGTCACAGAATGCTGCCTGTCAGTTGGAAAACAAAAGCCGGGAACTATTGGGAAATGATTTATAATAAACTGGGGAAAATGTTCAAAATTACTTCCCCCCCAAAAAAAAACCAGAGTCATTTTTGTTGGGGATAATCTAGACTTAAATGCCCAGGTGTCACAAAAGGTTATTTATGTATGCAACAACTGTGGCCCATGTTTTGTTAGCCCAAAAATGGAAAGTTAGTGAAGTCCCAACTAAAGACTAAATTGAAAGAATATGCACAACTTGCAGATTTAACATATAGAATAAGAGAGCAAGAAGAACATACGTTTAAAGAAGAATGGAAAACATTTATTGAATATGTGGAAAATAACTGTATACAGCTGAAAACGCTGGCAGCATTAAGATAAATCCAACAGAGTAAATAATTTTTGATGGATGTAAAAGTGGGAAACTGATTTGAATGGTTATAGTAAAAAAATGCTGGGATGTATGATATGTAAAATGAACCAGGGAAAGAGAAGATGGGAAGTCATTGGATATTTTAAAGTTTGTAAAATGTTTATTTGAAATTGTAAAATGGAAAATCTAATAAAAATTATTATATATAAAAAAAGAAAAACCGAAAACTTGCAGCAGGCAAGACAGGAAGGAAACAAAACAGCATGTTGGACAGCAGCATGACTGGGTGGCTGGAGCCCTGAATACAAGTACTGTATGCCTATTAAGAGGTGAGAATACACTCTGGCATTTTGTCGCAGGTTCCCCTTGTAGCCTTCTAATTGCAGCTGCCACATTTTAAACAAGCAGCAGAAGGAAACCTGTACCGTAAAACCAATAGTGCAACTCGGGTTTTTAATGCAGCACAAACAAGGTTCTTAAAGAGGTACAATTTGGCAATCAAAGTGACAGTGCGAAATGAGGTCACATTCACCGCAAGGCCTGGCCCTGTCAGACACACTCAGACCGGTTCCAATCAGGTCAATTAAATGGGAACCCAATAGCTTCCTCTTTTTACAGGAGTCAACGCAAATTACCAGTTCATTCGTAGAAGAGCTTAAAATTGGGGTGGGTGTGTGAATAAATACTGCATCCATTTAAGTCCATATCCCTTGCCACAAAATATAGTTTCTAGTAAAATAGTTGGGGGAGGGGAGGACACCATGTCTGTGCTATAAAAGTGTAAAAGCACCAAAGAGGATATTGTGTAGACTTTTCCAGTTTAGAAAGGACAGAAACCTCCAGACTGATTTGCGAAAATAAAGGCTGTATGGTATAGCAGTTAGATTGTTGGTACAGGACTCAGGAGTAGGGAAGGATAGGACTCTCTGCTTCGTTCAGTTATCCTCTCTCTGTCTAACCTAACCTAAGAAAGCAAGAAGAATTTGAGATCGTTCACATTTTAACGAGAAACTTCCTAATTCGCACTTATTGAACCAATTCACGAAACACAGTCCTCCTTTGGAACTCACACTTCTCTGAATTTCACAATACACTTCTCCATACAAATATTTTCGTATGATTCTCACAAAACATTTTGCAAAGTAAATTGCCTACATCATGCAATTGCAACAATTACTAGGCAATCACCATGACTGTCTGCGATGCTTGTAATTACTCCATGCATTGGATACGGCCTCCATTAAAAAAAATCAATCATCATCAACGTTGGAGGGGTTTGGCAGAGAAATTCATCCCTTCCCCAAGTTTCTCAAACAGCAGCCAAGAAGATGCAAACATTAAGCGATCAGGCAGCAAGTCGTACCTTCAGCAAAAGCAGATGGCTGTGAGAAAGAACCTTTATTATTACTATTAAGAGGTCTGGATCAGGCACAGTTTGCCTCTGCCTCATTTAGTAAATTATACAGAAAGGCAATGCCAAGTCATCTGGAAACTCAAGCTCTGTCATTTTCTGCCTCCACTACTACTGCTGTTTGTTGCCATGGTAGGGATACAGGTCAGCTTCTAAGTATGAGCAATACCAGCCAAAACAAGCCCTTCGTGAACACTGGCCTACAGAACACTGCCCAAAAGTACCTCATGCTCCACCAAATGGATCCTGTCACAAAATGGCGGCTGAGCTGATCTCAAAATGAGGAGGCAGCGATGTCCACTGGCTTGGATGCCTTTAAAAGCAGATTGGACAAATTCATGGAGAATAAGGCTATCAATTGCTACTAGTTTTTTTTTATTATTTTTTATTATTATTTTTTTTTTTGCTAATTTTGCCATTGCAACCCAAAGCAACTTCCAACAATAAATAAATAACATACAGTGATACCTCGGGTTACAGACGCTTCAGGTTACAGACTCCGCTAACCCAGAAATAGTACTTCGGGTTAAAAACTTTGCTTCAGGATGAGAACAGAAATCGCACAGTGGCGACGCGGCGGCAGTGAGAGGCCTCATTAGCTAAAGTGGTACCTCAGGTTAAGAACAGTTTCAGGTTAAGAATGGACCTTCAGAACAAATTAAGTTCTTAACTCTGGGACTCCACCTCTCTATCTGGTAGCACATACTATGTCAGGAGTAGGGCAGGAGGAAATGACTTGACTGCAACAGCCTAGCAGGCCAAAGGAGGAGATCTGGCAGGCCAAATTTGCACATGGGCCAGAGGTTCCCCACTCCTGTGCTAAAGGAACAGGATACCTGCTCTCCATCCCAAAAGAAGCAATTTTACCTCCAAGGATATCCAAGGTAAACTCAGTGACAACCACTCAAGGAAAGCCAGACACTGATCAAACATCTTCAACAGAGGCTATGGGGAGCTGCTCTATTTCCTTAGATCCCTGGCTATTGCCCATAAAGCGCTTGTCCTAAAATTAATCTTACTGCTATTGCAGCTTGGCTCTACTAAAGAAACATCTCCCAAAGCTGCAGGGGGGGAAGAAACAAAACAAACTCAAGATCCGGGTAGGTCTCCTTCCAGTTTGGCTCCAGCGTTAGATGTGACACTTTAAGGCAGGAGTTTTTGCGTGTGTGTGAGTCAGATGCCAAGATATTGCAATCAAGGGTCGCTGCTTAGTTACAAAACAAGCCCGCAGGTGCCGAAACCGGATGAATTCCCTCTTCTCTGCACTAGTTGTGAAGTGACCTCAGCAAATGAGCTTGGCCTGAATTTCTTATTTCAGCTTTTCTGGAGTTGGAGAGAGAGATCAGCCTGCAAGACGAGTGGGGCTGATATGATTGAATGCTGCTTTTCTAGTGCTTGTGCTAGTGCTACTGGACAGCTTTTAAGAGCATTAGACAGCTGCTTGTCATGAGAGCTGTGTAGTCAGTTCACTATCAGAGGAACCACAAGTCAGGAGAGGGCTGTCTGCTCAAGGCCTGCTGGGGGCCTCTCAAATGCCTCTAATCAGCTCTGAAGAACAGGATGCTGGACTAGGTAATCCAGCTAGAAACTCCTTAAAGCACCGGATTTAGGGTGGTGTGGTCCATTCCCCAGCATAGGGTGACAAGCCAAGGGGCCATAAAATATTATTATTATTAATGTAAGCCACTGAGAACATCCGTTCAAAAAGCAATTGTCCTAAAATGAATTGTGATGAAAATAAGAAATATGGGAGGGGGCCACCAAATGTTGTCCTCATTCAAGGTGCCGTATTACCAAAGTCTGCCCCTGCTCCTTATGTTCTTTAAGCTGGTAAGAGGAAAGTCCTCATTCACATGTAAGGCCCCTGAGATGTTACGATGAAGGGAGGTATATAAATGTAATAAATAATAAGGCATACTACAGTTACAGACCAAAGAGGGGCTGTACTTTTGATTGTGCCAACCACATCAGAACCACATTTCCCCCCCCCCCCTCAAACAACCAGACATGGAGCTCAGCTGTCAATATCGGAAGAGCAATGTGTGAGCACCTCTGGGCATGAATAAGCACCATGTGATCAGGACACCGAGATGCACAAAGGGAATATGTGCATATAGTAGCGAAAGCAGCATATGAAATACATTGCTTGCAAAAAAATGTATACATGCGGCCAAAACTGCTTACAAAAGTGTGTTTATTAGGAGGAATTTGCACGGAAATGCTGGTGATTTTTCATGAGGATTTGTTGCCATTGTTGTTGCAGATTGCTGCAGAAATGTGGAGAAACAGAGAGAACTGAAATTGACAGGTCCTCCCACCCCTACCTGGAGAGTGTCTTGAGGGCCCGAAAGAAATGCCCAGAGGGCCACATTTGGCCCCCAACCATGGGGGTTTTCCGCTCCTGGAGCAGATTTGCCATTGGTCTGGTTAAGGAGTCTTCTTATACCCCCCCACCCAAAGTTTCCCCCAATGTTATTAGGTGACCTCTCACTTTCACATTGTTTAAGGCCAGGTTCAGGCTGCAAGCCATTGGGATTACATCGAATCATAGCATTGCAGAGTTGGCAGGGACACCCAAGAGCCATCTAGTCCAACCCCTTGCAATGCAGGAATCAAAGCATCTTTCAAGCAATAAACATATGCCTTGGTGAACTCAAAGGCATCTCAAAGGACAACAGCACCTAACAGCATCCCAAGGTAGACCACAGCATTTTGTTATTCTGCAAGGAGACAGAACAGTAAAAAGCTGGAGAGACAAATCAGCAGAAAACACATTAAGTTTCAGTTCATTCATTTAATGTTGATTGTCTTGTTTGGTTAAGGTCTTAAGTCACTGTTAAACCAGGTTGATCTTTTTTTATGTTTCAGAAAAGCAGAAAGACAAGAAGGATCCTTTTAATTATGAGAAAGAAGCAGCAATCATGTAATAAGGGTGCTTCTGTGGAACATTCACACTCTAAACAGGGGAGGTTTGGTTCCATTCCCCCCCGTTTTGGCTTTTAGCTAAACAAATAAAAGTGTTGCTCCTACTACCTAACAGGACGTGCTATTCCTTCATTTCCCAGCCCTGGTTACACATCATGTCACCACTGGGCTTCAGCCCAGAAAGCCCATTCAGCGTCTGCATTCAGCTGCACCTGAGTATGAGTCAGCACCAAGAGTCGAGAGGGGCAGAAAGCTCTTGACATTAGCAGTGCAACAAACTGCTATGAAACAACACGGCACTTCTACACAAGGGAAGGCTGATCTAACCATATGGATGTTGATCAATTTTCCATTTGGCCCGCTGATTCATCTCGAAATAATCATGCCAGCGCTAATTGCCATCCACTCCGTCTAACATCTTGACACAGACATAAAATCAGAACTGTTTCCTATTTAACATGGGCTGACTGAGAAGGGGACTGTTGCTTTTTTACTCTGTTCCCACCCACCCACCCTGCCACCATGGCTCAAAACTAACTCGTTCATTGGCCCCAATATGAAAAAGTCGCTCGGGACAATCTGATTGTGCTGTGCTTCTCAGCAAGATCCAGGGATTCAAAAAGATGTGGGGAACCTCTGGTCCTCCAGGTGTTCCCGAACTACAACTCCCATCAGCCCTGGGAAAGCATGAGCAACGGGCAGGGATGATGGGAGCTGTAGTCAGCATCATCTAAATGTTCAAACTCTGCCCAAGAAAATAAGAGGTCCAAGCAGAAATAGGCACAGTGGTGCACACCCAAACAGCATGGCCAATGATAAGGGAAGAGATGGGAACTGTATTCCACAACACCTGGAGGGTACCATATTGCCTAGCTCTGGGGCCACAAACCAAGAAAGCAAACCTTAATAAAAACAACAGCAACAACAAAAAAAAAAACAATAACCACAACCCAAATCCTTAAAATTAAACCTGAAGTTGGTTTGGAAAGCAAAAACTGCCAGTTGCTAAAATCCAAGTGTGGGGAACATTTGGCCCTTGGAATGTTGCTGAACTACAACTCCCATCATCCCCAACCATTGGTCATGCTTGCTGCAACTGATGGGAATTATAGTTCAGCCACACACAGAGGGCTAAAGGTTCCCCACACCTGCTATAATCAATCTCACAATCTAAAAACAATGGCATTGGAAGATGCAGTCTGTTCATTGATGACAGCTGCACATTGCATACCGGTGGCAAATGTACCCCCTGCAAAAAATTACCTGGATGCAGCTGGGCCCCAGTGAATACACCAGATATGGGGCAGCCGTGGCCCTCCAGATGTTCCTTGACTCCAGCTCCCATCATCCCTGAGCATTGACCAGGTACAGAACATACACACACACACACACAAACTTGGTCATGATGACTAGCTGGAGCCTTCATTGAGTCAGATACAGAAATATGTTTATTAGAGGTGAGAGAATTATGCCTTAGAATAGCCTCCCACTAATCTAGTGCTCTTCAGATGGTTTGAACTATGGCTCCCAACCCCAATGGGATTTGGGGTCCAAAACATCTGGAGGGCACGAGATCGGGGTGCAGTGGGATGGGGAGGCAGGCTTAGAAAAAAAGTTGTAGATCCATTTCATTCCATGTTGTTTGGACAGAAGTTGAGTTGTTGCTTTTGTTTTGGGCAAACACTTAATCAGCAGCCAGGGATGGGATCTTGCACACAAATGGAAATTCTCTGCTGCAGCTATTGTCATTCCAAGACCTTAAAGCTATGAAAAAGAAATTGGGTGGGTGGGGAGGGAGGGAGGGAGGGAGAGGGAGAGGGAAAGAGTGAGAAATAAGGAGTGTGTTGGGCGGAGTTTTAAACCCCAGTTTCCAAGGAAGGAAGCAATGGCAGCATATTGAAGAGGCAAAGCTTCTGCTAGCTCAAACTCAGAGGCAATGTTCCACTGTACCCAATATGAATAATAATAATCCTGCACACAGGAAAGTAGCATGTCATGGAGAATACAAGACTTGAATGTAATCACTTTCTAACTTTAAGAACAGGTTCTGTTCTTAAGAACAGAACAGAAATTCGCTCACTTTCCTCTCCCCTCTAGCTCCCATTTTCCTTTCGTGTCAAACTTTGTGAGATCACTTCCCCTTTGTGCCCTGACAGGAAGAGGGCATGGCTATATATGGTCCTCGCTGCTAATGGTGGACCTATATTTGGGGGGCCCTGAAGCTTGAACTGTTATGGGGGGGAGCCCATCACAACCAGCAACAAGGTCTGAATAACCACTTTTGTATCTGCTTCAGTACTTTTGTGAACTCATGGTTATTCCTCTAGGGTCTTGACCTCTGCTAATAAGGGGGGCGGGGGTAGGATACATTTGCCACAGCCAACTTACCACAATGTTCCACATTTACAACATCTGTGCCGCTGATTCGCAAACTTTGGAATTGCTGAAATATACACAGCAAAAAAATCAACCCATTTGAGTCATGCGACTCAAATTGGGTCTACTAGACCCCCAAAATTTAAGTAATGTGGACTAAAGTCATTAGTTTCATAGTAGATTCGCCCCTGCTCCCTGCCTGGGTAGACTCTCTTTCTGCTTTTTTTCCACCATATCTGCAACATGACAACATCTGCATCTCATAAGCATGTGCTCTGTCGCTGAGTTGTGAGGCACTCAGGAAACAACAACTCTGCTCCATCATTTGTGTGACAGCCACTCAGATATCTGAAGGTGGCAATCATATTGCCTCTTGCCTCTTCTCCTGCCTGAGCATCCCCGGCTCCTGGGAAGAGGCCATCTCTGAGATACATCTACTGTACCACCTACCACTGCTGTATCTGTACCAGATCTGCACACAGTCTTCATCTTCCGGTTTAGAGTGGATCCCGTCATCTGGTTGATTGCCATCCCAGTAGTTATAGTCATATGAGGAGCCATCTGTCCATTCAAAATTGCTTTCCTACCAAATACATCACCAGGGAGTTAGTGCTAGGGAAACAGACAGGAAATGGCACATATTCAATCTTTGCTGTTAACCAGCATAGATGGAAGCATTTGGAGCAAGGGATGGAGAAGAAATGCCATTCAGTTTACATTTCAAGGCGAACCTAGCTAACTCACGCTTTCCAAAGCGATACACAAGCCAACCGCGGTCATTTTTTCAAAACTTCTCTGAATTTTGACAATGCAGTTCTCAAGCGAAGTTGTGGGTACAAAAACGCACGTACAGTGGCAAAGTGTGCATAAACGTGCATGTATTGGTGGAAAAACTGCATTATATTAGGAGAAAATGCTTTGCAAAAAAATGGTCAAAAATCACATACAAATGTATGTATTAGGAGAAACCCACATTCCATTGCTGGTGAATTTTCATGAGGATTTTTTTAAAAACAAGCAGGTGTGGAAATGTGTAGAACTGAATTTAAGGCTGGAAAATGGAGAAACGGAGAAAAATCAAAATGAGCAGATTCACCTCTTCTTGGTTTTGAGATACCATTTCAGCTGTCATTACAGCTGCTCAGCAAACCTGCACAATTGGTTTTGAAAAGCAAATGCCTTGCCCAAGAAGGCAACTTTGTCAGTGTGTGTGGTACATATTTGTTGACTGAATAAATGACTGTTGTTTCATTTCGAGACCAGCATCTGTATCAATTACAGGTGGGACTTCCGTCATGGGGCTTCTGTATTATCAAAAACCCAGAAACGAGATGGCAAACTGATTTGCGGGCATGAGTCATCTTCGTGTACTTTTTAATGTACTGAAATCAGTTGGTTGGATCCAGGCTAAATTGGCTGAAGATAAATTCAATTAAATCAATGGGGCGTGGTTGTGATTTTAACTTAATTTGCATTAAATCCAATAGGTTTAACCAACCTATTCGCCTAATATACCGTATTGGCCCAAATATAAGCCGCACCCACATCTTTAAAACTGGGGGGGGGGGGGAGGAAAAAAAAGAAAAAATACCCGAATATAAGCCACTACATTCCTCGCTGTTCCTGGCTGCAAACAGGCCTGATTTTATGTGCCTGATGAGAGGTGCAGCATCTGGTACAGTTAGGTTCTTACCTGTCTTAGATCATTAAGTCCCATCCAAACATCCGTCGGTATTCCAGGCACTCGACTGTTTACCAGGTCGTAGACGAATACATTCTCTTCCCAGCTGCCAATAGTCGTATGTAATTAGGAATGCAAAGATCTGTTAATACTTATTTCTTTCTTTCATTGCATTTACACCCCCACCTTTCCTGCAAGGAGCTCAAGGTGGCGGATATGGCTCTCCCTCTCCTCATTTAATCCCCACAGCAACACTGCAAGGTAGGTTAGGCTGAGAGGCAGTGACTAGCCCCCAAGGTCACCCCAAGGTGAGTGCAGATTCAAACCCTTACTTCCCCAGGTCCTAGTCCAACGCTTTAACCACTATGCTGTGCTAGCTCTTTCTTTTTAGTTCTCTATGCTTCTCATTTTTCTAACCTCAAATTTCAGCACTCTGCCTTTTGCAGCAATGTGCAATTTCAAATTCCTCTCAAAAGTCTTCAGCATTTTAGTGCAACAATCTCCTAATAAACAACTTTTTATGCACTGTTTTGACTCATGCACGCCACTTCTGCAAGACTTTTCTCCTAATATGATGCGTCTTTGTAGGTTATTTTCACTAAGATATTCATCTTAAGCACATGTTGACCTGACATGTGCATTTCTGTAAACACGGGTTGGTTGGAGAACAGCATCGCAAAAACCATGACGGACTTGGGCTAACCAGGGTAAATAGCGATATTGCTGCCAGGTAATCAATGAATCATATAGTTAGGAGGGGGACCTCAAGGTTCATGTAGTCCCACCCTCAGTTGATGCAGGAAGTCAGGACTACATTCTATGCTTAAAGGTAAAGGGACCCCTGACCATTAGGTCCAGTCGTGACCGACTCTGGGGTTGCGGTGCTCATCTCAATTTACTGGCCAAGGGAGCCAGCGTACAGCTTCCGGGTCATGTGGCCAGCATGACTAAGCTGCTTCTGGCGAACCAGAGCAGCGCATGGAAATACCGTTTACCTTCCCGCTGGAGCAGTACCTATTTATCTACTTGCACTTTTATGTGCTTTGGAACTGCTAGGTTGGCAGGAGCAGGGACTGAGCAACGGGAGCTCACCCCATCACAGGGATTCGAACTGCCAACCTACTGATCGGCAAGCCCTAGGCTCAGTGGTTTAGACCACAGCGCCATCCGCGTCCCCATTCTATGCTTAAAAACCTCTAAAAATCCACCAACTTCCAGTGCAGCCTGTCCCACTGTCAAACAGCTCATACCATCAGGAAGTACTTCCTAAGGTTAATCTAAATCCTTTCCCTTGCCATTTGAAGCTACTGGAGCAACAGGAAAACAAATTTGTTCTGCCTATACAACAGTCCTCTGGATATCTGAGGATAGTATAGTCTCACCTTTCAATTGTTTCTTTTCCAAACGAACCATCTCCAACTCCTTCAACCTTTCCCTCACAGGACTTGGTCCCTAAACCGCTCGCCATTTTTGTCTCCATCCTCTGAACACATCCCAAGTGTTCCACAGCAACAAGGCACCAGCGAAGGATGATGCATTAGGGCAAATGGGGCAACGTTATTGCGTGATTCTTACCTGTGAATGGAAGCTAATTTGGCTGATTTTAGGCCGATGGAGAACTCTGCGCAATACAAGTCAGCCTCCGCCCATGTTTTATTGATTGGAAAGTATCTATAGCAAAAGCCTTCATATTCAGTCCAAAAGAGAGGGCAAGAGTAAGAGAGAATTGGCTCTGGCAAAGCTAGAGAGAGAGAGGAAGGAAATAGGTTAGAGAGGCACATATCTCAATACACTTCCACTTGTCAGATTCACTTGCTATCAGTCCTGGGAGCCCAGAAGATTACAAAGGTCAGGAAAGCCACCTCTGTCTCAACAACAGTTGTCAAAAGAGACGAGCAACAGCTGTCATTTCCATGCATCTTGACACCATTGGCTGCAGGCAATGCAGAGCTGGGAGGGGGAAGTGCTCAGGAGAGGCATGTGGAACGAAGCCCACAAAAGAGGAGATTAGATAAAACCCACCATGCTGGATAAACAGCCTTGTCCTCCTATCCCCTCTAGCAAATACCACTTCAGCAGGCGACGTCATGTCTCTTAACGTGGGAAAGAAGGACCAGAATTGTGTCCCCCACCCATCCCAATGTCCCTGACTCATTGCCAGTTTGCTACCAAGCTAGGCTCCTGTTCTTGCGCTAATTCACAAAGATCTAGCCCACCTTGGTAGCTCAGTTGGTAGAGAGCATGAGACTCTTAAATCTCAGGGTCGTGGGTTTGAGCCCCAAGTTGGGCAAAAGATTCCTGCATTGCAGGGGGTTGGACTAGATGACTCTTATGTTCCCTTCCAATTCTATGGTTTTATAAACGGGGATCCAAAGCACCTAAGGAATTCTTGATTCCTTATGTTCTACCTTGATAATTGAGAGTTTCATCTAGCCCCTGAGGTTCGGTCAGCCTTTAACTAAAGACCAAGTTTTTAGTGTGGCAGGACCTGCCCTGTGGAACTCCCTGCCACTACAGATTCAGCACAAATCATCCCTGCCTTCTTTCAGCCATCTCAAAAAAAGCTGTGCTATTCAGACAGGTCTTTCCAATGTGAATTTCTTTTTATTGCCTGCTGTTTATTGATGTTTGTTATTTATCTTTCGGTGAGTTTGTATACTGCCTGGCTGTATCTTTTTTTTAAAAAAATGAAAGTGTGGTCTATAAATATTTCAGTCAGTGAATCAATCAATGAATGACACCACTAAAAGCAGGGAGGGTATGTTTCTGGAGTGTGGCGAAGACATGAGACAGAAAGTTCATTCTCAGTATTAAATATCAAGGGCAGATTGGGGATACTTTTGGTCCTCCAGATCTGGCCAAACTACAACTCCCATCAGCTCAGCAAGCACAGCCAATGGCCAGGGATGATGGGAGTTGTAGTTCAGCCAAAGGTTCTGCACACCTTACTGGAAGGATGAGTCAGGCCCCAGTCGAAGCTTTCAAGCTGGTTTTCCCCCTCCAAATTCCTCTTCAGAAAACAGACCATCGTCTGATGGAAAATGAAGCTGTCTGAACCATTCAGCTTGTTGAAATTCTGTACCACTTGCCCCAGTAGGTAACATTAATTTGATTAGCTCCAGTGCACCAGAGGTGCCTGAAAGAATTTTAAGGTTAAATGTGCAAGAGGAGAGAAGGCGAAGCAGGTCAACCCCCTAATTAGCACCTTTCCTGTTCAGTTGCCAATGGCTGCGTTGGCCCAGTCTTTGAACGATCGGCCAGTAAGCTTTCAACTCCCAGGGCTGAGGTAAATCAAGGATGTCATATTCGCCTCAGGGTTTCTTTGCTAGCTGTACTTTTAAAAGGAGAAAATAATATAATATGCTAGTCAGAGGCACCAGCTTGCAAGGGTGATTGGGGAGGGGGGCAGGCGCCACACGTGTGATCTTGCGATGTCCCAACGTCATGCGTGTGACGTCAGGAGGAGCCAGGGGTGGAGCCAAACATGGCGGACACACGGCTCAATGGCCAGCAGCTCCTCCTCCGCCTCTTCTTGGTGCCGCCACTGGCAGGAGGCTGCTTCAACCCTTCTGCCCCTCTGTGGCAGGAGGAGGAAGGGCACTCAGCTCCACGCTTATGGGACATCGGGGGGCAGCCCCTACCCCAAAAATATGGGGGGCCCTAAAGGGTTTGGCAACTAGGAACCAGTGCTCCTGATGCAAGTTAAAAGGTCTGCAAAATTTGATGGGTTAAGGTAGTCACATGTCACATGAAGAAACAGGACAAATAGGTACTGATGGAAATAAAGAAGTAGCAATGATATCTATTATTTGTTTATTTATGTGCTGGGCATGTGGGCTCTGGGAGTATGGGGATTTTCTTTCTCTCTCTCTCTGCCTTCCTGGTAGCTTTGGGGCGCCTCCAATGGTTGTCACATAGAGGAGGGAGAAAGGTTGTTTTCTGCTGCTCCAGAGAAGCGGACACGGAGCAATGGATCCAAACTACAAGAAAGAAGATTCCACCTAAACATTAGGAAGAACTTCCTGACAGTAAGATCTGTTTGACAGTGGAATTTGCTGCCAAGGAGTGTGGTGGAGTCTCCTTCTTTGGAGGTCTTTAAGCAGAGGCTTGACAACCATATGTCAGGAGTGCTCTGATGGTGTTTCCTGCTTGGCAGGGGGTTGGACTCGATGGCCCTTGTGGTCTCTTCCAACTCTATGATTCTATGATTCTATTCTATGATTCTATGATTCTATGGTTTGGGTATATGCTATTTTTATGTATACGCAGGACCCTTAGAACCAAACCCCCGCATTAGATGAGATCATACGGTATTTCAGTGAAGCTCAGATGTACTCACTTTCTCTAGAATATGTTCCACCAACTTCAGTGGCTGAACTGTGCCAACACCGAAAGAAAGTGAAATTAATTCCTTCCATCTTTGGTCACATGGCATCAAGAGATAGGGGAGAAATTCGATTCTGGCCTCATTTGAAGCCAGAGCTATTCAATCTACAACTTATAAAATTTCATGAGAACAGAAACACAGCTATCCTTTGAAATTTGCCCTTATCCAATTTTGCAATGCAGATCGCCAATTGAAGAATGTTTACAAAAATGCAAAAATTGAGAAATTGTTTGAAAAATGGTTATTAGGAGAAATTTGAAATAAAATCCTGATTAATTTTCAGGATGTTTTTTTAATTGCAAATTTCTGCAAATGTTAGAATAGGAAAAATGAGAAACTGAAAGCCAAAATGAGCAGATCCTTCAATCCCTAAATCCATCCAAAGTAAGGTTAGTTATATTGCAGTGGAGCTCAGACACTTCTCACCTTTTTCTACTTTACACCCCAGCAGTTGAATCCATAATAAGTTAGTTGTGTTTAATTCCCATTCATTTCAGTGAAAATTACCGTATTTTTCACTCTATAACACGCACCAGACCATAACACGCACATAGTTTTTAGAGGAGGAAAACAAGAAAAAAAATATTCTAAACGAAACAGTGGATGTATTATTTTTGTGGTTCATGCTGTGGCCACAGACATGTGATCTGATAGTGAGTTTGGAGTAGCCCAATGCAAAAATCCTGAGGATCCATGTGGATCCATGCTTTGTAACCACGTTTTAAGTGGGGAGGGAAGGAAAAGCACTCAAGGGACAAGGAGCACGCATGGGGTGTGTGGAGAAGGATGCTGCTAATAATGCTATTTAGCGAGCTGAGTGGGGAGGAGAGAGGGACAGAGAGCCTGCTTGCTTTAAAGGAGCCAATCGGACAGCTCTCCTCTCCCACTTTGCTCCTTTAAAGCAAGCAGGCTCTCTGTCCCTCTCTCCTCCCCACTCAGCGGCTCTTCTCCCGCTTTGCTGTTTCAAAGCGAGCCACGGAGGAGGGAAGGAAGGGGAACCATGGATCCTCTGCTCACAACTGCAGCAGATCCCCCCGCCATCCGTAGGCATTCGCTCCATAACACGCACAGACATCTCCCCTTACTTTCTAGGAGGAAAAAAGTGAGTGTTATGGTGCAAAAAATACGGCAAGTTAATATCATGACTGCCATCCCTTTGATTTAATTGGGTTTAAGTTCAACTATTTTAGCCTGAATCCAACCCATTAATTTGAGTAAGTTTTTAAAAAAACAACCAAGTACACTATAATCCCTAGTGCCCATAAATCATTTTATCATCTCATTTCTTGGCATTTCAATAACACAGAAGTTCCACAACAACTTAATTATGCAATCAAATAAATCCACATAATTTGTACAAATAGTGGTCTGGAAATGAAATGACAGTGAGTAAGTATACCACAAACTCTCAAACAGTTTAGCTGAGCCATAATGACGGCTGAGATGCTATCTGAACATTAGGGATGAATGAATCTGTCAATTTCTATTTATTGCTGTTTGTCATGTTTCCAATCTTCATTTCAGTTCTTTACACGTCTACATCAGTTTTTTTTTCATTTTAAAAAATCCTCATGAAAATCAATCAGCATTTTTGTGTGAATTTCTCCTAATATACACATTTTTGTATGCATTTATGACCAATATTATTTTGTAAAGTGATTTCCTCTAATAGAATGCCTCTTAAGGTATATTAATTATGCATATATATATATATATATATATATATATATATATAGGCATTTTCATGCACACATTAACCTGGTATATGTATTTTTTGACACATTACTTGACTGGAGAACTGCATTGCAAAATTCAGAGAAGTATGAATTTCAAAAGCTAGCTGAGTTTCAGTTTACATACTGTTTTGAAAAGTACATAGGTTTGCTTTTAAACGGAATGAATTTTCTTCCCTATTCCTACTGAACACAGGCTGCCACCAAAACTGGATTCAGCGATAAAGTTGGAGCAAATTGTCAATTTCGTCGATAACTTTCAATGTTGCCTTTTCATCAAAGCCTTTTGATTCCTGATAAGCCACCCATAACTCCCAACTTTTCTGACTTAATTACAAAAAACAAAGATCATCTATCAAAGAATGGCATGAGAGAATATGGGACCATGTTTCAACAGCAAACTAACTCACTTTATTAGTTTCAGAGAGCAAAACCTAAGAGAAAATAACTTTAAGTAACGACGGATTAATTTCAGTGATCAATATAGGAGATACGGGCTGCTACCAAACATATATAGTGGGCTTACAGTGTTCTGATACACTTATGTTAGTTTGGGTCAATAGCTGCTGTGCTACACAGGAAATTTTGACTGGATGTATGCAAATTCATAGGAGTCACTGAACATTCTACCCTTCTGCGTATCTTTTATTTTCTAAAGTTTATGCAATTTGTGATATAAATGGAATCTATCTATCTATAGCTCTATTTAGAGGATTTTCTCAAAGGGGGAGGGAGACAAAAACCAAGAAGTGATATTTAGGACCCAAGATTAAACCTCAACCTGATTAAAACCCCAAGCAAAATTACCTTGGCTTCAGGTGTCCCAGTTTTGAGTATTTGATCGTCGGAGATGGGTACTCACCTTGACTGATTTTAATATTGGTGTGTGGGAAAGCCTGGATGGCGAGCACCACGCCAGAGAAAGTAGCGCAGAAATTCCACCTCGATATCATAGCTGGTCGAGAGCAAGTCTCCTCTACGAAGCTGCAAAGAACTGGCTGCTCCGTGTTTTTCCTCCCTTTGTAGTGCTACTGAAGTCACTGGAGCAGCTGCAAAGAGGCTTTGTAGACAACTCCCTCCCTTGTAAGGGCAAACTTTCAACAAGATTTGCACAGGATGCTGGCCGAACGCCTCACGGCCTAACCTCCCACACCACTGGCCACTCTTTCTCACTCCTCCAGATGACCTGATTATTGAGCATCATCTGCTCATGCAAAGCTTGTGCGGCGTTTGGACTATAAGTAGTCTTTATTTCACATCCGTCTCTGGGTAGTTCTGTGACAATGAGCCTGCATCAAATCACCCTCCATTTGCTTGTAAGGTCCTTATGCATCTTCCCATTAGTCATCCACGAGAAGTCCGATTATTTCTGTTGCGCAAGGGCAACAGAGCACCTCAAAGGTGCGGATTCTGTATGCGCTTGAACCCCTTCCTTAACACACTGCCACACAACAACCCAGAGTGTCCCAGACAAAACCAAGTTGAGGTTAAAATGGAATAACTTGCCCTCGTCACCCAGCAGTAGAAATGACCTAACAACCCCTTAAGATGATTGCTATGTGACTTAGAGGTAAATCCCAAAGGCGATTCGCAGTTCCAAAAAGCAATGTGCTGGATTTTACAACATAAAGCCACTTCAAGCTTTCTTTTAAAAGCTTTCCATCTTGGTGCTTTTAAAAAAAATACTTGCCAGGACTGTCAAAGGCGGAGGCAGCTCCAAGTCTCAGAACTGCTAGGTCTATGAAGGAACACAGCACAGTGAAAGATATGTGGCAATATACTACATTTTTAAAAAGACCAGTAAGGGGTGTTCCTACAAATCGCCCAATGCACTCAATTTAACATGTCAGGTGGTAGTTGGGGATGAATCCTGTCTATACTTCTCCCATGTTGATGCACACACTGAGAGATGGCATTTCTTCAAAGGTTCCCCCCCCCCGAGGAAATTTATGAGATTTCTTTTTCCTTTTCTCAGCCCCCAAGGTGTGTGTGTGTGTGTGTGTGTGTAGAGGGGATTGCTCTGCACAGTGTTTTCTCCACTACATTGGGTGGGGGCCGCCATTCCTCTCCCCCCTTCTGAACACACACACACACACACACACACACACACACACACTGTCATGGGGCAATGCGGAAACATTGAGGAGGAAACAAAATGGCAGCCAGGTGGCTGACAGAGTTGCTCCTACTACCCAAGAACCAGTGGGGTGTTAGTGGTTAGTACTGGACTAGGACCTGAGAGACCAGGGTTCAAATCCTCACTCAGCCATGAAACTTGGTGGGTGACCTTGGAGGTCAGTCGCTGCCTCTCAGCCTAACCTGCCTCACAGGGTTGTTGTGGTGCTAAACATACATTAGAACATCTTTCCTACTGAAACTTCGAACTGCGGCTGTGTCTAGTGGCAACTCATGTGACCCCACCCCACTCCCCAACTGCCAGTCCATATGGGCCCACTCAATCTGCAGAACTGGCAGTTATACAAGTGCCACATAATGTGTGTCTTCCACACTTGTGAGAAATCAATATTTTTGTGTGGCAGCATGTATTCTCTGAAACTCCCCTCCCCACTGATATTACACAGCCTCCCCTAAAAATGCCTCTGCTGTGATATTTTCGATGTCAGCTAAACCATTTTCAGGGGAGGCCGAGCCTATCCACACATATATTTTTGGTATCATTATTTTATTTGGCCATCTGTCAGGGATTCTTTAGCAGTGATTCTGGCATTGCAGGGGGGTTGGATTAGAGGACATCTGAGTTGCTCCAAACTCTAAAGTTCTATGCTTGTTGATTTTATCTATATTTAAAATTATAATGTAAGGTCCTGGAGTGGGTTACAAGTTCTTTATTCCAATATAGATACAAACACTGAACAAAACTGAAGTACTGTGTAACTTTATTATGTCTACTGTTTTTAAGGTTTGTTTTATTGCTATTTTTTAAATATTTTATAACATTTTATATAAACCACTTTTTTAAAAATTGTGTGGTATCTAAATAGTGAATAATTTCACACACACACACAAATACTAAAACTCCCTGAATGTAGAAAATTAGCACATCAGGGAGAAGGCTAAGTTAGAACACTTGTCCCTGACATTGCTAGTTTTCTATATACATGCATGACTGCATGGATTTGCTATATTTATTTATACCCTGAATATCGAAAACAAGCACATCAGGAAGTAGACCAGGCCAGGACCCTTCTTCTTGGCATGCTGGTCTTTTTTATTTGGGAAGTGAGTGATCAGTTGATTACCCCTGCTACTGCTCCCCTAATATAGAAAGCTAGCCTGTCAAGAAGACAGTCAGGTTAGGGCCCTTCTCCTTGATACACTAGCTTTCTCTGTGCAGGGATTTATTCATTCTCTCTTCTTTAAAAAAAAAGGGGGGTAAGCAGGAATGTTCTATCCCACACCTGCCACCTGAAGCATTGCAGCTCAGACATAGGTCGGCCATCTCAGTAAGAACAAGGCCACAGATGAACATGAAACAAAAGACTTTGGATTAAGATTGTTTTGGCTGGGAGGCGCTGTGGATTTTTCTATGGTTGATGGATCCCAGCATGAGTCTATTGCCAAGGACAAGAAGGAATTTACAGCTCCCCCAGGCCAGTAATCCTCAGGCTTCCAAGTGGAATGAAAAGGAGAAGAACAAGCTCATGCAATGCCACAGACCTTTAAACGCAGAAATGTTCTCCCCACTGCATGGGTGCGCAGATGCTGCGCGAGGACCGCCAAGCAGCGGCCAGAAAAAAACGTGAACGTGCTCCCATCCCTGCACCACCTCGTATACTCTCACAGTTCTGGTTTGGGTGAAGGAACACAGTCTCTCTGTAGCAAGCTTTGTCCCCAAACAGCCCATCTTTATAACAACATCCTTAGAAGACGTGTGTGATGCACAGGGGGCCAGTGGTTATTAAAAGGGGATTACAGGGGTGACTGAGACTGACAGGTGAATCAAGGCTCTTTGACTCTGCAACAAGTACAGGACCAAGACTGCCTCGTACCTTGAGGCCCTTTTTTAAACCTTAACCAGGGGCGGTTAACTACAAGATCGCCTCACCGCACATGTGCGCTCACTCGACCGCTTCAATCCACGGCAGGGAAAATAGGGACATTCCAGAATCAAATCAGAAGCCAGAACGGCTTTCGTAATTCCAGCACTGCCCCTGGAAAATCAGGGCACTTGGACAGTGTGCTATTGTGTCGCTTTGTTCCCAGTTCTTGGATTGCAAATATTGAATGAAGAGCAGGCTATAAATACTGGAAATAAATAATCAATAAAATTACCTTTGAGCAGCAGGTTCGTTTCTCCACATTCACACATCTCTACTCAGGCAAGCAGGCACATTCAATGGCACATTCCAGCTAGGCAAAAAAACTTGGGAGTGGATAGCAGGGCTAGGGAGCATTGTGGCCTGTCAAGACTTCCAAGAACCAAACACAGAGGCCCAGAAGGCTGCATTTGACACCCCCCAGGCCTAAAGTGCCCCACCCTCAGTGTAGGGATTGTCAATATGGTGGCCTCCTGGTGGTGTTGGGATTGCAATTCCTATCTTCCCTGATCATTGCATACCTTCCAATATTTTCTCTGATGAAAACAGGAACATCCTATTCAATAACAACAAACAACAACAGCAACTCTATTATTTATACCCCACCCATCTGACTGCGTTGCCCCAGCCACTCTGGGTGGCTTCCAACATATATAAAAATATAATAAAACATTAAATATAAAAACTTCCCTAGAAAGGGCTGCTTTCAAATGCTTCTAAAGGTCGCACGATTCCATGCCCTCCAACATTTGTCCAATGAAAATAGGGACCTCCTAAGGAAAACTGGGACATTCTGGGATCAAATCAGAAACCGGGATGGCTTCTGTAAATCCGGGGCTGTCCCTGGAAATAGGGACACTTGGAGGGTCTGTCATTGGCCACGTTGACGGAAGGACTCCAGTAATACTTGGATTTCCCATTTGCTTTCGCAGGGTAACCAAAATGCTTGTTTGCAAAGCTATTGTACTACCAACTTTACTGTATGCTTGTGAAACATGGACCACTTATAAACACCATCTCCAACTCCTCGAAAGATTCCATCAACGGTGTCTCTGAAAAATTTTACACATCACTTGGGAAGACAGGCGAACTAATATCAGTGTACTGGAAGAAGCAAAGATCACCAGTGTTGAAGCAATGATACTTCAACATCAGCTTTGTTGGACTGGTCATGTTGGGCGGATGCCTGATGATCGTCTTCCAAAGCAACTACTTTATTCCGAACTTAAAAATGGAAAGTGTAATGCTGGTGGTCAACACAAGAGGTTTAAAGACTGTCTCAAGGCAAATCTTTAAAAATGTAGTATGAACACTGACAACTTGGAAACACTGACCTGTGAGCACTCCAGTTGGAGACTAGCCTTTACCAAAGGTGTCATGGGCTTTGAAGACACTCAAACTCAGGATGCAAGGGAGAAACGTGCTAAGAGGAAGGCTTGGCAAATCTACACCGTGATCAACTCCCGCCCGGAAACCAATGTCCCCACTGTGGAAGGACGTGTGGATCCAGAATTGGCCTCCACAGTCACTTATGGACTCATTGTTAAAACCGTGTTTATGGAAGACAATCTTACTCGGCTACGAGTGATCGCCAAAGAAGAGGAAAAGAAGAAGAAGACGACTTCTGATACAGTACTGCTGATCTGCAAGTGTTTTTTAGTTAACATGATGATCTTTTTGTTTTATTTCTAAAAAATGTTTAGGAGTACTCTCATTTTGACTCAAGAAAATCACCATTTGATAGTTCAAATCAGGAAAAATAAATACAGTAAACAGACAAAGATTCACAAAATGTTTAGAAGTATGCGTATCCCTGCGTACCCACAGAAAAAAGCACTGGTTTTAGTTCTCTCTTTTAAATTCTTGAAATCTTTTGTAATCTACCTTAGGAGGGTTTGTCCCTAAAAGATGGCCCAGAAATATTTTAAATAAATAAATGTAATGGAGGGGAGGGGTCAGCCTGGATGATCCCTTCCAAAGCAATGATCCTGTATCTGTGTGGGTTGAATCTGTAAGAGGAAACCTGCCACATCAGTTTCCTTGTCAAGGTAACAGCCTTAGCCGCTCAGCCAGGTACACATCACCTGCCTCTTGAAAGAGTGAGTGCTGTTGCCATAGAGACAAATGTGGTCATCTGTCAGGGGGTTTGACTAGATGACCATTGGATCCCTTCCAACCCCACAATTCTATGATTCTATAATTCTGTAGCACAAATAACCACAATGCCCCAAGAAACTCACTGCTGAAGGGATGTTGTGCGGTCATCCAGAACACAGGTCATCATTCTTGAGATGAGTTGCTTAAAAAGAGCACCACTTCATTCTTATTTGACACAAATAAACAGATCTTTATTTTTTTCCATAAATATACCTCCTTAGACAGTATGTTTGGGGTTGGGGAGAATGTACAGAAGCATCTAACAAAATCGACAGAATTTGCTGACTTGTCACGTCCATCCACTGCTTTGGGAAACTATGGTTTTAAAATAAGGAGGAACCAAAACCCCTCCATCGGGCCCAAGATCCAACAGACACGAACATTTCTGTCAAAGTAAAGTCAGCCCGTGCCGGCTTTGATAATAGATGCTGGCACATCAGACATCTGTTGCATGAATACTGCAGCAAATGCTCAGATTGTTGTCTCCATGTGCCATGGTTCCATGCATATATTTTTTTTTTAAAAAAAGGTTTTGCTACTTATAAAAGTTAACAGTGATATACTAAGTTAATTTTCATACAGGAATATTACACCTTATAAGAACCAAATTTACATTCTTTTTGGGGTCCCAATACAGGTTCTCTTTGTAATTGTACAAGAGTGTTAAAAGGCCTGTGTATCAGACAAAAGGCCCATCTAGCCTAAATTCCCATTTCCCACAACGACCAATCAGATGCCTCTCGGAAATCCCACAGGAATCTCCTCTCCCACAGCGGATCCCAGCAAATGAGCTGTTCAAGTGTTCAATCTCACATACATTCAATTTGCTCAGGTCATCTATTCCAGGGGTGGGGAAACTTTTTCAGACCAGGGGCCACGTTTCCTTCTGAGTGACCTTCCAGGGGCCACATGACCAGTGGCGGAGAGAGGGCAAAGGCAAAGGAGAACAGAACAGTGGGCTAGTTTCTTCATACTCACACATACCTTTCTCTCATCTCCACCTAGGCACACAAGAAGCATTATCAGAGTTTGAGGACACGTCTCAGCCAGACAAAAACAGTATAGAAGACTGCAAAGCAGGGCAGGTGAGCACTGTGACTCAAGAGGGTGTGTGCCCTGTGGAGACGCCTGGAGGGGCCTCTCTGGCAGCCTGAGGTTATATAATAATAATAATAATAATAATTTATTATTTATACCCCACCCATCTGGCTGGGCTTCACCAGCCACTCTGTGCGGCTTCCAACAAAATATTAAAATACAGTAGTGCATCAAACATTAAAAGCTTCCCTAAACAGGGCTGCCTTCAGATGTCTTCTAAAAGTCTGGTAGTTGTTGTTCTCTTTGACATCTGGTGGGAGGGCGTTCCCCATCCCTGATCTCTACAGTATTACAGAAGGTTCAACCTACTTCCCTACACCTTTTCTGTATGTGGCAGGTAAATACACAGACATTTGCTGACTTAACACTCAAGACCAGTTCAACACACTGAAATACAAAGTGGGGGGGGGGGGTGGAGAGATCAACTTGACTATCACATGTAAATGCAACTCACACGGCACTAGGGCTTTTGTGAACAGTGCCACAAAAGGCTCCTAAAATGTGGGGGGTGGGGTGGGATTTGACACAAACAGTTCTCTGAAACCTTCAGATGCCTCCACTTTTAAGTTCAGCCATAGCCTTTAGAGGGACATGTGCCCCATTCTAACGATGTGCCGGGAGTGTGGTGGATCCATGTGCATAGAAGTCCCTACTACAGCTGTTTTGAGTGAGGCAAAGCACAAAGTGGAACCTGCCTCCTTCCAGAAGCTGATTGGGCCAGTGGCTGAACCTGATTTCAACACCCTCCACTGTCCTGGAGGATAGCAGGTAGACTACAGGGTGCAACTCCTTGCACCCTCAGCACCCACCTCACTCTGCTGGGTGGTTGGCTCCTCCGTGCCTCCACCGCTTCCAAGGGAAAGGACAACTCCACACGCACTTTGCACTCATGGAACCTGCACCGTGGAAACAAATTGGGCAGCTCACACATCCCAGACCATTGCACACTTCTGGAACTAGCACTGCAACTAGGCTGCCACCCACCTTCAACGCAGGAGTCTTCAGCCTTTTCAGACCCAGGACCCACTCTTAAGTCAAACATGCACACACCCCAATTCTGGTAGTAGTGCTACCATTTCAACCCAACCAGGTGATGGGTTCCAACCAATCGGTTTTAAGGGGCCTGCTCAAGGGTGATCCAGCTGTGGACTGCAGCTTTCATAACAGTACACCAGCGGGTTCTTGAATGATGCAACATTTTACAAAATGCTAGCATGTGTGATTGAGCAGGAAAGAGACGACTGCCTCTGTTATGTACTGAGTTGAATAGGATCCAAACTGCAGCAGTCTGATTGGTCCTAGAACAATAGGATCCAAAAGGCAGCAGTCTGATTGGTCCTAGAACAATAGGATTCAGAATGCAACAGTCTGATTGGTCCTAGAACAATGCAGCAGTATGATTGGTTGGCAGGAACCACCCAATCATGCTCCAGATAGAAGTGAATCCACAACTTGATTGGCTTACAGTAGAATTCCGGAATTAGCCAATCATGTGCAGCCCATTGTGTAAATAATGTATATAAAGCAGATACTTTGAGGGGACATTCATTCATTCATTCCTCCTCACCACTATGAGCTGAATAAAGAGCATGAAATCACTTTGCGACTCTAAGTATATTTCAGCCTCCATCCCATTCTGCCCAAGGGCACAGCTCCAGACACAGAAGCACACGTTATATCTGATTTGGTTAAGCTAGTACAGTGACAAAGGAAGGACTGGGTTTAGACGTGTTTACACCATACACTCTACCGCTAAAACAACATCCTAGTAATCTACCACGCATTCACCACGGATAACACACAGGATCTGATACCTTCCGATACAATAGCTCACACGAGATGTAGAGTATGGCATAGTGGAGAGGAAACCATGAAGCTTTTCCGCAGCTAACCAGTCTGCTATCTGCACTGCACTATGACATAGCAGGCAACAAAGGATTTCTGAAAAGGTATTAGCAGACAACCCTTTGAGCAGCTTCCACTGTCCTACACAACAGCATCACCTTCTGATGTGGATGTAGTGGTTGATATGTGATCCTGAGTAAAACACTCAATGGGGTGGATGAAATAATAGGTAGCACGGAGGCTAATGCAACCATTTTTTTCGTTGCCAGTGGCCATTAAGAGTTGCTGTGGATTCCATAGTGATTATGTGCAAGTGTGTGTGAGTTTGTGTGTGTGTATGACTTGTCTTGTATAGATCTGCTCAGTGGCTTGCTAGCAGCATTGGCGTCCTCACGTCACCTCCAGGGAAGCCGGGGAGACGCGGTCGCATTCAGCGCGCGACCGGAGAGTGTGCCACTGCTCCACAGCTGTGCGGTGGGAGTTCAGCATCCGCCGCCAGTGCTTGGATTCCGAAGAGCCTGTGGAGTACTGGCCAATCACAATCCGCCCAATGAAGTCGTTGCTGCTCTTCATGTTGTGGCCAAAGACTGAAGATAACAAAGAGAGAGGCAGGGAGAAAGAAAGATGGGGTGGGGGTGAGGGAGTAAAGACTGAAAAAGCAGCTGCAACGCCAATCCTAACTCTCAGATCTCTCCTTGACTGGAACAATTATCTAGAGAGCTCTCTAGCAAGCATAACTGTGACTGAATCCCACCCAAAAGCACTCAGAGAAAGCAGTGACTTCCGATTGCAGTGGACGGAACTGGCAGAGCTGCAGAAATCATGCCAGAAATTGTCTTCCTTCTTTCCTGTCAATAGATTTGTACCAGGATAAGTCTAGCAGCAATGAAAGAGAAAGGGAACACTGCTGAACAATTATCTACCTACAGAAGTGGTACCTGCAACAAAATGATGCAGAGTGGAGTGTTTCTGACCAAAATGCCAGCCAGACAGCCATGTCCTTTTCCTTTCCATTCCATTCACCACCCTGCCCCCATTTCCCTTCCCCAACAACCAACATGCCGTATCCACTGACCACTGTCTTCATTGAGCTGCATTTAGTTCCAACTCCATTCCTCGCCATGGGATTATTATTATGTTCTTCTTCAGAATATTTGCACTTACGCAAACCTTGTGTGTAATCTGTATTGTTTTGGTAATGAAAATGCTTTTAAAAATAAATTATCAACTAGAAGCATGGGTGTGTGGTTTTATAGTGAGGTTTTAATTCTGTTGTGTGCTGGTTTCAGTTTCACAACAGTTCTTGCCCTTTTACAGGTTTGTTCATTTTGGGTTTTTCAGTTGTGACTTTGTTGTTTTATTATTTGAACTGCTGATCCGCTCAAATAGTTTTGACTGAAGATAGAACTGAGACTGCAACACAAAGAGCGTTGGAATTTTGGGTGCAACTCAGCTTGCAAATGAGGTGTTTTGCAGGGGTTAAAACAGACATTGTTAGGGACCTTCAGATTCCCAGACTATCCCTGTATCTTTAGCCTATCAGCTTGCTTCTCTATCTTTTTGATGGTAGACTGAACAACTTTTTCTTAGCTACAAGCATATGAGACCAGCCTGAGCAAAACTTAGTTGGAGACAACCCTTTTTTCCCCATTTAGATTAGTCACTGGGTGAAATCCAAAATAGACTTAACTTAGTGGTGTTCATTCATTTCAATGAGCCTACTCTGAGTAGGTCTAGCATTGAATTCCACTCCCTATTTCCAAGTTTGCATCTACACGTATAAATAAACATGGGCCAAATTTTATGAGAATCTGTGCCCTCTCTTCTTTCTGGGTGATGCATATCCTATACTGTACAGTATATTATTGTTTCAGAGATAAGTGGCCATTCTATGGCTCACCTTCCCTACTCTCTTTCTGGGCTACAGAGACTGAGCAACCAGGAGCACTGCTGCCACCTGCTGGTTCACTTCCCCTCCCCTTGGTAAGGAAGGAGAAGGTTCAGCAGCTCCAGCAGCCACAAGGAAGGCAACCAAGATGATAAAGATGGAAACCAAGCCTTATGACAATTGGTTGAGGGAGTTGGGCATGCTTTAGCCTGGAGGTGATATGATAGCCATCCTCATATATCTGAAGAGCTGTGACATGGAATATGATGATGATAGTGGTGGTGATGGTGATGATGATGATGAAATTTGTATACCACCCTTCATCCATAGATCTCAGGGCGCTTCACCACAGGCAATACAACAGGTTCACAACAGGTTAATACAAGAAAAAAGCACAAAACACATAATAAAAACAAGAACAAACAAAAAAAAACCCACACAAACCAATGACCCCTTTCTCCCCTTCCCACAAACACATTTAAAAGGGCATCGGATGTTAATCAACCAAAGGCCTGGTTGAAGAACGTTTTCGCCTGGCGCCTAAAGGTGCATAATGAAGGTGCCAGCTGAACCTCCTTGGGGAGAGCATTCCACAAAACAAGGAGCCACTGCAGAAAAGGCTTGTTCTCGTGTTGCCACTCTCTGGACCTCTTGTAGGGAAGGCACACAAAGAAGGGCCTCAGATGATGAGCAAGCTTGCTTTCTGCTGCTCCAGAGGACTGGACCAATGGGTTCAAATTACAAGAAAAGAGATTCCAGCTAGACATTAGGAAGAACTTTCTGATGTTAAGAGCTGTTTGACGGTGGAGTGGATGGTAGGTTTTTAATCAGGGGTTTTGAAGCAGAGTTTGGATGGCCATCCGTCAGGGGTTATTTGGCTGTGATTCCTGCTCTGTAGGGGGTAGGGCGAGACAGCCCCTGGGGTTCCCTTCCAACTCTACAGTTCTATGATTCTAAGTGCTCCCCCTGCTCCAGTCTAATCCTACACAAACTTATTTGCACACAAACATCCTAACACATGTTCCCCCAAAGCTTTCCATTTCATGTAGATTGTTTTCCTGCTACATATTTCAAAAGCCTTTCAATAATTAAACTGTTCGCCTGCAACTGCTCTGCAAACCCAGCCTGCCAATAAAGACAACAAACCATTGCTGGTCTTGTGGCCTCTGTAACAGTGAATAAAAGCATAGCTGCGAGGCCTGAACACATAACTGGGGAACAAACAAAAGCACAATCTACAATGTGTACTTATTCCATAGCCTCAGAAGCCTATTCACTCAGGCATCAGCTAGGATCAGTCTTTGTCTTTCCACTCCCAGAGGCAATAGTAATAGTAATATCAATAACAGTAGTAGTCATCATAATAGCAGCCTAGGAAGTTGTCTTATACAGCACCAGACCATTGGTCCATCTAACGTTGTGTTTTCCCCCCAGCCCTACTCAAGCCTGGCCCTAAGAAACTAAATTATTTCAGATCACCATTCACATTTAGATTGTGAATGGAATTCCTTACTTAAGCCAACACTGAGCAAACATCTAGGGGCTGCATCCCTACACACCTCTGTAGAGGAGAAATATCTCCTCGAAGGTGTGGAGAAAGCAGGGCTCACTGAACATGCCAATTAGCTGACTGGCACTGCCAGCGAGTCCCGCTTGCAAAGGGAGAATCAGAAGCTAACATTCAGCTTGCAGCGACAACCTTAACTGATGTCAGGTGCTGGGGGGGGGGCAAATGGTTGTGGGTTGAGGGGAAATTGCCTTGCATGCCAAACAGGAACCTACAGACTGGAGGTTCCCAATCCCTGGTTTAACACATCCTTTCACAGGCCCAGACTGAAGAGCCAAGCCCAAGGAAGTTCTTATTTAAGGCCAGCAAAGCTTCTACTGGCTCCCCAAGTCGCCTGATTCCTGATGGCCCAACTAACTTCAGTTTGCAGTCCTGCTGGCAGGGACGCTGTAGAGCAACAAGGCTCAGGCCAGGTAGTCCTTCCACCTGTAATGTGTCCCAGTCTAGTGGAATAAAACACTCAATTCAAGCCTGGTAGGTAACACACCCACAGGAGGTCAGGTGTGACAAGGATCTGGGGAAAGGGAAGAGGACAACCATGAACAGATATAGAATTGTAGATCTGGAAGGGATTCCCAAGGGTCATCTTGTCCAACCCTGTGCTATAGGAATCACAGCTAAAGAATCCCTGGCAGATGCCGACCCAACCTGTTTAAAAACCTCCAAGGACCCTTTCTAGGTAGTCCATTGCACTTTTGAACAGCTTTCACTATCAGAAAGTTCCTCCTAATGTTGGCATCTCCTTTCTTGTCATTTGAATCCACTGGTTTGGTTCCCACACTCCAGAGCAGCAGAAAACAAGCTTGCTCCATCTTCCATGTGACAGATATTTAAAGTTGGCTATCAAATCTTCTGTCAGTCTTCTCGTCTAGATCCTACATACCCAACAATCGTTCTTCACAAGGCTTGGTTTCCAGACCCTCTGTCATCTTACTTGCCCTCCCCTTCAGATGTTCCAGCTTGTCAAGTCTGTGGAAGCCTGGGGATGGATTTACCAAAAGACAGCCTGCGAACCTGCCCAGGGCCTGAAAGCTTTCTTGGTGGGAACTGAAATGCTCCACACGCCCTCCTCCACAACCCAAAGCTGTGCAAAAACACTAATCATAATAATAACACAGGGGAAACAATTCTTCTTAATAAAGGCAACTGACTCCAGACAGCTGGTAATGTTTATATATTGTGGGTGCGAGAGCGGGAGGAGGAGAATGTGGCTTAGGTGACTGTCTTTTTCTGTTTCAGAATAAGGCCCTCAATGGATTACAGGAACAATTCCTTCCTCCCACACCTGATCTAGTGCGTTCAAAACTATGCATGCTGCCTTTTCCGCAGAGGAAAATTTCTGTACATCATGCTTGCGATTTAAATTGCTGATGAGCATCGCTTTCATTCGGAAATGTTTGGAAACAAGCTAATGGGTTCTCATTTCAGCGTCTCGTCTCAACAGCAACATCTGTTTCTACTAGGGTGGGTGTGCACAGAGGATAAAATCCCTTCAGATCTCAATTGGGTGCTTCTGAGAGGGGGCTGCTTTTTGTGTGAGGGGTTTCGTTATGGTCCACTTCAAAAGAGAGGCGTTTCATTTGAGACCTGAGACAGAACCTTGCTTTCATTTTCTGAAGTTCTGGGCATCGTGGGGCAAGATCAGGGATGTGCTGATTGCCAGATGTTGAGGAGGAAGACAACTCTCAGCAGACTGAGAGGAGATTTTGGAAGCTGAAGAGGCTTCCGTCACACCCTGACCCAACTGTGGGTATCATTCAAACCACAAGACGCATGTTTATTCTTTAAAACCATTTTGTTCCTCACTTGTACATAAATGAAGATTTAGGCTGCCAACCCAACCCTACCCACCTGGGGTAAGTCCTACTGGAGTCAGTAAGATTTACTTCTGAGTAGATATAGTAAGGATTGCACTGTTAATAGGGAGAATTCCAACAACAACAGAGGAGAAGGAGGAACTCTGCAAACAATATGTAATTACTCTCTCCCCCCATGGTTTTGATGTTTCCTTTAAGTTACGTATATAGCTACACACCTGATTTAAATAGTAATGCATCTTAATTAGTGGACAGTAAGATGAATGACATAGTAGTTGATGGAAACAAAGCTGCAGCAGAATGGAGACAGTGCTGATTGTGACCAACACAGGTTGGTCACAACAGAAATCTCTATCTTCTTACAACCCTAGCTGTTAGTTGATTAATTGACGGAAAGTCACATGAATTCATCAGCCAAAATTATTCAACTGTGTGGCAGGCCTACAAACCATATTTGAAAGAGATACGTGAACATACCTGTGAAGACTAAACTGGCACTTTCAAGTTCTTCTTGGGGCACTTTGAAACTGAAGGACTCGTTGTAGAAGGGGTCAATGGTAGCCCTCTTGCAAGAAGTCTTCTTTGTTTTCGCCAGTTTTAAACCATGAACAAGTTGGATCTTCACAAAGGGATCTGAACAGAAAACAAGCACAGCTTGATCTTCCAGAGAGGATTTTGTTCATCGGAAAATCATTATTTCCTGTCACTGCCCAGTTCACGCATTAAGTTGGCCCAAGTGAACTCCTTGCCCCAATGCAGCCTGGACTCTGACCCAGACAAGGAAGGGAAAGCCCATTAAATTGGATTCGGAGAGAAATAGGCGCCAGATACAAATCCAGGCCCTGACATCTTGACCAGCTTTGAGCCTGGACTCAAGCCGATAAGCAAGGAAAGCCCAACCCTATTATTGCACAGAGTGACATAGTTTGCCTCAGGTGGCAGAGTCTGGAGGGAAGGGAGTGGTAGCAAAGTCCTGTATTTGTAAGTTTCTAATGTCTGATGTTTTATTATGTTTTTATATGTGTTGGAAGCTGCCCAGAGTGGCTGGAGAAACCCAGCCAGATGGGTGGGGTATTATTATTAATTATTATTATTATTATTATTATTATTATTATTATTATTATTATGTTGGTGCTCTGTAGACCATGCACTGCTTGCCCTGCACCCGCTAAGCTGGGAATCAGAGGTGGGGAGTGTTGTTGAACCCCGGTCCTGTTTACCGGCTCCCCGTAGGTAATCTGGTTGGCCAGTGTGAAAAGAAGATGCTAGAGCAGACAGGCCTTTAAGAGGATTCTTGTATTTTATAGACAATTTTCATGTATTTTATACTTATTACTGGGGAGCATTTTAGGGTTTTTTAATTCTGGTCATTACACTTTTTACTGTTTGCTTTCTGAAAGAGTGACTAATAAATATAATTATTAATAATAACAATGCTCAGAAGCAGTGGTGAGTCTTCGGCCTCCCTCTTTCGGCTGTAACCTTCTTTCCCTGCTCGCTCCTATGAAGATTATATCTGCTGAAAAGAACCTGCTCTCTCTCAAAAAGAACAGCGTAGCTGACCTTCCTTCACCAAGGCCAGCCTTCCGTTGTTCGCAATTGAAAGTAAACAGGGTACATTTTGACTTCTGCTTCTGAGGAACAAAAATGACTCCTCTGGTGATTCCAAGAATGGTTGGGAAAGGGCAGCTTCTAAACGCCACTTGCCTGCTGATTTTCTCCATACTGAAAGTAAAACACACACACGCACAAAATCTCCTCAGGTCTCCCACTTATACAGTATGCAGTCTGGAAGAGGATTGATGGAAGGGGGGGGGGAGCTTAAATATAGATCCATGTGCATTTGCTGGGAAGACTTCAGGCTTTGGGGATCTATTTTGCTTTCTACTGGAACCCCGAAATCCACAGCTGGAGCCAGGTGCATTAAAAATTGGGGTGGAGGTCACACATTAAGAATTAAGAATCCGGGAGCTCTGAGCATATGCTCAGTCCGGGATTATGAGTTGTGAGAATTGAGCTCACAATCCTTTCACACAGCAATCCACTGCCAATTCTCTCTCCTGCCCCTTCCAGATTTCTCCTGCCCCTTCCAGCAGCTAGGTTGTTGCCATGGTGATACAAGGGCTGAAGGCCATACTGGGGTGGGGTGGGGTTGTGGGGTGAGCTCTGCATGTTGAAGAGGTGGAGGCTGACCGGTAGCTCTGTGCTGAGGACCCCTTGAAAGTGCCCTCTTGCACTATCCCCCAACAAAGCCAGCTGGATTTGTGCCTTTATGGCAGGCACCACCTCACCCACCACAAAGCGGAAATGTGCCCTCCTGAGGCCCAGTACACGAGGCAAGAGGCACAGCTGTTTGGACCTCTCTATTTTCAGCTGGGCATAGTTAGAACTGTTTTTATTGTTTTCCAGTTCATGGTTATTTTTAGGCACCCCTTAGGTAAATTGCAGATGCCGTCTTTTAAAAAAATCAATACATTTCCCACCATTATTCTGTAGAAACACTGGCATTTGGATGTGCCGGTGGCATTTCTCAAATCGTAGATGTCTGGTCTGAAAAGGTCATAGAGGTAAAGTTCTTCAAAGACTGTGGAAGTCAAAACCTTCTCAGAAGCCTCCTCTGATTCTGAATGCTCCGCCCCGCCCCTCTCAGTACAAGTGGAGGCTGGATGCAGCAGTGAGGAACAGACATTCTCTGCACGTGCTCAGAGACACACTACTCCTTTGTCGATTTGCATATCCTGGCACTGAAAATTTCCGCGGGGCGGGGGCTTGGTTCATATTAGGACTTTAGGGCTGGGATTTTTCAGAGCTGCTTTGGGGAATGATAATATCCTGTTCCCTGTTGGAAACATCCACATCTTTCAGAAATCTTATACATCTCAGCAGTACCAGAGCACCTCCGATTAAGTGCAGCAGTCATTATTGGAAAAGCGCCAGTCCGTACCTGAACCTTGGCTCATATCTGTTTGAAGCAGCTGTTTTGCTCTAATGATGTCTACATTCAGTCTTCCTGCACTGGGAAGGTAGTTTAACGACAGCAGGAGCTCTCCCAGTTCAACTTCATTCTGCAACAGATGTGCCAAAGAAGGAATCAAACAGGACAACAGGTGGGGCGTTTGAAACAAAGGGCATTACTAGCCATGTCCAAGGATCACAAATGTCCTTACAGCAGGTGTGGGAAACCTCTGGACTAAGGGTCAAACGCTGGCTCTCCAAGCCCCTCTATCTGGGCAAGGACCTCTGCTGATGCGGGGAAGCACAGTGCACCCTCCGCTGCCATGGAGAGGCATGGCAAAGCCCTCTGCTGCTGCAGGGAGGTATGGCTGGACCCTCTGCCGCCATGGGGAGGCCCAGTAAGGCCCTCCACCACCACAGATATATATCGTGATATATCGAGATATTGTGATATTTAGCTGGTGATATATCACAGTGTTGAAAATCAGATATCGCCCAGCCCTAGCCTGGGCCACTTCCAGCATTTGAGGCCCCTAGCCATAATCAAAATTAAAAATGACAACTCACAAGAAACAAATTAACCTTCCTCCCCCCACAACCCAAACATGAGTGGTTTATTTACATAATCGGCTGATCTGAGAGGATATTGTCTAGGTCTAATTTTGTGCTGCCAGAAAATATATTTTTATTAATATTTGTGAATGTTTAAACTCTTCGGCATGACAAAAACTATGTCAGTGAACAGAAGAAAATGATGTATTTTCCAAATCACAAATCTTATTTCCTTAGATTTGCAGCTCTAAGCTGAGAGTGTTGTGTTATGGTCCAATGCTCATAAAAACATGTTATGAAACTTATCAAAGGCTAAAACATTAACAAGTGTCTAAATCTGAGGAGCCACCCCCACCCCCCGTGCTTGAGATCCAGCCCGAACAGCCCCCCTGTCCTCCACACACCGTGATTGACCCTGAGCACCACAGAGCATAAGAGATGGAATCACCCAGCCAGGACCTAAGCATGGTGCACGACCACCAGTATATAAAACAGTCAGTAAGACACACAGCTATATCCCTCTGGCCCCACATGTCAGACAATAAGAATTCAAAAGTAGAAACCTCGGATGACAGAAAACCATGGAGGAAGAGCGTTTTGCACAAATAACCATAATAAAGCACTACAATAATCAAACAAGCACTTAGATCTTATTATTAACAGCAACTTAACATTTGTACAGCATTTCCAAGTGTTCAGAACACTTCCCTTGCATTATCAAGTTGCAGCCTTGTAAAGGAAGACGATATTATGATCTCCGAAATTGCAGATGGGGTGGTAAGACTGAGATTGAGAAAGGGTAGCTGGCCTAAGGCTACCTAAGGAGTTTATGACAAAGGCAAAATTTGAATCAAGCCCTGTCTGAATTGTAGCTCACTCTCTTAGCCGTTTCACGACACCAACTGTCATTATAAGATGACAGTTTGTGGCTACCCTCCCCCCCAATACCCCCCTAAAGAGCCAAGTCTTCACCACATACCCTAGGGTTGGGGAACCTCTGGTCTTGGGGTACAATGCGGCCTTCTAAACCTCTCCATCTGGCCCTTGGGAGTCAAGCCAAGCCACACCTCCTCCCTGGGCCAAATGTCTTACCAGTCTTGCTCTGCACTATAATAATAAAGTGGTACCTCCGTTTACGAACTTAATCCATTCTGGAAGTCCGTTCTTAAACCGAAACCGTTCTTAAACCGAGGCACGCTTTCTCTAATGAGGCCTCCTGTCACCGGTGCCCTTCCACCGTTCAAATTCCATTCTTAGACCGAGGTAAAGTTCTCAAACCGGGACACTATTTCCAGTTTTGCGGAGTTCTTGAACCGAATCGTTCGTAAACAGGACTGTTCTTAAACCGAGGTACCACTGTATAGTGATGGAGCCTGTCAGGCTTCCCTAGGGAGACCGTTCAAGAGCTTCAAGGCCACAACCAAAATATATCTCTGTTCCTTGTACCATTAAACCACTGCCAGTGTTAAATCACAATCAGAAGGAGGGAGGAAATATACCCAACCAACGCCACCAAGAACAGTAATAACAGTCAACATGCTGTGTTTTGTTCTGAAACTTACTTGAGAGCTGGGGACCAGAGCTTTCCACCAATGTCCTCCCTTCACAAGGTCCACATCACTCAAAGGCATCGACACTTTACCAATGACACAGTGGCGTGAAAATTTGTCAAAATCCACTGTGGTTAACAGCAGGGTCCGCCTTTCGGCTTCTAAAAACGGGATGTCAAATGTGTACCTCTCCTCAAAGACCGGGCTTTGGGTTTTGCGCTTCACTCCAGTCTGCTTGGAGTTTTTCTGGTCCGGCAAGAGGCAAATCTTCACGTAAGGATTCGAGTGGGCCATATCCTGCCTAGTGCCATCGTAGGAAATTGGGGGAGGCAGATCCCTCGCCTCAATCACCCTGACAATAAGATAATTGTGCAAGAGGTCGTATTGCGTGCTAAAATGAAGCATGCCCAGCTGATACTTGGCCAAGACTTCTTCGTCCGTCAAGGAGTCCACGTCTTCACTGTTAGAGTCAAGGGAATATAGTCTTGGCTCAAACTTCCTAAAATAGTCATCTGGAGTATAGGTTTTCCTCAGGATGGACGGTTGAACTATTTCCTTTTTGGATCCTAAAATCCCAAACTCAATAGGTTTTATGTCAATAAGCGGAGAACTTGGACGCCTCAACTCAAGACCTGCATAACAAAGAGCAAATGGTGGGACAAGGCACTAATTCACACTGACTGCAGAGATATAACGTGTTTTTCACTCTATAAGACACACTCAGACCACAACAACATCATGATGGGTTGTGCTGATTGTGTTTTACCCGCCCCCAGCCCCAATGCGCCTTCCAGACACTCCCCGCTCCCCCACAGGCCACATGTACAGCCACTTTGAGTACAAGCCCTAAATAAATGCTGATATTTGTGTAGTGCTTCTCCACATAAAGGGGACCCATCTGCGTTGCCTCCTCACCTGGAAGCCTCTAATATACCTACATCGCACACAGGGACCCCTTTTAAGACACCCAATGAACAGAGTGGAGGGCAGCCCTGGGGGGCAGCCCCATTCCTCACGGTCTGAGGAGGTATCTCTCTATCTCTCTCTCTCTCTCTCTCTCTCTCTCTCTCTCACACACACACACACACACACACGTGTCACCAAAATGCCAAAAAGGTGGTTCGTGGCAAACCTACTTGAAATTCGTCTTGTGAGGCTGTAAGTGGATCGGGATGTATCCGAAGACGACCGCCTTCTGTCCAGCGAAACGTCCTGAGGGGTTGGAGGGGGCTCGCTCGTTGTAGTGTTGTCAGAGTCGCCATCCCTGTCGTCGCTTCGATTGCTCACCCTGTCGAAATGAAATATCTTGAACTCTCTTCCAGGATGAGCATTGCATTTCTTCCCTCAATTGAATTAACCTATGAACGTGGTGTTTCAGAACTTCATTGCTATACTCTCTTATTATTTGCACCACAAGCCTGTATGGAGAGCCCTGTTTCTTAGTTTATTACTGCAAATCATTTAATTGTGCACATTCATCACCATCATCAATAACATATCATGCCTCTGCCTTGCCCCCACCCCACGAAAAATCAGATCCATTTTGTCCTGTTTATGGGCACATTTTTAAAAAAGGAAAGGGCATTAAAAAATCCCCCCCACTTTTACAAACAAAATGGTACTTATGAGGCACAAAAGACGTGGCCCAAGGGCTACCTCTTTCTTATTTTTTAACTCCTTAAAGATTCTAAGCTACTAATACATATTTATATCCTGGCTTGTTCTGAAGCACAGCTTCCTAATTCAAATGAATTTATAATTAATGGAAGGATTTTTCTGTTTTGCAATTGTCCAATTTCTGAGAAATTGTTGGAAGAGTGTAAAAATGGCAACACAATCACACTCAATGCCTCTGAAATTAGACAATAATATATTTTCATTCCTCTCTGCCCCCCATTCTATTTCTCTACTACAGGGGTAGGGGAACCTACAGCCCACAGGCCAATCCTGGCCCACCAGATGCCCAAGTTGGCCCATGATGCCATTCCTCCCAAACCATGCCCCCTGTGCATCAGCTGACATCAGGGGGACATTAATTAATGGGCAGGAAGCTACGCTGCAGAGTACTGCTTCACCAACATGCTCACCACAGGGAAGTGGTAGTGAAACAGACCCCTGCAGCCAGCAGGATCCTGGGGGAAATGTGCTAGTGAAGCAGACCTTTAGCTCCCTCCGCCAGTCAACCTGGACATGTGGGTGGGACCTTGATGACACCATGGCACCAGATTATTGACATGTCCACTTCTAAATCCTGGCTCCTTTCAGAAGAGCTCCCAGTTTTTCTTTAATGTGGGCCACCAAAAAAGAAGAACCAAGCTGCAATTTCAGTTTAATCTCACCAAGTATTATTCTTTTAATCATTTTGAACACCCGTGTCACACATTTTGTAATTTGCAAAGCTGAAGAGCACCTACCGCTCTTTGCTACAATTTATCTTTTCCCAACAAAGCAGGAAAGCAAATATTAGAGAGGAAATGACAGGAAGGTGTTGCTGCCATGTGTGCTAAGTCAACATAATTAGATTAGTTGTAGCAAGACAGCCAAGTTGCCAGCTCTGTATGGTACAGTAAGAACATCATTATTCTCCGTCTTGAATGTTGGAGATGAAATTATTTCTAGAGTTCTGTTCCAACTCTGAGTCCCCATGCATTAATAGACTGGTAAAACAATGAAGCCTTGCTAGCTGAGAGCACAAGTTACCTTGCTCGCTAAAGGTTTTGGAAAATAAATAGCTTTTGTAGACAAACAAAGAAGGTTGGGTTGTCACTACACGGGGGCCAGGAACCTTTTTCACCTGAAGGGGCACAAACCAGAGGGGAGCGGTGCCAGTAAAAGAAATGGAGACAGTATTGACTCTTGTCTTTGTTTAGCAGGTTACAGTCCAGTCATGGTTTTTATATGTCAGGGTTTTTATACTCTATCTCCTGTTTCTACCCTAAAGTTCACCTGTCTCACCTCCAATGACACCAGCAGCGGGAAAGGTGTAGGTGCACTGATTTTAACCAAATTTCACATAACGGTTCCTGAGGAACAAGGAGTAGGTTTGGATCTATGTTTGGACACAACTGGAAGCCATTTTGAATCAAGATGGTGGACTGAACTTTTCAAAACTGCACTGATTTGGGGGGGGTTCTTATAATTCCTGAGCAACACTAGGTATGAGACTCTTACCGTGGTATACATAAGAAATTTAGTAAGAGAATACAAATATAAAATTCATCTGAAGGATGGAAGTGGGTAGGAATAACCAGAACACCACGGGATATCCAACACTTCACACACGTTAATGGAGGTGACCTCTACTTGACTCAAAAGAGGCATCTCCCCAAAGACAAGGCAGGGATGGGCTAATCTGTAAATTTTAATTTCTCTCAGTTCTTCATTTTTCCAATCTTAAATTCAGTTTTCCACATCAGTTTGCAATTTACTCTTGTTAAGCCCTTATGAAAACTCATCAACAATTTAGTGCAAATTAGTCCTAATATACACATTTTTGCAAAGCAGCTTTCCCTAATGATAATGCATTTTTCTATGTTGTTTTCATTAATACACACATTTCTATGCAAACTTGCCCTCAGCAGATGCATTTTCATACAGATTACTTGGCTGGAGAACCACATTGCAAAATTCAGAGAGAATTTCAAAGGATGACTGTGTTCTGGTTTGCGTATTGTTATGGGAAATCCGAATTAGGTAGCTCACCTTTAAACGTGAATTGAATCGAATTTCTCTCACAACCTTAACACAGGGCCAAACGACAGCTTTGCATTTAACATGCATATTGTTGTTTTTCTTTTTGGAAAAAATGCAAATTGTCGATGCCTGTTAGAAACAAGCAACCAATCCAGATGGGAAGGGATCTTTGTAAAAAACCGAAGTGAAAGGGGAACAAGCGGGATCCTAAAAGCAGAATCCAGACTTACAACCAGGAAGGCGTCTGTGCTGGAAAAGGCCCCAAGATTTCTACTTCGTCATCGCTCGACTGGCAACAGCTGCAGTCATAACACTTCTGGCAACAGTTCCGGCAAGTCCATCTGCACAGCAAGAGATCCGAGATTCTAGACAACAGGCCCTGAGGCCGTTGGAAACCAGATAGCAAAAATTACAACCAGTTGGTGGCTGGCAAGCATAAACACTCAGTTGTAATTGAGGTGCAGGGCTTGGATTTCAGCTGGGTGTGCCTGTGTGTTGTTTCTGCTGCTTTTCTTTCCTGCAGCGGACCTGGAATTAATGCCTTCCTATGTAAATGTCTGTAGGGAGGAGCCTTTTCCACATATAAACTCCCTTTTGAAGACCTTCTTTAATTTGGGGGGTGGGGCAGCTCAGTGGCAGAGCAGAAGGTCCCGGGTCCAATCCCTGGCATCTACAGGTAGGGCTGGCAGAGACCTCTGCCAGTAATCCTGGAGAGCTGCTGCCAGCCAGTGTAGACACTACTGAACTAGGTGGACCAACAGTCTGTATAAGGCAGCTTCCTATGTTTACTCCATTGATGTGAAAGAAGTGCAAGTTACTTATCTAAGGGTTTTTTTTCCAACCAACCACCTTTGGCTTTTCCAACCAACCACTGAAATCAATAATTATAAGTTAATTTCCTGTCCATTCATTTCAATTGAAATACTCTGATTAGGGTAATACTAGACACAGCCCACAGCCCCAACTTAAGATATAAACAAGAATAGTGTGACCATGTGTCCTATTTTGCAGAGGATATTCCTCTATTTTTAAGGGCTGTCAAAAGGCAGTGTTCTATTTGTAGCCATTTCTATTTGGTTGAAAGGAATGGGGGTCCATGCATATTTTTTTGAGTGTCATTGTTCAATACATTCCACAAATACTATAAAAGGAAAAAGCAAAGCCATGCAACATATGCTATCAAATCCATAAGCGAATTTGAGAACGTCAAATTCTTGTCACATATTCACACATCAGTAACCAAAATGAACATTTCTTTTTGCGTATTTTCACCGCAAGTTTAAATGGCTTCATGTCAGTTCTAAATTCTGTACTTCAGTTAAGCTCTAACTGAATTGAGTATCTTACTCTATATTTATATATTTCTATTTATGACTCCACTGCTTAGGTAGGCAGATTTTATCCTTAATTAAAAGAAAAGAGTATTGTTAATCTCTCCTGTTAGGAACATTCTTATGTCTGAGTAGAGCAATTCAAATCATACAGAACATCCATTTGTGGAAATAACAACTCTGTAGTACAACTGTCTCGGCTTCTAATTCTCCCCCACTCACAGCTAGCTTGTCTCTTTTTTTCTTTTGTCTTTATAAAGTGCGTTAATTTCACCATTATAACAAGCTCACAGCACTTGTGAATCCTAACGGAGACCTGTTCCTACGCACCATGAAAAAAATCCCAAAGTTAGGATTATTTTATGTAAGTCCATTTCAGTGAACCTGCTCTGAGGATGACTATCAGATATCACCCCATCAAAATCATTTAATCATAATATTTGAAGGGACCATCTGGTTCAACTCCCTGCAATGCAGAAATGAACTAATCAAATCAGTATAAGACACATAAGATGCTTTATTCTGAACTCAACAGAATGAATTTGGGGGTTGTTGTGTTTTGTTTTACAATTAATCATAAGAACCTACAAAGACTTTGCTGGATCAGGCCAATGGCCCATCTAGTCCAGCATTCTGATCTCACAGTGGGCAGCCAGATGTCACCATTGGAAGCCCTCAAGCAGGACCTGAGTACATCAGCCCTCTCCTCGCATATATCTGGGAGAATCAATTTGGGGGAACAGAACAAGTATGGGTAAGTGGCAAGGAGGCACACACTTTTAGGGGAACAGAGTTGCAAGCCAGGGATGAAGAACCTGCAGTCTTTCAGACACTGCTGGTCTCCCATCGTTCCTGACTGTTGGGCCATGCTGGCTGGTGCTGATGAGAGAAGGAGTCCAACAACATCTAAAGGCCGTGGGCTCCTCAACGCTGATACAGACGATGAGGTCCTGCAATGAAACCGTGCAAAGTGGAGTAGATAGTTTGCGCACAGAAGGGACCTGGTTCAATTGCTGGCAACTGCAGTTAAGCGTAACTGCATACAACTTGGCTGGGGCTGATGGGAATTGGAGGCCAACAACATCTGGAGGGCACAAACTTCCCCATCCCTGCCATAAGCCGTGCAGGAGAAGCAAATATCTATGGGAGTGTCCCATTCTCTGCTATTCTTGAGGAATGAATGCTCTTCAGACAGAAAGAGCCAGACAGATAGGAAGCTGACATACAAACTCCCATCAAACCTTCTCTCCCTCATTTGTCACCTGGGAGCAGGCTGCTTCAATGGGAGAGCTGGGAAACAAGGCTCACTCCATCAGCTCTGCTGTGACAGACCAACACCATCAGGACTCTCCTACGCCAAACTGCACTAACTGGTCATTATGTGAACAGCTATTTAAGAACAGGTGCAGTGCCTGAGATTGATTTTTTTCCCTCTTCCCTCCCTGCCCCCTTTCCTTGTGTGTTGTTGTTGTTGATGATGATGATAATGATGATGTTTTTAGGCTGTAAGCCTGAGGACAGGGGCTGTCTTAATTGATTGTATGTAAGCCACTCTGGAAGACTTTTTGGCTGAAGAGTGGGGTTCTAATGTTCTAAATAAAATAAATATTTATGCTCTATTTAGGGAAAGGTTTCTAGTCAACAGAGGTGTTTATGTGCACAAGAGACATCACAAGCACATTGAAACATGTGACAATTAACTTTAAAAGTATGAGGGCAATAACTGTGCTTTTTAAAGTGAAGATTCCCGTGCAATCCAGATTTGGAATCTAGTACCAGATACTGCATGGAACATCTGCACCCAAAGTGACTGAAATCAACCTGCCACATGATCAGCAAAGGCAATTCACATTTTGCACTAGAAAAGGAAACTAAGGAAAAAGAATGTGCCCTACAGAAATCAAGATGCACTTTGCCAAGGAAGAGATTGTGCAAGCCAGACACCAAAGACAGACAAAGCAAACGAGCAGATGAAAAAGCACAACCTCCCTCTGCCTGGGGAGAGGCAAGAGAAGGCAGAATGAGTCACCAGATTAACTCACCTCATTTATTGGTTCCAACTGTCCTTTTAGATATCCATGATGAAGCAAGGGGGAAGAAAATGAAACAGACAAGACCAGTTTAGCAAAGCTCTAATGATCCCCAAATACCTGCCCTCCCTGCTTGGTGCCATGGCTTTGATTTCTAGAAAAATGATACTATTTTCAGCTCTTATTGTCCTACATATTTTACTGAAGTTGAAAAGGATCTCCGGGGGAAATCAATTTATTCTGTGCACTTTCCCTACCAAGCTGCTATTTCTGTTTCCTTTTGAAAGAGCTCACCTGATCCCAAATTTCCCCCTGGGTAGTCAGCCCTGGCTTTGACCAGGCCACCACAAAGTGAATGTGCTTAAGGCTTTGTTCTCCTGGGTTCTAAGACTACAATCCTTACCTGCTTTGTACTTGTTCATTGCTGGCTTTCTCCAAACTGGTGCCCTCGGGTATGCAACTCCCTTCATACCCAACTATGGACCGTGCTGAGTGGGACTGATGGGTGTTGGGGTTCCAGATACATTAGGAGGCCGTCAAGCTCCCCATCCCTGATCTTTGGGCAATGCAAATGGAATCAGGTTGCCAATCGTGCTATTCAAATGCCTAATTATTGAATGCCTATTTGTTATTTAATGCCAGAACACCAGTCACGTTATTTGTAAATGCAGAATGTGCGCTGTTTGGTTGATTTTCATTTGCAATGATTTTATTTCCCGATGTTTAGACAGGATACTTTGTTCAGCAACCTCTGCCTCGATAAGAGCAAAGGGATGGAGTGAGAAGCAGAAATGACGTACCTCAGCACAGAAAATGGGCCATGCCTCTAATGGCATCGTCCATGCATCTAATCCACGTACGTCACACAAATTTGTGGCCGATGCACAGAAACATTTTGCATGCACACACGTTTTTGTGGCTTAACTGTGGGTGTGTCCAAACCCATCACCTGATCAGATCCTGATGAGCACAATATCATACACCCAAGCATGTCTTCTTAATTTCGGATGAATGCTGGCATTGTGTGTGTGTTTTTTTTTATATATAAAAAAGTATTGCAAGTAATTTGATGCATGACTCATGATGCGATAAAATTTGATCCATGGATGGTTCTGCTGAATTATTTCCAAGACTTTGCTCAACCTGCACAGAGACTGCTTACTGAAAATTTAATTCTTGATGGAAAGGCAATTTCAGCCATGCACTGAAAACTCCTATCGATCCCAAAAGAGCAGCAGAAGGTCTACTACAGAGCAAACATTGAAAAAAAACATACAGCAGTATCACAGTGTCTTCACTCAGGAATCTCACCATACCAACCAAGCCATGGTTTTATTGCAAAATGTAGCTAGAAACCATGGTTTGTGCTGCATTTCTTTCTCTTGCCTGCCTCCCCCAGGAGTCCCTGGATATTATCCAACAATTGCTCTGCCTTAACTTACTCGGAACAGTGGTGAAGCTCCTGCTTTCCATGCAGAAGGTTCGAGGATCAATCCTCGGCATTTCCAGGAAGCTGCCTTATACCAAAATGAGACCACTGGTCTCTCTAGATTAGCATTGCCTACACTGGTTGGCAGCAGCTCTCCAAAATTTCAGCCAGGGATCTTTCCCAGGACTTCCTGGGGTTGCCAGGGATTGGCCTGGAGACCTGCTGCTCTACCACTGAGCTACAGCCTCTCTCCTCTGGTACCTGTGGAAACCTGAAACGGTACAAACCAATCTACCACCTCAAGGCCTCACAACCTTATTTCACTAGGTGTGTAGCTTTGAGCTCCTGCTGGTCTTGCCACCAGCTTCACCAACCTCATTGTGCTGGGTGTGCAAAACAGAGGCCCTGCACATTTTCTTACATCTGGTGGGGGAAACCAGGGATTTTTTCAGCCAGAGCTCACCAGAACTCATTTCTGGTGCCGCTCAGGTGGGCTCCTCTGCAACATTTGGCACCCAGCTTATATATCTGAGTTTCTAACACTGCCCCTGAAGGAAGCCTGCAAGCAGAAACTGAGCACAACAGTCCTTGCTTTACTTATTATTCCCAGTAACTGGCATTAAGAAGTTCTCTCAAATGGGTGTTGCCTGGAGAACCTAGTCTGGAGACAGAAGGACAAAAGCCCTTTGTCTGCTCCCAGCCTTTGTCGAACATGTTGCTCAATTGGCGCTGTCCATGGTCCAGCCACCTTTGACCAGTCCTGCCTGCTGCTTTCCCCATGCCTTCTGGCATCAAACCAGAACATGGCACACAGCTCCATCAAGTCCCGCACAACAATGTTCCGTTCTAGATCATTATGTACCCTATACAGTATAACGGAAGTTCAAATGCTGTGGCTCCATCAAGTCCCATAAAACAAAACCAAGCTACATCTCCAAAGACATCTTCTTTGAGCACTTAACACGTTCTTGAGTATGGCAAGAAAGCCAAATCCATCATGAAGCACTTTGGAAGCTCTGCGGGTGACACACAGCAGCCCCAATAACAACATGGGGCCATTCTAGCATAGAGGTTAGAGCACTGGGATAGAAGCAGGAAGTATTGGCTTCAAATCTCTGCTCAGCTAGCAAACCCACTGCTGGGCTGGTCGCATTGCCCTGGCCTCACCCACCTCATGGGGTTGCTGTGAGAATACAGGGGAAGACTGCCTGCATGCCGCTCCCCTCTAGGATCCTTGGATAAACATGCAACAAATAAACACGTGGGCAATTAATAAATAATAAATTTTGTGGTACATATATGCACCCAAAATGTCCCCACAGTTAAATCCTAGGCTCATCTCCAGTTACAGTAGGGAGGAATAACCAGTGTAAATTATACCTTTGTACGGTAGGTCAGTTTACAAACACACCTCCCCATCGCCCATCCATCAGAGTTCAATGGCACAAGCAAAAACACAATGGGTGCAAAACAGGAAAGGATGTGGCCAGTGGAGATCTCTGAGGGCCAGACAGGGAGGTCTGGGGGGCCACACTCACTGTCTTGGCCAGAGGTTCCCCAGCCCTGATCTAGTCTACTGTGGCACAGCACCTGTTTTCTATGCAGATGATCCACACGCTCAATCCCTGGCGTTACCAGGTAGCGCTAGCAGAGACTCCTGTGGAGAGCTACTGCCAGTCAGTGTAGATAATATTGAGCTTGATAGACAAACAGCCTGGCTTAATGTAAGGCAGCTCCCTATGTTTCAGTGCTTCACAGGGGCTCAAGGAGGAGGTGAGAAGGCAGCAGCCCTCTCCCGCTTGTTGCTATCCATCGGATGGCGTTCAGTACCACGCTGCCTCTGCATCTAAAGGACAGATTCAGTATCCCCTTGGGGTGGCATCAGTGATTCATCTATTGAAACTAGTGTGGGTTTAGGGCATTCAGAGTAGGCTGTAAATGTCACAGAATAAATATATAGCCTCAGATGTACAACAGTTAATTGGGTGGGGGGGGGAGAGGAGCCTTGCGGAAAGTTCACAGTTCGGTATTAAGAGTATCTGCTTTGGACCCAGGTTCCAGTCCAGTCCAGGAAGAGCTGTCTAAAACCTTGCAGAGTTGCTGCCAGTCTGTGTTGGATACACCGAGATAGGTGAGCCAACAGTGTGGCATAAGGCAGGCTTCTATGTTTCTATGCCGCAGTCTACCTTCCCTGCACCATTTGCAAGGAAAAGAAAATATTCCAAAGATGCCAGAAATGGTTGTGGTTCGGAATTTTCTGCACATGCTCAGGACTACTTTGTTTTAACTGCGTGCACATGAACCTTCACACTCAAAATCATCTTTGGCACAATCTGCTAGTTTCTACGCTACCCTGCAGTTCCCAAAATCCCTAGCCACTGGCCATGCAGGCTCATGGGCACTGGGAGTCCAACAACACCAGGCAAGCATCATGTTGGTTCCCCCTGTGCCTGCAACATCTAATCCTATAATTAAGCCTAAACTGTCTGTGGGGAGGGCCATAGCTCAGTGGTAGAGGATATGCCTTGCAAACAGAGGGTCCCAGGTTCAATCCCTGGCTTCTCCAGGTAGTGCTGGGAATGTCCCCTGTCAGAAATCCTGCAGAGCTGCTGCCAGTCAGTGTAGACAGTATTGAGCTAGATGGACCAACAGCCTGACACAGTATAAGGCAACTTTCCCTTTTCCTACAAACTCCTTCCCAGATGAGATTTGACAGGCGCCCTCCCTGTTGGCTTTCCAAGCGCTTAGAAATGACCTTTATTTACCATTTCATAGAAACAGAGAAACAGAACCATAGAGTTGGAACGGGTCACGAGGGTCATCTGGTCCAAACCCTACAATGCAGGAATCTTTCGCCCAAGGTGGGTCTCGAACCCACAGCCCTGAGATTAAGAGTCTCGTGCTCTACTAACTGAGCTATCCCACTAGGCATTTTAAGAAATTCTTCTGGTTTTATAATTAATTTTAACTGATTTCAGCTTCATTGTACCGTTGTCCACCTCACTTTACAGTGCTTAAAGAGACTGAGGTGTTAAGCAGTATAAAAGGTAAAGGGACCCCTGACCATTAGGTTCAGTCGTGGCTGACTCTGGGGTTGTGGAGCTCATCTCACTTTATTGGCCGAGGGAGGCAGCGTACAGCTTCCGGGTCATGTGGCCAGCATGACTAAGCCGCTTCTGGCGAACCAGAGCAGTGCACGGAAACAGCATTTACCTTCCCGCCGGAGCAGTACCTATTTATCTACTTGCACTTTGACATGCTTTGGAACTGCTAGGTTGGCAGGAGCAGGGACTGAGAAACGGGAGCTCACCCCGTCGCGGGGATTCAAACCGCCGACCTTCTGATTGGCAAGCCCTAGGCTCTGTGGTTTAACCCACAGCGCCACCCGCGTCCCGTTAAGCAGTATAGGAGTTGTTAAAATAAATAAATAAAACACATGCAAAACGATACATCTGCATATTGCCTTCTGCTTTGCCACTGCCTCCCCTTCACCTGTTGCTGCTTCCTCTGCTGAATTTCAGGTTGCAATCTCCTTGGGACAGAGAACTGCGCCTCTGGTACTCCATAAAGCACCTTGCCTTACGACAGCGTCATCTAAATAACTCTTCTAGGGAAGAAAAGGGGACCCTGTGATCCTTCAGATGTTGCTGACGAAGGGTCATAGCTCAGCGACAGAACACCTGCTTTGTATGCAGAAGGTCCCAGGTTCAATCCCCGGTATCTCCAGAGGATGGGCTGACAGATGACCCAGCTTGAAATACTGGAGAGCTGCTGCTAGTCTGTGTAGGCATTACTGAGCTGGGTGGACCAACAGTCTGCCTCAGCATAAGGCAGCATCCTATGGGACTCCAATTTCCATCAGCCCCAGGCAGTGGTCAGGGTTTGTGGGAGTTGGAGTCCAGCAACATCTGGAGGGCCACAGGTTTTCTGTCCCTTTTGTAGGGATTGAATGCTGGCTCAATGCAAAGCCACAGTGTGGCCTGGTGTTTAGCAAGTCTGAAAAGGTTGATCTGAGGTTTGAGCAAGTCAGGCCTGGCGTTTTCAGAGGAGAGAAGTCTGCTACCAAGCTTAGCTACCACACAGACTACAGTGGTACCTTGGGTTACAGATGCTTCAGGTTACATACGCTTCAGGTTACAGACTCCGCTAACCCAGAAATAGTATCTCAGGTTAAGAACTTTGCTTCAGGATGAGAACAGAAATTGCACGGTAGCGGGAGGCCCCATTAGCTAAAGTGGTACCTCAGGTTAAGAACAGTTTCAGGTTAAGAACGGACCTCCAGAATGAATTAAGTTCTTAACCTGAGGCACCACTGTATAGAGAAGGCAAACAAACCATGAGAGGAAGAACAGAAGAGCCCTGCTGGATCAAGCCAGAGGCCCACCGAGTCCATCATCCTGCCCTCATAGTGGCCAACTAGATGCTTCCAGGAACCCCATAAGCAGAACCTGAACTCAAGAGCCCTCTCCCCACCAGTGAGTCCCTTGTACCAACTCAAGGTGACCTAAATCACCAGTGTGCACAGTGTGATCCAAAGGGATGGAAAGACCTGCCAATTTTGGCTCTCCCAATTTCTCATTCTTTTCCCCAATCTTAAATTCAGCTCTTCACATTTTGCAAAAATTTACACTTGGGAAAAGAAGTCCTCATGAAAACCCATCAGCAGTTTAGGTGCAAATTTCTCCCAATAAACCTATCTTTATATGCAGTTCTGACTCGTGCACACATTTCTGCAAGCACTTTTCCAAGATAATGCATTCTTTTATGTCATTTTTACCAGTATATATATTCATTTTTATCTTCACATTCCCCCAAATAAATCAATTTCTGGAAACACTGCTTGGTGAGGAAAGTGCATTGCAAAATGTGGATAAGTGCAAATTCTGAAGGATACCTGTGTTTCGGTTTGCATATTGTTTTGGAAAGTGTCACTTTGATAGACTAACCTTTATATGTCAGTTGAAATGAATTTCTCTCTGGCGCCTTCACTACCTATCTTTAGGTATCAGGCGAAAACATTTCTCTATAACCAGGCCATTGGCAGGTTAAACATTCTATGGCCTTTCAAATGAGTTGTAGGGAAAGGAGTTATTGGTTGGTTTAGTTTTTTGTGTTCTCATTCTGTATTTTTTTGTTGTGAACTGCCCTGGGATCGTCAAGTGAAGGGCAGCATACAAATTTAATAAATAATAATAATAACAGCTCAGTGGGAGAGCATCTGCTTTGCATGCGTAACATCACAGGTTCATTCCCCGGCATAGTCAGGTAAGACTGGGCATTACCCTTGTCTGAAACCCAGCAGAGCCTCTGCCAGTTAGTGTAGCTGATACCGAGATCCGGAGCGAGAAACTTTTGACCCTCCAGATGTTGCTGAACTACAGCTCTCATCAGCCCCAGCAAGCATGACCAATGGTCAGGGATGGTGCAGGTTCAGCAACAACTGGAAAGGGGGGCTAAATGTTCCCCTCCCCTGACATATTGCATTGGTATAAGGCAGTTCAGAGATGGATTTGGTCCACATGACCGGTTCCACCACAAGGGGAACCGAGCCTAGGGGGCACCGCAGAGCACCACAACCATGACACAGTGAATTGAAGAGGACGGAAGGTGAGAGGCAGGGCACCACCAAATTTTGGGCTCACATAGGATACCCTTGAAATTTGAAAGTCTGCCTTGGAAGAAAGGCTAGCTAATTAATAAATGTTTTCCTTAGTGAATTGAATGCTCACAATAAAATCAATCAGGAAAATTGGGGGTTTCTTTCTTAAAACGTCTGAGGACCCTTTGCCCTCCTTGCAGACAGCTCCTGCTTGATAGTGTTTTCACCACCTTTACGCTGCAGAATCCAGCAACCTCATCCATGCACCCCAGCAGTGAGTTTGACAGATGGACATCCCACCTCTGCTTAAAAGCTTTCAAGGGAGGAAAGACCACCTTTTTATTACTGTCTTGTTTAACGGTAACCTTAAGCGTCCCTTAAAAGGAGGGGAAACACAGTGTTGCCATCACATAGCCTGCAGCAGGAGTACCAGTTTGGCCCTGTGGCCGTGGGTGCCTGGGGCCATGGGTGCCATGCAGCGTGCATAGCCATGGCACCCAAATTTGCGGCTGCCCGGCTCCTTCATGGAGAATTTTGTGGGTGCCCGGGCACGCAGGGCCCCAGGGAGTTGGCGCCTATGGCCTGCAGTCAAAAATTCTGGACTGTCACAGCAAAGTGAAATCCAAAAGGAGTTTTCACACGCAAATAGGATTCACCTGCTTTACTCCAGAGCCCCGAGTGCAAATTGTGTTCTATTTACATTTCTCTCACACACCCTCTCCTTCAGTTGCAGGTTTCCACAGCATACATGCAAGTCGTCACACAACCACATCTCTGGGAGGAGAGGAGGAAAGCCTCATGGAGCACCCAGAATCACTAATAGACACGTAGCAAGTATTTTTACAAAAACCACCTATCCACATGTCATTATTTATATGCACACATATTTAAAGACCCACGGGGTAGCAGCCATGTACACATTTTAAAGTCATGCACAATACATATATATAAATGTCTGTCTCTCTCACACACACTTTCAGCATGATTTGAGAGACCTATTTCTCACCAAACCCCATTTGTGCACGCAATCATTCCATTAACTTTGAGCAGCATCTCAGGGACTCATTTCCCACCTCCCACATAAAAAAAACCACCCTTGTTTTCCCCCCATGGAGCTCTTCCATTAACCTCCAAGTGCTTCTCCCAACCGCCAGCAAAAACAACGGCTTTTATTTTCCTACTCTGACGATTGCTAGTCAATAAAATTGAAAGGAGGAAGGGAGGGCAAGGCAGAATAAAATCACAGCCAGCTACTTTAAAAAGAAATGTATGCTACAGGTTGCAATTTCTTCCAGCAAAGTCAGCAACTCGAAAACTCACAACTCGAGTCGCTCAAGTTTCAGAGTAAAGGGGATCCTCCCTTTTGCCAGGTACCAACTAAGGAGAAAACCTCGACAGCTTTTTTTTGTATTAAGATTTTTGCCATTGTTTTAGTTCTGTTCCTTGCAAGCAAAGGCTGCCCTCCCTCCGCCTCTCCCCACACCGCAACCTCGGGGTCTGCAGCCACCGCCACCCCCCAATAATCTCTCTCTCTCCCCCACTGGTGCTGCTCAGACCTACCTGTATATACGCCATCTTCCTCGGGTCTCTCACATTAGTCCCTGCACAGGCTGTGCATGGCGTCTGCCCTCAACAATAGAACACAGACGTGCCTGGCTTGCTCAATGAGGACTGTTTGATTGACCATGCCGGCTCCCAACACCAACTCGTTGCTTTTGCTCCTTTTGCATTGGCTTAACTGAGGGTTGCATGAGCTGGATTCCCAGGGGGCTGGCTGGAAGAACGGGTGGTCACTCTGTACCTCCTTCGCCGGATGCTTTAATTCAGATTTCTTTTATATCTTTCTCCTTTAACAAGCCACCTTCTAGACATGGTCAGCAATCTGCCTCCCAGCCTTCTGCCACACCCCTCCCGGGGGGGGGGGAACCTCTTGATCCCCCGACCTCTCCAGCCAAGGGGGAGGGGAATGACCTTTACAGGCGAGAACCGGGGAAGGGCAAACGAAGAGAGTGGGTGGCTTCTCTCCCTTGCCTGCAGCGTGCAACACGTGCAGCGTTAAGCAGCGGAGGAGAGCAGCCGAAAGAGGAATTCTCTGCAAGGATGGTGAATTTTAATACTGTATATAATATATATATTGCACTCGCCGCTAGGGGGAGCGAGAGAACCGCACGCGCGGCCGGAGCAGCAGGCGCTGAACTGAAACACCGGGTGTGACCCAGTCATTTCTATAGGGCAGCCTTCTCCAGACCAAGACATCTCACCAGGTTGCTATAGGCTGGTATATGGAAGTTTTTTTGTTTTTTGTTTTTAAAAAGAAGACATAATATAGGGAATAAAAATATTTTAAATCCCAGAATTCAATCTGAAGCATCGTTGAGCCCACCAAGAAATGGATTTCATTATTTAAAGGTGCTAGTGCACAAGAGATTCCTGTAATGTTTAACCAAAATATCCTCCCCTATAACTTGAGCTCATTAAATCTTGTTCTGCACCCAGCTGTTGCTGAAGGTGGGGTACAGCAGTGAAGAAAGGTGTATCCAGAGCATTGCTATTTTGGAGTGATATTCAGTATGTGTTACTATTAGTATATAAAGCGGGGGATCAGTAAGACTTGTGTGAGCCCCTTACCCCATATATGACCACTCAGCCATTTTGATCTGTGGAACATAATACTCATTCCACGCTTGTCAGAAATCGTTTTTTCAGTGTGGCAGCTCCTAACCTTTGGAACTCCCTGCCTATTGACATTGCCACCACAGTCCTCTTTACAGTGCTTGCTAAAAACATTCTTGCTTAGACACTGCTACCAATATGTTTTCAGCACCTGCTTAAAACATTTTTTTTGTTTAAGCAAGCCTATGTAGACATATAGACATTGCATATGTTCTATCTCTGTTTAACTACTGTTGATTTTAATAACCTTTCGAATATTTTTAAATACCTGGGTGGGGTTTTTTTTTTTTACAGGTGTCAGTACAATCAAACAGTAAATTGGGCTGGATCTGGCCCAATCACCTTCTAAATCCGGCCCACAGACAGTCCGGGAACCAGTGTTTTTTACATTAGTACAATGTGTCCTTTTATTTAAAATGCATCTCTGGGTTATTTGTGGGGCATAGGAATTTGTTCATTCCCCCCCCCCAAAAAAAAAATATAGTCCAGCTCCCACAAGATCTGAGGGACAGTGGACCGGCCCCCTGCTGAAAAAGTTTGCTGACCCCTGAGCTAGTTTCTAAACACATAACCACCATACCACACCCCTCTCTATCCTCCATCCAGACAAGCTAGATTGATGCATTATTGGAGTTGAAGAAGACATTTCAGCCGGGGGGGGGACCCACTTGGGGTGCAAAGTGGGGCAAGTAAGGGGATGTGGCTTGGGGAGAATTTTGAGGGCCAGATAGAGAGAGGCCTTGGGGGCTGTATTTGGGGCCCCAGGCCATGGAAGTCAGAAATTTTTGCTCCAGGGTTGGGAGCAAGCAACTTTCTCACATATTTTAGAATGTAAAACGCTATTTTATTTATTGATTGGTTTTACCTTGTGGGCTTATAGCCGAATAAAGTATTATCTATCTATCTATCTATCTATCTATCTATCTATCTATCTTCTCACAAAAACATAAGAAGAATAGTGCCTGTACATTTTTGCCTCATATCTCAGGTTCCACGAATGCTAGAAACTTGCTCTGTTTTTAAAATGAAAGCTGAGAATCTGGAGTTTACTGGGGTTTATCGGGGCTGACGGGGGCAACTACCATTCCCTGTGGACTGATGCCCCAGGTCTGAGGCTCCCCACCGGTGCTTTAGAGCAGAGGTTCCCAAGCTTTTTTCAACCACTACCCCCTTGGTACATCCCCAGTGCCCCCTAACCTATTAATATATATATATTCAGAATAATGGTTTGCATGGCCCACTAAGGAAGGTAATCCACACAATAAAATTCAAAACTGCAACAATTTTTCCATGTATAAGACTAGGTTTTTTCCCCTAAAAAATAATGTCAAAAATTAGGGGGCATCTTATACTCTGGTCCATCTCCCCCCATTTTCTTAAATCGAGTCCCCCAAAATAGGGGGCGTCTTATAAATGGGAAAATACGGTAATTGCACATTCATTCAACATCTAGTTAAAACTATTAAGTTTAATTCAACAGAACTGATGAACTTGACACAGAGATACCAGCTTTTCAAAGTATGAGAGACATTTACATCTCCCCTGCCTCTCCCTCGCCTTTTAGCACCCCCAGATAATCCCATCACCCCCAGGGGGGCAGACCTACCCACGTTGAGAACCACTGCTCTGGAGCAAAGCAGATGGGACACAGAGAGGTGCTATAGGTCTAGGCCTCCCTTATCACTCTTTTACTACCCTCTGTCTATGACAACAGTGTCATAACTATATGGGATAGCTCAGTTAGTAGAGCATGAGACTTTTAATCTCAGGGTTGCGAGTTTGAGCCCCACCTTGGGCAAAAGATTCCTGCATTTCAGGGGGTTGGACTAGATGACCCCTATGGTCCCTTCCAACTCTACAATTCTATGATACCGAATGTAAATGAACCATGAAAAAGACTCAATGAATTGAATATGGGGAAGCTATATGTACTTTTCCTTGTTTGTTTGTTTTGTAACACAAGAAAATCCTTAATAAAAAACTAATTTAAAAAACTATAAACTGAAATAACGATAGGCAGAGCAATCCTACACCCACTTATCCAGTAGTAAGCCCCATTGAACTCCGTGGAACTTACTTCTGAGTAGACAGAATGGCCCTGCAGTTGGTAAATGCCCTTCATATGTTGCTGGACTCCCAACTTCCATCAATAATAGGCAGCACAGCCAATGGTCAGGGATGATGGGTGTTGGAGTACAGTAATATCCCATGAGCCACAGGCCATGGTATTTGGCCCACTTCTGCAGCCAGATTTTTTAAAGCAAGAAAAAGTGTGCGCAGTCTAATTAAAACAATATTCATTGCTTCTGTAATTTACAGTGGTACCTTGGTTTGCATACATTTTGGATTATAAACACATCAAACTCGGAAGTGCGTGTCCCGGTTTGCAACTTTTTTTGGATTACGAACGAATTTTTTTTGGAGGACCCATTGGCAAAAGCCCACCTTGGGTTACAACCTGTTTGGGTTTACCAACAGACCTCCGGAACGGATTATGGTTGTAAACCAAGGTACCACTGTATTTAATTACTTAAAACATTTCTACATGGTCCTCCCCGCCCCCATCTGAGCAGCTCTCCAAAGCTGTTTGGATAGAATGTCAACAGACAGCAGCGACAACGCCATCAAACGACAACTCAGGAAATTTATTAAAGGGATCCAATTATTATGACACTGAGACCTTGCTAGGCCAGAGAAGCACAGGCTCAGTCGCGATCCTATGCAAATCTAACTCAATAGTAAGTCCTAAGCATTTCGGTAGGGCTTCCTTCAGGGAAACAGGCTGTTGAGAATCTGACTGTGGGAATCCTTTGGAGATGGCATGGTGCCAAGTCAGAGTGCTGGTCTATCTAGCTTGGCACTGTCTCTAATGATTGGCAGCTGCTGTCCAGCATTTTAGACCAGAGTCCTTCTCAGATCTACTTGGATGTGCCACGTGTTGAACGCCAGACCTTATGAATTCAAAGCCAGTGTGATATCAATGCCAGTAATTTTCAGAGACTGCCTCTAGCAAAACCTGTGTTTTCCACGAACCCAGGAAAAGGGTTTAATCTGAGTCAGGAGACCACAAGCTTCAGCCACACAAATACTGCCTCTGCCAGGCAGATATTTTTAGGGAGAAATGAGCCCAGCGGCTTGGGGATTATGACTAACGATCAAGAGTGGCAATACAAAGACAGACAACGGAACAACAGCATTTTGAAGCTGCCTTACACTGAGACACTAGTCCAATCTAGCTCAGTAGTGTCTGCACGGACTGGCAGCAGCTCTCCAGGATTTCTGGGAGAGGTTTCTCTCCCAGCCCTACCTGGGAATGCTGAGGATTGAACCTGAGACCTTCTGCATGCAAGGCAGATGCTCCAGCACTGAGCTGCTGCCCTGAGTCCCGAAGCTTGTCTCCCTCCCTGCAAAGCTCAGCCACAACACCCCTTACCCTTTTGCCTTCTGGAAACAACTGTATGCAACCCCAGATAAGAGCAAGTACTCACAATTCCAGCTCTCTCAAACACAGAAGACATTTAGATCTATCAGTCCCAGAAACACAGGCAGAAAAGAATGTGGAGACAGGGAATAAGCATGTCGTTCGGGCTTTGCCAAATGCATACTGTATAACTGAGCATGCTCGCACCTTGTCTTTTTGCTCACACACGAGGAGGCAAGTGCCAACAGCAGCTCAACAGCCCCGCCAGGGCTGCTGCCTCCTCCAGCCGCCCACCCCCCACCCCCAATGTCAGAATGGAGGACATTAGAGCCATTGGGAGATGCCTCTCTGGGTCCCAGGTCTGAGAGACAATGAAACCCATGGAAGTTTGAGGCTGCCTCTCTGTTTGGGCTGGCTGGCCCTTCAGTTAGGGGAAGGGCTGTAGCTTAGTGGTAGGGTACAGTAGTACCTCAGGTTACATACGCTTCAGGTTACACAGTGGCGTAGCGTGGGGGGTGCAGGGGGGGCCGGCCGCACCGGGCGCAACATCTGGGGTTAGGGCAAATCCATGGGTTAGGGGGCGCAAATCCATGGGTTAGGGGGCGCAAATTACTTGCCTTGCCCCGGGTGCTGACAACCCACGCTACGCCACTGAGGTTACACACTCCACTAACCCACAAATAGTACCTCGGGTTAAGAACTTTGCTTCAGGATATGTACAGAAATCGGGCTCCGGCGGTGCAGCGGCAGCAGGAGGCCCCATTAGCTAAAGTGGTGCTTTAGGTTAAGAACAGTTTCAGGTTAAGAACGGACCTCCGGAACAAATTAAGTACTTAACCTGAGGTACCACTGTATCTGGTTTGCATGTAAAAGGCCCCAGATGAAATCTCTGGCATCTCCAGGTAGGGCTGGTGACATCCTGATTAGTCACTGAGCTAGATGGATCAATGGTCTGACTCTGAATGATGCCTCTTCCTAAGTTCCCTCTTGTATGCATACCCTGCAAGTGTCCCGTTTTAAGCAGGACATCCTGGATCGCAGAAGCCAATCCCAGCTTCTGTTCGGACCCCGGAATGTCCTGTTTTTCAGTCTAGTGTTCTGCTGTGACCCTGCTGACAATCACCGGAGTGCCAGACTGGAATGCACGCCCCTCCCGACGTCCCAATTTTAGGGACGAAAATGTTGGAAGGTATATTGTACCTTCTCCTAGATGAGCTATCTTCCCAGGTGAATGAGCCCCATAGTGCTAATTCCGCATCTCTTTCTTCCAGTGTGAGATGGAGTCACCAGTTTCTCTTAGGTCAGGGCCAGGGAACATTTTCCAGCTCAAGGGCCACATTCCCTTGTGGGTAACCTTCTGAGGGCCACATGCCATTTGTGGACACGGTGAGAAGCAAAAGTGGGCCGAACAATGCAAATTTTACCTTTGTACAGCAGATTAGTTTCAACAAACTGTCCCACAGCTCCCTCTAGCCTCCATCTAGACAAGCAGGAAGCATGATCCGCATTCTGGGGCACCTTCCAGCCAGGCAAAGCTGAGCCAGAGAGGGGTGTGGCCTGGCAAAAGATCTGAAGGCCATCTAGAGCGGCCTGGAGGGCCTAGTTGAACATGCAACTCATCCACTTGGTCCCAACCAGCTAACCTCCATGCTGCACCTGCTTCCTGCCCAGAACACATCCTTTTCTTCCCAATATTACTCAAGACCTACCTGCATATATCTGCCATCTTCTTCAGGCTTCATCTTCGCCCCCAGCATATCCAGATCCTGGTGTCTCTCTCTGCCCTCAACAGCCAACAAAGACATGATTTGTTCGTTCAGTAAGGATAATCATCTCTCCTCTCTCTCTCACGAACTGGGCAGCCACCTGCAGTCCTCGTAATGGATTTCACTTTAGGGTCCACTCTCTTGTTCCCTGTCGCCCGCTGTTCCAGGATGCAAGGCTCTCTCCTCTTGGAGGGGTGGGTTCCCCCTTGCCCCCAGTCACTGCATGAATCCACAGACACCCATTTCTTCTTGCTTCTCCTTGGCACGTGGCAAATTTCCCCTAGCTTGTATTGGCACCCCAAGTACGGTGGGGTTTTTTTGGAAACTTGGATTCCCTTCTCTCTCCGTGCATTTTTTTTTTTTTAAAGGAGAACTCGGTTTAAAACCCCAAGGATGTATCAGGAGGAAGCATCTCCTGGAAACAGAAGCACTCCATCTGTCTGTTGGCAGATGGAGGAGTTGCCAAATAGCAACACGTGGGAGGGTCAACGCAGAGAGGGAGAGGGAGTTTGAAGGGACGTTTCGGCAACCAAACAGGAAATCTTGGCTCCCTGGCAAACTGTCATGGATACAACAGATTGAGAACGATTGGGGTGTTAAAACTATGCAGAGAGGTAACCAATGTGAAATTTACATACAGTTTGATCCAGCTCAACTCATTTAAGTACTGAATTTGTGATATGACAGCAGCAGAAGCCAAATCTACTTGATACTTAGAGCCCATCCAGATGTCTTATTGTGCATTTTGCGTTCATGAAAGCATCGGGGCAGGTATCCGCAATCCCACACTTTCTTTGCACCTGCAAAAGCTTTAGGGTACACATGCTGCTTTGTTTGCCAGTCAGTGTGTGCCCTGTAACTTCCTGCTGTAACTTTTTACATCACAACCGTTTGTAAAATGTATTTCGTAAAATTCACACATCACTTGATTGCAAAAGGCCTCAAAGTGGCTTACAAAAAAAAATACACCAATGAAACTGTTGGTAAAAAACAAAACAACTATTTAAAACATTGAAAAAATTTAAACCAGCAATAAATTAAAAGCACACCAGCATTCTAGATATCTGGGTAAGTTTGTCTGAACAAAAATGTTTTTAGCAGGAGCCAAAAAGAGTATAGTGAGGGCGCCTGCCTGGGATTCATAGACGGGGAGTTCCAAAGTGTAGGTCCTGCCACATTAAAAGATTGATAACAAATATGGACCACAGACTGAAGTGTTTGGGTTGAGTGAACATATAAACAGTAAGGCGATCTGGCAGGTAAACTGGTCCCAAGTTGTTAGGACTTTATATACTAATAGTAACACCTTGAACCTGGCCCAGCAGCAAATTGGCAGCCAGTGCAGATTTCTGAGCAGATATGTCATGTGCTGACAAGGGACCATGAGGATCATCTAGTCCAATCCCCTGCAATGCAGGAATTGCTTTGCCCAACGTGGGGCTTGAACCCACAACCCAGAAATTAAGAGTCTCTTGCTCTATGACTGAGCTATCCCACAGACATTCTGCACCAACTCCAGCTTCCGGATCTGGTGCAAGGGAAGCCCCACATAGAGCATATAAACTATTCCAGTTTGTTTTGTCCCACACTATAGTGAAAAAGTGCCCCCTCCAGGTGGCAATAATGCAGCAACACTAGGGAAGCATTGCAGAACAACTAATAAAGCACAATGATGTGTTGGCTATCCAGAACGATGTGTGGATGGTCCACCATGAATTCATTATTGCTACATCAGTGGCACGTTGCAGAATATACCGTTTGCTTGTTTTTAAGAAGAAACCAGTCTGGAGGGACCTGCAGTAACCTCTTACCTGGAAACTCTTCCTTTTCCAAACCAAGACTGCAGTTGTTATTCGTAGTATCACACTAATGAACATGTTCTGGATATGACTTATTCCCTTGGGGTTGGTCTGGAGGCAGCAGCTGATGCAGAACACAGCAGCTACATTGCTTATGGGGACAAACAGCCGTGACTTCCCCCAAAGAATTCTGGGAACTCTCAGCACCCTTAACGAACGACAACTCCCACAATCCTTTGGGAGCCATGACCTTATAAAGTGGTATCGCAGCACTTTAAATGTTTGGTGTATCTGTGGCCTTAGTCACAAGGGACGCAGGGCTGGTGGGCTGGTCTCAGGCCTTCTGCCCCACCCTTGCATTTGACCTCTCCTCAGCACCTTTCATCTTTGCTTTTTTTTTGCCAAGCAGAAAGGGAACACCTTTTCTCATGGGTATTCACAAACTTTGATTTTTCTTTTTCTTTTTTAATAATATTTATTACTTTTATAGATTACAAAAAGGGAAAAGAAAAAAAGAAAAGGAGAAAAAGGAGAAAAAGCAAAAGAGAAAAAAACAATACAATACAGTATATAGACAATGCAAAACACAACCTAAACTCAAAACTAAACACATTAAACTAAACTAAACAAAACCCACTCCCTAACCTTAACCCTAAATAAAACAAAACAAAAACAACTTAAAAACATACATCATCCCTTTTCCGCACTCTATCTTTCATTCCCTTGTTTCCTCGACCTCCTCTCACCTCCCTTTTTGTATTCCACTTCTATTAATTGTTTCAGCAAATCCTTTCCATCTTTCTCCATTTTCTATCATATTGTAAATAACATATTTTTTAACCTTATTTTCCATTAAAACTAAAATACTTATATATGCTTAACTCCTTGTAACATTTCTGCTAAGCCCATAAAAAATCATTCCACCATTTTTCTATCACTCATTAGTTTTACCATATGTCTATATATAAACTTTAAATTTTCCAATCTTCTTCCACCATCTCCTCTCCCTGGTTTGTATGTGTGTATACACACCAGGTTTTGTTTTGTTTTAAATAAGCTGTTAGTTGACACTATTGCTTAACACAGAGAAGGGTAGGATTTCCCACTAGTTCTGCTCTTTCTTGTGGACTAGAAGAGTGCTTTCAAAGGAGCCAGTGCAGCACCTCTGGGGACCGGATTGCAGAAGGGTGACATCTAGAGGAAAAAATACTGAGCTGCACAGAGCTGAATTTTCCCAACTCCCACTTTATACTGAATGGAGGTAGCGAACCACCAGGTCTGGTTCCAGGTTTAAGGGAGCTGTGGGCAAAGTGCCATCTAGTGGGGCCCTCCCTCCTCTTTCAATGGGCTCTGGAGGGCATAGGTGGTTGTGGCAGCCATGCTCCAAGCATCAGAGGGGATGAGTGAACCTGCCAGGTTCAGTTTCTCTCAGCGTCTCATTTTTCTAGCCTTCAGTTCAGCCTCCACATTTCTGCAGCAATTTGGGGTTTGCTTGCTTGTTTTAAATCCTCGTGAAAATTCACCAGTATTTTATGGCAATTGTCTCCCAATAAGCACACTTTTCATGCAGTTTTGACTGGTAATACGCATCTTTGCAAGCCATTTCCCCTATCAGGAGGCACTTTAGTATGCAATTTTCACCAGTGTTGTGCATACATTTCCTTAATATATTATTACACGCCACCCCAATCTCTTAAGAGTGAGAGGCTCCAAGCTCTTTGCCCAGGGTTTGGTTTCCTTGGAATGAAGGTCAGCATAGTCTGTGATGTCTTTAGGATAGATGCTTTTATCTACATAGCCTAAGCATAGGATGGAGTGGGGATCCAAAGAATCTAACATCATCTAGAGGACTATAACTCCGATGAACCCCAGGCAGCATGGCCAGTGGTTTCGGATGGTGTGCCTTGTACTTCAGAAACATCTGGAAGGTTCACCATCACTGTTTTAGCTCTTCCTTGCCACTTGTCATTCCCTCAATTCCTGATGTTCAGACTAAAGCGCTTATACTTAAGCAGCCAAACCAGCACCAGCAGGGCCTGTGCGTCTCATTTTGCCATCTGAGGCAAAATGGGGAGTGCCGCCCCACCCTGCCCTGTTGCTGGCAAGATCTTTCCACCTCAGGTGGCTGCTTCATTTTGCCTCATGGTTGGGCCGGGCCTTAACACCACCCAAGCATTCATATATTATTATAATTATTATTACATTTATATACCACTTTTTCTTACAGGGAGCTCAAGGTGGTGTACATGGTTCACAGTCACCCAGTGAGCTTCATGGCTGAGTGGGGATTTTAACGCTGGTCTCCCAGGACACAGTCTAACACTCTAACCATTACACCACATTGTTCCAGCAGCTCTTTCTGCCCAGCACTGGGGTTTTTGAGCTGGAGCCGCTGGAACCATATTCCAGCCTCAGCTGACGCCTATCAACTCCTTTTCCTCCAAAGGTCTCCTTGAGAGGAGGGTCTCACTTCTCAGGACCCCTTAATCCCAAATAGTCCTTGTTTGTGGTCAGGTGCTTCTTTGGGTTTCCATCTGCCTTTCCCTTGGGCTTGGGACCTGTTTGGCCTCAGTGTCACTCTGGGGGCAGATCACCCCCTCCTTGGCATCGCCACAGGATCCCGACTCCTCAGCCCCATATGAAGACTGATCCAGAGCTTGGTGTAAGGCTGGGGTCTCCAGGTCCTCCTCTGATGAAGAATGCCCTGGCTGTGACACGACATTGATGGACCATTAGTCTAATGCAGAATTACAGGTGTAAGAAGGCATCTGTTTTCTTTTCAACCAATGTTTGCTGCATGCAGTGCTGTTAACAACAACAACAACAAAGCTTATTCATCTTGTGGCATAATTTTATGAAATTAATCACATTACCATTATGTTATTCTACCCTGAGGCATCTGATCAAGGCCTGTATTTTAAAAATGAGCTTAAAGATGTTTTTATGCCAGGCAGAAGACCAGATGGCTAAAAGACTGGCAGATGTTTATCTTCCTGGACAAAGGCCCCCCCCCTGATTTATTTATAGCAGGAGCCAAAATTCTCAAAGTTGTAAAAAGGGAATTACAGGCTGAGAGCAAAGGTTACTAGGTTACTGACCCTACAGAATACAATCAAGCTGCAAAAGCACTAATTAAGAGTTGGTAAATAGTAGGATTCATTGTTTAACAAAATATAATACCATGTGTCTCCCATTAGAGACTTGAGCCACAGGTTAAAGGGCAAGAGCTAATGGGAAAAGCAGCTGGCCAGGAAAGGGGGGTTGCTTTTGGAAAGTGTTTTTTACTAAGTTCCTTTTTTACTTAGAAAAGGCCTTTGCTTCTAAAAATCTATATATGTTATGTATGAAATATATTGGCTTAAATGTAATTATGCAAAGGATTTAGAAAGTAAGAAATGTTAGATTCTTATGTTAGATTCTTATTTCATAGAATCATAGAATCATAGAGTTGGAAGAGACCACAAGGGCCATCGAGTCCAACCCCCTGCCAAGCAGGAAACACCATCAGAGCACTCCTGACATATGGTTGTCAAGCCTCTGCTTAAAGACCTCCAAAGAAGGAGATCTTTCATTGATGGTGTGTGAGAATGTGAACCCAAGATCTCTGACCTCTGTTTAAGATAAAAATTTAAAACCATTAGCCATCTGTTTTGAAGGGCAAAAGGGCAAGAAGGGCAAGAGGTGATCTGGTAATTAAGGTGCCTTGTTGAGGCAAATGTAAGATATATGGCTACTTGTTTGCCATTTATAGATAGAAGGAAATATAGCTCTTTGTCTCCCATAAAAGGTAATAGGAAATGGGTGTATCTTTTATGATTGGTTCTAGCAAACAGCCAATAGGAATTTCAACCAGGCTGATTGGACAGAGGCAGCCAAAGGAGGAGCAAGGGGGCTGGGCTAAGGAAATATAAGTGCTGACCATCAGGGCTGGAGTGGGCAGAGCTTTGGTAACCATATACCACTGTGTCTCTCATTTATTTGTCTGACAAATAAATTATTATTTTAATTTCTCTATTGCTGCGTTGAATATTTCATTCCAGCTAAGCGTTAACCACAAGCTACAACCCCATTCTGACCAATGGAAAGAAAACAAAATGGCGGTGGACGGGAGGGAAACATAATCAAACACGTATTGTTTGTCGGCAGAAACAGCAACAATAGACAATACTGATCGTATTCCTGGGTTAGTTTCCATTCTGGACATGGGATGAATACAATGAACACCATTTGTCTCCACATGATTTCTAACGCATGCACACTCTCTACCCTCCATTGAGACATGCAAGAAGCATGATCAGAGTACATGGACATATTCCAGCCAGGCAAAAACACTTGGCATGCCCAATGGAGCCAGTGAGGGGATTGGCCTGGAGAGAGACCCAAGAGCCAGAGCCAGAGGCCTAGAAGGCCGCATCCAGCCCTTGACTTGAGGTTCCTTGCTCTTGTTCTAGTACCATACTATCCTCCTGCTGATTTTCTTTTCTGCTTCTTGAATTCTGCACATTAATAAAGCAAATAACAAGTTGGCCACATTCTGTCCCCTTCCTATGTCCTTTTAATGATGTGTTTTAAACCATGACCCAGTTTTACCACAGAAGCTGCCTTAGCGTTGGTCCAACTTCTGAGATGGATCTTGCTTGTTATCAGGCCATCCGCCACATCCTAATTGGAGGTGCCTGTGTGTGTTTTTGTTTAATCCTCTTTTCTTTCAGCAGCACAGTAAAAAGTATCTTAAATACGGTTTCCAAACCACAGGTGGCCACTTTCCTGTATTCCCTTTCATAAATCACAGTGATTCGTCTCTTTTTCGTATTGCCATTCCCCACTTACTGTGCTCTTAACTGTTCTCTCAGTGGAGACAAGTTCAAACAATTCATGACTCACACTGAAAATCCGGCACTCGTTTGATAATATAAATATGTGAAGCATCAACCACAGGCAGATCACTACCTCATGGCAAATATCCCAAATGTAACCCATCTTGCGCACAGATAAAAGCAGGCTTCCTCAACCTCAGCCCTCCAGATGTTTTGAGACTACAATTCCCAGCATCCCTGACCACTGGTCCTGCTAGCTAGGGATCATGGGAGTTGTAGGATAAAAACATCTGGAGGGCCAAGGTTGAGGAAGCCTGGATAAAAGGATTGATCTTCAGTGATTCGGCAATGTTTTGTAGGAATAATAATAATAATAAATACCCTGCCCATCTGTCTGGGTTTCCCCAGCCACTCTGAGCAGCTCTCAACAGAACATTAAAAACGCGATAAAAGATCAAACATTAAAAACTTCCCTAAACAAGGCTGCTAACTTCCCTAAACAGGGCTACTTATAAGCCTCATGTGAGTGCCCAAACCTTTCCCTTTGGACTGAATCAGAAACATGTCACAAGTTCCACAAAGAAACCAAATCATCTTAGGACAGTAAGACACTGAAGCAGCTTCTGAGGTAAAACCAAGTCACAGTTTCAAAACCATCATGAAAGGCCCAGGGGACAAATGCAACCCGCAAAGCCTTTCTCTCCTCAAGACACACAGCTACACAACCGCTCTCCAGCCACACCTCTTACTGACCCCGCTTTTCACTCTCCTTCCGTTTTTCGGCCTGGCTGGAATATGTCCCTCAACTCTGATAATGGACTGAAGGTTTTAAATAACCATATTTTCTTTTTTATGTAACCGGCATAAGTTATTCTTTTGTAACTTTGGTTTCTCTTTCTCTTTCTCTTTTTCCTTCCTTCATTTCTAGAAATGAAATGTCAATAAAATAAGTATTGTTTTCAATTCTTTTAAACTGGTGTATATCATTCTAACCTTGACTCCCCACTCCGCACCCCGACTCTGTGCTACAAATTAAAATAATATATTGGTTTTATTTGTGGCACTGTTGTTGTTGTCGTCAGTGTTTTAACGTTGCAGATCGGCATGGGCTTTCTGCCTTACTCCTTGCAGATGGATGCAAGAATGTCTTTGAGTGATTAATATGTGAGATTGGCTCCTTGACAAGAGCCATGAATTACAAGACCATCTGTCAGGCAGTGAGAGTCATCTCCAAGGAACGCCCCAGGATATTTGACGTGTTCGGCACCAGCCTAGCAAAATGTCTCTGAATCCTATAAACCCTGTTAACCCTAGTAATGGGCGCAGTAGGTGTTCCAGATGTTGTTAAACACAAATTATTGGATGGATTATAGTGTGTGTGTGTGTGTGTGTATTTCCAGAATTGGAATGAAATCAACTTTAAAAAACAAAACAAAACCAAGATGCATTAGGCAGTGGCTAGACAACTATCTCAAGATAAACAGAGGAATGATTCATTTCCTTTATAACAGCTGATCTAATGCTTCATTTATTCAGGAAGTTGAATTTCTAGGTTCCACGCCAGCAAGATCCTCTACAACTGAGCAGAAGAACTCCATTGAGGGCACGTAATGCCATGTGGAAAGAGGCTTGCCTATTCAAAACATAAAACAGCCAAGGGCCAGACAATAAGTAGTAATGGTAGTATTTTATTTATGAATCCTCTTTTCCAAGCATCTCAAGGGGATTGGCAAACATACCACAGCCAAAAATAGTTTTGGGAACAGTGTGAAAACAATAACTAAAGTTAGTTTTTAAAACAATAAAGAATGGACATCCAAAGCACACCTATATGTTAGAATAGAAACTATCAGCCCAATAGAAACTCGCATGGCAGTAATAGAAGCCAACTCCTAAGGGCTGAGGTCCCTTCGCCGCTGCCCCCAAAAAATAGTTGAGGGGGTCAGGCCCCCTCAAAGTTGATGGGCATTGCCACTCAGATGGTGGGTGTGTACCATGTCATGTGATCGATTATGCAGGTGGGGCTTACCTGCCCCCTCAACCATTATTTTATTCAAGTTGGCACCCCTGATAGCAATGCCCTCAGTTCATATTGCTTGCTTCCGATATGGCGAAGTGGACTACAACTCCCATCATCCCTTGCCATTGGCAATGCTTGTTGGGGCTTAGGATCATAGAATTGGTTTGGGCTACTCAGGCTGGCCTGCCTTGAGGAAAAGCAGAAGGGAGAGAGTCCAGGCCAACTTCTGATGTTGGCCTGAGAATATTTTACAGTGTTTGTTCGTTCTAACATTTTAAATTGTAAACTGCCTTGACAGAAAGGCATATTACAGTGCATAGTTAAATAAATTATATAAAACCCCTAGTTGCTTCCCTCCTTCCCGCCCCGTCATCCAATTGTCACTGATAAAAATAAAAAAAGAAAGCTCTTGTTGCCAAAAATGCTGTGTTGATTGAAGCTGGTGACATCCTCGTACCAGCCCATTTATATGTTGTGTTGTGCTTCCATCTGGTAACTGTTGAGGGAATGTCTTTGGCTCTAACAAAAATATCCAGTCCAATTTATTCTTGTCGAGACAATTAGTCATAACAAACAATATGCCAGTCACTCTAAGCTTTTGATAAAATAGATGCATCAAGGGGGGCAGAATTGTTTTTATATAAATATATGAGAACAAAATGAAGGTGCTTTGATTACCATTATTACATGCCTAAGGAATCCACACACACACCCCTTTTAATATTTGGAACTATGGGAATAAAAAGCATTTTTACGTTGACTTCAGACCCAAGACCCATTAACTCAATAGCTCTACTTTATCTCTGCCAAATGAATTTCCCCAAAGAATCTTGGGAACTGTAGTTCAGGGTGCTGAGAGTCGCTAGCAGATCCCTATCCCAGTGGAGGCTGGTCTGTTAGGGAAAGTTGGGCACTGTACCAAGCTCAGTCTACTCTCAGCCAACTACCTGCCTCCTTTCTTACTTGGAAACCAGTCTAGGGAGCACTTGATATATTTATGCAAAGGTGTCATGGCCCTCTGTCCAGATTCCCTTAGGTGCCTGGCAACACACCTACCTCTGACACCCAAAGTTGGCTGGTGTGAAACTGTTTTGAGCGGAGAATAAGAAAAAGCAGTGAGGCACAATCTGCTGTGTGCTCCACCCGCAGAAGCTTTCTTGAAGTGATTAGACTTTCATGCCACTCCTGTTCAACGGCCCTCTGTGAGAAAACTTCCTGTTGCAGCACGTTCACCATTGTGTGCAAGGCATCTTTTGGCAAGCAAAGAATCAAGCCCAGGAGGCTTCAAACAGCTGTTTATTGTTAATGGCAAGATTCAAATACAATCAGCTTTTTATTGGAAAAAGTGAGCACATTATTATTATTATTATTATTATTATTATTATTATTATTAGCAACTTCATAAACAAGAAAAAATCATGACATTAAAAAACTTAATTAACATCTTAACACCACTTTTCGCTCCTCCAAATTTTAAACAATTAAATAACACTGTGCTTTTGCATCTTCCAATAAGCATCAAACCACACTTCGTCTGATAGATAACTAATAGCCATTATCGTACCACAATTGTCAGTTGTAAAGTTAAGGTTTTGTTTGCATTATTTTGCAACAAGATGCAAAACCTGAAAGAGGAATGGTTTCTTCTGGGGGGGTACATAAAGCAAGTTCTCATTTCAACTATTTCACTACGTGAATGGGGAGAGGTATCAGCTCCATGTCTCCCACCTTTGGAGTTGCTTACCAAAGATTATGATTTTGGGAAACGTCACTAAAGCCAGATTGTTACTTCTATACAACTCTAGAGGTATAGGAACACTTCCGGAGTCCAGACTGAGTGAGTCTATGAATGAGAAAATTATAACCAACACCAGCCATGCCTGCAAGATGTACTTATAATACTGCAAATATGAAATCAATTTTGGGAATCAGTATGCAAAAGTTACTAGTGCCTATGTTAACCATCTGTGGCACAAAGTGGACCGGGTAACTAACCTTTGTAAATGTTTACATATGTGGTCACCTGGAGGCAATCACTGCTCACCACAGGAGACTAAGGAAGTGACTGCTTTGCAAGACTATCTTATAATGAAATTCTATGTATGTTTCACTCTGATGTCCTGCCGTGTTCAGTGGGGCTTACTCCCAGGTTAAGTATGTACAGGTAAATGCATTTGTATCCCTTGATGGTTGAGAAACAAGAGCCTGGGCTTAGATTCTAGTGCTTCCAAAATATGATGTGCAGGGTGGAGGGGTAAAAAAAGAAGAAGCCACACAGCAGTGTCCAAAATGATGTGCTTCTTTGCCTGGCTCTTCAATTTAGTCTCTCATTAGACTACGAGACTATTTGACAAACAAGCCCTCCATCCTGCAGCTTTCTCAACCCACCCATAACAACTCCTAATGATGAATTTCTGCAGAGATGGAGAGATGACTCACACTGAACGGCTGGAGAGTAAGGCATGCAAAAACAACAGCGGGAAAATGAATGTGTGCAAGGTACACACGTACACATTTTGGTGTGTGGTCAAGCACATCTTAAAATGATCACTCTGGTCCACCATAACAAGCATCTCCTTCGGATAATTAAATCCAAGTATTCACATTCAGGTTCCCTCCCCCTGGGCACTGGTCTCCTGGAACCCTTCTTTACATTAGTCCAAGCTTTTTCAGCCCACGGGCCGCATATCCTTCTGGGCGGCTTTCCAGGGGCTGCAAGCAAGTGATGGGTGGGGCCAGAGGCAAAAGTGGGTGGGGCAATGAAAACAAGTTTCACCTATGCACAACAGGCCAGTTTCTATGCACACACCTCTCTATCCTCCATCAACAGAATTACAGAACCGTTGGGCTGGAAGGGACCCTAAGGGTCATCTAGTCCAACCCCCTGAAATGCAGGAACCACAGCTCACCAAGCTAACGCAACTGAGAGGCAGAATCAGAGTTGAAGGACAAATTCCAAATCACTCAAGAAGGGTGTAAAGCAAGGTTCCTTGAGGCGTGTGGCTGGGGAGCAGAGTGAGACCCAAGGCCAGACAGAGAGGCCTGGGGGGGGAGCATTTGCCCCCTAGGCCCGAGGCTCCCCACCTCACCTTAAATGAGCATTACATCCTCATATACACTCAGGTTGGACATGATGGAGCAAAGCCATTTGCTTACACCAGCAAAACAAAACAACCGTCTCTGCCCCAATTATATTCAATTATAAAGTGCCAAGAATATCACAGAATCATAGAGTTGGAAGGGACCATGAGGTCATCTAGTCCAACCCCCTTGCAATGCAGGATTTTATTTTATTTTTGGTCTAACGTGTGGCTTGAACCCACAACCCTGAGATTAAGAGTCTCGTGTTCTACCGTCAGAGCTTTCCTGCCACAACACTTGTCTCAGAGCAGGAAGGGGGTTTGCCAGTCCTTCCCATTAAGAGAGTCCCAGTAAGGAGGTCCTGACCCCGGTATCAGCCAACTGAATATTGTTAATGACTTAGGAACTAATTTGCCACATGCTCAACTCACCCCACCCCCCGCCAATGCTTTCATTTATACCTCCTTCCCAGTCCCTTCTCCAACCTCCACAAACATTTGATTTCAATTTTCCTGGCTACTGCTCCAACTACGTCTTCCAAGACATTTCCTTCCCATCTCCCTTCATTTCCAAAGCCAACCGCACTTCCCTGTTAACAGCAATGGCAGCATTCTTTGCTGTCGCAACCTTCCATTCTATGCAAAGGCTCATGGGACATCAGGAGTATGGAACCTCAGAACCTCACATGTGATCCTCCAGGCCATTCTATATGACACTCCAGAACCCATGCACTCTCCCCCAGACAGCATATCTCACCAGCCCAGATCTACATGCTCCTCAATGTGCATCCTTGAACTCTAATAATACCTCTAGAAGGCTAGAGAGAGGTGTGTGTGTGTAGAAACAGAGGTTGTTCGCTTGGCTGGAATGCAGCCTATTATAACAAAGCCTCATTCATCACTTTGCCCATTTTGGGCCTTTGGTTCTGCACACCATTGGCATGCGGCCCCCAGAAGGTTGCCCACAAAGGAATGTGGCCCTTCGTCTAGAAAAGGCTCCCCAAAACGCCGACAAGCCTAAGGAAACTAATTATTAGCAAATAGTGGGTGCAAAGTGTCTACACCTCCAAAATAAAATAACATGTAAACCAGTCAAGAAAGCTGCTGAGTAACTTAGGTGTCAAAACTGGCATTACAAAGGCACGAGACACAAAGCATCGTTCTGCAACCTCACATGGGAAACAGAAAATAAGGTGCCGTTCCATCGGGCCTCCAAAATCATAAAAGGCCCAGGTAGCCCAGTGTTTCCCTAACTTTTGTCTCCAGCTGTTTTTGGACAACTCCCACCATCCCTAGCTAGTAGGACCAGTGGTCGGGGATGATGGGAATTGTAGTCCCAAAACAGCTGGAATCAGCGATAGCCTATCTTAGGCGGCAATGGGGGGAAACTAACCCAGTGTCAGGTTGACCACTGAAAGCAAACTGACTTGCGTGCTGATACCAGACCAGTCTGCCAGCTATGATTGATGACGTTATCTGCTACCATGTCAATATCCCTGTACCTATATTTATGTGGACAACGTTCCATGTGAAGCAGCTGGGGTCGGCGCCAACACCTGGCTCCTTCGGGCAGATGCCAGGGCCCTTACAGAGACCCCCTTCAGTTTTATTTATTTCCTTTTTGTGGCTAAGCACTGCAAGCAGTTCTGAGCGGAAGGGTCTCCTCCCGCCGCCCACAATGGCCCTGATCCTATGTACATTCATTCGCTCAGGAGGAAAGTGTACTAAGTGGGACTTGCTTCTCAAGAGCCATGCACAGGAGCATAGCACAACGTCCTCAAGTCTTTGGTATGCTGTGCTTTTGTGCACTAAGGGGTTAAAAGCCAAGCTCCTGTTGATTTTAATCTGGGAAGACTTTAGCCTGGCCCAGCACCAAACGATTCACTGGAACAGTCAACAAAGTTTGTTGTCAGAAGCAACAAGAGGGTTTATACAGCCACCCCTGAGCTGGATTCTTCTAAATCACACACCGGAGAGTAGCTTTCAACAAGGCAGCTGGTTAAAGCAAAATACTGATTTAGGTTTGACAGCACCTCTTAAGGTACTGTAAGCGTTCTGGATCTGCCTTCTTAAAGGCAGCTTATTGAAAATCTGTGTACCTGTTTCTTTTACCCAATTCTTTGCTTAGTATTACTCAGGCCCTTCAGAGAAAAAATGCTTAACACAGCCTATACACGCTGCAAGAATAAAAATAAGAGGCCTTTATGAAAATAAAGTGCTAATATTTTTGGTCTCTGAATGCATATTTGTATTTAAGTCCCCAAGATGAGACTTCCCTTCGGATCACAGCTAGATCTCTCATGCCCTCTTGGGAAAATGTCACCATTTCACATCCCATTACCAACCTCTCCCTGACCATCACCATCCAGCACGGCATCCCATCTTTGGTGTTCATGATTGACCCACATTAGGTGAGACGTTAGGAAAATCGTTTAGGTCCTCAGGCTCAATGCCAAATCACACAACAGAGGACACCCAATTTTGTTTCCAGCTGGGCAGGGGGGAAAATGTGATCGTGGGTCACATGAGCCGTTCAGATAAGAGCAGACCGTGAGTTTGCATACCATATCACTTCAAATAGTTTGAGCGCAATGGCATGTAAAAATCCTCACCCACACTAGAGATAAAGGGCTCTTGTAGCTATAAGCACATTCCGAGTCAAGGCCAAGAGCAGTTCTGGATATCGTACACAACTCTGGCTTTGTCGGCTGTGTATAAACTTCTGAAGCACATTTGAAGCACATGCACTCCCTTCAAAAGAATTATGAGCACTTCACACGGTTACAATTCCCAGCAACGCTTAACAAACCCTTAACAGAGCCCAGAATTCTTTGAGGACACGAGCTTTCAAGATATAGTGCACACACTGCCAAATTCTTCCACAGTAATGCCTTAGAGCAGGGATAAACAACCTGTGCTTTTCTAGTTGTTCCTGGACTTCAGGAACATGCCCATCCTCCCTGACCAATGGGCATGCTGGCTGAGGCTGATGGGAGTTGTAGTTCAGTGATATCTCGGGGGGCACAGGTTCCCCATACCTGCCTGAAAGGGAAGCTGCCCAGAGGAGCTGCTGCACGATACTCCCACACACAGGTTCCCTCTTCAAGCACAACATATATTCCAACTTGCTGGTACAAATGTCCAAAAGGTGAACCCACCTCACAACAGCTTGTAATAAGAAAGGTTGGGTGAAGAAGGCTTGCAAGTGGTTATTAGGGTGAAATTCTGCACCTTGATACATCCAGAGGAAATGGACCAGACTCACTTCCCCAAAAAATGAGAGTTACGTCAACTTCAGTCATATTATGAGCACAACAATTGAAGTAAATGAGAATGACAAATTTGTAGGTCCACTCATTTCAATTCCCTGAGCAGAACTCGGTTGGAGACAAACCTGTATTTACTCTCAGGGTGCAAGGCACAGTATTTCCCCAAAATTGTCCCACTACTTGATTAGCGGTATCAGAACTATTCTATTTAATTTGAAGCCCATAAAATAACCCAGCAGTAGTGCGGACCTGTGTATTTATGGGGAACTTTTGCACTTGTTTTTGATGTCATTTTTTAAAACAGCACCCACGTTCTATGTTGTCACTGTGGACCGTTTGCTCCCAAATGCACCAGCGTGCATCAAGATATCAGAGGTAAGCACAATCAGGAGACCATGTGCTCTGTTATGCTCTGCATTCGAAAGACAGCAAAACCATGTGAAAAACATGAGAGTAGGACAGACCCATTGTGATGGCTTAACCACATTCCAAATGAAAGTACCTATGGGCCAAACTACACATTACATCAAATGCATAATTACAGTAAACATGTGTTTTATATATTTAAAAATAGCAACCGGAGAGGATCAGGATTGTAAGGGGTAGGGACTTCATAAGTTCTGACAAAACTCTCTTCCCCAAAGTTGCTACTGAATATGGAACTGAGGCTGCTGTTGATGTCCATAGCAGATTCCTGTTCATACATAAGAAAAGCCCTGATGATCGATCTACTTCAGCATCCTGCTTTCACTGTGGCCAACAAGATGCCCATGGGAAACCTATAAGCAGTATCTGATCCCAACTGGGCTCTTCTCACCTGTGATTCCAAGAAACTGTCATTCAAAGGTGTGAAGAGGTTTAACAAGATATCTTAAGTGTGATCATGCATTTAAGGCAACACAGGTGTGGGGGGACTTCTGGTCCTCTGGTTGTTGCTGAACTACAACTCCCATCCGCTTCAGCAAGCATGGCCAATAGGCCAGGGATAATGGGAGTTGTAGTTCAGCAACACATGGAGGCTCTGGTTCAGAGAATAGTTACAAATCTGAAAACAAGCCCTAACACCAGGAGAAGAGAATAACGGGAGACAGGACAATGGTCTTCAAATATCTGAAGGGCTCTCACTAAGAAGACACAGAAAACTTGTTCTCTGAAGCTTCAGAAGGCACAACTAGAACCTAAAGGATGGAAATGGCAGATTTCAGCTAAGCTTTAGGACATCCTAATGGTAAGAGCTGCTGGGCCATTAGGGAGATAGTGAGTCTCTTCTTTGCTGATGTTTAGGCAGAAGGCTGGTGGTGATCTCTCTGTAGATGCTTATTCTCACACCAAATCCTGCTTTGAGCAGGGGTTGGACTAGAGGACCTCTACAACCCCTTCCAACTCTGCAATTAATATTATGAAGGCCACAGATTGAGGAAAGGCACGCACAGCCCAAATGGTGCTCCCTTAAACTGAGAGTCCTCTGCTCTGTTCTCAGGCAGGATGTTTTCTTCTGTATCTGTGGCCACTGTACATCCTGATCATCTTGGGCGCCTGCTTCCAAGTGTTTAAGAGCTGGCCGGCCACCTTGTCCAAGGTAGGGCCATCAAAGTCGGCCAGCAGGTTGACCGGAGCGGCTTCCTTGAGGATTTTGGGCAGGCTCAGGGCTTCGGGGAGCTTGGGGTTCCCCAAGAAGAGGTGCAACAACTCACGCCTCTGCAAGCTTTCTACGAGGAACAGGAAGAGGTTCTCCAGCCTCTCCACCAGGAACTGGTCCTCCCAGGCTTGCAAGGGACCCCGCAGGAGGAGCCACAAAAGCGCGGTCTTGAGGACATAGGAAGAAAGGATTCGGTTCCACTGAGCGCCCAGAGGCTGCTCCAGAGAGCGTCCCCCCAGGTCCCTCAGCCCCTTGAGGATCTGCAGGCACTTGAGGTGGCAGGAGTCAGCAGGAGCTTGCTCCTTGAAGAAACCCAGCAGCTTCTGCTCCGGTTTGGAGACATTGAGCGTCCAGAAGGCTCCCAGCTTCCCGGGAGCCGGCGGCTGGGCCGACGGCAAAGGGGTGAGGTAGAGCGCCTCGCCCAAGGGGATGGCCGGCGTGAGGCGCACGGCCATGGAAAGGTGGCAACAGACGTAGTCGGAGCGAGGCGCGATATGCAACGTGAGCGGGCGCCCGGGCCCGACGGCCAAGCTGACCCGGCAGCGCTCCTGGAGGCGGGAGCGCACGGCCCCCAGGCACCGCTGCACGTGGCCCTGGAACCAGCGCAGCACCAGCGCCGACGACAGGTGGCGCCCGCCGCCCTGCGCCGACGGCAGCTCCACGCACAGCGCCTCGCTCAGCGCCCCCGCCACGCGCGGAGAGGCGCCGCTGCCCGCCTCGTCGTGCGCGCAACCGGCCGCCACTTGGAGGGCGCACACGAAGGCTCCCAGCAGGCCCGCCTCGGTCCCCCGACGGGGCTGCACCCGCAGCTCCAGGCGGGGCGGCAACCGCAGAGGCACCAGCACGTCGAAGCAGTCCGGGCTGCGCACTTTGTGCTGCTCGTAGGCGCTGCCCACTTGCACGAAGTCCCCGCGCGACGCCAGCCGGTCCGGGGCCTTGCCGGCGCGCACCAGCTCGCCCACCACCAGGCTGACGTGCGCCTTGCTGTGGCCCAGCACGTGGGGCGAGAGCCGCAACTGCTGCTCGTAAAACTCCTCCAGCAAGGCGCGCCGGCGCTGCTGCCGCCGCCGTCGAAGTTCACTCCAGGCACCCTCGGGGCTCTCCGCCAGGCCGGCGGCTCTCTGGGCGCGGCCGGGCAGCCGGGCGCGATAGCGCAGCGCCAAGCAGGCCAAGAGGAGCAAGAGGAGCAGCGAGGCTTTCAGCAGCGGGGCGCCCAAGCCGGAGTCCTCGAGGGCCGCGCCGGCTTGGCTGCTGCTCAGCGCTTGCAAGACGTACAGGATCGCGGTGCAGCCGCACGTCACCAGCGGCCAGAAGACGCGCAAGTTGAGTCTGTAGGCGGTCATGGCGCCTCGTTGCTCAGTCGGGAAGCCTGCGGCGCAAAGAGTGCCTCTGAGCGCGCACAGAGGGCATGACACTCAAGCGGTGCTGGTAGTCAAGAGAGCGCCACGGTTCTCTGTTTTTAAGTGAAATCTCTTCAGCCCATTGTAGCGGATCGGGAGCAGGTCATTCGTTACCCAGCGATCCTTTCCCGTCCACGGGGATGCGCGATGCAGGGCCCCGGGCGCAGCAGCCGGTACCCCCGCCTCCTTCCTCCCGGCAACAGCCGACAACACTTGGGCGGCCTCTTCCTCCTTCCCCGGCGCGGTAGATCTCCGATCTGCTGGTGCGCTGGGATCCAGCCGCCTCTGAAACGGGCTGAGGAATACTTTGGAAGCTGAGCTGCCCCGTTCCTGGAATCAGATCTCGGGTTCCCCGCGTTTCCCTCTCGCTCTCGTCCTCTCCAAACTCCCTTGGCTGAAACTTTATGCCTGGAGGACGGCTTTCCTTTGCGGTTTCCTGTCTCGTTGCCGCCGCCTCCTCCTCTCCAGTTTTTACTGTCCCGGGACTACGCGGGGGGAGCGCGCGCCAAAGTGGCCTCCTCCGACGCCTGTTCCCCTCTCCAGCCCTTCCCGCAGACCGTTACTTAAGGGGGGAGGAATGGAGCTTTTGAAGCTTCCTCTTCCGAGTGGGAAAGAGGAACTTTTTCGCGTCACTTATTCTATGAGCTCAGGGAGGAAATAACAAAGACTGGGATGGTGGGTGGATGTGAAATCAGAGCTGGTAGTCCAAGAGTGGGAGGGGGAACCTCTGGCTCGCCAGATGTTGCTGAACTACAGCTCCCATCAGCCCTGGCCTTTGGGCATATTTGCCAGGGATGATGGGAGCCAGAGTTCAGTCACATCTGGAGTGGCTGAGGTTCGCACATTCTTGTTTTAGACTTTAACAGCCTGCAGCTTCCATCTTCCCATGGTAATTAGTATTACTCCAAAATGTGGTAAGTATGTGGGTTGTTTTTAGGGGCGCATGCTGCTTATTGTACTGAATGGGGGCTGGGATTTATGCACCAAAGTCCAGCCATGAGTCCATTGGCTGAATGCTTTTTGCTCTCCTGATGGCTCAGAGGCTTCATCCATTCAGAAGAGATAAGAGAATAAGTTCCTAAGATTGGCAGCTATTTAAAAGAGGGAAGGAAGGAAAACTATTTACTTAAATAAAATAACATTGGTTTAAATCTGCAGGTAGTTAATTACATTTTAACAATAACCTTTTATATGGCTTTATCTGTATTTTAATTTTTGCAAACCACCTTGAGTCCTGTTTCTGGGGAAAAGGTGGGATGGATAAACAAACAAACAAACAAATGTCTTATAAAGGTTGTCCACCATCCCCAATCTCTGCTGACTGGTAGCAGAATTCCAGAGGGTTCCAGGCACTCACCCAAGGTTGTGTTTCCATTGAGAAATCAAGGCACAGCAGAGAAATATGGTTTATGTGCACATATTTATAGTTAAAGCCTTCAATGGAGGGAGTTCAGAGCATTACATTCCTCCAGCAGGGCAGCACTGGATTTCCAAGGCACCCTTGAATGCCATCTCTGTGCCTCTGTCCCAGCACCTGCATGGAGTTATTCCTACTTCCTCCTGCTTGTTCCCAGAACACCAAGCTGCCAAAAAAACCCTCTGTGTAAAAGGACAACTTTTTTCCTGAGTGGCACCACACACACACACCCTTGCCCTGGCAATCTCCCTCTTGGGAGGGAGACAATAGGGAGTTTTGTCTTGTAGATGGCTTTTGCCATGGGTTAATGGCAGGGCCATTATCCCCCTCTGCCCCTCTGTTTGGAAGGAAAAGAAGTTCAGCATGTCATCTCACCTCAATTATCAAAGCCCCAGCAACCCAAGAATCGAGAGGGGGAAACCTGGCACCCAAATATCTGGGGGAATCCCTGTTCTGCACTGACCTAGAACACTAGTGTGCATCAGTCAGGGTTTTTAAAGCAGATTTTCAACTGCCAAATTCATCATCAGACACCCACCAGCAAAAATTTTAAAAAAGCCAAAGGTAAAACAAAGTGGGGTTTTTTGCTTCTATGTTACATGATCATCCTGTATCAATGGTCCTTTCTCCATATGAATCTATACCTATTATACACCTATTATACAGTGATTATTCATTTATGAATCTGCCTTAGTTCAGTAATCAGCAAGCACAAAAAGAGGGAGCAATTTAGGGATATTTACAAGGACAAGACAAAGCATTACCTGCCCAAAGTGGAGGAAAAGGAGGTTCCAGTCAAGGTGAAGGCAGTGACTTTTAAGCAAAGCAATACTGTATGTCAGCTGAAGATTATCTATTGCACCAAAGCGTTGCTAAAGTGTGTCTGCAAAGAAGGCACCCTCAGGATCCAGAGGGCAAGGTTCGAAGTAAGAGAAATGTGTTTTCTTACTGAAATGTGACAGAACAGGAACGTCCAAAGGAAAGAGATGTCAAAGGAAGGAATCAGACCTGTAATAGATCTTGCAGCCCTGACAAGAAAACTGGCAAGGTTCAGAGCGTACTCGCAGTCACACTGACAGGCATACAAGAATTAAATTCTTCCCAGTGCAAAGAGCGCAAGACGTCAGCTTTGATGAATGTGAAGATATAAAAGTGAGCTGTTAGCAACAACAGGTTCAATTCTGGCCAGAGAAAACACTGAGGAGCTGCAGCACAGGTGTGGAAAACCTTTGGCCCACCAGATGTTGATGAACTACAACTCCCACCATCCCCAGGCCCATTGGCCATGCCTCCTGAGGCTGATGGGAGTTGTAGTTCAGCAACATCCGGAGGGCCCAAAGTTCTCAACATCTGGCGTGGAGAGAAGTAAATTCAGCTGAAAAGTGTTTGGGAGGGGAAGTTTTGTTGTCATAAGTGGAAACATTAAGAAACTGGCATTTTTGTTCTGAACATGGGATGGTTTTGACAATCTTCATTGGCATGCCGAAGGAACCATCAGAAGCAGATGCCACTACAATAATGAACTGAGGTGTGGCACAGAGTTTAATTTGTGTTGGACAATCCCACAAAACTTATGAGTTCTAGATGGACATGTGTCTTCTGCGTTAAATAAGCAGGTGAGCGACAGTAGGAATAACACTAGTTCTGTATCTCATCACACACACATGGTCATCCCCAGTGCATTAAAATGTTACTTTTACTACCTAGGGATCGGGGGGGGGGGCTTCATTTAAATTTGCTTTTAAGGGCAAATCCACTTAAAACAGCCATCCTTAAAAATCCAGACCACTGCAGTTCCGCAGCTAAGGAATATGCAAAAACGCATTTTTATGTACAATGAAAGTTCTACATAAACATACATAAATTTTCACATATATCAACAAAAACTATATACAAAAATGCACTACATGAGGGGAAATTGGTTTGCAGAAATGTGTGCATTGGGCAACACTGCATACAAAAAATGTGCTGGGAGATATCCACAGTGAAATACTGACAATTTTCATGCTGGTTTTTTTTAAAAAAAATAATAAATTGTGAATTGCTGCAGAAATGTACAAAACTGAATTTAAGACTGGGAAAATGAGAAACTGAAATTGATAGATTCGTTCCCATTGTGTAGGGTGCCTGCCTCATACTGTCTTCATTAGACTGGGAGCCGATGGGGTGAGCAGCCTCTGCACCCACTGCAGATGGGTGGCTTATGGGAATGCCAGCCAGGAGATGAACACCTGAATAGGGGCAATGCAGTAACTGCAACCCAAAACTTGCCATTTGTAAGCTGACACCCTGCAGGAAAGGCGAGTCAATGCCTTGTTCCTGACAGCTCCCAGAACAGAGGCAGAATAAGAACAGCACACAAACTTCTGCCAAACACATGACTTGTCTGTGAAGAGTCTAGCACAGAATTCCAAGAAATCTGGGACACTGTCATAGAGCAGGAGAGCTAACAGTGAAGAGGAAAGGGGGGGGGGGGGACACGTAGGATGATCTCTGCATCAAAGCACCAGCCTCACAGGTTCCTTTCTGGAGCCCAGATGAAAATCTTGTCTCAAAATACATCAAAGTGGGAACAAGGCAAAAGACCATTGGAAAGCCTAAAACCAAGAGCCAAATGGATGACATGGTAATATTTAGCCCAGCAGGCATTGTGTGATCCAGGCATAGGCAAACTCCGGCCCTCCAGATGTTTGGGACTATAATTCCCATCATCCCTAGCTAACAGAACCAGTAGTCGGGGATGATGGGAATTGTAGTCCCAAACATCTGGAAGGCCGGAGTTTGCCTATGCCTGGTGTGATCTCTCCATGTTATGTTAAGCAACTGCCACTTGTGGCAGGAAGGGGCAAAATGAAAACACAAGCCACATGTTAATAAGCAGGACTGGGGCACAGTGGCAAATAAAGTCAGAGTCACACCGTACATTTAAAGCACACTTGCAGCACTGTGAGAGTCATGGTTTTCCCCAAAGACTGCTAGGAACGGAGCAACATGTTACAGGTCTAACAATTCTCAGCATGCTTAAACTACAGTTCCCACAATTCTTTTTTTTGGGGGGGGGGAGGGTTGGAATCCATGATTCCTAAAGTAGTAAGAGTGCTTTAGCTGTACAGTGGTACCTCAGGTTAAGTGCTTAATTTGTTCCAGAGGTCCGTAGTTAACCGGAAACTGTTCTTAACCTGAAGCACCACTTTAGCTAATGGGGCCTCCTGCTGCTGCCGCGCCGCTGGAGCACAATTTCCCGAGGTACTATTTCTGGGTTAGCGGAGTCTGTAACCTGAAGCGTATGTAACCTGAAGTGTATGTGACCCAAGGTACCACTGTACAGTGTGGGTGGGACCTAACTCCAAAGTAGAAAAGCATTATTATTTTTTTGCTTGCCCATCCCTCGCCATATCAGAGGCCATTGGGCGGGGGATACTCGGCACATGTCCAACATGGTTTTCTTCGCTGTCACTTGACCTTTCCCAAAGCAGGGGACTTGCACAAATAAAGCTGCTCGCGGTCACTTTAAACTCCTGGTAAAAATATTTAAAGGACATTTTCTTCCCTACTTGGAATGAAGACACACACATCCCACAACTGCAACATAATTTGCACCTCAATCCTAAACCTGATTACTCAGCACTGGTTTCAATGAGACTTAATGCCAATCAAATGTAGCCGACATGAATAGTTGACATCAGAGTGGGAAGCAATGCTTGTTTTATTTCCCTCCAACTATTGCAGGGGTGAGGAGCCTCAAGCCCATGGGCTCTTGGCCCGCCAAGCTATTCCCCTCAAACCACACCCATCCATCAACTGACATCACTGGTGACATCAGCTGATGGGCAGGACAACCCAATTTAATCCTCCATTGGCTGCGCTGTCTGTTTATATACCCTGGGAAGCAGAATTCAATTTCTGCTCATTCATCAGCTGATTAAAGGCTGGAATAAGATCAGCACAAGACTGGAGATGTAAAAGGGATGGGGGAAACTTACAAAGGCTTCTGAAAGCTGCTTCCATCTTCCCTTTTAAGAACCTAGGAATTTAAAAGGAAAGAGGGAGGAGGGTTGGAAAAGCCTCTGCAAGTCTCCACACTATTAAGTCCCTGATCTTAAGTAGTGGGGAGGGGGCTGGATCTGCAAAAGCTTTTGCAAGCCTTCTCCTGCTTCCCTTTTACAACCAGAGGGAAAAGGGATTTTGACAATTTGAATCTGATCCTGATAAGGATCTGGATCACTACAATGGTATGTGTATTCTATACCACCACATATATGCTGTGGATGTTTACACCTGCAGTTAGCTATCATGTGTAGATATAATTATTATTCTTGCCAAGTGAAAGATCAAACTATAATTATTTACTCAAGGTATCATGCCATCCCATCAACCCTAGGGTTTGTTTGTTTTTTGGTGCTGCTATAAGCACTAGAAGATAGCTTGTATGAACAGAACAGGAAGAAAAAAGATGCACCACTGCGTGATTTTACTTTTATATTATTTGAATGATGCTAGAATAATCCATTTATTCAAAACTGTTATTACACTATTCCACAAAACTTCTCTATATTCTTTCCGATAAAAAAATTGCAGCTTTACATCCCATTTGTATAGCATTCTTCAAAATGGAATACGCTGGAGCCTATAGAAGAGAGAGAGAAAATATTTAAATACACTTTGCAGCTTAGTTTGAATAATTCAGAGTCTTGTGCCACCGTAGAAACTCCAAACCTGGCATCCAAGAGACCATATATTAAGTACTGTATTTTTCCGTGTATTGGATGAGGTATTTTTACTCAAAAATTATGTCAAAAAACTGGGATCATCCAATACACAGATAGTGGCATGGGGGATGGGAAGAAGTAGGGCACGTCAGTCATTCGGTTGACAGGAGCATGGCTTCCCCCAATGCCGCCCAATCTGGAGGGGGACTGCACGCCGCCAGCGAGCTTGTTGGTGGGAGAGCAAATTCCCTTGATGCCGCTGCACACAGCGTGCGCTCCCTGGATCCTTTCCCGCGTGCGGCGGCATCGGGGGAGGTTGCGTTCCCGCCAGTGGATTTGCGGGAGCGCAAATTCCCCCAATGCCGCTACACGTGGGAAACGATCTAGGGAGTGCTTCCTGCCCATAGCTGCCTCCAGGGAGAGGCTCAACAACTTTGGGCCATCTCCCCTCAGTTTCTTAAAATTGAGTTTCCCCAAAATAGGGGGGTCTTATACATGGGGGCATCCTATAGACGGAAAAATATGGTAGTTACGAAGCCGCCTTATACAGAGTTAAACCATTGGTCCACTAGCCAGACCTAGTTTACGTATTTGACATCACTGCACCGAAATCATTAAGAGAGCCAGATCCAGATTTGCAAACTGAAACCCAATCGAAGTGCCCTCTGGGAAACTCCCTTCAATCTTGAGGGCATCTTGCCAGCTGTCACTGAGGAGAGGCAAGACCTGTCCTCCATTTAAAAGTTAACATTGGCCTCGACATAAGCATAATTCAATGGCATTCTGGGGGATTTAAATGGTGGCCTTTCTGTTAAAATTTCTGAGAGGAACCTGGAGCGATGCTACCTTGGGGGTAATTAAAACATTGGGTGGCTCACAGCCCAGTTATTTATCCATGTGTGGACTCAGGGCTGCCATCTGTGGTGAGCCATGCCGGGGTGATGAGGAACCATCCACAAACATGGATTCCAGGTGCTAAAACCAGCCATGATGGATAGCCTGGGGAGTTCATGATTGGCACCTACCAGTTCTGCGTCATGATCAAGTCCAATGTCGTGGTGCTCCATCTCCTCATCCCTGAATTTCTTTATTACCTTGTTTAAAAACAAAAACATACCAGATGAGTATCTGACTGTCTTGCATGCAAGTCAACAGAGATGCCAGAACACACATGGTTGTAGCCCGTAAGCCCAACTCAAGAGTAGACCCACTGAAGCTAAGGAACATACCGTATTTTTCGCCCTATAGGACGCACTTTTTCCCCTCCAAAAATGAAGGGGAAATGTGTGTGCGTCCTATGGGGCGAATGCAGGCTTTCGCTGAAGCCTGGAGAGCGAGAGGGGTCGGTGCGCATCGACCCCTCTCGCTCTCCAGGCTTCAGGCAGCTATCCGCAAGCCTGGGAAGCACGGCGGGAGTTCCTGCCGGGCTCCCTAGGCTTGTGGATAGCAGCCTGTTCTGGGGGCTGGGGTCGGGGGAAGCTCGGTCTTCCCCTGCCCCAGCCCTGCGCCTGGGGGGAAAATAATTTTTTCCCCTTTATTCCCCCCCCCAAAAAAAACCTAGGTGCGCCCTATGGGCTGAAAAATACGGTAAGTTAGGCCCCATCTGCGCTATATATTTAAAATAGCACCATACCACTTTAAATGGTCATGACTTCCCTCAAAGAATCTGGGAACTGTAGTTTGTTGATTGTGCCACGAGTTGTTAGGAGACTGCTCTTCCCCTCACAGAGCTACAATTCCCAGAGTTCCCTGGGAAAGAGGGATTGACTGTCAAACCACTCAGGGAACTGTAACTTTGTGAAGGAAATGGGATTCTCCCAACAGCTCTCAGCAGCAGGGCTTTTTTTCAGCCGGAACTCACCAGATTTTGTGACCCTCCCGTCACCCTTCAAAAGTTATCCCAAATGTTTGTTTTAAAACTGCTTATTTTATACTTCAGCCCCTGGAGCTTTAACTGTAAAACTAGCCAACCATGGATTAAAACACACCTCTAATAATTCTCTGTATTTTTCTGGATCCTCTTCCACAAGTGTCCTGATCTGGTTGTTATAATGGTGAGATATGCTCTCCTCTACAGCCACAGTGCAAGCCATTGCGCCTTCTTTTCCAAGCAAGGCAGTTCCAGCACCTGTTGCAGAGTCATTGAAATAAAACGCGTGCCCCGTATATGTATTTGAATTAAAAATGAAGAAGAAAACGTGAAAGAGGGAAAAGGTTTAGCCTCACCTAACATAAATCCCGCAATGTTCCAGAAAGGCAACAGAATGGTTGGCCGGACTCTGTACAAGATCATTAACTCATTGAACTTTTTCAAATGGCCCTTTTCCTGATCCCACATTTTCTGCATTAAAAAAAAAAATGGCATTCAGCAAGACAACTGCAGTAACATGGAAGGAAAATCTTCCCCAGGATAAACACTATCAGCCTTCAGGATGCATTATAGATTTAAGAGCGCTGCTATCATTTTCAACACTATTTCATTATTGTTGCATTCTGATGCAACTTTTCCAATACACTGGTACTTTGGTTGTCGAACAGCTTGGCTCCTGAAAAAATCGGCTGCCAAACACTGCAAATCCGGAAGCAAGTGTTCCAGTCTGCAAACGTTTTTTGGAAGCCAAGCATCCATCGCGGCTTCTGCGGCTTCCGATTGTGTGCAGGAAGCTCCTGCAGCCAATTGGAAGCTACGCCTTGGTTTTCAAATGGTTCCAGGAGTCGAAAGGACTCCCGGAATGGATTAAGTTTGACAACCAAGGTACCACTGTACTCTAAACCATGGTTTGGAGGAGTGGGAATAAAGCCCATGACCATAAGCACCATCCTTTCCTCACATGCCTGTCTCACATCACCATTCAACCTAACCACAGTTTGCAGTTATGTCTAAACTGGCAAACAATGGGTTGAGGAACACTCCATATCAGGATCAAAACAGATAAGAAAACAGTTTGAAACAACTTAAAATTACAAAAATTTAGTGCGTCTTAAAAATATGCATCGTATATTAAGTATTGTATATCAAGTATCAAAAGTCAAGATGAGCAGGCGTGGTACTTGAGACTATAGATTCTAAATGTTGTACAATAAGGTACTGCATAAATTGTTGTATCCATAATATCTGGTGGCCTTCACTTACATTCTTTCATATTGTATTTGAATATTAATGTTGTTTTAATTAGTGTAACCCGCCCTGGGATCTTAGGGTGAAGAACAGCGGGTAATAAATTGTATAAATAAAGAAAGCACAAGAAGGGTTGGAGAAAAAAATACAGGTATTAGAAATAGTCACCCTTATAACTGGTCCTACTGAAGTTCTCCCTAGCACTGCCATTTGTCCTGCATAAATGCGGTTCGCCCCATATTCCCCAGCATGATCCACTCTGATTATACGGTCAATAACTGGCTTATTGATGTTTTCATAGGTCGTTCCAGTACTACAGCATCTGTAAGGTGAGTGTAAGGATAGCAAATGCCATCTTCTTCTTCCACCTGTAAAAACACACATTTTATTTAATCAGAAAAAAGTCAGAACAAGAATCCTGTCACTATTCTGTAACAATGGGGCGGGAGGAGGGCAGCCAGGAGGTTTTCTACTTAATAATAACTACAGCTGTGATGCTAGTCATTCAATTAAATAAACTAAAAAGGCCATAAAATCCCTTTAAATTGGAAGGGGTTTTCCAGGGAATTAAATTATTATTACTAATTGTAAAAACTGCAAGTGGAAAAGGTGTTCTTAAAAGAAGCATTTCCCTCTGAGCAGCAAAAGAGAAACACCCTCAAGGCTGGTGCCTGTTGCAATGTTTCGCACATAATTCTTTTTAAACTGATTTGATTTTAAGAATGTAGTTCCTTCTATGAATTTATAGAAAAAGCATGAACTAACACTCCTTCAGTTAATGAAGGAAGACTTATTTATCTGGATGACAGCCTTCATAATAACAGCAGCTTTGGATCTTTGGGAGACTCCTCTTTGTACATTCCTTCACTGGGAGAACTGTCTGCTTGGTCCTGCTCCCTGCTTCTTGTTGCTTAATAAATTATTAGCATTCTTATTATGTGTAAAAATCTCTGAAAATATAATATTTAGTATTACTAATAATGAGATTTAAGTATATCCAGTCCTTTTTTTCTTTTAAAAAATGTTTAGGGGTACTCTCATTTTGGTTCCAGAATCACCATTTTATAGTTCAGATCGGGGAAAATAAATACAGTAAATGGACAAAAGTACAAAGATTCACAAAATGTTTAGGGGTATGCGTCCCCCCTCCCCAGAAAAAAAAACCCAGTGAGTATATCATTAATAACAATACTATTTTACCAAGTTAAAATAGGAGAGTTATAACGCATTAAATATTATTGTTGCAGCATACTATTCTTTTATCTGCTGCAGGGACCTGACTGCATGCTGAAGGAGTAAGATCTAAATCATGCAGCTATGGCCGAGCGTGCCTCTGAGCGTACACAGAGCGCCTTCACCTCACCGCCACCCATTGCGACAGACGAGGGTGTGTCAAGGGGACTGAAAAGGGCAGGGCAGGAGGCGGGGGAAGGATGTTTAGAGGTTGGCAAGGAGCACCACCGGGGAGGCATGAAGGAGAACATCCCGGGAGAGGGGCGGCTACGTCACGGGCGCCCTCCCGCCCTACCTTCCCTGCAAAGGGACCGCCAGCACTCAGCTCGCAGCAGCTGCAGCCCCACCACCTCCGCCGCCATCCTCCCGCCCACGAGCGCCTGGCGCGGTCTGATGACGTCGCAACCACCCGCCTGCTCAACCGCGCCCACTCTAGACAGATGAATGTCGGCTTCGCGTTCCCAGCCATTATACAACATTGCTTTGTCCCAATAGATTTACAACAAGATAGACTTACACAAAGTTGCAGCTTTCCGGGTTCCTTTCTAACTTTTATTCTGCCTGCCGCCGAGCGGGGAGAGAAAAATGACAGCCCATTACAGACATTTCGCTTTATTCACTCCTGTTCCTACCCGCGCACGTACCTACCTACGTATACACACGCGCGCGCGCGGCGTGGGAGCTCTGCACTTTCGTATCTCTGAGTTCCCCCCTGGGTACTTTGGTTCCCGCCCTCGCTCGCCTTTCCCTTTCCCCCATTGGATGAAAGCGACCGCCAATTCCTTGGGAGGCGCGTCCTCCTGCGGTTGTCATAGCGACCACAGAACGCCTTCCCGGCGCTGAGGGCTGAAGCGATGGCGGCGCTGCTGGGGGGCTCCGTGTCCCCCCGGGGACTGGCCCGCTCTGTGGCCCACAGGCTGTAAGGAGTGTGTATGTGTGTGTGCGCGCTTCAATGGGTGGGAAACGGGGGCAGAAATGTAATTCGTAATTATCTGTATGTGTATATATATATATATATATATATATGTGTGTGTGTGTGTGTGTGCATGCTTTAATTCTATTAATCTTTAATTGCTTGTTAATGGTTCTCTCCCCCGCCCCCCCTGTTTTTCACTGCTGTTCTTTTATCGGTAATGCTCCTTGAGTTCCTGTCAGGGAAAAAAGGCATAATATAGTTGCATTATTGTTATTATATTAATAATATATACCCATGACACCAGCAACATACATAATTATACAATTATTTGTAATCTGCCTTGTGGGTTTTTCTTTAGAGTCAATTGTATTTAATTAATAAATACAAAAGGACTTTGACATGACCGTAACAGTACAGAGCACAATATGTTTATTTATTATTACACTTATTCCACCTTTTCTACAAAGAGCTCAAGAGGTAGCATACATTCTTATTTCTTTCATTTTTCCTCACAGTGACCCTGTGAGGTAGATTAGGCTGACAGGCAGCGACTGGTCCAAAGTCACACAGTGAGCTTCATGGCCAAATGGGGATTTGAACCCTGGTCTCTCAGTCCTCTAGCCACTGTGCCACACTGGGTCTCATCACCGCTCCCATGATGGGAGTGAAAACCCACAAGCACACTAAATACATCCACTTAGCAGTGACCATCAGGGACTGATAAATGTTAATGTTGTTTTTTTTTTTAAATTAAGATCTAGCAACCCTAGTTATAAAGCCACACAGCACAAGATTGAACAGACATTTGGCTTGCAGTATACAGCTGTCTGATCTTATAAAATATGTTCAGGGCAATGGCCCCATCCACATTCCCTACTACCTAGACAGGTACTTCACAGCACTGTCATATGTAAATGGAACTTATGCCTAGGTAAGTATGTGTAGGATTGCTGCCTTGGAGATCTGCCCTTTCCATCCTGCTTGGCAACGCTTCAACCATCATCCCAGGCCAATACGTGATCTTTAAATGCTAAATTTGTACTGCAAAATTAGACAGGGAAGTAGAAGCGTCTTGACACTCCCGAACTCTTCACGATAGCTTTGTGATTTTGAATGTTATGATGGCAAAGGGAGCAGCATAGCCAGATGGCAATTATGCTTTTTTTAAAATAAGGAAAAAATGTGTTTTCCCCCATTTAGAAAGTATTATGTTGATGTACAAAGAAAAGAAGATTCCTTCGATTCATCTGGAATCATCCATGATGAGACTGAAAGTTTGCGTTTGGTAAATATTTGTTAACGTATGTTTGGGTTTCCAAATCACATCTGTTGCACACAATGAAGGCTGGTACATTAGGGAAAGGGGGGCACTGGCCCACTAACCTCAGGTAGCTCCCCACCTTCCTATCTTCTCACTTGCAACCAGGCTTGGGGGTGGCAATCTAAGTATGAAGGGAGTTCCAGCAACATCTGGAGGGTACTATTCTAGCACTAATTAGCTTACCAGAAAATGTTCATTAGTAGATCTACCTTCTGCCTACTCCTGTTGTAACTTATCATGTGGTGGCTGATTGTTAGCCTCTCCCCATTTGGTCTTTGCTGGGTTGTTATGCTGTATCTGGCCTTGATGGTGATTATCATGGTAGCAAACTTGACCCTCGTGCCTTGCCATCCTAGCCATGTCCATTGACAGCAGCACAGTGTCTGATCTTATTTATACTCTGGCCATCTGGCTGGGTTGCCCGCCCCCCCCACTCTATCCTATATGGCTGTAGTCCCACTGAGTTCAATAGGATTTATATCCAAACATGTGTTTAGGATTGCAGCCTAAATTTATAGATTTTGAGTGGTATTTGCAATACCAGTGAGATGCATTGGATTTTTTTCTTTTTTATGATTGAGCATTTTGACATTTGCATATAGAAAAGTGGGTTTTTAATGTTGAATATGCACACACAAAAACTAGTTTTGTGTATTGTAGATTTGAGCCTATTAGCTTTCTTGTAGAGTTTCTCAAGATTCCCCAATCTAAATAGTTTTCTAAGAATCTTCATTTTTACTGGTCTTGCAGCATCCAGCATTTTTGATGAAGCAGAAGGAAAACCGGGAGCTGGAACATAATTTTGCTGAGATTAAATTGGAAGCATCCTTACGTGCCTTTATGGGGAGCACTGAAGAATGCAACAGAAAATTGCAGAAAAGCCCAGAAAAGCAAAAGGATTTGGAAAAGCTTATTAAAAAGATGGCACAAGTAATATTTAGAATCACTCTTCTCTATTTCTTTATGCATACCACCTTTTTAACACATATCATTTCATGTTTGGGGAATCATCTGCTGTGTATGTTGGTAGAGCCATCATATGGGAAATAGCAGTGTGTACCCAGCCAGTGGGTGTGTTCACACATAATAAGTTAAAGGCACTGGTTTTGGTGTATAAAGCCCTATACAGCCTAGGACCAAGATACCTGAAAGATCATCTCTCTCCTTATATGCCCAGTTGGTCACTGTGCTCTGCAAGAGAGGCCCTCTGCAGATACCATTTTTTCACAAGTTCTGTTCCGCACAATATAGGAATCCAACCTTCAGTTCCATGGTACCTGCCCTTTTGAATTCCCCCTCTTCAATATTAGACAGGAGCTGTCTTTGTTGACACCTACTGAAGACCTTCCTCTTCCCACAAACCTTTTAAGCAAAGAACTTTTCTAGCCATCATCTATATTGGAATTGTTTTTAAAATGCTTTCATTGTTTTGTCACTTGTTTGCTGCCATGGGCTCCTTTGGGATTTAAATTTAATAAATAATAACTGCAGTTTGACAATACACATCTCAGAATTGTGTGCCTCTTCCGCTTCCTTCCTCCCACTGAACAAGGCAGTTCGCTGCCTGTACGGTGGAGCAGCTGAGTGGTGGGCTAAGACAGGGGAGATCTGATTCAAATCTCCACTCATTCCTAAAGCTTACTGGGTGAACTTGAGCCAATTGCTATCTCTCTGCTTAACCACCTTCATAGGGTTGTTGCAAGGATGAAATGGGAGGGGAGGAAACTGTGTATGCCATCTTGAGCTCCTTTGAAGAAAGGGGTGGGATGAGGGAGCGTGGCTGTCTGTTGTGATCAAGGCCATTACTTCTCCCTCCTCTGACTTATCTCCAGGGCATTTTGTGAAAATAAAACAGTGGCTACCAAGAGACAGCTGCTGAGAAGGCTTAAAAGCAAAAACAGAGAGTGATAAAACAAATACGACTATAACAACAAATATGACATACAAATTAACAGTGAAATAAATTGACAGTAGCAAAACTCATCCTCTGCTGCCTACTAATTTTGCTCCCCAGGACTCAGCTCATTTGCTGCAGGCCTTTGCATCGTTGCAAAATTGGGATTCATTATGGAAAGAGATACAGTGCAACTGAGTGGTTTTCTAGGCTCCCAAAGCATCTAGCGTTTTGACTTGCATTAGACAAGTTAGTAACGTGGTCTGCATTTTTATTTGTAGGATTACATACCTGATAGAACAAACGAGGGCAAAGCAAAAAGTACAAAAAGGTAAAATAATTTGCAAATGTACACCCAAGAACAATCTCAAATTATTTTCTCCCTGAAATTATAGTAGTTGAGTGTATGAAAGAAAACCTATTGCATTAACACACTCAACAGCCCCACTGCAGCTGCCACACATGTGCCGTGTCTGTGAGCTACTGGCAGTGGATTTGGGATTCACACAACCACAGCTGCTGGTTGAACCAAACTGGGATGCTCTGGATGCAGCCCCTGCTTGTGCCAAATGGCAGCTAGATCCTATGGTTTTGTTATTTTGAGATGACAGTGTATGATTGTGTCCAGTCTCTCCTATTGAACGCTGTTGGTTTTGCAGTCAGGCCCAGCACCAGCACCTGGCATGCTTGGGTAAATACCGGGGATCCCCAACACTAATGCCAGGATTTTTAATTTAATGGTGGCCGAGATTTAGGATTCAGTACCGAAGAGAGAAGCATAGGCTTAGGTGTTGTAGAAGTAGTCTCATTCCCAACTGATTCCTCTGATTGTAGCAATGCTATATTGGGGGCCCACAGGCATTTGGGGGAAATAGGCAGACCTGCCTGGCCCAGTACTGTGGCTAGCTGGCCACTTGCCCACCCATAATGCCAACTGGGGACAGCACTGAGCAGAGTTATGAGCTGCATACACAGATCCTACAGCCTTGCCACCTTTATTATGCTGCCCCCAACATGTACACATCAGGGGAAAGACCATCATATTTAAGCCAGTGGTGTCAGGGAAGGGGTGTAGCTCAGTGATAGAGCATCTGATTTGCATGCAGAAGGTATCCTGGGTTCACTTCCAGCATCTCCAGGTATGGCTGGGAGAGATCCATGCCAGAAACCCTGGGGAGCTGCTGCCAGTCAGTGTAGATAGTACTCAGATAGAGGGACCAATGGTCTGATTCAGCGTAAGGCAGATTCTTATGTCCCTGTCAGGGAGTTTGCATATGTGAAGGCTCATAGTTCCATTCAGCACCTCTCCAGAGCCACCACTTGTAAGCAAGTGAGCAGCCAGCAGCTCCAGCAGTGAGTTCGTGTATGAGATCCTCAGTTCTGTTCAGCAGTGCCACCATCATCTTAGCCAGGCACGCACCCCCATCAGCCCAGGGCCCCCAAAACTTGGAGCTGGGCCTGCTTGTTGTAAATATCGACATTTTTCTTGGCATTAATTAACTGTACCTTTGTTTTTCATCAGGCAGGAAAATCTGCAGAGCACACCCTCCAGACTACATATAACTACTACTCCATGTATGGCACCAGAAGTACGGAGACTCATTTCATCGGCTTCCAAGCTAATCGTGGCTGCTGTGTGTATCAAGTCACCCTCTTTCACACATTGACAAAATTGTTAAGCATTTCCCCTGAAATCTTTCACTGTTCCTTTATGCTCTTTACGTACGGAAAGAAGTCAGCTGACTTATTTGCATTCTAGCAAACATCTCCCAGCAATAATTCTGCTACTGTTTTACTTCTAGAGTTGAGAGTAGACAGCTTTTGTGAACACATCCCTCTGTCAAACTCAATGGATAAAAAACATATTTCTCAAGAATTTATGTTGAGTCTCTCTCTCTCCAGACTTCTGAAGCCTCTCCGAGAGAAATGGGAACAATTCAAGATGGCTTTTCAACCTCAAAGAGAAAAGAAGCAAAAAACATTCAAAGTTTGGACAGTGGCAGCAAGGCAGGTCTTTCCTCCACACATTCTCACAAAGATGAAGCAAGAAGGTATGGCAGCTTGGTGGCATGCCAGTTGGCATCTTGAAAGAAACCTTTGCCCCAAATCCCATACGTTCAAACCCAGAGATGGGAGGATTTGTCCCTTTCTACCAGTTCCTCATTTTTCCAAACTTAAATTTAGTTATTCACATCTTGCAGCAATTTGCTAATTTATTTTATTTTCAAATCCTCGTGAAAACTCACCAGCATTCTAGTGCAAATTTATCCTAAAAAACACATTTCACATGACTAATGTGCAGTTTTGCAAGCAATTTCCCCTAATATAGTGCATGTTTTTATCACTAATACCTCTGTTTTTATCCACATTTTGGTAAACAGTGCTTAGCTGGAGAAATGCACCCCATAATAGGGTTGAGTGCAGATTTTAACGGATGGATGTGTTTTGGTTTGCATATCGTGCTTTAAATGTACCCTGAATCAAATGTCTCCTCCATCCCTAGACTAAGCATTTCACATGCCCGATGATGCTTCCTATCCTCCTGAGATTCCGTCTTCTTTCTTTCTCTTTGCTTTTTGTCTTTCAGAAAAGTATTCCCACCTCCTCCTTTCCCTTGCAGCTGATGGATCAGTTTTCTCTGGGCGCCTAATTGCCCTGGCATCTCCTCCTTTTAGCAGTGGACGAGCCATCTCTGGGATTGTTAGGCTTTTTCATTGAGGTGACATGATGAAGGGATCCTACAGTTTTATTAGTGTTGATATTTGCTCATTTCTGCTGGGTTTAGGTAAAGGTACCCCTGACTGTTAGGTCCAGTCGTGGACAACTCTGGGGTTGTGTGCTCATCTCGCTCTATAGGCCGAGGGAGCCGGCGTTTATTCGCAGACAGCTTCTGGGTCATGTGGCCAGCATGACTAAGCCACTTCTGGCGAACCACAGCAGCACCCAGAAACGCCGTTTACCTTCCCGCTGGAGCGGTACCTATTTATCTACTTGCACTTTGATGTGCTTTCAAACTGCGAGGTGGGCAGCAGCTGGGACTGAACAATGGGAGCTCACCCCATCACGGGGATTTGAACCGCTGACCTTCTGATCGGCAAGCCCTAGGCTCTGTGGTTTAGACCACAGCGCCACCCGCATCCCTAACCCACCTGCGGAATGCTAGATTTTCCTTTGACTCTGATGAAGATCTTGTGTCAACTTTGTGCAAGTCAAGCATCCCCCTTCACACCTAAAGTTGACCTTCTAGCGCTGCTGGGATGAGTGGGGGCACAGTGGCATTATCTTGTGTGTGTGAGAGAGGAGGAATGATGCAAGGATGTGGGATGCCCTTGACACAAGTCCATTGGCTGCCTTTGTGTGTTGGGGAAAGGGGAATGATTGATTGGGCTATGGTGGTGTTTCTAGAGATACCAAGGATGTATCTGATACATTTAAGCATCTTTTTCATATATTCTAGTTATGAGTTTCTCCCCCTCCTGGGCTGAATATCATTGGAAATGCAGCCATTACACCAGAATAGCCCTGGCTTATTTCTGGCCTCAGTGTAATGTGGATATAGGATTGCTTCTTTTTGTTGGGATGCACCTTTGATCTTCTAATTTATTTCCTGGCTTCTCAAGAAGCCATTCTCAAAAAATGCGAATGGGATTTTAAAATGTTTTCATTTTCTGGTGTCTTTCAGGGTTAAACGAAACCGCGAAGGGAAAAAATGGAAAGAGGTGAAGAGATCATTTGAAACGTCAGGCACTTCCAACAACTCCAAGAAATCTAACAGGCCTTTTTTGAAAATTCCCCCTAAACCAAGTGATATAAGCTCAGATGACAGAAGGTCCATAGCTCTATGTTTGCAAACTGGACAAAATGAAGCATTTAGGAAAGGTATACTTAGAAGCAGAACCTCCTCAGCAGTGTCTGAACACCAAGATAAGCAGTCAAATGCTCGATGGAAGAACTTTTCACCCACTCAGCAATTTGCAGAGAATTCTGCTGGACCTTCCAATAAACCACTTAAAATCAAAAGGCAAGAGTCATCTCTCAGACCCACTGAAACAGTCCCAAAAGTTAAGAGCTCTCCAGCAAGCAAGTTTTTGAATACAAGACCGATCCAGAGTTCCAGGAGTAATCGAGAAGAAAAAAGACGCAACACAAAGTATTCTGCAAAATCGACCGCTGAAGTGATAAGTAACCAGAGTTTAATGTCCATAGAAAAGACTCAGAAGCAATATGATCCCACGCCGATTTCTGGGTGGTTTCTTAAAGGCCAAGGCAATCAAATACACAGCCAAGGTGATCAGAAAAGCAAGCTTGTGGAAAACTCTGAAAGTGACTGGCCTCAAAATGAGCAAAAGTGGTGTGATTTAGTATCAAGGAACCCTGAAGGCCGCCAGGTTCATTTTCAAACACTTCAAGAGGAGTCCATTCCTGGCACCGCTGCTTGGGAGCAACCTTCTTTGGAAAGTTGTAGCCGGCAAAACCTAAGAAGCCCTGAAGATGCAACTCAGTCAATTGCCACCAATAAAGTATCCACTGGGATTGTGGCAGGTCTTCAAGAGGATCAGAACAATGACCATATCCCCGTGGTCCAGCGTGAATCGCATTTTCTGTATCAAGTGTGCCAGGAAATGGATGAAGATGTACCACCAAGTTTAACTATGAATAGGTCTATGACTACAGATGGAAATGTCAGAAACCAAAGTACACACCATCTTTTAGACCAGCTCTTCTCTTCAGAGGAAGAAGGGGAGAGCTATGCCATTGAGGACCCTGCCGATACCACACAGATGCAGGATGTTACTTTAGCAGAGTCCTGGGATAAGCAAATGATGTCTCTCCCATCAGTGACACCAGGTGCTTGCAGGTGTTCAGAACGACTGAGTTACTGTGTGTGTCAAGCTCCTGAAAAGCCACGTCTGGGACCCCCTGTTAAAACCGCAACTATTTTAGAAAGACTGGAAAGTGAGCAGTCGGAAGAAGAATTCACCATTTCATCTGCCTCTAGCAGCCTGAGTGCCAGATCATTAACTGGCCTATGTGAACAGATGGTAAGGCATTTGAAGTTGTGCTTTAATGACTTCTACTTGGCTTCTGGAATGAGGTTTCCCATTACTTTTCAGCAAAATTGGAAGCTGCCTAATTAGGCCAAACCCATCTTTTAAAATTGGGCAGATTGGTTATGATTTATTGGGCAGCTCAAGTGGTGCTGAGCCAATCTGCCATTTGTCTCTTACTAGTGCTGCGGCTCATTCTCTATCTTCATGTTCAAGTAGGTTTTGGGGAAAGGGCTTTCTGATGCATCCTCACCTGAGGAGTTTACCTGATAGTGGTGGGTAGCCACACCACAGTCATCGGCACTAGGCAGATCAGATCCACCATATAAATGTCCCTCAGTGAACTAGAGTGATGCTGCCTCAGGGGTATTTGATAGGTCTTGCTCAGGATGGGCAGAAGCAGAAGACACAGACAAATTCATTTCCACCATACGTTACTTGTCAAAGTGGACATCTGGGGTATGGCTCTCTTCATATTACATTGTACCATCTCAGCAGCCCCACATCATTATGAATAATACTTTTGTATCAGCCTGAAGTGCTTTCCAGTGATTACTGGCTCCAGGACAGAGGTGGGAAACCCGTGACCCTCACGTTATCAATAGACTACAACTCCCATCATCCTTGACAATTGGTTATGCTGGCTGGGGTTGATGGGAGTTGTAGCCCAACAATTGGACGGCACGGTGTTGGCAGCCCCTGGTCTATGACATAAGAGCTGGACAACATAAGCAGTAGATCTAATTATGTTGATCTATGGCAGACACTGATGTAAACAGCTGCCTCCTGCAATTTTATACAGTTTAAATTGACGGTGATTACTGTTCCCATTCAATCTTCTCTCTCCAGGGCTAAATATATGTTTGTCAACCTATTTATATGCACTAGAACAGTGCATCCCGTAATTCATCCAAGGTGCCTGTTTTTAAAGATTTTACCTCTGCTACAACATACGTACTTCATGTGAAAGAGACATACTTTTGCTGAACTGTGTGCACATATTTACACACACCTGGCTCTAGCTGTTCGATCTTGGGGGCTGTGTAAAATACAAAATAGTTCCAGCGAGCCTGAAGTCTCCTTAACCCTGGGCCAGAAGATCTCCTCCATAGGAACTGCCCTGACATCTGAATTAGGGATAATCTAACATTTCCAACAGAAATATATTTGTTATCTCCCCAGTGGTGTAGCGTGGGTTGTCAGCACCCGGGGCAAGGCAAGTAATTTGCGCCCCCTAACCCGTGGATTTGCGCCCCCTAACCCGTGGATTTGCGCCCCCTAACCCATGGATTTGCCCTAACCCCAGATGTTGCGCCCGGTGCGGCCCGCCCCCCCTGCACCCCCCACGCTACGCCACTGTATCTCCCTATTATCTAAATGTTACCTACATGTGCTTTTCATCCTAGAGCAGAAACAGCAAGGAGGAAAACAACACTGATCCTAGCATGGAACTTCTTGTTCAGAAACTTCGGAAGGTGATGCCAGAAGAGACCACCACATGTCAAGATAGGTTCTGTCAAGAAAGCAAAAAGCCTAGGTATGAAAGCTTTAATTCTGTTGGCGAATGACAACTTTGAATTTTAAAAAATATGATACTCTAGTCTAGATGTTTCCAGGTGTGCTGCAACATCACGGTTTCATAGTTTGGCCAGAGAGATTATGCCTAGGGATAAGTCCCCAACCACCACAACCACTCTCCCCCCACTTACATTCAACATATGGATGACTAATGAGTTAGCAGCCCTTTCTTGCCATTAACATCTGGCCATTCAGGCAGGGTAAAAGCAAAGGAAGAAGTAAAGACTGAATCTGCCATGGATGCTTCAGCTGAGATTTCTGCACTGCAGGGGGTTGGACTGGATGACCCTTGGGGTCCCTTCCAACTCTAAGTTTCTATGATTCAATGAATCCTGTACATGTGAGAAAGCACTTCATCCCCAATGCTCTTAAGGTTGTCTGAAAACTCGCCCTCTTGTTCGCATCTGTGCAGTATATCCGCATTATTAAAGCGTGCAGAAAAGCATTATGTGGCTGCCTCCCACTTACAGATCCCCTCCCCGTGCATGTTTGCCAAAGCTCAGCTTACAGAATTCTGGAAAGCATGCTTGGACTACCTTCTGGTGCATGCACTTGTTCAAGAGTAATGTTTGAATAACATGTGGTCCCATGTGGTGGTTGTTTGTATGTGTGTTATTTGGTTCAGAGTGGAGTACCTTTGAGGCTTTTAAATACTTGGGATCTATGGCTAACTTTAGGGACGCAGGGCAGTACCAAACAAAACCCACCACTTTTTTTTTCCTGGGCAGTGATCAGATGGGAAGAGAAAGCATTCAGAAGGTCTTTTTAAAAAGTGTTCCTTGCTGGGAAGGGTAGTAAGGTTACTTTTGTTGTGTCTCCCACTGCTGCAAATTAAGCTTAATGCTCAGTTTCGCTTCCTTAATCTCCACATACCCGAACATTATGTTTCAGTTTTACTTCCTTGTTTGGGTGAAGAGTCTACAGAGCAAAGCAAGGGAAGTGACTTTGGTCAGGTTTGATTTTCCTTTAGTTCAGTGCAAGGATGCTCCACCTTGTTTCACTCAGGAACAGTTTTGCCATCTGAGCTACATCATAGCCTAGCCCATGGGTAGGCAAACTAAGGCCCAGGGGCCGAAACCAGCCCAATCGCCTTCTAAATCTGGCCCACGAATGGTCCGGGAATCAGCGTGTTTTTACATGAGTAGAATGTGTCCTTTTATTTAAATGCATCCCTGGGTTATTTGTGGGGCCTGACTGGTGTTTTTACATGAGCAGAATGTGTGTTTTTATTTAAAATGCATCTCTGGGTTATTTGTGGGGTATAGGAATTCGTTCTTTTTTCTTTTTCCTTTTCAAAATATAGTCCGGCCCCCCACAAGGTCTGAGGGACAGTGGACCGGCCCCCTGCTGAAAAAGTTTGCTGACCCATGGCCTAGCCAGTCATTTTCTCCCTGTCTAAGTCCATTTTGTAATCCTTGCTTTTTCTCCCTTCAGTTCTCCCACTGAGACGAGAAGAGACTTGGATCATGGAACTAAGGGTGCCTGCGTCAATCAAATAGTTTATTTTTCTCACTTCCCCCAGTCGTTTTAGTGCAGATCCCCAACTCCAAGAGGACCACGTTAATTGTTGCCTCATCTCTTTCCTCATCATAAAAAAGGCATGGTAGCCATCGCTCTTTTTTACCACTCTGCTTGCGATTGTTTAATGCATTATTCGCTATGTTCATGGAAATCAAATCAGTAGCATTAAGATCTCAAATGCATTTTTCTCCCAATGCCTCTCCAATTTCAGTGACTGTCTGCCCAGGCTGATGCTTGCGTCAGGTATGAATAGAGTGCCGTTTTATTTTTGTAATCTTGACAGCTGATAAAATCACCCACCTGAAACGAAAAAAGCTGTTTCCACTGTGGGAACCTTCTTAAAAGATTGAAAGAACAACTGACCTCTAAACAAAATCTGCCCATAATGTCCATAGACTCTTGAAATCGACGGGACTGAGCTCTGATTTTTTAAGACAGCTTAATCCCCAGTGTTGAAAGATTTTGAAATTGTCATTTTAAGAAGAGCCCTGCTGGATGAGAACAAAGGTCTGTATAGTCCCAGTAACCAACAGATGCCTCTCACGAAGACTGCAAGCAGGACATGAGCAAAACTCCCAACCATTGTTTTCCAGCAACTTGTACTCGGAGGCATGGTGCCTCTGAACCTGGAGCTTGCAGATTGCCATCACATCTAGAAACCACTGACAGCATTACCCTTTATGAATCTCCCTCCCTTTTTAAAAACCATCTAAATGGATCACTCTCAACAGTAGCAAATCTGATAGTTCAACAATGCACTGTGTGAAGTTCTTCTTTTCAGACCAGTGCTTCTCAAGGGGTGTGGCAGGAAAGGATGGCAAGTATTGCAGGAAGATTCAAGGACAATCAAAGAAACATTTAAACATTTCAGAGTAGCATAGTTGAAAACTATTTTTTTGGAGGGGGGGAGGATATCTATCCATGTCTCTCTTCAAAAGCATTGCCTATTCTTCTAGTTCTTTACGACGTATTGTTGTGAACAGGGTCTTCCGAATATTAAAGATCAGAAAAGAGAAAGGCTTCCTTGTGTTGAGGAGATGAATTTGTCTCAAATTAGACCCAATATCAAGGAGATTACCCAGCAAAAGCAAGTTCACACTTCTGAGTTTGTATACATACTTAAGGTGACCATCCAGGGGTCCTTTACCTTTTCTAAAAAAACATACTTAAGGTACATATGTAAGAGGCTCATTTATAATTATATTTTGGGAATGATTCAAGTTCTTATGTAGCTGTGTTGTTTAATATCTTATGAACGTCCCATGGTCATATTATAAAGTAATTGTGTTGTATGTTATAAATCAAGCACTGCTAGGAGTTGTTTCTTTTTGTTTTCCAGTGTATTCCTTATCAATAAAAAATTTGGTGTGGCACAAGCAGATTTTTATTCTGAAAGTGTGGCTCAGAATTTTTTCCCCTGAGAACCACTACTTTAGACTGACTAGAATCTTCTACCAGGCTCAGAAATAAGGACAAAATACTGCTGTCTCCTTGAAAGAAGACTAAGTGTTTTTAAACTTTGGTCAGATTATGCCCTGTGTTTTGCAAACATGATTTTGAAGTGTTCAACTGTTGTTGCTTTAATGTTGTACTGAAAGCTTGACCCTTGGGTAATAAGATTTGACAAAGCTGAATAATGTAGTCAAAGAGAAATAAAAGCCAACTCTCCATAAAGCAGCTGCAATATATTTATTAGCATTAATTAATATATACATTACCATTTTTATAATACTTTCTTTCTTTCTCTTTCTTTGTTTTTAAGTACCTCTTAAGTGTGACATTTAATGCAACAATTAATGCTTATCCAAAACGGAAATAAGAGTAAGAAAACATGGCTATTTAGTAAGGGCCAAAGATTAGCAAACCCTTGGCTTCTATTTCAACACAGCAATTAACTCCAGCCAGGGATCTGGCTGTTACCTGATAGTCTGACCCTTCTACAACTTGAAAAACCAAGGTTTTTGAGGATTCTGAGTAACTATATAGTTACAAACCTACCTCAATACGTCCTTTCTTCCACCCCATCTCATTCCAGAAAATCTTTTTGTTTCAACTTAATGACTTGAGCATCTACACATTCGTTTTGAAGCATAATGCTACCAGCATTTTCCTGTCCCTTGCCGCTTATATTTATACCCAGTGAATATAGCAGGAGTAAGGAACCTGTGGCCTTCCAGATGTTGGACTCCAATTCCCATCAGCCCCACGCAGCAAGACCAACAGCCAGGGATGTTGGGAACTGTAGTCTTAACAACGTCTGGAGGACCACAACTTTCCAACCCTGGATTTAAGCGGTTTCTATAGATGGCCATGGACCGCATGAACCATGGGCACCTATGGGCAGGGCTTCACAGCTATGCCTCTGAGGTTCCATTGGCTTTTTGATTAGGAAGAGTTTGTCACAGCTCTCCTAAAGCAGCAATTAAAACAAAAGAAAGTATATAGTTGGGACACGTATATAGGCTTCAGCATAAAGCCGTTCTTATCTAGTATGCAAAATCCAACTATCTGGCAGAGTAAATCAACAGAAGTCAAATTCTGGGTTGAAGCACAATACATGCCTAGTTTATACCCAGCCAAGTCTTCAGGAAGATTTGGGGCAGCAGAGATAATTGCCCTAACATATATTTTTTTGGGGGGGAGAGGGGGTTGTACTTGAAGACAGGTAATGTATCTTCCCTTCCTCAAGCACATACTGAGTTCTGAACAGGTAATCAACCAAGCCTCTCCATCAAAGAAGACTAGAAGGACTACATTTTACTGCATACACTCTGCTATATGACTGAACCAGCACAGACCCAGGCAGTTACCATTAGGAATGATGTACTTACATGTTATTAAGTAAAACTGATAAATAAAAGTTGATTTTCTTAATAATAATAAAAAGGAATGGCATTGAAAACAACACTGAGAACGCTTTACAAAGAGCTTCCTGGTCAGGACAGGGAAGGCAGTTCACAACAGTTTTAAAACACCCATGAAAAACAGAGGCTTAAAGTGTAAACATTGAAAATAAAGATACAACCTCACAAAGACCTCTACAATGGTAGAGATTCTGAGCACGATTTTTAAGAGTCAATTCTGCACAAACAGAAATACAGAAATCCTGTATAAACGGGGTCCATGCTCAATGAAAAGCCTAACAGGTCAACATGATAAATGGCTCCCTGAGTTGATCAACAACTCACTTATGCACACCAGCCCCGTATCCGGACACAGATATTGGAACAGCTGTAGGAGGCCCACATCTACTGCAAGTCAAACTGGTCCAAGGATGAAGTTCCAAGTCACTTGGCTCAAGGTTCAAGGCACTAGATTTCTTCTCTTTTTAGCACCCCCTAAACAGCAGCTCCAAAAAAACGACTCCAAAGGCAGCAGGCATGAAAAGGCACCTCAGCTACGTCTCTGAGCCTCAGTCAGCTTCCTGATCAGGAAAAGCTTGTCACGACTCTCCTAGGGCAGAAATTGGGTGGTGGGATGGGGAATACAATAAGCAGAGCATTTAAAGTTCTCCTTCAATATAAAGTGCAAGTCCCCTACCAAGCAAGATCTAAACCAGAGTGGGGAGCCTATGGCCTCTCCAGATATTGCTGAACTCTTATCCCTGACCATTGATCAGGGGTCAGCAAACTTTTTCAGCAGGGGGCCAGTCCACTGTCCCTCAGACCCTGTAGGGGGCCAGACTATATTTTTTTTTGGGGGGGGGGGGAAATGAACGAATACCCAAGCCCCACAAATAACCCAGAGATGCATTTTAAACAAAAGGACACATTCTACTCATGTAAAAACACACTGATTCCCGGACCGTCTGCAGGCTGGATTTAGAAGGCGATTGAGCCGGATTTGGCCCCCGGGGCCTTAGTTTGCCTATCCATGTGGCTGGGGCCAATGGGAGCTGGCACCCAAGAACATCCCTACCCTTAACCTAAGCAAAAGCACAGTGATTGAACAGCAGTTGGCTCTGAATAAAGAAATGCATGCATATATTTTCATTTTTTAAAAAACTGTGTGCTGCAGCCCTTTACTCTGCAACATGCAAACTGGCAGAAACTTTGGGTGACATCTTCTCAGAGGTCAGTTGGTCAAGGACAACCTTCCACTTCCCTCAAAATTCCTGTTGCCACTCTTCAGCCTGTTACTCCTTAGAGTGTGGCCAGACTTGAGTTTCTACTCCATTCATTATGATTTCCTGCCTTACTGAAGCCCAGAGAAGACTGTGCTCAGATACTTGCTCCAAAATAATGCCACAGGCTAATCCAGCCTGGTGCCCTCCAAATGCTGGGACTACAGCTCCTATCAGCTCCCACCAGGACAGCTAGTGGGAGTTGTAGTCCAACATCTGGAGGGCACCAGGTTGGCAAAGGCTGGTGTAAGCCTTGGACTCCATGGGTTGCAGCTTGTGGCTCTCTCTGAAGCCCAGAAATGCATTTCTAGCCATCAAGATTAAAGCTAAAACAAAAACACAGTGCACGATTTTAAAGAGGCAAAATATGTAAAACACACAGGGGGGAAAAGCAACCCTGCCAAACTCTTGCAGAGTTCACTAAACGTTAGCGGGGCCTAGGAGTTAATTACACAAAGCAATGGCCTTGGTTGACATCCCATGTGAGTAATCTGTCCAAGGTATTAATTTGACATCATGTCCTATGATCCCACAACAAATATTTAGCAGGTTAAAAAAAAAAAGATGGCTCTCATCATACATTGGACTGTCAGGACAACTTGTGCATGCAGTATTTGGGGAGGGGAGATGAAGCACCGATTTAAACTTACCATAACTAATTGTTCCCTGAGTTGATTAACAACTCGTTTATGTGCTCCAGCCAAGGCAATGAAATAAAACATAATAAGGCTGTAAAACAATGGAGAAACGCAAACATCAGGACAGTTTAATACTGATGCAGGCCCAAGTTTTGTAAAACAGCATCCAGAAGATTGAAATACATATGAAATAATAGTAAGGACTCCCAGGCTACCAAATGCAGGAACAACTTCAACAAGACAGATGAAGAGTTCCTCGAGCCCAGTAATCTGTCTCCAATAGCAATTTAATGTTTATCATGGAGGTTTAGGGCCATAAACTTATTAACTAACCAATGACCTTTTTCTGCATTTATACAGGAAGCCGCCCTATACGAGCTCAAGCTCTTTGTCCATATAACTCAGTGTTGTCATCTTTGACTTGGCAGCTGCTCTCCAGGCCTTTGTGCAGGGGGTCTTTCCTGTCACCTGCCACCCAACCTTTTGAACTGGAGATGCCAAGGACTGTACCTGGGACCATCTGCATCCAAGGCGTGAGCCCTACATCAGCTACACTCTTCTTAGTATTTGAACAATGAAATCCACGAGAAGAGAGGCATTGCAGTGTCAAAAGACTGCTATAATTGAGACTACATGTAAGGATCTAAAAGGCAGCAGGGCTGGGAAAGGGGACCAGTGCTGGAGGCCTTTGAGGTCTGATGTCAGTCAAACTCAACAACAGAATCAGAGTTGGAAAGGATCTCAAAAGGTCTTTTAGTCCAACCCCCAGCCAATGTAGGGAATCCATGGCTACTGCATACTTATCTAGTCCCTGCTTAGAAAACCCTAACCCAAGGAGTCTTTCGCCCAAGGTAGTCCTTCCCAGTACAGGACCAGTCAGCCCAATGGCCTCCCAGTACAGGGCAGCTTCAAATGTACGTGGGACACTCAACCCTAGCAAAGGCTGCAACACTGTCCGCGCTGCTTTCTCCACAGCAGATGCCTGCCAATGGTGACCTCAGCAACTGAAGCTAAACAAGGGAACAGTATTCTAAGCTTGAGAGGAGGAATGGCCTTGTTTTTTTATTGAACTATAAGCTGCTCTTGAAGCCTTTGCCGCTGAAGAGCAGGGCAAAAATCCTTTAAATAAACAAAGGAACAGCAGTGGCATTAATAAAATAGTGCTTTCAGCACACAACTGCGGTATTATGCACAATGGAAGAATACCGACTACAAAAACACTGCTCTATATAGTGCTAAGCGATTGTCAGAGTTAGAGGGGGAAAGGGTGGCAGCTAGACACATTATTAAGATACAGTAGATCTTTTTTATTTTTACAATATCATATGGATATCATACTCGCAGAAACACCAGCAGTATGAACTGTTTCAACTAAATATCCAATGGTTGCTTATGCATAGCAGTGCTCAACATTCCCCCCGCCAAAAAAAATCTGGTACATTTACATTGAACATGATCCAATGGCTGTGTACTGGGAACATTTTTCTATTGACCCCAGACAACACTGAAGAACAACATGGAAGAGATCAAGGCCAGCCTGGCCAGTGCTTACCAGACAACCATAAAGAAAGGCACTGCAAATGCTTCCGATACAATGCCATTCAGAACCTTCTGCAATACTGGTGGAAAATGATGCGCCGTATGTTCTATGACATCCCACGAACGGTTAACATTCACAAAAGGCCCACACGCTTTTGAGGAGGGAATGCTGTTTAAGCGGGGAAGGAAGGAAGCATGTGCAAGAATATTACTATTAACTAAGCATATTAGTCATTTTTTCAAATGCAAAAGTAACTCAAAATGACTTACAACAATGACAAAGTAACGGATACATTAAAACCAGCATGAAACTAAAACAATAAAATATAAAACTTGATCATATTTTTAAAAGACAGAACTAAAACATCCCACCTGTTGAAGAAGGCCACAAATAATTAAAAGCCAAAGGCCTGTCATAAAAGGAATGCTTTTGTCTGGTGACCAAATGATGGCACCAGGTGAGCCTCTCTGGGGAGAGCATTCCACAAGCAGGGAGCCACCACTGAAAAGGCCCATTCTTGTGTTGCCATCCTCCTGACCTCCCACAGAAGGGGGCACATGGAGACTATGATAGAAGGGTCTAGGTTGATTCATATGAAGCCCTCCTCCAGTGTCCTCTGATAGCAGGAGCCCCCATTCAGAAGGTAGATGTGTCCCCACACTCTGAAATGAGAGAGGGGAGAGTCTTTCTGCTCAGGAAACTCTCCCCCCAGGAAGGCTTATATGACACCCATAAAAATGTTTGTTATGCACTAGGAAATTCCTTTTTATTTTCCAAGGCTTTTTAGCTCGCATGTATTTTCAACCCTGACCATTTCTACAGTGAAATAAGCTGTCATCACAACTTAGGATTTTGAACACTGGCACATAAGTGGACTTGGATACACCCAGGCGAAGCCCATTTCCCCTCCCAGCTACACAGTAACAGAGAGGCAAAGCTGTATTAAAAGGACTGCTTACTGCGCCATGCTGAGTCCCAACGGAACGAAAGCTAGAATGAGGCCAATCAAGAGCACCACCAGGAAGAAAAAGTTGGAGCTGGACGCTCTGAAGGGCCGCGTTGAAGGCTTGCATGTATGCATCAGACTAATCTGGAGAGAAGAAAAGAGCTCAGCCCAGGTGCCAGAAGTTTGGGCTCCTGGAGAGGAACTAGTTTTGTATAGCAGGGAGGCACTTTGAGAAAAGCAGCAGGAAGGCCACACACACACACACACCAATCACCTGTCAGTAACTCCCAATGTCATTTGAACCAGCACCTTCTTGCATATCTGGGCTAGCAAGTGGGGCTCAGGCCTAACCCTGAAGGGCCAGATTTTGCCCAGCAACGTCCAGTTGTGGATTCCTATTCTAAACTCTATTCCTGTGGTCCCCAGACATCTTTCCCCAGACTTAAAATTTCTGACAGCCTCAATGTGGTCATTGTAATGCACCGCGCTAGATGCCGTATGCTTTTTAATTGCATTTTTCTTTTCTTCTGTTGTATTTTATTGTATTGCACAGAATTCAAATAGTAATACAATTAACATGCAGAGGGCCGCAAGCTCCACCCCCCTCTGTACCTGACTGAAGAGAAACAAGTAAGTAATTTGTACGAGAACAAAAATGGTTGTTCTGCAATTATTAAGTTTGCTCTGTTGGGCTGTGTGGAGAGAGTCTCTTCCTTTAAATTCCTGGGAGTCCATCTTAGTGAAGACCTTACTTGGAAGGTCAATACAGCCCAGGTGGTTAGGAAGGCCCAACAGAGACTTCATTTCCTTAGGGTCTTGCGAAAGAACAATGTTAGACAGCAACTGATTATTTCCTTCTATTGGTCCACGATAGAAAGTGTTCTCTCATACTGTATTATGGTGTGGTACGCCATGGACAGAAAGTCCCTATAGAGGGTGGTGAAGACAGCACATGGTATCATGGGCTGTCCCCTGAGCCCGCTAGATGTCATCGCAGGAGACCGTTGCCTCAGAAGAGCAAGGAACATTCTGAGGGATGACTCACACCCTGGCCAGCACCTTTTAAATCTCCTGCCCTCGGGCAGGAGATATAGAAGCATGATAAACCGCACCAACAGGTTAAAGAACAGTTTCTACCCATGGGCCGTGAGGCTGCTGAATGGAAGACAGCAACATTGCAGCTGACATTCGGGGTTGGTGGTTGTATGACAGCACAGAGTGTAACAAGGACTGAGATATTGTCGGGGGGAGGGGGGCTCATTTAATCTCACTGTAAACAAGTGATACAGTGACAATAAAGTATTTCTATTTCTATTTCTGCAACTCCTCCCTTTACAAGTCGGGTGCAGGATGGAAATTATTAAAACTGTAGTTACAGATACACCTAGGCAACAGTCAGCATTAAAAAGACCAGGTACCTTTTTAATGTAAAAGACGACAAAATATTTTACTGCTGCGATGGCAGGGAGAAGAGGACAATAGAAAGTCCCAATCCAACAGATAGTTTGCCCGTAAACAATTTCCAGCACGTTGTCAGGGATGGCAAATTCCTGCAGACCACACCACCGGAAGGCCTTATATGAGCAATAGGTAACCATCAACCTAAAAACAGTAATAAAAAAGCCCTACTTTACAGTCCAGCAATAAAACTAAATGAACCTTTTCATCATTTATAGAAATAAAATATCAGAAACATTAAGTGCATTCGTAGCTAGCCAGGTAGTGCATAGTGCAGCAATGTGGGGTTGAGCAAATATTGCCAGATCGGAAACAAGTCCAAAATTATTTCCGAGGTTGCTCTTGAACCTAACCTGTGGCTCCCTTATTGCCATGAGGTTTGAGGCTGTTCCCCACCCCCAATATTGTCCCAAGTTCATACACACTTAGCATGAACGTGCAAGTTCCAAGAGTGAAGCTCATGGTCCCAATACTCCTCCTAGGTTGTCCTGCTACTACAACATGATAAGCTAAGCCAGGGTTTAGCATAGAATGTCAGCCAAACTCAGGCTCATGGTTTAGCTCCATCCAAACTAACCAAGGTTTATCTATGGTTTGTGGCTCAGTTATTTGTTTAAATACTGCTTAATACAGTGGTACCTCTGGTAACGTACTTAATTCGTTCCGGAGGTGCGTTCTTAACCTGAATCTGTTCTTAACCTGAAGCACCACTTTAGCTAATGGGGCTTCCTGCTGCCGCTGCGCTGCCGCTGCACGATTTCTGTTCTCATCCTGAAGCAAAGTTCTTAACCCAAGGTACTATTTCTGGGTTAGCAGAGTCTGTAACCTGAAGCGTATGTAACCTGAGGTACCACTGTATTTTCAAAAATCTCTACTTTTGTAGTTCATCTTTTAATACAGTATAGAATTCACAAGGGGAAGCTTAAGTATTTTGGACCAAGTTAGGCAGAACAGGAAACCATGGTTTCTCTACAAATGAGATGCAGTAAGCCTTGGGCGCCCATGGTTCCCAGACGCTCCCCTTCTTTCATGCCCGCCAGGAGATTAGAGGCATCCACTAACTGCAGTTCCCTGTGATGTTCAAACTCAGGCAACCGTGGTTTGCTTAAAGTAGCAATGGTTTCAGGACAAGACAGGACCTAAAGCAACTGTTATGATTCTGGCTTTTCTTGCTAGCACAGCATTTCTCACAAACTACAGATACCCAAGTTTAGACATTACAGGAAACAGCATTTTTTTAAAAAAAACAAAACTGAAAGTGGTTACTTTTGGCCTTAAATTGTGTTTCAACTGTAAAGAAGGGAAATGCCTCTTCACTGAAGTTTATACTCACTTTCTTGGAAAGTCAATAAAGACTGTAATAGCAAATATTATGATGAAGTCAAAGATCATCAGCTTATACATTTCCTGGCCAACTCGAGATTCCCAGCACTGAAAGGAAAGGGGAAGGGTTTATCAAAATAAATTCAGCTGATTATTATGTTTTAAGATTATCATAAAACACCACTGCATTGTCATCTCACTAAAACAAAATTCACAAAGCTACTGGAAAAGCTTTTCACTCTGGTGAGCAGTTTCTGCCAGGGTTCCTTTGCTTCCAAGCGGGGTTTAAGGACAGTCAATGGAAAGGGAGACCTTGTTTCACACGTCTCATTTTAGTTCACATATATATCTACTTACAGGGTAGAGCTGATAGTTGTATCCACAGGCCATGCATTTTGCATTAGTACAGGACCTGATTCGAGTCCACAGTGAGAACAAGAGAACACCAATGTTGGCCAGCCTCACAAAGACACACCTTCAAAACAAAATGGAAGGAACACACCAATGAATTGTCCAATTTTTATACAATGGGGATTTTGCAATAATCTTTTTGATTACAGAAAAGCAAAAGATATCCATGAGATCATTAAAATATGCAGCTTTAGGCATTTTAATGCAAAAGGTCAAGGAGGGGAAGCCAACTGGCTAAGGTGATTCTGCACAGAAAGCTTAGGGGAGGGATCCCTCCATCCCATTTCATCAATTTCAATCCATGATGGAATCTCGTAGAATCTCCCCTCCTTCTGGGCCCTTGACCCACCTCTCTTCCTTTCCCCACAGCCAATCCATGGTTTTAAAGCTGCTGCCATGATCTCTTAGAAGCGAGGAGTCAACATGCCAAAGTGTTCTGTTTTCTCACTTGCCCAGAGCAGCAGAGGTAACACTATTATTTCTATTCCTGCAAGTTGTCATCGGGGTGTGTCACGCAACTCAATTTTGGAAGCAACTATGAAGAAGGAGGAGGAGGAGGAGTTTGGATTTGATATCCCGCTACCCGAAGGAGTCTCAAAGCGGCTAACATTCTCCTTTCCCTTCCTCCCCCACAACAAACACTCTGTGAGGTGAGTGGGGCTGAGAGACTTCAGAGAAGTGTGACTGGCCCAAGGTCACCCAGAAGCTGCATGTGGAGGAGCGGGGAATCGAACCCGGTTCCCCAGATTACGAGACTATCGCTCTTAACTACTAAGCGCAAAGAGTGACCATTTGGCCAGACACAATGAGGAAAGCCCAACCAGCCACAAGGCGCTACCAGACCTAAGAACACCAGAATAGGTGGCGGCAGTTGCACAGAGTTGGAAAAAGGTTCTGTTTTGATATTGTGTTACGGAATCGAGCAGCGCAGGCGCTTACCTCATCAGCGTTAACCGGATTTCAAAGGCTGGCGAGTAGTCTTCAAATTTGATGAGAACTGAAAAAATGAATGGGGCAATAAAGTTGGCCATCGTAATCACCATAGACGGTAAGTACTGTACTATGAGGTTATCGTCAAATCTTGGTTTGTGGTCCTGCATAGAGAGAAAGAAAGCAAAAGCAAAGGGAGGAGTTGTTTTCTCTGGTTAGCTGCAGAACTCCTAAGAACATAAGATGGGCCAATGGCCCATCTAGTCCAGCATCCTGTTCTCACACCCATAGTGTCCAAGCAAATGCCCGTGGGAAACCAGCAAGCAGAACCTAAGCACAAGAGACCTCTCCCCTCCTTTGGCTTCCAGCAGCTGGTATTCAGAAGTATTACTGTCTCAAAACATGGAGGCAGAGCACAGAAACTCTCAACTTGCAACTGAACCGCTCGTCAAGATCTGTTTCCTGCTGACCTGATCTTACAGTAGCAACTACAGCTTCTTTCCCAGCAGATGGAAATACACTTGGTTCCTGATTCTTTAGTTTTGTCAGCTATTTCCTCTGCCGTACTTCTCTCTAGCTGATAGCATCCCCAAATCCGCACTCAAGACACCAGCTGCAAAACTCCCATGAATGTACTTTTAAGTTCCCCAAAGTGTCTGCCTCTTGCTTGCGTGGGAAGGTGCACAATTCCTAAGTTCATCAGCCTCCCTTTCTGGCATCTTCGTTCCTCTCCACGGCTGTTCTACTGATAATAACAGCTTGTCAGAGTTTAAACTGGACATTCTTATAAATTACCCAGTGGGGCACCATATTTGTAGTGGAATTACAACTCCTTGGAAATGGCGACAGTTATTCCCATTGCTTGCCCTGCCTGGAGAGATTTGTTTATAAAAATGTGCCATGCCACTTACATTGGAAATGTTTTCTTGTGAGTAGACTGTTGCTCTATAGATAGAATAAAAGCAAGCTGACAAAACAGCTAGGACAATGCAGTTTAGGAATATTCTCAAGCAATAGATGCGTATTTTCTCTCTGGTGGTCCTTTCTGCAACCTTCTGCCTTAGTCTCTCTTCCTCCAAGTCAGTCTGTAAACAGAAATTCATTCACCAATGATATTTTTAAAAACTAAACCCCAACTTTGGTCAAATGATCCCTAAGGAGGCTAACAACAGATTAGCAACATTCTTTATTATTCTTATTACCTACCCTTCATGAGCAAAGTTCCAGGACAGCTTAAAACAATTTAAAATTCAGAATTAAAAACAGCATTTAACTCTTCTCTTGGTGGCGAAACAGCCAAATGTGATGCAGGAGACATTCTGCTGAAGCCTCTCATCCACTTCTGCTATAATTGCTATTTATTCTACAGCCACTTTCCTGGGAGTAAGCCCCACTGAACACGGAAGGCTCAGACAGGCTTACACAGTAAGAGTAGTTTCTCCGTTTTTCTTACATGTTGTTTATGCTATGATTCACTCACCGCTATTTAGATTCTTCTCTCACTTTAATGGAGGTATTATGTGTATTATGACACACAGCCCAGTTTGACATAGATCATATTATAGAATTGTAGGTAGGGACCATGAGAGTCATCTAGTCCAACTCCGTTCAATGCATGAAGCACATGGGTGGTGTGTTTTTTTGGGGGGGGGGTACACACAAGCCCCCTGCAAGAAAAATTCGCTATATAGAGTTCTGCTGCTCAAGATTGTGGCCACTCCATTTCATTTGTTCCATCCACACCTGGTTTCCTACCTACACCTCCACAAGTCAGATAGCATTCCATGGTCAGTGGGCATTCTCCACTGGTCTGTTTTGCCCCCTACCCTCCCTAAAAGTATTTCCCCCTCTTTTGCAATTCTGCAAACCTTAGGAGTTCCCCAGACCTGCTGCTCCCTCCCTCTGGTGTTTAGGTAGTACTGTTTGGGGTACATTTGCAATGGCAAGTCACAGCCTGAACATTATAAAGAGACGGAATGGTACACTCACTTTAAGCTCATAGTGCAAGCTGCTATGCTTGAGCCGTGCAGCATTTACATCTGTGATACAGAAATCCCAGCCAGCAAATATTTTGTTGCAGTAACTCTGAAACTGATCGTCGTTGCGTACCAAGCTTTGTTTGAATCCATCGACAGATCTGGAAAAAGCATCCCCGAAAAATGGAATGCTTGATTAGCAACTTACAAGATTTTCATTTTTGTATGAGTACTGTACATGGAAGAGTATACTCATTCACAGCCAGATCCTACCCATGGACACTCAGAATTAAGTGCTGCTTAATTCAATTGAATTTCCTCCGAAGTAACTCTGCATAGGATTACACTATTAGGGGATGAAACATACAAATAGCATTTCATGATTTTCCTGTTGCTCTACTGTATAGCTTCAGCTGAAAACAAAATATTTCTAAATGTTTGACTATCTACCTATCTATAAACACTCCCTAGAATTATTATCAATTTGATTTATTCCCCGCCCCTCACCCCAAGGTTCCAGGGTGGGTCACAACAATTAAAAATACAACATTGAAAACAGTTTTAACAAATTATGAGCGGAAGAATAGGGTGGGTCCCAATATACACCAAGTGTAAAGATGTGCATCTTAAGAATATCAGGGAGAAAGCAGGTATGCAGGGTTTTTTAAAATTGGGGAGCACTGAAATATTCAGTACCCACCCCCCAGCAGTCTCTAGTGATACAATCCAGCACCAGTTTCTACGAAGGGATTTACTGATCACAAGGCAAAGCTCTTGCTGCTGTTGTTGTTGTTTTGTCGTGTCCGACTCTTTGTGACCCCATGGACCAGAGCACGCCAGGCACTCCTGTCTTCCACTGCCTCCCGCGGTTTGGTCAAACTCATGCTGGTAGCTTCGAGAACACTGTCCAACCATCTCGTCCTCTGTTATCCCCTTCTCCTTGTGCTCTCCATCTTTCCCAACATCAGGGTCTTTTCCAGGGAGTCTTCTCTTCTCATGAGGTGGCCAAAGTATTGGAGCCTCAGCTTCACAATCTGTCCTTCCAGTGAGCACTCAGGGCTGATTTCCTTCAGAATGGATAGGTTTGTTCTTCTTGCAGCCCATGGGACTCTCAAGAGTCTCCTCCAGCACCATAATTCAAAAGCGTCAATTTTTCGGCGATCAGCCTTCTTTATGGTCCAGCTCTCACTTCCATACATCACTACTGGGAAAACCATAGCTTTAACTATATGGACAAAGTGCTCCTATGACAGCAGCCATGATTGCAATCAGGGCTAGCCCCTGAGGGTAACCACAAAATGTTTTCCCCCCTCACCACGAGAGAAGAAGGGGGTGAGTGAAGATCCACATCAAGAGCTGCCCCTGTGGATCCTGATCCCTGAGGCAGTCGCCTCATTTTGCCTCAAGGGTGGGCCGGCTCTGAGTGCAACTCTACACACTCTTACTAGGAAGCAAGTCCTGTTGAACTCAAGCAGAAGAGACCTTTGCAAACCTACAAAAGGCACCACTAGACAGCACAGGGAAGCTCCTTGCCTGTTTTACTACCCACATCATTTTCAGCCCAGTTTATCAAGGAAGAGAGTCTCTGGGGTGGAAGGGAATTCCTGACCTATCAGATGGCACTTCCTCCTGGGGCCTTTAGCACTGCTGCTTCTCCAGAGGGAAGGGCCGCCCACATTCCTGACCAGACTGGCAGAGCAAGGACCTCCTCAAACCCCTCTAAGTTTTTTTTTTAAAAGGAATTGTGCCTGCGGCATAAATAAAGGATAACTAAATAAAGGATAACTAAAGTATGTTGAACATTAACCATAGTGACAGGAGAAAAGATCATGAAGAAATAAGAGAAATGCAGGGGAAAGACCCAAATGGGCCATCGCAGCACACACTTCAAGCTAACTTTACCTTTTCACGATCCAGAGAAAGCTTAATGAAAGGTAACCCAGCGTGGTCAGCAAATAGGCAAGTGGCACATGGTATTTCAGGAGGCCCAAATAGATGGTGTCTACTGTGTAATAGCCATAAAAGAGACTAGTCGTTTCCAGAAAGCCCTGCAAGAATTTAGCACAGAAGAAAGTTACTACATAGAAGCACACAACGGTTTACAGACATGCTCTGGAGTCTTTGCCAAGGGCCAAAAGCAACTATTTGAAAACACATGGTGCTGCACCCCCAATAAAGCTCTTTACCTATAAGGAAAAGCCTTCAGCTGTGTAAATCAAGATAAACTGGAAGAGTCCCAAAGGGTGGTATCCAATGAAGTAGCTCAATTGGCACAAGCATTTCCATTTGCACAACCGAACTTCCCCTACCTCTCCTCAAACTCCACTCATGCCCTCCTTGGAGGGCTGGGGAAATCCCCAGCACAGATTTAAGAGGAACATGGGGGGAGGCCAAGTAGAGGGAGGGAGAAGTTCCACTGCGCAGTCCAAGGTCCTTGCATTAAGGAAACTACTTCATTGGATGCCATCCTATGTAGTACAGCTGTCTATAAAGGGAAGAGAGGCAGGAACCATATACACTGCCTTGAAGTCTTTGGAGGAAAACTCTTCCATGGGAGTAATTTTTTTTAAATGTAAAAATTTAATACAGTGGTACCTCAGGTTACAGACGTTTCAGGTTACATATGGTCCAGGTTACAGACTCCGCTAACCCAGAAATAGTACCTCGGGTTAAGAACTTTGCTTCATGACGAGAACAGAAATCGTGCAGCGGCGGCACAGCAGCAGCGGGAGGCCCCATTAGCTAAAGTGGTGCTTCAGGTTAAGAACAGTTTCAGGTTAAGAACGGACCTCAGGAATGAATTAAGTATATAACCAGAGGTACCACTGTACACCAATTTTACAATGCTACAGCTAGAAGGACAAGAAACTTAAAATTAAAGCAGGGTGCTTAAAATTAAATCTCAGGATGCAAAGTTCTGCATTCAGTAATGTATGTCACACGCACACTATGGACGCATTCGGAAAAACAAGTATCTACTTAATAAACCAATACATGCACAGGCTTCAGGCACCTGCAAGCAGTGGCTCTGCACAAGTGAGTGAGCAAGCAGCAAGGCTGCACTGAATGGAATAAATCTTTATCTGTCAATGTAAAGGGAACTATGTTTAATGGGTTCTAAGGAAGCCAAAATATAAGGCGACGGATCAAAGCTGGTTTAACAGGAAGTAATGGGCAAGTGCTTGCATGGCATTGTAAAGCTACACACATACCATACACTTAAAGCACATTTCCCCCCCCCCAACCCCCCAAAGAATCCTGAGAATGCAGTTTACGCCTTGCTGAGCTAAAATTCCCAGCACCCTTAACAAAACTACAGTTCCCAGGATTCACTGAGGGGGCAAATTGACTTTAACTGCACAGCGTGTATGCAACCTGAGAGTCTCTACTCTGAAGAGCTTAGCTTTAGAGATTTACCCTGCCCAGTGCAGCCTTACCATTTTGCCCAGAAGGTGGGAGGGAGGGAGGGGGCTTTCTATCTCCTAATGAAACCCTCCACTTTTGTTTGTATTTGGATTTAGCAATATATGTCCAAATACTTACTGTGCCAGTCAGCAGATCTATAACATAACTGTAGAAGTAAATAAGTCCCTTGGTACCACTGACAACATAAACTGTGCAGTGATGCTCTGTAGATAAGAGATCAAAAGAAAATTAATTGAACAGAAGGAGTGAAAACAGCCAAATGCTCGTCTGCTATGTCTGTACTTGCGAACAGAAAACAGGTTTAGTAGGAAGAGTGTGTTACCTATGCTCTTCAGGGGAAGCTGAACATAGCTGCCATTGACCGTTCCATGTTTGTAAAAGGCACTGGGAACGGTGATAAAGGTGAACACAAGGAGAAAGATCACAACGTTCAGGATCACGAGGAATCGTAGAAAGGAAAAGTAAGACTGGATCCCAGTGCCAAACTTCCCTATGAAAAGAAAGATTTAATTTATGAATGAACACATTTACTGTTAATGTAAAACTGTGTGCACATGATGCAGTCACCTTGCTGAAGGAAGACCCCCAAGTACCCTGCCTCAAATTCCATAGTGGAAGAAAGGTGGGCCCTTTGAATGGCCTCAGTTAGCACATAATACTAAGCCAAACCATGGCTTAGCGTGAATGTACTGCCTCCCAAGGAGCAGATTATAACCACTTGGTTCCTTCACAGGCTTTTTAGCTCAGCACAGCACTTAAGGTTTGGCTTTTCATATTGTCCAAACCTGGAATTGTGGTCAAGATCTCTGCTCCTTAACGACAAACTTTGGTGACAGATCATGGTTAATCAGGAGAAACTTTAAGCACAATCCCAGGTTTGGACAACACGCTAAACCTCTTCAGTGGGAGCCCACGCAGCTGTGGAACGCTCTTCCAAAGTTGCCTTGTCTGTCACCATCACTGGAATCATTCCTTTGCCAGGCAAAGACACTTTTATTTTTCCCAAGCATTTGCCCCCCTCGCTGTTCCCTCCACCATGAGATTCTGAGGGTGGCTGGTTATCTTCCCTCCACCCACCACTTCAAAAGTACACAGAGATAAAGGAGGAAGTTGAAGCAATGACATTTACTCTCACATCTTCTTTTCAAGGCTCAGATCATCACCTGAAGATCTGAACAGTTGCCTGCAGTTGTGGGGTGGGTGACTTGTGACAGATTTGTCTGTCTGTGAACGTTTAGTGCATTCTTTTTAAAACTGGCTTATTTAAATGCATTGTACTTTTGGTTACTGTTTTAAGCCAAGTTAGTTACTGTAAAGGCAGAGAGCTGAAAAAGGAAGGAATCGGGAGAGAACGTGTGTTGTATGTTCTGCAGAAGCTGCTGTTTCTGCACTATCTTCAAAGGCAGTCTCAGTATATAACACATTGCAGTAATCTAACCTAGGGTTTTTTTTGTATTTTTATGTTTAATTTGTTTGTGGATTTCAGCTGTGTCTTATTTACAATTTCATTTGTGCAATTTCTTTGTGGTGAGTTTCTCAGTCAACTAGTTTATAAATCCACTAAACTGAATAAAAGATGTAAAAAAGACAATGAAAATAAGGTGCAAAATCAAGCAGCGGACAAATGAATAAAGAACATACCCTCAATACTGCGGATGTCATGTCCCCAAAGTTCAAAGTAAGATGACAGTTCTCTGGTATCCTCTACAATTTTTTTCCATGATTTGCTACTTATCTGCCTCCACTGATGCCAACCTGACAGGTATCTTATGTTAGCCACCTGAATTTCCCTAGTAAGATAAAACGAATTAACATGACAAGATCATTGGGGGTTTCATTTTAGAACTGGTGAAAATGCAGGAATATTTAAAAATAAATAAATAATAACAACTGCACATGATGCATCCCAAAGCAATTTACAATATAACATATAAAGTTAAAAATCCCTTAGCTTACAATTTCCATGCCTGTTGGACCATGAGTGACAACTGCGAATGGCCATTGCCTATATCATAAACTGAAGGGGGAGGGTTATACTTTTGGAATTATTTTTTCATCTTAACACAAAGATTTGGATTCTTTTACTTACGTCATCTTAACCTAAGTTCCTTGAACATGGACCAATGCTTAGGAGCATGGTGGAGGCAAAATGACTTACTGCCATTTAGAAACAATTTTAGAAATTAATAAAATCAATTTCCCAGAAGCAATTTTTACCCAGAAATGGATCCCACTACCACAACTACTATACAGCTCAAAGAGTTTCTCTCTCTAACCTTAATCTTCTCTTCTCTGCGATAGTTAAGGCATATTCTCTCAGCGGCTGTGCAGAGCCTGGGCTTCCTGGTCCAACCCTTTCTAGGAGACTGCTGGTCTCGCCAGAAGCTGTCCGTGCTAAACTGCGGTAGTCCCGCAATCCTCCAGCTGAAGTTCTCCTCCTCAACATAGACTGGTAACTGGGTAGTTCTTGCAGAAAGGCAACAGTTGGTGCTACATACTGTGAGTCAAGAAGGAAAACCTCTGCAAAAAGAAAAGGGGGGAAAGGTTAACAAATTAGCTCCCAAGCTCAGTTGTTTAAAGCATGGTGCTGATGCTGAGGTTTCAGGTTTGGTCGGCTGGACAGCTGCATATGCCTGCATTGCAGAGGGTTGGACTAGATGATCCACCATGGAGGGAGGGTGGTGGTGTTGGGAACAAAGTGTGCCATGTTCCCATGTACAATATATGCGCTACTAACACCTGGTTTGCATCGCACAGTAAGCATCCTTAACCATGACCTGTAATCATAGGAAAATCTTGGCTACAGATTGTGATTAACGATAAGACACTTCAACCATGATGCAGAGTTCAGAAGACACAGTAAGGCAAATCTTGGCTTGTCTGCTGCATTGCACTGACCTAAAAAGCCCAGGGAACAGCAGTCTCATGGGAGCCAGCAAGTCCAGGTAAACCATAGTTCAACATGTGAACAAGGCTGTTGTTCTGGACTAATTTAGATAGCACTAAATAAATTAGCAGCTATCCCATTATTAAATTAACATTAATATCACTCCTTTTAATGCTATCAATACCATATATTATTGTTATTATTAGTCATTAAATTTGTATTTAAGGTCTCAGGGCAGTTCACAAGATAAAAACACAAAATATATAATAAAAACAAGACCAACCCAAGAATCCCCAGCACATTTTAAAAGGGCATTGGTTATGTTTATTATTATGAGCTCTCTCTGAGCCTTAGGTATGGGCACCAAAGGAGGCGGCTAAAAATGATCACATCATTAAATTAAACCATTTCACAAATCTGATGAAGTGGCACTTCTAGCCAACAGAGCTTTTACACCATGACAAATAAACCGATGTTTCTCTAGTTAGTTTTTAGATGGTACCCACTCAGGCCTCTCCACGATGATGTGAAGCACAAAACTCGCAGGCACCCAACATTTTGTTGATTTTGAACCCCTTTAAGAGCACAAATTCGCTCTAACCGGAAGCATTTTTAAAAAAAGTTTCCCGCAGAGTCGCAACATGATACCGGAGCAGGTTTACTCAGAAGCAACGCCCAGGTGACCTCAGCGGGCTGCATCACACACGGAACTTACGGTAACTCAGCGGCGACCCGTTGAAAATTAAAGGGCCGAAATTAGTCGTGCCTATACATCTTAACCTTTTGAGCAAAGGCTAGCATTGGCTGCAACCCACGGCTAACTCCGGCCCATTCATAAAAATTAAAAAGGGCCTACCCTGAGCATGATCCAACAGGGGAACAGAACCCCGTGGGATTTATTTACTCCCCAAGAAAGCAAACTTTACTCCCCAAGAAAGCAAAGTTGCAACCTGCAAAAAGCGAGCTATCTGCAAATAGCGAGTTGCAACCTGCAAAAAGCGGGCAAAAAGCGACTCGGTTCGCTTGAGAAGAAGCCGGAGCAAACGAGGAGCAGCCCCCATCTCTTCCCCGCCACCCCTTTCGCATCCACGGCGCCCCAAAGTGCCCACCCCCGTCGCCGCCCTTGCCCACTCGTTTTACGCGAGAGTAAAAAACCAAAACAAACCCGCGCCGCGCTGTTCAACGGAACTTTCTCCCAAGTTGGGAGGCCGGCAACGACGTCCCCGTCCCGCCCTCGACCCACCGTTGCTCCCCCAGCCGGGGCTGTCCCGCCTCGCGGCACCCTGCAGCTGCTCGCCCATGCTGGCCGTCGGGCGGCCTCTCGCCGTCGTCGCAAACAAAGCCCTCCGCCGCCTTCCTCAGGAGAGGCGCCACCGCCGCGGCTCAGTCCTGACCGGGCTGTTTCCGGCCCTCTCCGGGGGAGCCAATGGAAGCGAGCTCGGCTGCTGGCTGGGCCGGATATTATTGTTGTGAGGGGAGGCCGGCGGGGAGCGGCCTCAGCGCCTCGTGGTGCCGCCGCCGCCGCTGCCCGAAACTCACGGTCGTTTGTTTCGAGTTGTTGCTCACGCTTGAGGCTCTTCTCCCTTTTCGTTTTGAAAGTTTTAGGTATTAGAAGTCACCCCCAGAACTGGCGCCGCCTTCCAAGATAATCATGACTTCATTAACATTATGCTGTATAGAGCAATTATAATAACCCACCTGACTCTTCAGAAAGCCTTATAGCCTCATATAGACATTGGAGACACCTGTCAGGTGTAAACATGGACCGTTGGTGTCAAATTGTATGGGAAACGGCCTTACTAGTGTTAATCAGAATTCTGAGGTCTCAGATATAGAATAAATGTTCATGAATGTACAAGGCAGGCACATAAGTATATAAACCACATGGTCTGAAAATAGTACAGGAGAGCAATCCTGAAGCCATTTTGACTCTTCCTAAATAGACCTCAAATATTTCTCTGCAAGGAGGAAGGAAAATGGGAAAAGCTTTCCAATTGTCCTTGGACTGTAGGGGCTTACACCTCCCTGCAAATACAGTCTGGCAAAGTATCTGTTAAGCTGAGCAAACTATCAATATGTGTAGGAGATTCAGGAAATAAAGTCGTCTTTGGCGATCACTCTAGTCAAGTAAGATTGTCTTCCATGAACACTTTCAAAAGTGAATCCGTAAGTGGCTGTGGAGGACAATTCTGGATCCACACGTCCTTCCATGGTGGGGACGTAGGTTTCTAGGTGGGAGTTGATCACGGTGAGGATTTGCGAAACATGCCTTCCTCTTAGCACATTTCTCCCTTTTCCTGAGTTTGAGTGTCTTCAAAGTCCGTGACACCTTTGGTAAAGGCTGGTCTCCAGTTGGAGCGCTCGCAGGCCAGTGCTTGCTAATTGTTGGTGTTTATACTACATTTTTAAAGATTTGCCTTGAGAGAGTCTTTAAACCTCTTTTGTTGACCACCAGCATTACACTTTCCATTTTTAAGTTCGGAATAGAGTAGTTGCTTTGGAAGACGATAATTAGGCATCCAAACAACATGACCAGTCCAATGAAGTTGATGTTGAAGAATTATTGCTTTGACACTGGTGATCTTTGCTTCTTCCAGTACACTGATATTAGTTCACCTGTCTTCCCAAGTGATGTGTAATTTTTTCCAGAGATACCATTGATGGAATCTTTCCAGGAGTTGGAGATAGCGTTTATAAGTGGTCCATGTTTCACAAGCGTACAGTAAGGTTGGTAGTACAATAGCTTTGTAAACAAGCATTTTGGTTTCCCTGTGAATGTCCTAATCCACAAACACTCTGCACTTCAATCGGGAGAAAGCTACACTTGCAGAAATTGGGCGATACTGGATTTCGGCATCAATGTCGGCCCTTGTGGAAAGCCCAGGTAGGAGAAGTGATCGACACTTTCCAACATTACACCATTGAATTGGATTTGTGGCACTGCAGAGGGGTTGTTTTGTGCTTGTTGGTGCAGCACTTTGGTTTTTTGGATGCTGAGTGATAGGTTAAGCTTTTGCGAAGATATTTGGGATGGTTTGGAGGTCAGCCTCTGAGTGTGCACACACTACGTTGTCATCAGCATACTGAAGTTATGATGGAAGTTACGGTAACCTTACTCTTTGCTTTCAGCCTACTCAGAGTAAAGAGCTTTCCATATGTTCGATATGATTTCTACTCCAGTGGGGAGTTTCCCTTCGACAAAGTGTAGGATCATGGCAATGAAAATAATGAATAGAGTTGGGGCGATAACACAAACCTGTTTAACACCTGATCCCACTGTGAATGGTTCACTTTGAGAGTCATTTTTATCTGTGATTGTTGATGTCATATTATCATGGAGGAGCCAAAAGATGTTCAAAAATTTATCTGGGCAGCCAGTTTTCAGAACGACAGTCCACAGGTTTACAGTGTTGAAGGCCTTAGTCAGATCAATAAATGCAGCGGCGTAGCGTGGGTTGTCAGCACCCGGGGCAAGGCAAGTAATTTGCACCCCCTAACCCGGGGCAAGGCAAGTAATTTGCGCCCCCTAACCCAGGGCAAGGCAAGTAATTTGCGCCCCCTAACCCCTAACCTGCTGCCGCTGCCAGCTTCTTCTTGCTGCTGCCTGGGCTGGGGTATTTACGGTAAGGTAGCCACGGCGGCGGCGGCGGGTCCGTGTCAGGTGATCTGAGGCGAGTTGCCGCTGGCGCTGCCGCCCAAACGACGCCGCTTGCCCGGAGGAGGAGGAGGGCAGAGAGGCGAGGAAAATGCAACATGGCCCAGCAGCTGCAGCAGCAGCAGCGGCAGCGGGGCTGTGAGGAGGGGCTGCCTGGCGCGCCCTCCGTGGCCCTGACGCGCGGGGACCGCGGCAAGCGCTGAGAGCCGCTGCCTGCCAGACGCCTTCAGCCCAGACGCGCGCACAGCTCATCGGTTCCGCGAGACATGGGGCTCTGCTACAGCCTGCGCCCAAGGCTCTTCGGCGACTCCGGAGGCAGCGAGCGCGCCCCCCCCAGATGTTGCGCCCAGTGCGGCCGGCCCCCCCTGCACCCCCCACGCTACGCCACTGAATAAATGGCATATACAGGGGTTGGTTTTGCTCTCTGCATTTTTCTTGAAGCTATCGAGCAACGAAAATCATGTCCACTGACCCCCTAGAAGGTTGAAAACCATTTTGGGATTCAGGAAGGGTAGTCTCGGATATTGTTAGGAGACAGTTTGCTAAGATCCTTGCAAGAATTTTGCTGGCCACAGGTAGTAAAGAGATGCCTTGATGGTTTCTGTAATGAGTTCTCTCACCTTTTTAAAAGAGATTGATAATTTTGGCTAAAGTCTGGTGGGATCTCCTCTTTCTCCCAGATTTTTCGATGCACTTGTGAAGTTATTGTGTAAGTTCAATTCCGCCCACTTTGAAGACTTTGGCATGTATCCCATCAGGTCCACTGGCTTTGTTGTTTTTCATTTGGTTAAAAGCTGTACACAACTCTCCCAAATTTACTGCAAGCTCATCTCTAATTTTTGCGGAATTTGTGAGAGGACCTCAGCAGCTACGGGGGAGTTGCTGTTAAGCAAAGGCGTAGGAAGGGGGGCAGGGGGACGTACTGCCCAAGGTGTCATTGCTGAGGGGGGTGACATTCGGCGTGCCACCCACCCGCGACTCCCAAGCCTACCCCAAGCCATCAGGGGAAGCGGGGAGCTGCGCCACTTTGCCTTCATTTGAACAGCCCAGGGGAGGCTTGGGAGTTGCAGGCGGGTGGCGTGCCCGGGTGTGAACTCTGCTCCTGATAGATGGTCCAGAAGGGCTCCATGATCTATGGTGTCAACAGCTGATGAAAAATCTAGTAAGAGCCACATGTCACAATCCCCCTGTACCTCTCCCAACAGAGGTCACCCACCAGGCTCACCAAGGTATGTTCACTCCTGAATCCAGATTGAAATGGATCTAGATCATTGGTCCCCAAAGTGGACAGTACCGCCCTCTAGTGTGTGGTGGTATTACCTGGGGGAGGTGCTAAGGACATGGCAGTGGAGGTGGACCCCTTATTTACAACTGACCAGGTTTGAGCCTAGAGTGAAACACTTTCCTCACTTCGTATTTACTACTCTTAGCACTTTTCAGAGCTATTTCCTTTGGTCACATTTTTATTTACAATTCTGAGTTGGCACAAGTCACAAGATAGCCAATTATTGGCCATAGCTATTTTTCCCTTATACTGGAGGGGATAATAGCAGGAATGAAGCACTGAATTCAGCAAGAAAGTGCTTCCTACTTATTTGTTTATAGAAACGGTAAGCCGCAGCCAGATGGCACAGAGCCCATGTAAACCTCCAGTACAGGTATACAGATGCTTGGGACATTCTGTAGGACTCCACTCAAGCAAAGATCCACATGTTCCAGATCGACTGTTCCCAAGCTACAGGTTGTTATTTCTTCCAAGATTAACAGGAACTCAGCAGAGTAATCATTCTTCCTAAGACTTTTGACATCTAAATATAAGAAAACAGTTGGCAGCTCCCCTCTTGCCCCAGTAAATCACAACAGTGGAGCATCAGGTAGGGTTGTATATGGATCAAAATAGGCATAGCGTATGAGTATGTGAGTGAATCTGTCAATTTTGGTTTCTTTCAGTTTCTCATTTTATCCCACCTTGAATTCAGTTCTCTGTTTCCCCCCATCAATTTACAATAAAAAAAGTTATATTGAAAATCCATCAGCATTTTAGTGCAATTCTCTTAAAATACTATTTTTAAAATATAATGTTGCCTATGATGCACACTTTTGCAAAGCAATTTCCCCTAATATGATTCATTTTTGTATGCTGATTCTACTAACATATGCATTTTTCTGCACACATTTATTGGCTGCAGAACTGCATTGCAAAACTCTATGCAAATTTCTATGGCCGGCTGTATTTCGGTTCACATATTGTTTCAGAAAGAGTCTAAATTAATTAGACTCACCTTTGTATGTCAGTGCACTCCTTTCATCTAATATTGGAGGCTGGAGCCAGCCGGCAAGCCAGATCTTTATTTCCCTCACCTGCTGCAGGTCACATTTGGCAGGTGGGCAAGGCTACCCACCTGTCAACCAGCTGATGACACAAGGACATCAGATGAGGCACTTTTTGCCTGCATGGCTTGAAACGGTGTAGGCAAAGGCACGGCACTTTCCAAGCCTGACCCTTGTAGCTGGCAAAGCTACTTGCACAGAACTATCCAAGCTCCGAGTCATAACATGGAATCATAGAATGGTATTGCAAAGTTGGAAGGGGCACTGAGAATCATCTAGTCCAACCCCCTGCAATGCAGGAATCTGCAATTGGCCAATACAGGGATCGAACCTGCAACCATGGCATTATCAGAACCACATGCTAATCAACTGAGCTATCCAGGCTGATATACATAAACCTCTGCATCTGTATTGGAATTGTTTCTATTTATTTATTTATAATTCAAATTGTTTATTGCTTGTTGTGTGCTACCCTGTCCTCCTTTAAGAAGAATAGTGGAATACCAATTCAATAATAATAGTACGTATAATGTAATATAATATACCTATTTCACTTTCATTCCACCCTTTTTCTCCAAGGAGCATAGATAGGAGCACCATCCTATGCTTTTTCATATATTGTTACTTTTGGGATTGCATTTATTTATTAAAAATACTTTCTGTTCTGCCTTTCAGCTCTCAGTGCCATACCTCATTTGAATGGCAAATTTTCTCAAAGCAGAGTATATGGTTTCCACCAGCCCATTTCAAGGTAGATTACACTGAGAAAGTGAGGTCGACTAGTCTAAATGAGGTCTTGAACTCAGGCCATTCTGCTATTTCTGTGGCAGGAACTGGTGTAGTGTTAACTACACCAATGTGGTTAAACACAAGCTACCACAAATATATTAAATGAACATAAAAGCATAACCGCTGCAGTGTTTACATAGTACATTCATGGGCTACAGATAGGTGGAAGCTTGTATTTAAAGCTAGCGATTCAAACTGCATGCAGTCTTGCTCATGGTTAGAAAGGTTTAGCTAGGAGAGAACTTGTAGGAACACCATGTGGTGTTAAAGCAGTGCTGTTCAAACCAGGGTTCTGTGAGCATCCGCAGGAACACAGGAAACTGCACTTAAGCGGAATCAAATGCTGTGGTGGATCTAGCTCAATATTGTCGACAAGCTGGTAGCAGTTCTTCAGGGTTTCAGACACAAGCCTTTCTTCCAGTCTAGAGACAGTGGAGGCTGGTCCATTAGGGCAAGTGGGGCACTGCCCCCCTTCCGCCAACCTCAGCCCACCTTCCGCCAAACCCCAGCTGCCTGCCTTCTTACTTACAACCAGTTCAGGAGGTGGCACTGACTGCCAGTTTCCTCTTCCTTAGTCTTACTTGTGCCTTTCTAGATCTCAGTGGGGCAGGAGTGCCAACTTGAATAAAACATTGTGGGGCCCAGGTAAGCCCCGCCCCGCAAAATTGATCACAAGGCAGTGCACATAAGCCATTTGAATGGGAATGCCCATCAACTTTGTGGGGGCTCGGTCCCTTCAATTATTTTATTGTGGGGCTTGAAGCCCCCAAGACCACTAGGAGTTGGCTCCTATGCAACGGGGCTTACTTCTGAATAGATGGGCCTAGGATTGCACACTTTCTTTTTGAGCCAGCCACCCTGAAGAGCATCCAGCCCAACAGGCAAGATTCTGAGGGTTATAGGCTGAGAGTGGGGTTTTACTGCTGGTGTGCTCTGGTATAGAGGCTTGAATTCCAAAGCTGCAGACCTCTGGTGGATGTAATTGAGAAACGTAGACTACAACCCTGTGCACACTTCCCTGGGAGTAAGCCAGTGAACACATTGGCTTGCAGCATTGAATGCTAAACTTCTGTTTGGTTCACCAGGGACATGAGCTATGGGTTGTATTCAGTATCCATGCTGCTCAGAGTAGTAGAGCCCTCAGAATTGATGGACAAGGTTAGCTTAGGGCCACTAATTTCAGCAGGTCTTATCTGTAGAACTTAGTTGGTTACAGCCCAAAAAAATGTAGTGATGATCACCAGAAGAATGGCAGATTAAGTTGATGGATTATGCCGAAATGGCTAAAATGACCGGAAGAATCAGAAATCAAGACCAACATTTTAATAAGGAATGGGGGAAATTTATAACTTATCTTAAAAACCATTGTAAACAGCTAACATTGTTAGTAGGATTGGAATAACACTTTTAATGGTGAATTTCAGACATAATGGAGATGTAAAAGATTTGGATTACAGTGGTACCTTGGGTTAAGTATTTAATTCGTTCCGGAGGTCCATTCTTAACCTGAAACTGTTTTTAACCTGAAGCACCACTTCAGCACGTCGAATCCCCGCGACGGGGTGAGCTCCCGTTGCTCACTCCCTGCTCCTGCCAACCTAGCAGTTCGAAAGCACATCAAAGTGCAAGTAGATAAATAAGTACCGCTCCGGCGGAAAGGTAAATGGTGTTTCCGTACGCTGCTCTGGTTCGCCAGAAGCGGCTTAGTCCTGCTGGCCACATGACCCGGAAGCTGTATGCCGGCTCCCTCGGCCAATAAAGCGAGATGAGCGCCGCAACCCCAGAGTCGGCCACAACTGGACCTAACGGTCAGAGGTCCCTTTACCTTTTTTTAAAAAGATTTGGATTACAGTGGTACCGTGGGTTAAGTATTTAATTCGTTCCGGAGGTCCGTTCTTAACCTGAAACTGTTCTTAACCTGAAGCACCACTTTAGCTAATGGGGCCTCCTGCTGCTGCCGCGCCGCTGGAGCATGATTTCTGTTCTCATCCTGAAGCAAAGTTCTTAACCTGAAGCACTATTTCTGGGTTAGTGGAGTCTGTAACCCGAAGCGTATGTAACCTGAAGCGTATGTAACCCGAGGTACCACTGTATTGTAAAAGATGCAGGAGGAAATGATTAACAGTAGGACCCACAAAGGGGAGGTTCCTTGGAATCTTGTTTTTATGTTGTATGTTGGAAATGTCATTGTAAAATTTTAATCTGAAAAACCAAATAAATAAATTTAATAATAATAATAATAATAATAATAATAATAATAATAATAATAATAATAATAAAAACCAATTTGGGTGACTTTAAGAGATTAGACAACTTCATGAAGGATCGGGCTCATCACTGGCTACCAGCCCTAATGGCCTCCAAGCAGTACACCTCTGAATACTGGTTGCTGTGAATCACAAGAGGGGAGAGAGCTTTTCTGCTCAGGTCCTGCATATGGGCTTCTCATGAGCATATGGATGCCCTCTGTGGGAACCGGATACTGCCCTAGACGGACCATTGGGCCTGATCCAGCAGATCTCTTCTCATGTGGAGTTTTTCGGCCATCCAACGAGGCGCTGGCGTGTGAGAACAAGTACATAGTATCGACGCAACACAGCAACGTTTCTCTGTGTCTCCTGTGGTTTTATATTGCCTACTCACGTTGAATAGCACAGACCTCGGACAAAGAATGATTGCGTATAGTTATGCGGAAATGTGAACACGCCAGTGAAAACATGCAACAGGTTAAGCATCAGGCAAAGCACAGTGGGGGGGAACTTTCGTTGCAATTACTGCTAGCAAACCTTCAGCTGAGCTTCGAGGGGGAAATCCCGGGGTTTGGATGCAGGAACGGAGATTGTCCCCCAGAGCTGCTCTAACCTCAGCTGCCCGGACGAGACGTTCCTTTAACGCACTACCTTTGTGTGTTGCGACTGTGCCTTTGCGGGGCAGTGGGTGGGTTGCTGCTGGGGACGAGGGCACCTTAAGGTGTAGGCACCTGCTGATCTGCCGGGGGCGGAACCCTTGCCTCTCTCCACCTGCCACCCCTCCTTGCCTGGGATTCTCTGCCAGCCACTTCCTGAGAAAGCAGAAGAGGACCAGAATGATGACTTGAGCGGAGCTTCCAACATTCCAGCAAAACCTTCCCGCTGGGGGCCGGATCCACTAGCCGGCTGCTGCATCCCTGAGTGGAGAGGAGAGCCGGCTCCTTCCAAGAGGTAAGAAGCCACGACATCATTACTACTTCCTTGTCTGTTTCAGGACTTGTTTCTCTCCCCCCTTGTTTATATCGCGTGGGTGGTCTTACAGGAGAACCTCTTTCCCTTCCTGGCGCTTCCCACGGCTCCATGGGCATCCGCAGGGGGCGTGGGCGAGGGGGCTCCCTCCCCAGATACTCAGCTTTCTGTTTTCAAAAAGCTTACTTTTCTAGCATTTGTAGAGTCTGAGTTACGAGAATAAATGTGCAGGCGGCATTCTTTCTTTTTTACCTTTTGCTGAGAAACTAGCCTGCTCTCACCTGTCTGCTAGCCTATCACTTTGTAGTTAAAAAAAAAAAATCGTTAGGAGCTTCCTTACTCTTGCACCTCTCTCATTGCCAGGGTCTCCGTGTAAAGGGCTGACTTCATACCAGTGGTAGCACCAAAATACAAAGAGACCTAGAGACCTTAAAAACACTGAAACACATTATATGGATAAAAATATAGGTGTCCACAGAGGTGGGAAATGGAGACTGTTGCTTTCTCTGGAAAACCCTAACCCCCAGATTCGCAGGTTTCATTAAAACAAACTAGAGAAAAGGATTAAGTTTCTAGCTTTTGTACAACCCGAGATCTGATGCAAACTGTTACAAGCATTATTCTTACTGAGAAACTAGTCTGCTTCACACTTTCAGTGTTATACTTTCTTTCCTCCAATTTTTTTCCCTGAGGACACCCCCTCTTGTTTGTGCTTGTGTACTGTATATATTTTGTGGTATTTTGTGTGTGTGTGTGTTTTATCAGGGAGTTTAGGATATAGAAACTATCAGTTAGGAAGTATAGAAAGAACACAGTGACTGGTTAGATTTTTGAAAGATGTATTTAACTTTAACGCTCCCATCCTAGATGTGTTTTTGGGAAGTGGGCCCTATTGAGTTTGATGAGTGCTTGTTTGTTAAAGTGATTTGGAATAAAAAACTCTTCCTGCTTTAAAGAAAAATTATGAACTTCCTTTTTGCTCCCAAAGGATCTGTGTAATTTTTATAATCCACCTTTGGACATTTAGTCAATAAGGAAGTGAACAACAGCATAATGATCTGATGGGGGTGGGAATTTTCAGCGAGGCTGATTAGCGAACATTAGTTTCAACAGCTATAAGTATGCCAAGGTCTTTGAAAAGAGCAGGATAGGATAGTAAAACCACTTAGCACTTTTATTAAATAAAGCAGTGTATAAGTGTTGTGAAATAAAATAAAATAGCATAGCTGTTATCCTTGCTGATGGACAGGTAACTTTAAAAAAAAAACAGGTTCCAATTTATTTTCTCAGTATTATAAAATCTTAAAATTTGGTTGCAGCTAAAGAAATTCAAAACTGCATATATAAACACAAGTGCTTGCACATGTAAACTTAGTGCTTGCTTTATTGTAGAAGGAGTTTTATGTAATATGTTATTCTTCCTTATCAGTTAACTGCAATGCTTATGTTAACAGGTGGTGCCCCAAGGCAAATAAAGTATGTCTAGTCCTTGTAGAAATCGATAGGATTTTAATATACTTAGCAGCACATGTCCTGTCTCCTTCAGAAGTGCCTGACTGAAATGTGTCATCAAATTGTGACACATCCTCTTCTGGATGGAGGATACAGATGTGTGTTATAGTCTATATTTTGTGTCACTGGAATTCGGCCTTCTGTACAGAGGCCCCACCTGCACTATATATTTAAAGCAGTATTGTACCACTTTAAATAGTCATGGCTTCTCCCAAATAATCCTAAAAACTAGTTTGTTGAGGGTGATGAAAGTTGTCAGGAGCTACAATTCCCAGAACGGTTTAACAGTCTAACCCTCTGCCAAGGGAATTCTGGGAATTGTAGCTCTGGGTGGGGAATAGGAGTCTCCTAACAACTCTCAGCAGCCTTAACAAATTGCAGTTCCCAGGATTATTTGGGGGACCTATGACTGTTTAAAGTGGAGTGATACTGCTTTAAATGTATAGTGCAGATGAGGCCTAATGTAAGAGTATAGGGACGTGGGTGGCGCTGTGGTCTAAACCACTGAGTCTCTTGGGTTTGCTGATTGGAAGGTCGGCGGTTCGAATCCCCACGAGGGGGTGAGCTCCCGTTGCTCTGTCCCAGCTCCTGCCAACCTAGCAGTTCGAAAGCACGCCAGTGCAAGTAGATAAATAGGTACCGCTGCGGCAGGAAGGTAAACGTTTCCGTGTGCTCTGGCACTCGTCACGGTCATCCGTACGCCAGTAGTGGTTTAGTCATGCTGGCTACATGACCCGGAAAACTGTCTGTAGACAAACGTCAGCTCCCTCGGCCTGAAAGCGAGATGAGCACTGCAACCCCATAGTCGCCTTTGACTGGACTTAACCGTCCAGGCGTCCTTTACCTTTTATCTTAATGTAAGAGTCACATCTGTTGCTCCACTTACTTTTCCATCTTCCTCCATCTATATTTTGTCTCTGACCACACCCAGCACTTCAGTGTGACCCCAGGAAAGATGCTCATGAGGGAATGTGGCTCTCAAGCTGAAGAAAAACTTCCCTGTACCTGGGGTACAGGATTGCAATTTGCAACTTTAACTTTGTCTGCTGCATTCATCTTGGACCTCCAGCCTTGGGAGATGGGAAATTCAGGCATCTGCCTAAGCCCACCCCCAGCAGGATCCCCACAACCATAATCTTCTCACTGTTTAAAGCAGATTTAAAGAACATGACTTCCCCCAAAGAATCCTGGCAACTGTAGTTTGCTAAGGGTGCTGGGTATTGCGTCTCTATGAGGGGTGAACTCTAGTTCCCATAATTCCTTTTTGGGTGGAAGCCATATGCTTTAAAAGTGCTTTAAGTGTACAGTGTGGATATGAGCTGGCTGCTATTCATGGTGGCTAGCTCAAGTGGATGGGCTTGTAGATTGGGATAAAGACTGCTCCAAAGGTTGTGGGGAGCCCTTGGAAAGCCTGGCTCCCACCACATGTCTGCTCTAATCAGCATGAGCATCATGCTCTCAGGAATCAAGGTGCGCAGAACAGGATCTAACCTCAGGTGAGCTCTCCTTACTTTATGGGCAATTTCCGCACCTGGCTGCCAGAAACTTCAGAAGATGCCTTATGGTTCCCAATGGTAGGGCTGGCTCTTTACTTCTATGAGGATTAACTTTCAGCCTCAGTTTTCCTTCCATCTAGAAGCCAACCTTAACTGTATTTTTATGGGGAAGAACATGATAAAGGCTGTGAACCATATTATTTCACAACTGTTCTTCTGAAAACAGCACCCCTTGGCTCTGCACTACTTGCCAAACTCAGGATACTTCTTTAGCATTAGTGGAACATTTTTATTTGCCCCGTAGTAGCAGCAGAAACTTAGAAGGTAGTCTGTGGAGAAAAAGCCTATTTCTCTGTAAATCAAGGTGTGGTTACTAATATCTCTATCTCTCACTGTGTATATGATATATCTTTAAAGCACATTTCCCTCCTCTAGGAATTCTGGGCAATGTAGTTTGTTAAGTGTTGCTGGGAATTGTAACTCTATGAGGGGTAGACTACAGGAACCAGAATTTTTGGAGGGGGGAAATGTGCTTCGAATATATGCAGCCTGCCTGTTTGCTGAGGGCCAAATCACTTTCTGGGAGGGGGCTGGGCATGTGGTGATGGGGGTGCAGTTGTGTGGAAGAAGGCAGTCAAAAGTGGGTGGGCAATGGATGTAAATTTAGGCTATTTTTTGCACACCTTGGTGTGACTGGGGAAGATGTGTGGCGTGGAGAGAGTCCAAACGACCAAAGAGAGAAAGCAGCCTGTGGTTCAGCCTTCCTGATCTATCTTAATGGGAAATAGTTTTCTAAAAAGATACCTTGGTTGCAGAGATTCCTAATGCAATTGCTGTGTTCTTTAAAAGCAAACAAAGAATCCATATATTTTAATTTCCTCTCCTTCCTGCTCCAAATGAACTTGGTCGGTGAAGTTCTTGAAAGCGATACATCTCATTAAATTATAACCTGGAACTGGTAGCAAACACAGTATTCAGTTCGATGTAACCTGAGAAGCAAAAGAGCCTCACTCTTTGTTGATTCAGATGGCTCAGGCTTTTACTTTGAGGTTGCAGTTTCTCGCTGCTCAAGTTGGTTGAGAACATCCTGAAAGCAATAAAGTGAATGAGCTAAAATAAATAAATACCCAGAGCCAGTGAAGCTACAAGTCTATAGCAGGGACAAGGAAGAACAACCTTAAATGAGTCCAGAGAAATATACCTTGCCCCTTCTGTGCCCCCCCCCATTTCTTTTCTGGCGCAGCCATTGCCCTCCTTTCCCTCACAGAGCTTCCCAGAGAACTCTGGGAATTGTCACTGTAGGGTGACAATGGGGTGTCTCCCAACAATTCTCAGCACCTTTAGCAAACTGTAGTTCCTAGGATTTTGGGGGGGAAGCGGTGGCTTTTTAAGGTGGTGTGATACTGCTTCAAATGTATGGGGCAGATAGGATATATAGGAGGGGAAGGAACATTGCAAAGGGACTCCTTGATCCTGGAGCTTGTCCTGTTTGTTTTGACCTCGGTGATTAAATCACTTAATAATAGCATGATGTGCTAAGGTGGCATACCGACTGAGGGCAAAATGACACACTTTATTTAACTATATGATTGAATTTGACATGTTTGTGTGTGTGTGTGCGTTTGAAAGAAAAAGAAAGTAGCTGGAGAGAGCAGAATCAAGGCGCTCTCTCTCTCTCTCTCTCTCTGTGTGTGTGTGTGTGTGTGTGTGTGTGTGTGTGAAAAACTATTCCTTTCTGTGTTACACAAATTAGTTTTGTAGAAGCGTAAACACTTTCCTTCAGGATTCTGGGAAGAAAAAGAGAGTTTTGCTGATGGTGTTGGTATCATGTTGGTATCGAAGTCCGAGTAAAAGAATGTATTAACTTATTCGCCATGTTTTATATTGTCACCTGGAACTTTTGCTGACAGCAAGTTCCTGATGACCCGATAGAGAGGGTAGGCTGCTTATGTTCAAGTAAAATGGCTGACCTTTGTCTTGAGGCCCATGAAAGCATTTCCACCTTTCCTGGTCTCTCTGAACAAGTGCCAAAGGTATGCTAACTCTTTTAGCACTCAGTATTTCCTTGTGGTTTCTAAGTGACGTGGTGGATATTTGAAGATGGGATTTGTGTTTGGTTTTTTGGCAAGCTAAAACATGTCATCTCATAGGAACAACATAAAAAGGCCAGAACAGGTTAATCCTAACCTGAAGACAAAAACGCAGTTGAGAGGAAATAATTGTGGCTTTCCTATTGAGGCCCAGTGCTGTTAGACAGACATGTATCAACGGAATTTGTCCCCAGACTGAAAGATACGTTTTTAAGTATTGTAAGGAAAAAAAAATGGGGGTGGGGGGTCAACAATAAAAATACAAAACAATCCACAATTCAACCAGTTTATAAACCAAAGTATTAGCATAAAAATAAAGACCGTAATCCTTAACCCAAAGTTTAAAACTGAGATTTCAGGCTCTGTTATCAGCACTTAACCACAGTTAATGTTAGTGCTGATGTAATTTGATCTTTAGTTAAGCTGGGTGAGACATACTCTCCAATGTTTCTCCGGTGAAAATAGGGGTGTCCCATTCCACAGTAGTGATAATATTAATAATTTTATTCTTTGTACCCCACCCATCTGGCTGGATTGCCCCAGCCATTCTGGGCGGCTTCCGACATACATAAAAACGTAAGAAACCATTAAACATTTGTTTTTAAAACTTCCCTATACAGGGCTGTCTTCAGATGTCTTCTAAAGGTTGTCTAGTTACTTATCTCCTTGGCTTGTGGGTTACATAACTCCATACCCTTCAACATTTCTCTGATGAAAATAGGGACATATAAGGAAAAGCAGGATTAAATCAGAAACTGAGATGGCTTCTGTAAATCTGAGACTGTCCCTGGAATATAGGGACACTTGGAGGGTCTGGATTCTCATGAGAAAGTATGCAATCCCTTCACCTGTTCCCAATCTCATAACCATGGTTCATTGATGTAGTACATCCACACTGGAATGTAGTATTCAGCATATAACATACTGTTGTGGTTTCCCGCCACCATCATCCCAAAATTCTACAGCTCAAGGACACCCAATGAGTTGAATTGGGGTAGATTCGGGGTGGATAAACGGAGCTATCTTTCACACAGTCTTTAGTGGGTTATATCCAACACAGAGTATAGCCACTGAAATTCATGGACCGCAGGAAGTAATGTCCATGAATTATAGCACACTGAGTCGGGCTAACACTGGGTATAACCCTATGCATTTGTGACATTCATTGTTAGAAGAAGACATGCTGGCTCCTGAGTTTGATGGCTTTAAAAGGAAAGGAAAGAAACTCAAAGAGGACAAGGGTATCAGTGGCTACTAGTTGTGATCGCTCTGTGTAACTCTTATGTTAGGGATAGGGGACCTGGAGCCCTCTAGCAAAGTAAAACATGCCCAGTTCAACTCCTCATAGGACTTCTGAGAGGGTATGTGATTTTTAACTGAGAAAACTCTGTGGGGGGGGGGAGAGATTGAGAGAGTTAAAGTTAAAGGGTTAAACAAGAGGGTGTGAGTGTGAAGGATTGGCTGGAGCGTATTTTAATTTAATTTCTTTTAAAATAGATTCGGGATGAAACTTCGCCGAATAAAAAACTGAAAACAGTCCACCAAGTTGATTTCTAAACATCTTTCATACGAAGGCAAAGCTTTGGATGCATCATGTCTTTCCACTACAATAATGAAGCCTTTGAAAACCCAGACTATCACCACTCTGAAACGCTAGAGATTGACAGAATGTAAGTCTGAAATATAGCATATAAAAGACTAAGCGGTTGCTATTGTTGAATTAACAAAGCAAATAGTGATGCATGTTCCTAGAATAAACCTAGCTACTCATTCTGTGCATTGATATCTAGATTATTTATTACAAATAGAAGTATTTCTGTTCAGGGTGCCAGCGAAACACACCCTTCTCCAGAAAGCCATTTCATTTCCTCGGACATCTGTTTTCGTTTCCTGACTGGCAGCATTCTGTTCCTGAATGTTTAGTCCTCATTGGTACCAAGGTTACTTTTGTAACACAGGCAGAATCCAAAGAGAAAAGAAATCCAGATAATAATACCTCACTGAGAAAAATGAACGAAAACAGTATATAATTTGAGGAGAGAGGACCAGAGAGCTTTTCTTTTGTAGTTCCAGCCTTCTACATAGCAGGGAAACCTTGAACCAAACATAAAGAGGAAAACTCCTTCACAACTACACAGCCAATTGGAGCATGTATTGCCACTGCATTTCAGAATTATTAGGATATGCATTTCTGGTCTCTGAGAGGAGACCTCTACTAATTGCACAGAAGACACAATATCACCAGTGTCACAGACACCAACATTTTATGTATGCAACACACATTCAAAATAAGATTCACATTTTCATTAAAAGAGCTGGGGAACTTTTGGCCCTCCAAATGTTATTGGACTCGAATCCCATCAGCCATCACCATTGACCTTGCTAGCTGGGGGCCAAAGGTTCCCTAAGCCTTTTTCAGGTCGTGCTCAAAGATGGCTACTCTTAGGTGGTTATATGGAGGGAAAAGGCTATCAGAGGGAACTAGTCCTGAGGGCTATATGCTACCTCTGAGATCAGAGAGGGCATGCCTCACACTACCACTTGCTGGAGATTGTGAGGAGGAGAATTTGTGTCCTCCTAGGGATGCGGGTGGCGCTGTGGGTTAAACCACAGAGCCTAGGACTTGCCGATCAGAAGGTCAGCGGTTCGAATCCCTGCAACGGGGTGAGCTCCCATTGCTTGGTCCCTGCTCCTGCCAACCTAGCAGTTCGAAAGCATGTCAAAGTGCTTCCCAGCGGGAAGGTAAACGGCGTTTCCGTGTGCTGCTCTGGTTTGCCAGAAGTGGCTTAGTCATGCTGGCCACATGACCCGGAAGCTGTACGCCGGCTCCCTTGGCCAATAAAGCGAGATGAGCGCCGCAACCCCAGAGTCGGTCACGACTGGACCTAATGGTCAGGGGTCCCTTTACCTTACCTAGTTGACGTTCCAGAGGTATCTGAATAGCCATTGTGAGAGACAGGAAGTTGAACTAGATAGTCCTGGGGCCACCAGTGTGGCACCCATGGACAAATGGCACCCTTCAGAACTGCCTCTAATCATGAAGCCTTTGAATCATTGTCCCTACAAATGCACACTCCCTTTCATCATGATATAGTGAGAGGGTGGTTAGCTTTTCAGACCCATAATCAGATCCATCAGGGCTCTTCTGACATTTTTAGGCCTTTCTAAGCCATGCCTATATTTCACTTCCTTCCTGGTAGCTGCTTACTTCCCCCCTCTCTTTATTTCTCACACAGAAGACCCTCTCAGAGGAGCACTTCTTTTCGTTTTAATCCTTACGGCGCCTCTCCCTACGAATCCGATGTTGATTACGACAACGCGGAAGAACCAGGACGGAGCTCGTTTGTGCTGATGCCTATGAACTCGTTGCGGACTCCATCCGATGATGATGAATACAGACGGACAGATTTTGTGCCTGAGATGTCCAGTGCAAATCCATATGGAAACTCGCATAGTATGTCATTGCATTTTATGTTTGCAAGTTCTAACAGAATAATGCAGAACATTTTGAGGTTACTATAATGGGAAAATGCAAGTGGGAACCGCAAGAAAAGGATTCCACATGAAGTGTTGATGTTTTAAGACCCCAGCCGTTCCTTTCCATCATACATCTTTCCTAGTTCTCCATCCCTCCAAAAACAGTCAGCCTTTTGTAGGCATTCAGTGCATACTGAACTGTTTTGGGTGTCTTCCTCCACATCAAATTTAGGATTTATTTGTGCAAAATCCTTGAAGCCTGTTGAAATTTCATCCGTGTGTGGCTGGTGCAATTTTGGGCTAAATGACAACAGCCCTCTAAAACTTGTGTGTCAGAAATGCAGGGAATACTGTAATATATCTAATACTTTGATTGTGTAAGTATCTGCACAGCTGCCGGCGGGACTAGGGATGCCTGGCTGTGAGTTACTATTTTGGCTTCGGCAGAATTCTAGGCTCCCCCCACCCACCCCAAAAAAGGACACATGATGGAAAAACTGGGGTAAAATCTCTGAATATATGCAATTTTATTTTTTGTGAAATTGGAAAAGGTGGGTCTGTGTGTGCATGCGCAAACAGCTTGTGAATTCGGTTGTGCCCTGGCTGTCACTTGGGTTTGGGCTGTACTGTGTCAGAGTGGAGGCGGGGCATATATGTGATTGAATGCTCTTCCATGCAAAAATATACAAAATCTCTAGACCCAGAAAACTAGTGCTACAGGGTCCTAGCTTTCCCCCTGAATTTGTGTGTGTGTGTGGACTACAAGAAGAGATGCAACCTGCTTCTGCACTTTTCTTTTTTCTTCATTAGTTAATCCTTCATTTGAGTATGAACCAGAATTAATACAGAGGTCGCCTACTGCTAATAATCTTCTGAATGATCCTTATTCACATAGACTGGGTGATATGCCTGATGGAGGTAAGGTTTATGGGATATAATGGCATTGTTGAATCTTTTAAGTTTTGATATCAAAAATTATTCAGAGTAGGTTTCACAGCTGATTTGAATTTTAAATACTGTGTAAGAAAATTTACTGAATAGGCAAATATCATTTGATTATGAAAAGATTTTTGAAGTATATTCCAAAGGATATAGAGACCATGCATCCTGGTGTTTGTTTGTTTGTTTGTTTCCTTTACCTTTAGGTTCTAGGGCAGGTTACAGAATTAAAACACACTATTAAAAACTATTAAACTATTAAAAACAGCTTACAGTCATAAAAACGTACACTTCAGTTGTCAAAAGCCAGGGGGAAAACATGCGTCTTCAGCATTCTCCAGAAGCTGTATAATGAAGGTGCCAGACACACTTCTGTGGAAGGTAGTTCTACAACTTGGGGGCCACCACAGTGAATGCCCTGTCGTGTCACCCTCCTCGAGCCTCTGAGGGCAGAGGAACTAACTGCACGAGGGTCCCCTGTGCCGATCTCAGTACCCAAGAGGATCTGTGGGGAAGGAGGTGGTCTTTCAGATATATGGGACCGGAGTCATTCTCCACAGTGTGATTTTTCTTCCTCACAGTGAGTTGTCCTACCTCAGCATAAAACAAGAAATGCAATTGTGAGTGATGTCTTTAAACTCTCTGGCTTGGGCTGTTTGGGCTCGGTGGCGGTTTTTGAGTCGTGATTTTTGAAATATGGCAGCCCTATGTTAGGGATGGGGATGAAATTCTTTCCAAGCTAAGATCTGCCATTTCCCTTCAAAGTAGTAATGTCTTTCATTCATGAGAGACAAAGATCAAGCTATTTTGTTCTTCATAACAGAACAAAAGATCCTCTTTTCTTATTGAAACCTCCTATTTCTGGGTGGTGAAATCGATTCCCCAAAGAACCAACTGAATAATAAACATGTAAATATTGAGAATCCAGGCAGCACATTGGACACAAAGCATTCTGGCCCAATTACTGTAAGTGGTTGCAGGAGAAATTTGTTTGGGGCGAAAATACTTCAGCCACCACAAATTTCTTAAGTTCAAACATGAAGACTGTTGAAGACCTGGAAAAGGTTTACCTAAAAACAGATGCTTCAGGCGTTCCACCTCCACTTAGGCCAGAAATCATATTTAAAAACCATTTGCCAAAGGAAGAATGCAGTGAATAAATGCCATGTTGTTCTCAGACCATTAGAGACCAATTAATTGCATCTTCTGGCTCTGAAGTGGAAGGCATAAGTACCCATGGTATTCAGATTCTGCTGCTCTCAAATTTTGAAGTGTACGCACATAACTGTATATAGCAGGTAAACACAACCCCGTGGCTTAATTGATGGGGGTAGGTTGTCACCATCAAATATCTCCAGTGCTTAAAAGCTTGCATTGGCTGCCCATATGCTGGCAAGGTTCAAATTTCTTAACAGCAGAACTGTTTGGTTCAACAAAGTTTGCTTAAGGAAATCCCAGCTGCTTTTGGCATTTAATGACACTGGTCTTCATACTCCAGCACTGGTATGGGATACCTTTAAGGCTGTGGTTTGGGGTACTCTTATCAGTAACACAGTACACTGAAACAAGAGAGTAAAGTCCTTTGTCTACCATTAGTTGAAGACATTTAGGAACAGGATAACATAAAATTGCATCTAGTAAATGTGCTTACTGACAGTTACCTGGGAAAATAAAACAGCTTTACTCACTAGATATCCCCAAAATTGTGACCATTCAATATCTTAAACAATCCTATGATGAACTTGGTAATGAAAACTCAAGGGTTTTAGCTAACCAGTTATGGAAAAGGAAAGGAATCAGTTTAATTTTTTTAAAGTGAGAAACTGTGAAATAACATATAAGAAAATTTCTTAACAGCTTATATAAGTGATCTTATATAACCTAGTTAGGCTCTCATACACCTTACCTCTCCCCACAGTAGACTTCTAGCATATTACACTGGGAAGGTAAGCTGTATGAAAACAAATCTATTTAGATCAGTGCTTCATTTATTAAGTTTTGTAAAGTTCACTAAAAAGGTGCTTTGGTTAATTCCTCAGTTCACTTAATCCAGAGACGTCACAGGCAAGAAGTTGATATGGTCTTCATGACACCGTCTAGTCTATTTCGATCAGACCCAGGATATGAAGAGACCAAGAAAAAGGATGGTAAATAAATTCTTCCAACTTCTCTCTCGTTCCTCCCAGGTTTCCTATGGAAAGAATTTTTAGAGTCCCAGTATTGTTGGTCAATGTGTTCATAAATCATTACAGTACAATTGCATCTTGCACCCAATTTGCTTGTGTGATTTCAACCTAGTGTGGTTAAAAGCCAGCTGCTTGAAATCCTGCAAATTAATTGCATGCAAGGTGGAGAGCTTACAAGCTCCTTTTTTGTGCTGGGTTTTCCCAGTGCAGAAAGAGCTTTTAAGCTCTTGGACTTGCTTACCTTGCTCTAGGGTGCTCTTGCGAGATCTTGCGGGAACTCAGATGGTCCCATGAGATCTGATGAGATCATCCCAGAGCCTAGTAAGCAAGGTGGAGAGCTTAAAAGCTTGGATGTTGAGGATGGTTCCAACGGGGGGGGGGGGGGTTTCATGTATAGGCATTTCTGCATATACGCACCCTCCCCAGAACATGACCCCACGCAGGACACAACCATACTGTGCCACAATAAGTGTTCCTTTCCTTTTGTTACAGCAATAATTTTCTTGGGGGGAGGGGAAGGGATTTTCTAAAGAATTATTCTACTGTGGAACTAGAAGGAGGAGTCTAAGGCAAGGGACAACATGGCACCCCCTTGTTATTCCATGCAGAGAAGCCTCAAAGTTGAATCTTACTTCAACACTGGCTGACAGGACAGCATCTTCCACTACTCCTGAAGCAAGACTATTTGCAGGGTACACCCAGTTCTTTCCACCACAGCGCCTTGCTGCTGCTCCCCTGCGCCTGTCACCCGAGGCAGTCGCATCACTCTGGCCACACCTGCCCTGTACATGTAAAACCCTATGATACCACTATTCTTTGGTTCCCCCGAAGAATCATGGGAACCAAAGCTGGTTAAGGGAGCTGGGAGTTGCTGGGAGAGTCCTTCACAGAGCTACAGTTTCCAGAGTGACGCCTGCCCTTGTGGAACGCCCTCCCATCAGATGTCAAGGAAATAAACAACTCTCTGACTTTTTGAAGACATCTGAAGGCAGCCCTGTTTAGGGAAGTTTTTAGTGTTTGATGTTTTATTCTGTTTAATATTATCTTGGGAGCCGCCCAGAGTGGCTGGGGAAACCCAGACAGATGGGCAGTGTATAAATAATACTAGAAGAGACTTAAGGGCCTCGGACATAAGATCACCAGATTGATGGACTGGATGTAATGGTCAGAAAGGACTGACATAACCCAAGACCAGGAAGAAGGGACGTTGGATAAAAATTAGAGATATCAAGAAAAATTTCTTTTTACTTTTGGAATTAGTGTAACACTAATGAAATATTAGGGAATATGCTGGAAAGGAACTAAATTGGCTTTAGTAGAAAAGATTTAAGGAGATATGTATGAATATGGTTTAAATTTTGAAATTTTAAGGTTTTTAAGGTAAGATAAGGTTAAAGATAAGGTTAAAGAAATTAAGGTAAATTGAATAACAGAATATACTAAAAGATGGAAAGGATATGTTGAATTAATAAATAAGATAGATTGTTAAGATAAATTATTTAAATTAAAATTGAGAAATATGGGAAGAATTTGCTGGAATAATGAATTAAATTAGAATACAAAAAGGGAGGTGTGAGGAGGTCCAAGAAATAAGCAAATGAAAAGATGCAATTTGAGATTTGTATTTTTCTTCTTTTTTGGTTTTTTCTTTTTATTTTATTTTTTTGCTGTATTTTTCTGTTTTTTCCTTTTTTCATACTTATGTATACATGAAACTTTGAATAAATATCATTAAAAATAAATAAATAAAAATAAATATATTATTGTTATTATTATTATTATTATTATCATCATCATCATCATCATCATCATCATTATCAGTCCTTATTCCCAGGGAATTCTGGGAATTGCAGCTCTGTGAGCAGAATAAGAGTCTCT